>NC_135515.1:0-709166 GCF_051989575.1 Stigmatopora nigra | reverse complement strand
GCAGTACCTCCGCCCAAAAGCCGACATCAGGAAACCACCACAACGCCATCCATCATGTCAAATCCATTTCCCGGTTTAACGAGTTCAAAAGATGGCGACTGTAGTTTTTCTAAATACTTTTTGGAGAGTCTTTAAATTGCAAAATAGTACAGGACTCCCTCCGACGCACTTGAGCATCTTGAGCCACAATCTAGCTCCTCCCATTCTGGCCGTCGTACCAATCCTGCCATGAATGGGATTCCCAAGATGAGCCAGGTCCTTCCCGACCAATCACAAGAAGCCGTGGACATTTGACAAAACCAGCATTGAAAATGACGAGAAACAAAGCTTTGAAGCTAGCACGCTAGTCACCAAACATTCGACAAGGCTAACTAGCACGGCAACAAATCACGATCACGACAGACGCCGCTATCTCGGGTGTCGCCGTGCCCTCGCCATACCGACATACTGGGCCGGGGCGGGTCACGGGGGGTCCGGGAGGGGCGCGGGAGGGGGAAAACGGATCCGATGACCATCGTGCCGCAGCTGTCACAGCTCTGTAATTGGCTAAACAAAGTCAAAGTCCATAGGGGACCAGCACAAAAACTAAATGAACCCCATTTTAACAAAAAAAAATGCAACTAAAAATTTAGTCAAATTTCCCAAACGACCCAAATCACGGCGACAAAGGTCCACCCGCCCGCACACACTACACTAGTGTTTATGGAAACAGCGTGCCATTGTTTAGTCCACGTGCCGCCATTCCGTGCCTTTCAATCCACCTTCTCTCCAAAAGCCAAACATTTTTCTCCGGAAACACGAACCTGGACCGACGGTGGTTCAATCCTACCTTGTCAGGCCTCCGGCCGGCTCCACTCACGGCACCCCCTTCTTCTGGCACTCAAACTTGGGGTCTCTCTATCTCTTGACTCCCCCGCCCCCCGTTTTTTCCCTCGTCACCGGTCAGCCCGCCGCTTCCCCGACTGAGAGCCTCGGGCCCGACGACACGGGACCGCCGCGTCGCCGGGAAAGGGGGCGGGGTCGGCCTTTCGCACGTGGGGAGATGCCCCGTATTTGGGCAGAGGGGGGCGGGGCTCCAGTGAGGGCGGCAGAAAGTGATAAGAAGCTACAGAAACAACTACGTGAGATTATTTGAGTGTCCAACACTCTTTTGTCGTGAAACTTTTTTTAGTCGCCTGTGGGAAGGTTAGCGACTTGCCGGAATGAGGGTCCCCTTTGGGAGATGTTTTCAGTTGATTTTGAAAGCCAAGCTCTAAAATTAGAAAGAGCAGGATTTGTGGAAAGGGCCGTGCTTCCTCCGGCAGCTGTGGATGCGTGGCTATTATTAGGGTGCGTCAATGCGGTAAACATTGGAGTGGACACAAACAGGACTGGCATTTCAATTCTTGCTTTGCCACGAGCTGGACTGATGACAAAACACAATGTCTTCCTTCCTAGATTCCCAAGAGATGAAACTGTAGTGGAATCTCCAGCTTTTTTTGCACTGCAACGCGTTGAAAAATAAAAACACTCAAAATTGAATCTAAGCTTACAACTAAACTTCATTGAAATGTTGATGCCTAACTTTCTGGCTCTATTGGCCCCGCCTCCACCCTGATTTTCATATGCAACCTATCCAGGGTTTTTGGGGTTAGTATCATATTTCACAACTGAATTGTGTATTTTGGTCTGCTTCCAGGATGCTCTTTTGGACGGAATATTTGGTCAGCAGCTCTGAAGTCAAGTGCATCTACACAGGGACTCGAACCCGAACAACTACACTCCTTTCAATCAAGTCTCCACGGCAAAGCGGTAAGAAAAGTCTTAACGTCCGTTACTGGTAGAGTGAACGGCAAGTTGTCTAGTTTTTTGCGCGTGACGACGCATCCTGACCTGCACGGGGGGACGGTGTCCAGCTGACTCGGAATATTCCACGGAGACACTCACACATGGTCCGAAGGGAGACGCCAGTGCCGCGGCCTGCGTTCGATCCCGGGCTCTTCGCTGGCTGGGTGGCTGGTTCTGACGCTCCGGGGGGTCGGGGGGGTCCACCTTTCTCCTTCTCCGTTCCGCTCCGCGCGCCCGGGGCCGAGGGATGCGAAAAGACGGGAGGGCGCTAGGTTCCGATAGGCCACGCGGCGCCCCCGGACCGCGGCGCGCGTTCGCGTGTCCGCGGCGCAGAATAGGCGTGCATTAGCCGTCCGGGAGAGTCAGCGTTTTGCTCAGTGTCCCCGTAAAGCTCTCATTGTTGTTTGCGGCGGGAGGCTTTAACCATAACTGTTGTTGGGGGGCTTAGCAGGGGGGCCGCGCACGCCGCGCACGCCGCCGGGACATGGGGACATCTTTTTCATCCGCGCATTATTTCCTTTTGTTGGAGTCAATCAAATTAAGCAAAAAGTTCCAATCGTTTGTTTCCAGAATGGATTGTAATTCCATTTCGAAAAATAATAATAATATTAATAATTATTATTATTCACCAATCATAAGTGGTCGTCACATTGAAAAATGTCTGTTAATACTTCTATTTTGCCTCATTGTGGCAAGTATTGGCATTGCAACGTGACCTCTTGACCTTTTTCTTCATGAGTTCAAATCAGGATAATTCAATTCAAAAAGACCACCATGGGAATTGAGCCTGCACTTAAGTCAGCTTTCTCTAAAAATCTGCTTTTATTCATTGACAGGCACAGCAAACTCCTTAAAACCAAGAAAACATTTTTTTTCCTCTCGAGATGAGTTATGACCGACGATGTCACGATTGTGACATGTTGGCAATATGGTACATTAGTGAAATGTTGAATAATTGTGCAGCATCCATCCTCCATCTTGGCAACCATTTTTGTTTTGAAAAGTGTGGCTTAACTAACTAACTAACACATGTCTTTTAGATTGCTATGCTGCGTGAAAGGGAAGCTGTAAGTGGAGTTCCAGTCTCTCTCAAATATAGCCCTCAACTGTGATTGGACGCTGGCTTGTTGGGAATAACTTGCCGTCTGGTTGACCACCAGGGCGGAGCCGGCCGTGTTCACAAAGTAGTCTCCGGACCAGTTGGATGTACCTGAAAGTAAGAAAAAAATTAATCAAAATACATATTTATCTTTGAAAAATCATAATTTTGACTCCAAAAACATGTTCTTACCAATATAGGCCACCTGATCCGTCACCATGTACTTGTTGTGGTTGACCCTGGCGTAGGGGATCTTCTTCTGCCCGGCGCTGGTGGGAACCACGAAGAGTCGCTGCCAACAAATGGATGTTTTTACAGAAAATGGCAACTGTGGTCAATGTGGCGGTCGCTTGGTTACTCACCACTTGGACGTCCAGCTGTTTTTTGGGATCGCCGAGGGCCGCCAGCGACTTGAGGAAGGGGAACATGGCGGGCGACGAGCTGGACCAGCAGCTGATCAGCAGACGCACCCGCACTCGTTTCTCATAGGCCGCTCGACGGAGCTGGCTGTCGATGTCTTCCCAGTACCTGCGGGGGGCGCCACGTGTGCTTGAAAGAAATTTCCCAGTGAAGAAAACGCACTGAAAAGAACACCTGAAGGTAACGTCAAGGGTTGGTTGGCGGGCCGCTTTAACGTCAACTCCATTTCCTCGATTCAAAGACGTTTAATCCTTACTTTTCAAGTTTAATGCCAATTTTTAGAATCGCTATTCTAAGAACCAGTCGATACGGCTACGTTTATGAACGAGTACAACTTGTAACAAGCAACCCCTGTTTCCCCCCTAGATGTAACAAAATGACCTTTTGGATGGCGCAAACTCCATGGTGGGCAAGTAGTTCATGACGGCCACGTAGATGAAACTCTGAGCGTCCTGCATCACGTTCAGGATGGAATCCAGGTCCGAGGTCCTGCCGGCGGCGCACAGAGAAGGCGGAGAACTCTGGGGAAGGCAAAAACGTACGTCAAAAAACTGAGTTCAAGCCGAGTTTGGTTTTGTTTGACCACCGTTAAGTAGACGCTGGACGGCGTGTTGTTGAGCGTCAGCTGGAGCGGCTTCTCTTTGTTGAAGTCGGTGGAGAATTGGGAAGGCCACGGCGCCGGGATGGATTGGCTCTCCCCCAAAAGCCAATAAGCCTCAAAGATCTTGCCTAGGTCTTCTGCCAGACAGCTGCAGTTGGACACCAGCACCCCCAACTCCTTCACCTGATAATCAATGTCAAATCATAAGCAGACTTGTGTTGTGATTAAAAGCGGGATGTGAAGAGTGCCTGAGTGAGGGATCTCCAGTCCATGTTGGCGCTTCCCAAGTAAATGTCTTTCTTGTCCACAATCCAGAATTTGGTGTGCAACACCCCCGAGGTCAGCTTCTTCATGTTCACCATCCGGATGGCGGCTCCTAATGTTTGGGTCCAATTTTTAGACCAGACAGACAAGGTAGGAAAATTATTGTTATTATTATTTTTATTTTTTGCTCATTTAAATGTTGATTTTTATGTACGACGTTATTTTCTGAACTATATGTCACACTTTTTAATCAAAATACCTAATAGTAGCTTATGTCATGTTATTTTTTTCAATGTCCATGCCGATTTTTGCGTCCAGAAAAGCTTTGAACACGGATTTGACGGCACAAAGTCACCTGACGCATTTAACAGTTGGAGGTCTTCATTGGCCCGACTCCCACGCAGCGGCGCACTCACGGCAATGCGCACCGATAACCGACCCGAGACCTGGGCCAGATTCTTCAGAATGTTCTCGCCCTGCGCTGACGTGGGGAAAAGGGTCAACGGAGCCACGGAAAAGGCGGAGCCGAGCCTTTGGAGTTTTTCCACACCTGATCGGCGGTGGGCTCGTGAGTGCCCGTGTCTTGGTTGGTGAGGGTCCAGTAGAAGGACGAGATGTCAATGCTACTCTGGGCCTGGGACAGCAGTTGAAGCCACGCCCGGTAGGTGGAACCGTGAGACGGCTCGCTGGCGTTGTACCGCAGACCCTCGGGGATGCTCTCCACTAAAGAGATTCTGAAGTCGTGAGGAAAAGCAGACGTTTATACAATTTAAAAAATCCCCAGAAAAAAAAAAACAGTGATGTCGTGATGCCGCGATATTCGAGGGATTACTGTATTATTATATTGGATTTGCCAGGCAATTTCTACTGTGTACTTGCTCAATATTTTTGAACAAATTCACATTTCCGAGTGTTCTTAAAATTCATGGACAGATTAGTATTCAATTTGGTTATTCTAGGATGTATATGTATGCATCATAGTGGAATTCATATTTTTTTTGCCTGTTTAATAGTGAACATAAACATCAACATTTCTTGAAACCAGCCATTAATGAAGTATTGTGAAAGGCACTATGACAATGTGTTACAAATAAAAGCAAAAAGGGCACATTTTACACAAACAATAGCCCAAAAGTGGATTATTTTAATGTGACTTTCTTACCCACAAGGGTCTGTACAGGATTCTTTCAAGGCCAATCGTAAGCCACCGCTGTCGTTGGGAGATCCGGAGCCCAGCAGGTTGTAGAGCGCCGTCGCGGCCAGCAGAAAAGACGCAATTGAAGACGCCACCAGCAGACAACAGGAGAACTTGACAGGGCAAAAAAAAAAGGTCATCATCATCATGACTCGCCATCACATTATGGGTGACGTATTAAACTACCTTGTGAGCTTTCCGGTCCCATTCAGGCGTCTTTTGTCCATTTTCCGCCAACTAGGGAGCGACACATAAACAATAGTACGTAACAGTTCAACGTACATGTAGTAGTGGGCTTGGGTACCTTTTCATAAGGGACGTCAGTCTTCATGTTTGCTAGGAACGTCTCCTCCGGTACCTTAGATGGCGTCCGACCTCTGAAACATGACAAAAGTGTGTTTGGACGTCGGATAGGATGCCCAAACCATGAATCACGTGATGGCAAGCTCACAAAAAGAGAATTCTAGGTCTCTATTCACTTCAGATGGCTCAAAAATATATAAGGACAATTTATACTGAGGAGGGAAAATAGGAAGTGTTGGTGGTTGACATGTTGAGAAATCAAGCATAAGCGCTTTTTCATCTTGCTGACAAATTCAAATGACTTGGGGTGAAAAAAATTGATGATTAGTGCGTTTTTTAGTTTTTAGCTCATGTGAGTCACAAGAGACTTAAGTAGCTTTTATTGTGAGGGATGTTAATTCGATACTAACATAATTATTAATTATACATTAAAAATATACTCATCTTTCAGGTTTTTTTTTTTACTTTCATGCAGTTTTCTGAGCTTTTATATCCTCAGTGGTAGTATATACCATACAATTTCTCTTTAAAATTACAATAGGTATTAGTCATTCAATTGTTTTGTATGGGACTGGCTTGTTATGCTGAGCCAGCACAAGCAAGTCACTTTAAAAATACATTATAAAGAGTTTGACCCACCTGCTGCATAAGTTTACTTTTCAGAAAAGTCCTACTACACACGTTGTCTCTTCCTGTCCCGACTTGCCACTTAATCGACGTCCCCCGACGATTTATTTCAAGAAAAACAAACAAACAAAACAGCGACGAACTGTACAGACTGCGACTATCATGTGATCTGATCAAGCCAATGAACGAAGGGTTGGCGTGTCATGTGACAAACAGATTGAATCGACCAGTAGTCACCGCCAGGTGTCGCTGTAGTCATACTAACTGTAAAATTAAAACGAGGAAAAGTGAATTCCAGGTGAATTTGTTTGTATCTCGCCGGAGGCGATTTTGATTTTATCCTAATTTTCACCAAAATATCGACAAACATACGACGAATTACTTTAGAATTACAAAGGAAATGCAACAATCACCCGAGAAGGTAAAGAAGAGTATGAGTACATTATCACGCATGGACAAATATTAAGTGGAAGGTCATGACAAAAATTAGCATGTGTACAAATTGGTACATACACTGTATGAACAAACAAATGCAACTACTACTAGCATTATTGTTGTTTTAATTTCATTGAATGTAGGCCATTTTAATACTTTGCACAAACTACGACGTTGTTAAGGGATCGTACAATGCATGTATGACGTGAAGACGTTGAATTAGATTTGGCGTGTTTATATTGAATGTACTCTTTTCCAGGAAATCGTGTGTGACGACACCGTTGAACGACTGCAAAAAAAACTTCGATCAACCTACTTTTACTACTCCCAAAGACCTTGGTGAGTACATATTTTAATTACTACTTTAGAAATGTATAGATGAATTGTTTACATGGTTGCGTGCAAGTGTGCTAATAGCTAATATGGAGGCCATGCATAAAGAACTGTTGGTAGTGCAAGGACGCCATCTTGAAAGTACATGTATAACGTTATTAACGTTATTTACTGGTAGCACTCACGTATATAGTTATATTTTTACACCCACCATTTCCCCCAACTCCCAAAATAGACTACAAAGAATATATGAAGCACTTTAT
The DNA here is from genome assembly GCF_051989575.1 of Stigmatopora nigra. NCBI lineage: Eukaryota > Metazoa > Chordata > Actinopteri > Syngnathiformes > Syngnathidae > Stigmatopora > Stigmatopora nigra. Next base: position 701,799 of record NC_135515.1, on the reverse strand, counting down.
TATCTGGTGAAAATGTTTTAATGTAAAATTAAACTTGCTGAGCTGCTTGGCGAATTAGCAAAAACGTTCATGTTTTTAGCATGTTATCATTTTAGCTCTGAGAACTATTTTATTTCTCCTGTTAACAAAGCAGTTTAAAAATGATATATTGAAATTATTGTTTTGTTATTATTGCTGCTATCTGGGTCTTATAATATCACCCGTTGTGAATGTTGTATTGCTCAGTAATGACAACATTACAAAACATAAGTAAAATTTAAAAAAATAATTGAAAAAACGTGCACTAGAGCCTAAGCTTAGCAATTATGCTCATTTTTTCCCAATTAAAAATGGCATTCCTCAACGGTAGGACTTTAAATCCATCTTAAACCAGCTGTATCTATACATTTTCTCAACATCAGTCATGTTTTTAAAATGTGGAATGCCACTCAACGATAGGTGAGTTCTTTTGTACCGGACTAAAATGTACCATTTGATAAGAAATTCCAGGATTATCACCGTTTTTACAATCCAACCCTCTCGAGTTAAAATAAGTACAGCAAGGTAGTTGACTTGACGAGGCCGCCCGGGCTCGTATCTATTGTTAGAGCCCATGTGTGTGTGTCATGTGTGCTTCCCAGACCCATTTAACGTTTATGGCCGCGAGCAGGCAACAGTTATAGCGCAGTCATAAACGCCGACTTCCACCGTCCGGCCGCTGGCAATCGTCTTTATCGTGCATTTCTGCCAGATTGTCATGTCTCGCATACACTGGACTGTTTGCTTTGTTTGCTGTGGGAAATAACTTGCTTCAAAACATTTTCACTATTATAAGTCCCGTTGGTAAATTCCATACGAGGTTGGCCAGTGGGATAGAAATGAGTCATCCGGTGGGTGACGTCATGGCTTTAATGTCAGGAGCGGCGAGCGGCAATCTTTTTGTGTTGTGGTGTGCGTGTGCCGTTCAGTTGTGTAAGAGGGATTTTTTTTTATATGTATATGAATAGCTGTAACGTCGCAGGTGTGTTTGCATCCTGGAACAATAAGCTTGGGCTGGGTGTAATATTTCCTCTCACGTTGGATTTGTGTACCCATCGTATATGCAGTTCTGCGTCCAGTTTATTTCAAATAGGAGCATTTCAGTTCAAATAATTAGATATGGACATGTCATTGTAATAGTAAGTGGCGAAATGACATCCCTAAATGTGAGCAGGCATGTTAAAAAAAACATTGCTATTTAGTTCCAAAAGCAATAAATGCCATTAAATCCCGAGGAAAGCTGTTACTGGCTCAACCTGGCCAATGGGTTATCTGGCAACCTTCACCTGTGGCTGAACCCCAGGTCCATTTGCCCCCATGGTGACACCCCCTCTTAGCGCGCCCCCTCCGTGTCAGAGTCCAGCTGGCGCACAGGTGGGCGGCCAGGGTCCAAAAGAACTGGACAAACGTCAAAATCGATTTCCGGTCACAGGCCCGGACACTCCGGAAATCTCTCAAGGAATTTCGGGCCGGAGCGTCCCCCGAAAAACTGAGCGGACCCTCGCGGACCGACTTGGCCAATAGCCGTAACGGCGACGGGATTTCGGGGCGATTGCTAATTGCGAGCTAGCTAGTTTTGTTAGATGCTTGTCCAGATAAGAGATCCACCATATTTGGGTCTGGCGGTAAGCGGTCTTTTGGACTTTTGGACCAGTTACGGGAAAGCCGGCACCGGCCCGGATGATTACCAAATAGAAGAATAAACACAACGGCAAGAGTACAGATAATCTTCCCAAGAACCCACTTTAGTTGAAACCCACCATCTTTTTGCCTTGTAAAAGTCTAATCTGCTTTATAAGGTGTCCTCGTTTGTATTTTTAAACACGGCCGTCATGAAGTTCCATTGGAGAGTTGGCATATTGTTTTTTTTCCTGGATATTTCAGTATAGGGCTGTAACAATGTTAATTCTTTAAATCGCCATGACCTATGACCCATAATCCTCCAAAATATCATTTGGGGGCGGGTCCAGAACAAGCAGGTGTCAGCCAATGGCAGCCCTAATATCCGCTTCACGCAGTTTAAAAAAAAAAAAGTAATGTTACACTGATTTAAAGACTTTGTAACTGATAAGGATGCCAATAGTGACCTAAAAGGGGGTTGCCATGACAACCCGCCAGGTTTTTAACCCAGCCCAAGCTTCCACTTCCTCATTCCCGGACGCACTATTCCCACGTCGGGCTCCGAACTGGCTTTGGCCACGAGTTGTAAAAAAAAAAAAAGCACCCGAAGGTCACCCGAAACCCTCCCGAGTGTCCAAATCCTGTTTGTCCAAAGCGGCCAACGGGCGGGCTCCTCCTTTAAGAGCCGGACTCCCGCCGTCTTTGTGATTCTTGCGTCTTAGCGCCACAATGGAAAGGAAATCTCCCGAGCCGCCTAAAAAGCTTTTCCCGACCGGGACCGCATGAAATCCAGTTGACGTTAATACAACCCGCGAACCAACCGTCTGACACCCCTGATCTATATCATTTTTTGGGGTAAATTGCCCGTGGCAGAATATTACCCGCCACACCTTGAATTTAAAAAAAAGGAACTGCAAAAACTTGTTCCGCGTTCACATTTGAAAAAAAATCCTACAGTTTTGGCGTATAATCTTTACACGACGGCCCCAAATGTTTATTATTCTGTGCGTGGCCATCAATCAAGCGGCCCTTTTTCCTGTCACCCTCACGCCATGTTCATCTTTTCCCGTGGCTTTCTTTGCTAGCGGCTGACGTACGCGTGGATGCGCTAACGTCAGGCCACGTTTTACTGCCTTTCCCACCACAACCACCGCCCCCTTTTAAAAGTCACTCTATCGTCCCTTCTTATCAGCGCGGCGTCCCGGCCGAAACCCCCCCACCCTCTTCTATCCGTCCCCGCACCCCCCCCCTTTAGCGTCAGCCTCATTACTCATTAACCAGGACTTCCTTTATCAAGCCCAGACAACCAGGAGGTCAGTCATCGAACCGCAGTGCTCGCTAGCGCCTTCCATCTTGTCTCGTCTTTCGGGGACGTGCGTAGACCGCCGACTTTGTGGGTAAGATGGTTAGAAATGGGACCAATGAGGGTCAAATCAAATGGCTGGTGTCGTTTTTTGGAGGCCAGATGAGATTCTTGAATTTCCTGCGCTAAAACCCAACTAGCTTTGAGCGATGAGGCCGCAAAAACGATCCGAAGCTAAAACCAACTCCCTCCACCTGGTTTTGAGCCCACTCCATTGACCAATAGCGGCCCAACAATTCTCCTCCGCCCAGTCGGGCGTCCACCAGCGCCCAGTCGGGCGTGCGTCTCCCCCCAGACTTGATGCCGCCCTGGATAAAGACCCCGCGGCCCCCGCGGCCCCCGCCCCCGCCCTTTGACTCCATTAGCACCCACTCAAGTGTGTTTAAAAGTCACTGGAGTCGAGCTTGGAGAGGCACTCTGCTTAGCGCCTGAACAAAAATATGAAAATAAAAGCGCCCCACTAATCATTAATGCGGCAGGTATGCGCAGGCCTTATCGGATGCCATGTGGCCTAGTTTACATTTTAAAAAGAAAAAAGATAGAAAAAAATGCTCCAATGTTCACATCTGTAAGACAAATGTTCACATTTTGCAAAGTGTGTGTGTTCTCTTGTAACGATCCTGACGACACACACACACACACACACACACACGGACACACACGGACACACACACACCCATCTGGATTAAACAAGGGCGTGGTCGAGGCAGGGTCAGCGCAAGGCTCCCAACTGATCCCATCAAACCTATCAACTGTGTGTGTGTGTGTGTGTGTGTGTGTGTTTGCACAGTAGTAAAAACCTGAAAGACCTCCCCCCTCACCCCCTACACCCCCCCCCCCCCCCCCCCCCAAATTCACCCCCTCTACCGACGCCGCAATCTCCCGGGACACCCAGGTGCGACTACACCCGCACACACGCAAACACACGTGCAGGGTTTTTTTTTAATCTAGTGGGCAGGGCTTGAATGCGTTAGATATGATCCATTAATGACTTAAGATTGAACCAATTTCCCCCAAAAATAAGTTATTAAAACTTTTTCAGCGCCGTGACAGAAATCCAATCGCGTAGGTCGGTGGATTTAGAGTTTAGTTCATCGGTAATAGAGATCCAATCTGATTGAAGAGGGAGGGATGTAGCTTTTTGGGACAGAATTTGCAATCCGTTTTATCAAGATCAATTCTCATTAGATTTATGTTCTGGTGAGAATGGTGGCGTTCCCCACGAACTGCTTAGATGGAGGCGGCCAGCCGGCCGGCGCTATTAGCTCAGTGCCAGGTGAGTCTGTGAGTAAACACAGCAGACAATGGAGGCGGCCCATCTCCTCCTCAAAGCCGCCCATTGTTCTCAAACTACACTTTGTGTGGATGCAGGGATAGAGAGTCTATAGAACACCCCCCCCCCCCTACACGCGCCAACACGCAACACTTGGCGTACGACCACTTAGTCCCCCCCGAGTAGTATTTTAGCTCCTCCCAGTCCCTCACAGATTGGACGTCCCGTGCCGTCCATGGAAGTCAAGCCTTGGGCGAGCACGTCTGATCAAACAATAGTTTTACGGAGCCTCCTTGCGCGAGAAGTTGGCGGGGGCTGAGCATCCCTTCAGCGAGTGGGCTCCTCCCCGTCACCATATTGTGCAAACACACGGTGCAAACATGGCTGCCCGCCCGTGTACGTCCAACTCAAACTGCTGGAAAGCGGGTAAAAGCGTCTGAGATTAAAAGTGGGAGATAAAAAAAACCCCACTGAGGCCTTTGTGCGCCTTATCCTCTCCTCAAAAGTGGTCTTATACTTTAACCCCGTGACTTGTTCACCTGGCCAAAAACATGTCCGCCCTCCACACCCAGGGCCGACCATTCATCCCAGCGCAAACACTGGCGGCCGCGGCGGGGAACAAAAGCCGCCGTGAATAATGGCGGCCAAATGTCAGCGTTCTCTTTGGCGGACGCCGCCCAAACGCCGTTAACCATTAACGCGCCACCTGAAGCGGCAACAATGAACAGAAACTGGGGGCGGAGCCGGAAAAAAAACCACTCAAAAACATCCTCACCTTCTCTACGTACAGTATTGGAGAGATTTTTGTAAGTTTGGATAATTGATGACATCATACTGTCAAAATTTAGCCCCGCGAGTGTCCTCTTAGAGCACGGGTGTCAAAGTGGCGGCCCGGGGGCCAAATGCGGCCCGAGAAAGTCAGTCCCGAGTGCCAAATTTCTGTTTTAGGATCAAATTCAAATCATTAGAGATATATATTACATTTCTTGATTACCCCCCTTTTAAATCAATCATTGTCAATCCATTTATTTAAAAAAATCGAAATATTAGATCTAAAATGGTCCAGCCGACTTTAAATCAAGTTGACGTTTTTCATGCTTTTTGCCCGCTTCCTCTTGGTCTTCTTCTTGTCGCTGCCGAGTTCCGTCCAGAAGAGAGAGCGGGCGTGGGCATCAATACCTGTCTGTGTTGCGTCCCTTTTGGGGGCCAACACTGCTACCTTTGTGCCGGATGAGACTAAAATTAAAGGTGCTTTAATTGCAGTCTTGTGAGGGTGCTGTGTGTGTGTGTGTGTGTGTGTGTGTGTGTGTCTTTGCGAGGATGAAGCGGCTCAACTCCAAAGGAAAACGTATTTTTAGCCCGCAAATTCGCCGCCCGCCGAAGCCTCGTCGGGTTAGAACAACATCCATTTTTGAAAAAATGACTTTGTATATATTAATGTATATTTATTAGCTAGCAGAGTATTAGAAAGCCACAAATGATCATCAATTCTGGTTGTGATGTCACAAAAATCCTTGATAGACTAATTTGGGTGGAATAATATATTGTTTTTTCCCTTAAAAATTAAATTATCCCAGTCATTTTTAGTTAAAAAGACCAATTAATTAATTGATCAAAATATTTGTGAAATAATTAGCTAGCTGCCTGTAAATTCTTTATTTAAATGTCATTCCAGTCAAGACAAATTGGACATCCAGTAGCAGCCATATTTTTTTTGCTGTGAGATATTTTTTTTAAAGTTGCTTCAACCGCACTTATTCATTCTTGGACAACTTTTCGAGCCCGTTTGAGGGAGCAAAAAAAGCCACAGGGCTCAGCAAAAAAGCCTCCAAAGATCCTTTTTTTTTTGCCCGGCGACAAGAAGCAGAAAGGGAGGGGCCGCTGGCGAAATAAAACGTTTTAATTCATGCGGCGGCGGATGTTTTGAAGGAAACCGACAGAGGACGGACGGAGCCACGCTAACTGGACCCGCTCTGTTCGACACTTTTTCCCCCTTCTCCCAAAACGACGGCCCACCTGGTGTTTTTGTTCCTGCTTCGTCGTAATCGATGAAAAAAAATGCCAAAAAACGGCCACATGACAGTCATTTTAGGCATGCTAATGCTCCTATATTGGTTTAAATGAGGGGAGTCCAATTCCGTTGGGTTGGTGGGCCGCATTCATGCCAACTGGATCCAATGTGCCTCGAAACTAGAAGCCTATCGAAAGTCTCAAATGTTGTTGTTTTGCTTTCTTTGGGGGGGTCAAGTCAGGTTTGCTTTGCTTTACTACGCTGGCTCACCTTTTTCGTCTTTCTGTTTATTTTTCTATTCCTGGCTAAAAGTGGGGAACAAGTGCAAGTGTGTGTATAGGTGTGTGTACAAAAAAAACTTGCAGTTTTACCTATATTTGTGTGTATGCGGTCCCTTTAGTTTTTATTGAGGAAATAGTTTGTTGTCGCGTGCGTCCAATCGTTTTGTCCTGGTAAACGATTGGCATCCGAACAAAATATTGCTGAGTCACACAGACCATTGACCTTTGACCTCTTGACATGTTATGAAAACAAGGTTTCCATTTTTTTGTCTATTTGGAATGATGTATGGCTTCGTAGATATCCACGATTGTTGGCAAAAGTGCGTTGCGTCCCATCCCATGTTTCCCGGTAACTTTCCTGCGGCTTCCATGAAATGTTCCGTGCGGCGGCGGCGGCGAGCGACCCGTCCGACCAGTCGTGTTTGCTCACATCCAGCGGCTCTGTTCCCTTCTTCACTTTGTCTTGTTTTCCGTCCAAGTCTTCAACGGGAAGCGACTTTTTGTTTGTTTTTGGGACGGCGTCCATTCACATTGCAATATGCTTCCCTATATTCTTCATTTATGGCCCATTCTACTTGTTTGTAGTTCATTTGATGATCAAGTTGATTGGACTTTTATCACCTGGGTGTCCATTTCAAACATTTTGGGACAGTGGACATTTTCCTCGTCCCAGGTGGCTCGGATCCCGACCCGATTCCCTGCCCGCACGGACGCCATTTTAATTTCCCGGCGTCCTTACGGGAAGAGCAGAGGCATCTTCCAAGAGCCGTCCGTCCCAAATAGAGCGTCTCTTTCCCTTCCTCGCTACTACGGCGGTACCTTCTAATTTTAAACGCGCTTAAAAGGTGGCTTTGTGGACTCGGAGTCGGGGGCCCGTTGGCTAGCGGGCAGCTCGGTGAGATTAAGGGGGTTGGGGGGGCTGAACTGGCGGATGAAGGAATGTTTTGAAGCGGCGGATGGCGGCAAGCCTGCCCCAACGTGACGACGCACAAGAGGAATATTCATGTGAACGCTTTCTAACAGGACTCGTCCAGGATGCTCGGCATCGAACTCGGATTCGTTGGAGGCCGTTTATATAGTCGTGCGTGACCAGAGTTCAACGGCTTTTCATTCATTTCATGTGGGAGGGTTGGTAGCATGTGGTTGGCTGCTCATTCAACTCATTCAAAGGGTTTCAGTGCAGTTTTCAAAAAGTAAGCTTTTTGTGTGTATAGCTACTAGTACTATGTTATTGAAATTTAATAGCACAGAAATACAATCTAAAACCATTTAAAACAGTCAATTTGCTTTAAAAGCCACCAAAACATGTATGAATGGGCTCTAAGTTGATTTTTTTTCTTTCTTCCCCTTGTGGAAATGCAATATTTTCTGCTTCCAAACATCTCTTGAGTAACTTCAGCGTTGGCGATGAGAACGGCGGGGAAGTAGGACGGCTTAATTTGAGGCGGGGGTGCGGCGGTGGCGAGCTAGAGAGGGAGCAGCGAGGGAGAGACATTCCCCGGGCCCGCGTCGGCATCCCCCATGAAAGGCCGGATTGTCCCGAGGCTTCCCCGAGCCAGGAAAGTTCCCCCCCGGCGGCGCGGCAGTGGCGGCGGCAGTGGCGGCGGCGGCGCTATCTGCCGGGAAGGCCCGCCACGCCGCTTATGTCAGATACCTTGCCGCGTGTTATAAATACTCACACACAGGCTAAACGAGCTGGCAACGTGTTTATTTTGACAGGCGCTAGTGAGAGCGAAGGGAGGGGGTCTTTCTAGTTGGGGTCAGAGTTGGAATATTTAGCTCAGGTAGGGACAAAAACATCGGGGTGGAGAACAATCAAGATGGCCGCTGGCGGGGGTGAAATCTTGGCCGGAAGAACAACATTTATTTTATTTATTTTTGTACTTGTAGGCTGCCAATGAGAGCTTTCCAAAATGTGCTCTGGTTTGTATGCGGTGGGCCTTCTTGGCGGCCATCTTGGGTCAGATCACTGTTGGGAAAAGTAGATCTAAGAAAGGATTTTTCGCTCATTATTGGCTTGTTATTTCTTGATATCGATGACTTTACTTTAATACCGTGTAGCTACCGATATGAGTATCATTTTTTTGGGGTGGTGGTGGAAATCTTATCACTTGAAGGGGCAAATGGTGCATGTGTGTGTATGTTTCCTCCTGGAAATAAGAAGCGCTAGTGTACTCGAGTGTAACCCGCACACGCACACACACGTAGTCAAGACACAGCAGCATTCATTCGTTCATGCCCTCCCTCTGGCTCACTGGCTTCATGGTCCCACCCTCCCATCGGCCGTCACTCATCTCGCCGGACTGCCCGCCACTCGGCGCAAAGGACATTTTGAACTTTTAGGGGGTGCGCCAATGGTGTCACATCCTCGTGGTGTGTGAGTGCTAATTTCAAAGCGGCCCTCTTAATGGCCTGGGCGGAGGCCTGCTAATCTGGCACAGCTGGTGGTCGCTCTCACTGCTAGTGTGTGCGTGTGTGTGTGTGTGTTAATTGGGGTAGGTTGGGGGTCCCGCTATTGCAGGCGGCGGGCAAACGACATCAAGTCGCAGAGGGGTGAAAGTGAGAATGGAATTCCTGTCGGGATTGGGGGGGGGGGGGGGGGGTCCTGCTTGGAAGAATGCAGCTGTCAGTCATCAGACAAACCGTTGCCATTGACAGCAATAGACGTCCAATCCTAAATTTAGTAATGTTTTTCCTTCAAATACATCAACAACGAAGAAAGGAATTGTGTGATGTTTTCAGGGCTATTTTCCCCCCACGAGTATATTACTGTCATTTGATATCGCCTCAATAGTTCCAAAATATTTACTTAAAATGATGTCCATTTTCCGGGAACAATATGATCAATTAATGACTTTTAATGCAAGCAGGTGGGAGAGTTTTTTTTATTGTGCATCGGATGCGATCACTCTGACAGCTGATGGTGAACTGCTCCATTGTGTGTGTGTGTGTGTGTGTTTTCGTGTATCCAGCTGTACACACACACACACACACACACACCCTGTTAATGAAGTGTGTTGTCACAGCAGTGTGACCGTCTCTGCTTACCACCTCCTCCCGGTGTTACGCTAGCATGCTAGCTGCTTACTGCGGCTCATAAATTATTTTCAAGTTCACATGCAGAGCTATCATCACTTTTTTAAGTCCTCTCCGTCACTTCCTCTCCTCGCAAAAGTCACGTTGCCTGGTCGTCTTCATCCAAATTGTCGCTTTTTTGCAAGTAGAAGCGTACTTTACATTGAAATAGCACAATTTGTTCCACCATCTTTTGCTTTTGTGTGCTAAAAAGGAGCAAAAATATATGAAAACAATTTATTTATATTGATTTAAACAACTGTCGGTCTAAAATGTGATTAATTGCGGTTAGAATTCTTAACCATTTTATGATACGCCTACCTGCCTTTATACAATAATGGGCGTGGCCCACACACCTGTGCCGAGTGATAAGATAACGTCACGGCGCCGTGCCTGGGTGCGTTTTTCCCCCCCGAAGCCGCTTAACCGCAAAAGAAATATCCCAGACTGTCACACAACCACGTCGGCCGCCATTTTGACGCGGTAACCGAAATGGCCAAGTGGCGCTACGGCGGTACGCGTCGTCGCGGTCGGTCGTATTAAACAATCAGAGTTTGTCTGTTTGGCGCTCAAACAACACACATTTTCTGATTTGCGTCAAATATTTGCAGCTAACTAATCTGTGTTGTCGTCATATTTGCAAAGTCACACTCGTCAAGCTTCTTTACACACACACTAATAACAAATTTTAAATGCACTATCATTCTGCGCATAGAATTTGGATCAAAATAAAGTAATGGCATCATATTTCTCCCCCCAAAAATATGCCAAACTGGCAGAACGAGGATGTAAATATCCCAAACTTAGTGGCACAGACTGTTATTTCATGTTAATGCATTTTCGGTCATTTTCAGCAGCTTACTTGCCGTCATGTACCAAAGTATGTTGGTGGTTTTCAGCCTGGTGAAATACTTTTTTTTTTCAAATGCTTTCAGGTCCCGAGGATATTTGCTGATATCTCCTGTGTGACGCTTGAACAAACATCTCGGAGACATCAGCAGAACACGGGCCCCACACGTCCTCGCACGACAGGTTAGCTAAACAGTAGTATAATGAATTTCATTGTCAAATTCTGTCACCCTCATTTCTTAAAATGTAAGAGAACAAACCCTACATATCTTTGAACATTAACTGTCACCTAAAAAGCTTTTAACTTACTAACTTAATTAGTTAAAAGTAGGAAAGAAGAAAAATGAAAAAGACCTTGTCATGCTAGCTTAGCCTGATAGTACTTTTGACCTGGGCTAATGCCTGTTAGCGCTAGCCTATCAACAACCAACCCCGTTTTTAGCCTTAAATGGTTCTTTTGTAGTGTACCTGTAAATAACTCCATTTCCCAGCTATTGCTAGCTAGTATAGCTAGCTATCTATTTGACAATGTACAATAAAAGTGCGCTAAACACAGTAATGTTGTTAAGTAATGGAACGCTGCTACTAACAAGTTGTTTCCGAGCGCCCCGAAATAAATAAACCGTTTGAATTTTGACTACTGAGCCTGCTAACATTAAAAATTAGCCATTTCTTCATTAGCGTGTAAAATAATGTCAAATTTTATTGTTTTTCCCCCACTTTCAGTGTCAAAAATGCTAAGGTGACCAAATTAGCATACAGTTAATGTAAAAAAAGCAAATTTTTAGAGAAATTGGTACTTTTGAATTGATATTAGCGGCAGTTAATGAGTTAAAGGCGCAGATTTCAAACGGGCAGCAAAAGTCGTGCACGCTAGGCCAAAATATGCAATATATATTTGAGCAATTGGGTGTGCAGGTGTGCCGTCATAACAGTCCAGGAAGGCCGATAAGAGAAAAAAAAGTTTAATGATTCTGGGAGGGAAAGTGGGTCAGCGACAACAACGGGAAGTGGAGAAAAAAAAAAAAAAAAAAAACGACGCCACGTATAGCATGAAAACCACAGAAGAAGACGCTTCATTCATTGAGACCAGAAATAAATAGGATCCTATAGGCACCATTTTGTCACCTTTCCCCCTTTATAATCCATCTATACCGTATACTCACACACATCTTGGATGTATAATGTAATCACTCTATTGTGTGTGTGTGTGTCTCCAGAATGTTCTTTTTTTTATTTTTTATCAGTTCTCTCTTTACCCGACGGGACAAAGTCTAAACTTTTATCTGGACGTCTGACTGACTGACACACTAACTGCCCTGCCGCCCTGCCGCCCGCCGTGTGTGCGCGTATTCGTCGTCTGCCGCCTCTTTTTCTCATTTATTAAACTTTATGTCGTAAATCAACTTCCTGTTGCTAAGTCACCGTTTTGGTGACACCGCCGTCGTACGTCAAGCGGCAAAACGAAGGCTGCGTTGCCACATATTAACGTTTATTGGCTATTAGTCACCATTGGGGGCTGATTTAGTCGCTGGCTAATGATTAACTCGCCGCAATCTACTGTTTTCATCAGTTGGGATGGCGCTCAAAAAGACTGAAGTCGTTACGTTTGGATGTAGATTAAGTTTAATTTAAAGTCGTGGGATTCCATTGATGTCCAATCGGTTTGGAGTGGGAGGGTGGCAGCCAATGTCACACTCGTATCAGTTACAGTCTTCAACTAGCTTAGCATGCATTTTTCGGGTATGTGGGAGCCAAACCGGAATACCCAGAGAAAACCCACCCACCCGGGATTGAACCCTCCCAGAAATGCGATGCGCACGTGCTAACCACTTTCACACCGGACCGCCATCAAGTGAATTTTTTTTAAGCATGTTGTATATTTAAAAGTAATCCTAATTCTTGTACTTTTGCGCGACATAATTTGGTCCTTTGGGCTTTGCTTTTGTTACCTGTGGTCGAAACATGCCAAATTTTGCTCAGAAAAATCAGTAGGTTTTAAGTTTTTATTTCTTTTTTGGTCCTACTACTTTGAGTGGGCTTGAACATAGAGTATATCCATGTTCAAATATAGCAGATAGTACACGGTGTGTGTGTGTGTGTGTCACACGATGTCACCTGCAAATTATGAAAGAGCGAGCACATGTCCAGAGGCAGAACTGTACAGTAAGTGCTCCCTCCTTCCCTCCTTTCTTTCCTCCTTTCTTTCCTCCTTTCTTTCCTCCTTCCCCGCAGGCAATAAGTAGAGTAAACACAGCATCCACCTAACAGGATCCAGGATGCACCGCTTCATTTGCATCCTAGCGCCTCAAAACACACACACACAGTTACACACGCACATACACACCCGCAAGCACACGCTTGTTTAGCTGTTTATTTTTCAATATGTTGGACTTTTAAGTGGACAAATGTTCCATTTTCTTTGTTTTGTGATTATTATATTTTTTAGGAGATGGGAGTATTGTTTAGGGGATGGTGTTAAGGTCTGGTTTTGGCTTTGGTGTGCTTTGGGTTGAGTCGTCGGTTGTGTCCCGGGGCTTCAACAGGATGGCAAAAGTGTCCCTTTGGCACTTGGCTCCGCCCCATCATGACCTGTCTTGCTTGTCGTCTTATTCCTCTTAACGGGGAATATGCAAAACTTTTACTTTGGCCTCAGGACATGGACATTTTTTTTTCTCTTTAATTTGGGAAAACCGGTCCTTGAACGCCTCGGCCGCCATTGACAACATTAGACGTCTAATCCGTTAATTAATGTCGTTTCTAATAATATTGTCATCTTCGCACACTAATAAGAAAAAGTTATTTATCTTTTGAATATTTAACTCAATTTATATATTTAGTTTTGCATTTATCTAAGTTTTTTTCTTTATTTTAGCCTTCTTACTTTAGAATTTTTACTTTTATGACATTACCCATTATAATATATCTTCTTTTAATTTCACATTAATTTATAGTCGATCAATACTTAAAATAATTTAATTATATATATATATATTATATACTATATTATATATAGCATGGTTAATGGCACCAAAACATAATGATTCACTGTTCAGTTAAACAAAATTGGACGTCTATGTCCACTTAATAATCGGCGATTGGTCGCTGCCGCCGTTGACTAATGTACATCGTTGAAAGCCCCCCCCCCCCCCCCCCCCCCCCCAGCGTGCGGCCCGCCGTCTTAGTTGGCTCGGCAGCGGGGTCGCCGCGGGGTCACGAGCCACGCTCCTGGCCACGGCGGCCCTTTGAGGCTCTCAGCGTGAGGCGGCCATGTTTAGTCTGCCGCACGCCACGTCCATTTGGCCCCGAGCTGTCTCAACAAAAAAAGCCAGACGCCTTTTGACCACCGCGGCGGCGCCCATCGCTCACCTGCCACTCCGACCCATACTTGCAAAATGTACGCACTTTTGGCTCAAAGTCATCCATTTTTTTCTCTCAAAATGAAACCACTTTCTAAAAAAAGACACAAATACCTATTTTCTCCCATTTGAACCTTTTTATTTTATTAAGAAACATAAATGCTGGCCATCACATGAAGAAGAAAGAGGGAAGAATATATTATAAGGACACACAGTTGCAAAAAAACAAAGAAAAGCGAACAAAAAGCGACATGCGACATTTTCCTCTGGTCCACCATGTGACCTGGACTTTTATCATCCTCCAATTTATTGATAAGTGATCATGTGGAAAGGCACTTTTGGACCGTAATGTGACCGTTTGGCTTCAAACTCGGTGACCACCCCCACTGGCAATAGTAACACACACACACACACACACACACTATCAGCCCACCTGGCTAGTGGGAGCTCCATAGTGCAAAGTACTGTATGTAAATCTCCCATAGTGCATCTCTCTCTCTCTCTCTCTCTCTCTCTCTCTCTCTCTCTCTCTCTTACTCAATTCTTTTCTTCTTCTTCTGTGTTTTTTTTAGTAACCGACTTGAAACAAAGCCACGCTCACGCCACACACACACACACTCATGGATGGACGGTCCGACCGAATCCGGCAACTCAAACAGGTACGTAACAAAAAAATGGAAAAGGAAAGATAGAATGTTGCTTTTCTACCACAATTCCACATTCAAATTCCAGAATAAGCCAATCCCAAAGCCCCAATGTATTTTTATTTATTCCAATTGGAGACTATTCCTGTTCCACCACCATGTGACCTTCCATTGATCCCATATGGAATATTACTAGCTACCTATTCTAGCTCTTTCTCTTGTCCCAACATTTATTCCGGAACATCATTTGAGCGTATTTCCCAAAGCCCTATTCCAGATCTTTCAAATCCCATATTCACCATTCCTGAACCTTAATATTCCCTTAGCATAGCACACACAGCCTAGCCCAAAATCCTATGGCCTACCCTTCCTTTTTTCCAGAGAAGTCATCTATTCCGGAACATTTTAGTTTTTAATCTGGCAATAGTATTTACGTAACACTTTCTCTTGTAGCTATCTCCCCTCCCAGAACATTTCTGCGTCTTAAATAGGTTTATATTCCAGAATGGTCTCCCATTTTGACCCCCCAAATGAAACATTCCCTTTTTTCACCACACCACCTGTATTGTAGGACAAGCACTATTCCAGAATAACCCCACAAGAGTCAAGCCATGCCCACAGAAATGTTTTTTTGTAACATGAATCGTAAAAATGGTGAAAGTAACACCAGAAGCGCACACCCTTTTGTAACTGTTTGGACAAAGCAGAATGTAAGATATATTAAAAAACAATTTCCCCCTTCATAAATAAATGCAAATCCCCCTTTTGACAGCGCCATGCACTTTGCTGCTATTTACATTTTGTACAAAGTCCATCTTCATCATTGTCAACTTCATCGTGTGTAACCAGAGAGTCTCCATAAGGGGGGACAACAAAAATACAAATAAAAATGTGCTCCTTCCAAAAAAAAAACCCTTTTAAATGTGGTCAGCAAAGCCTTTAACGCATTTATTCCAGATCTTTTCATATTAGGATTAAGATCCACATACTAGTACTGTCTCTGTCTGAAACCCTTGGTTTTCTAGGCCTTAGTCTTTAAACCACGAGTAAGTAACTGGACAAAATTGACAAAATATGCAAAAGATATTTGTCGATGGCGCTCTGAAAATTGTTGTGCTAGGACAATGCTGGTCGGAGCAAAGTTTGCGCTAGTACGCTGAACCTTCAAGTGGAACTTGGTTTATTGACCGCTACCAACGCTGGTCCAGAGGCGGTGGCCCCCCGTTTTTTTTTTTTTGAGTCTGACCCTCTCCCCCCCCCCCCTTTGACATTAGGAGGCGTTGAGCACGGAGCGGCTGTAAAGAGTCTGGTAGTAAGCCCCCGAGTCCATGGCCACCGGTCCGGGGCTGTCGTAGATCTGCTTGGCGGCCACGGGGGAGCCCGCGGCGGCGTAGCTGTTGTAGGCCATCACCTGGTCCTGGTAGGACTTCAGGTCCATCTTCTGCTCGTTGGACATCAGGTTGGTGATGGAGAAGGGGTGGTTGAAGTTGTAGTGGGGGTCCAGGGACTTTAGGGCCTCGTTGGGAAGCTCCATGTGCTGCTGGACCATGGCGCCCGGGGGGAGGAGGTGGTGGTGGTGCTGGTGGGCCGACTGGGAGTGGAACACGGAGGCCGACGAAGACGTGGCCGGCGCCGTCGCCGCCGCCGCCGCCGCCGCCGCCGGGCAGTCCAGCGCCGCCAGCAGGGAGTTGCCGCCGGAGGGACCGCGGGGGAGGGACTGGTCGTCGGAGGAACCCGGGTGGGAGTTGTCCGAGTGGGCCGAGTCGGCTTCGTCAGAGCCGGCGCCGCCCGCCGGGCTGCGATCGCCCGCCGCCAGGTCGCCCCTCTTGCCACCGCCGCCGTCCTTCCCCGCCTTCTTGGCCAACTTGTCGTCGATCTTGAATCGTTTCTGGCGCCGCAGGTAGCAGCCGTTCTCGAACATGTTGCCCGACTGCGGGTGCAGCGTCCAATAGGAGCCCTTGCCCGGCTTGTCGGGCGAGCGGGCCACCTTGACGAAGCAGTCGTTGAAGGACAGCGAGTGGCGGATGGAGTTCTGCCAGCGCTGCTGGTTCTCCCGGTAGTAGGGGAACAAGTCCATGATCCACTGGTAGATCTCGTTGAGGGTCAGCATCTTGCTGCCGCTCTGCTGGATGGCCATGGTGATCAGCGAGATGTACGAGTAGGGCGGCTTGGCGTGGGTCAGCGAGCGACGGTACGGCTTGGGCGGGATCTCCTTGGGACCTCCGCGGCTCAGGGGGCCGCCCGCCGCCGACGGGTAAGCCAGCTGGCTCACCGACTGGCCCATGTTGCCGTAGTGGGACAGCGAACCCGCCGCCGCCGCCGCCGAGGGCCCCAGCTGGCTCAGCGAACCCGAGCCCAGTGCGGGCGCCACGGGGGACAGCGGCATGTGGGCCACCGCGCCCGAGCTCATGGAGGCCAGCGGCGAAGGGCTGAGGCCCGAGCCGGGGTAGGCCATGTTCAGGCCGCCCCCGCCGCCCGCCGGGTTGAGGTTGATGTAGCTGTTGATGGGGCCCATGGAGCCCACCGAGGCCAGGGCGCCGTTCATGCCGCCGGGCGACGAGTACATCTGCCACAACAACACAAAAGAAAAAACAACGTTGTCTTAGCATTAGCTCGTTGGCCGGGGGGGCTAATTGATAGCGTGTTTTGCAGGTGGTCCAGCGTGCTGACTCCTGACCAATAGCCTAGCCTAGCATGTTTGCCACTGGGTAGTCAACTTGTCCTAACCTGCCTTAATTTTTTGTCTCCATTTTTCTGTTTTTCGTTCAAAAATCATTCTGTCAAATCTAAAAAAAAAGGTAAAATATACATTGTTTTAGATCTATAAAAACTGAATATTTTATATATTATATCTAAAATGGTCCACATAGAGTTGATGTTAGTATTAACAAATATATCATTTTTCCTGCCATGATGTTACTATCTTCCAAATTTACAGTATTTGCCCAATTGTGTTTCTTATGTTTATTTTATAGTTTTTTGTGTTTCATTTTCTGTCATTTTTTACTAAGCGCCATTGACATCTATGGACGTCCAATCCGTTTGCCTTAAATCTAAACCCTACTCTGTTTTAAATGTACAGTTTTTTTGTTACTTGTCGGCTGCTGTTGACGTTGGCGGACGTCCAACTTTTTACGACTTAGACCGAGGCTAAATTAGACGTCTATCAGCGTCTGTGGCAATGAAACATAGAATTTCAAAGGCATGAAGTTTATTTTTTCGCTTTTAATTGAAAAGTAGCTTTTAAGCCAGCGTCGTCTTCCATTTTTTTTCTTGAGTTTTTTTTTTTTTTTTTTTTTTGCTGAATGCACAATGAAGCTCTCAGTGCGCACGGATTTCGCACTCACGCGTGAACGTCAAAGTGCGCAAAAGCGCGTCAGCAAGGCCCTTTTTTTCATTTCGGCTCCCGCGGAAAAACGACCAATCTTCTTTTTCTTTTTCTTTCCCTATTTCATTGGCTTGGAAAATAAAGAAAAAAAAGTCCAAAGAACGGAGAAAGTTGAAAGTTTGAAAGGGAATGCTCGCACTTTTGTGTTAATTTCATCAGCGCTTGATGACATTAATTTTAAATTCTATTAACAACGAATGCATTGTTTAAATGGATATTAGGACTCGTTTGACAATTAGCAAGCGAGATTAATTGCTTTACTTTGTTTTCGTTCTGAAAAGTATCAAGTTAAAATAGGAACTTTTGTATTATTGGAGAAAATCGAAGTTATGTGGAAAATGTGGGTTCATTATTCGTTTTGGTAATATAAATGTATTATAGCTAGATGTTTTTGCTGTTCGTTAAATATATAAAAATACATATTTTATCGTTTTAATACAATTTTAGGCTGTAAATACACACTCGTGCTTATTATAAGCTTAAAAATGTTTTTAGAATGTATTTAAAAATATCAACATATTATCTTATGTTCTTTCAGCTTTTAAAATGTGTTTAAGCATGTTAATAATTCATTTTGTAGTCATAGCTCTTCAAATCTAGACTTATTTCATCTGCAAACTAAATAGCCTTGTCAAATATCAACGTTTTTGTACTTATAAAATATATTTAACCATATTTAATTTACTTTTTGACCTTTCTTTAACTGGAATTTTATAGGTACATTTTTTAAACGAAAATATAGTGCGAATGGATTTATTGAAGTACTTTTTTTGTCTTTCTCTTTTTAATGGTAGCCTCGGCTTACCTCGCTAGCCTCGCTGTAAAAAGTATTCCACTCTGGTATGTCGTGGGCTTCCATCTTCACTGAGCTCAACATCCCCACAAAGAAAACCTTGAGAGGAACAGGATGAGCTGTCGCACCTTGACACTCCCCCCTCCTCCTCCTCCTCCCTTTCCTCCCAACGTTATAATCCTTTAAGAACGTTAAAAAAATGATCCTCCACGTAAACACACAAAAAACAACTTGAACAAAGTCACAACAAGTTCACGTGGCCTTCATTTTCCACTTCTTTTTTTTCTTCTCTTTTGCAGACGTGGAGACCCTCAGACGGGAGGGATGGAGGTCTCAGGACGGGCTGAGGAAAAAACGCCAATCGGACTTGCTTTATAAGGTAAGCGCTCAAGCCACGCCCCCTGGTCGAAATTCGCCACCCAGGCTCCTCCACCCCGTTGCTAAATTTCAATATGTCAGGAAGGAGGCTCCCATTCTGCAAAAAAAAAGGAAAAAGGGGCCAATGTGGCCCCCTGGCGTGCTGTTTATTGGCCCGGTTGGACTGGCGGGCGGCCTGCCATGGTTCAGTGCCATTGACGTTCATAGACGGCCAAATCCAGATGAGCAGTTAGTTAATCGAAATGAGAAAATAGTTTTGCTTATTATGCCATTGACAGTGATGTTTGTTCATTAGCTGCCGTTCTTTTTCTTGTTCTAGAACAGTGGAAAAGTTGTCGATGGTTAACACCTAATGAGTTAATACTTCTCAGTTTTACCCATAAGCAAGCAAGTCGCTAGAGGTTTTTTTTTTTGGGCGGAGGTCCGTCAGTTTGTGGCCCGAGGGGATTTGCAAGGGGGCGGCGTGAAAGTCGTTAATTCCCGCGGCTGTCACCTCCCTTTAACACCTCGCGAGAGGAAACTTTTCAGCCGAAAAAACGACATAGCAAAACTTCATTGCTTTGACTTGAGTTTAGTTTTTTGTTTTTTTTAACTGGTACGTAAAGTCATCACTAAAGATGGGTGACGTCACGTAGGCGTGTGCATGTGGAATACACAAGACACTGCGTGTGCATGTGAATGGCAGCTGTCTCAATGGTGGTGTAATGCGCGCATGCGGGAGGTCGTCGGTCGGGGGGTGACGGTGGGGGGGATTAGGGTACAACAGGAAGGCGAGGGGAGGGGGCACGCACGCGCACCTGGCATCAAGAAACTTGTGGCTGGATCAAGGGGACACCAAGTAATGATGCAATTAAGTCTGATAATCCGGTTAGTGACGTCATCAGACGGTGACCATGATCATTCAAAATGATGGGATGGGAATTGATTGGAATCTTTTTTTGAAGTAATAAAATCCCAGAAAAAATAGTTTTCTCACGAATACTTGAGGCAAAAAAGTACTTAAAAAACAAAGTATTTTGACATACTTTAACTTTGGGGAAACAATTTAGTTGATTGACAATGGCCTTTTTGATGTTTTTATTAGATAAATGGTTGGTTTACCTGTGAATATAAAGGAAAATATATTTGTTCTTAAAACGCTTGCGTAGAAGTCAGTTCTAAAACAATAAAACAAAAATGGTCTTCACATCGCCTTGTAGTATTCGCTACATACGCAAAGTCGTCCTTGTAATACGCATTTATTGTGTGTGTGTGTGGCCTCCCCCCTCGCCTCCTTTTAATGTGAATGCTCCCCACGTCGTCCATTAGCACGTGCATAATTACTTCCACAATAGCAGTAATGAGTTGACACTAATGGAGGAAATCACACATCCACTTACACTTATTCCCTATTATACTATACATTTTACATGCGGAACACTTCTAGCTAGCATCACGACAGCTCTAGCTAGCACCGCGGCGTCACCTAGCGGTTAAAGGCAGAAAAGTCCCAACACAAAGTCGTTTTTCCCACGTCTGGTTTATTTCAACATTTTATACAAGAAGTTTATAAGTCAAAAGACGAGCTAGCAGATTCGTTGTCACCGCGGCTGGAAGGCACTTGCACCGTTAGCATTGTTAGCATGTAGCCATAGATAGATTGTATACACATAGATTGGCTTTGGTTGGTTTGGTTCGTATGGGCGAGGAACATTCGGCTATTTTTTCCCAAAAGGGCGTCAAACTTAAGGTCAAAACAAAAGAACACAAGAGTTTAGCACTGAAATGCCACAAACCGTTTTCAATGGAAACAACGGGGAATTTTCTAGAAGGAACAGCGTTCTCTTGTACATTCACAAAATGGCAGGCAGATCACACCGCACGTCAAACTGGATGTTTGTTCATTGTGTTTTTGTTGTCAGCTTTGTATCCAAGTCCTTCACCGCCACCTTCGCCCCCCGCCTACGTTTCAGGTCTGCGCGGACAGACGGCGCCATCACGTCTCGCGCTCCTTCTTGACGGTGACGTCGCCGCCCTGCGCCCCCGAGCCGTTGGGCCCGCCGCCGGGAGGGGCGGCGGAGGGCGCGGTGGCCGCCCCGGTGCCCAGGATGGTGGATACCTCACCCTGCATGAACGCCCAAGGGGGGCTGTTGGCAGACGTGTCCAATGGACAGCGATCGCCGCTGGGACAGTAGACCTCGCCGTCCCCTCGCCGGCTCTGGATGTACACTCGGGTGCAGGGGAAGCAGAACCTGTAAGTACCAGCATATTATTATTTGATATATACTTGAAATTAGAAATTACATTGTTAGTATCACACTTCCCTTGACACTCGACCACTAAATTAAAATGTATCTTTTCCAAAACTTTTCAAATGTCCCCAATTCTATCTAAAATGCAACTTTTGCATGAAATCCTAAAGGCCCTTGAATCTAAACGAATCATGATAGACGTAAATAGACCTAATGTTGTCGTTGTCCAAGAAGTGCATTTTATGTCATCAATTTGCTCATCTATAGCCTTGGCTAACCATAAAAAACAAGGTCCCCTTTGAAATATCTATTCGTGCTGACCTGTGGCCCCACAAAAACAAGCAATTGACTTTTAAGTACGGATAGTTTACACACCTGTGACCCGGCACGGACGGGCACTGCACAAAGTGGGTGTCCTCCAGCCTCTCGTGGCACAGCGTGCAGGACAGGGTGCTTCCGGTCAGGCCGCCACCCGACGTGGAGCCTAACTCGGAAGCTCCGCTGTGGGGCAGCGCCGCCGCCGCGGCAGTGGCGGCTTCGGACGAGCCGCCGGAGGCCAGCGGTTCTCCCCCGGAGCGGGCGGTGGGGGCACGCGGCTGTCTGGCCGGCGACGACGCGGGCTTGGGGCTGGTCTGACTGACCGAGGCCGACGAGGAGGGCAAGCCGGCGCTCTTGGCGGAGCCCCCGTGGCCCTGGGACTGTAATTTGGGCTGGGAAGAGCTGAGCTCCCGCTCCAGCTCCGGTGTGATGAAGGGGGCGATGCCCATGCTGATGCCCAGCTGCCGCCGGTTCATCTCGGCCAGCACGGGCGCCGGGAAGATCATGGGGCCGCTCATGGGGGCCGTCCGGGCGGTCAGGCCGGCCGGCATGCCCGCCAGCAGCCCGTGGGGGATCCCGGCGATGCTCTGAGTCACTAGATTTGGGGGTATGGCCGCCCCAATCATGGGTCTCCGGCTGGCGCTGGGACTCTGCCGGTTGACTTCTTGCGGAAGCGGCGGTGGTGGCGGTTGGCCCTCGCGGTGCAGCCCGTTGGGCGGCACCCGAGCGCCGTCTCCTCGGCCTCCGCGCTCATAGCGCTCGCCATGTGAGCGAGCACCGTCCGTCGAAGGCTCCCCGCGGCCGGGCACGGCGTGCTTGTGAGGCGATGGTCCCGGGCCCGGCGAGCGGACGTTACCGTCCTGCATGCCGTGGCTGCGCTTGAGTTGCCGCGCGCTGGCGATCAAAAACTCGATCTGGTTGGCACCCTCGTAGTTGACGCAGCCGCGGCACACCACCTCGCTAAAGTCCCACACCACGGTCCACGGCATCTTGGGCAGGTCGCATAGGTAGCACCACTGCCGCCGCGACGACGACGAAGGGGACGACATGACTGCCGTAAGGCGAGACGGCTGGAGGACTGACTGGCTAGCCGGCTAACCCGAACGAGCGAGCGAGCACACGTTAGCAGCTCACGTTCAAGGTATTCCCTTTAAAGCCGGCGCTGTTTGCAAAATAGCTTAGCTTTCAGATCTCCCTGGCGCCTTTCGTCAAAAGTACAAACATTTTAGCGACGAAAACTAAAACAAAACTTTGTCAATATAAACGACGTCCCCCCTCACATTTCTGATTTGTTTACCCACTGGGGCCTGCTCATTGCTGTCAACCCGCTCTCTCTGCAGACGTTTGGCTCTTACGTAACTCTGGTAAGTGTATTGTGGGGATGTAGTTTTTATGTCCAACTTATCAACGTGAAGTGAAGCACCACGTGTGCTTATTGGACTACAAACAAATGGCACCTCGACCGAGGGAGCCGACCGCTGTCGCCCACGCGGGCGTGCAGACGAGTTGCATTGTGGGTGACGCAGTTATTTCACCGGACTGTTTAAACACGGCCAACGCGCCACGACTGGTCATTGGACTACAAGCGTGGACGCGAAGGAAGTGACGTAGAGCGAGTTCACAGGAAGCAACGTAAGGAGTTCAAAGTTCAGCTTCCTGTCCACGGGCGCACGTGCACTTCCGCAAAAACATTCATACCAAACGGTTTTTAAGTCGTAGTTTGTTAATTTAAAATATGCCCCGAGATATGTCTTCGTCGAGCGAAGACGAAGTAGACGAAGCGACAACGCAGACGTCGCCAAAGCCAAAGGAAATCGGTAAATTGACAAAAATAAACTTTTTTCTCTGAAGCAAAAGTCGAAAAATGGCGTGTCCGTTATTGAACGGAAAATCTTCTTCCCTTTCGTAGTGAAGAGCAACTACTACAAGTGTCCGGATGACTTTGTGAGCTTCAGCCACAAACCTTGCAGTAGTACGTTGGCGAAGAACCTTAAGAACACCGAAAATGAACTATGGCTCGTCAAGGCGCCTGCCAGCTTTGATCCACGATGGTAAGTCACCTATTTGATTCTCTGCCAACTACAGTATTTGTATCTAAAAAAAACATTCTTAAAGAAGGAAAAAAATCACACTTGGCCTAAAATAACTCCCCTTATGATGTTTTATGCTAAAACTGTTCCAGTCAAGTAATGTAGAATCCATCACTACGTTTATTTCCCTCATAATGATGGCGGAGCTTCCAAAATCCTACAAATCTTCCGTAATTTCTCACGCCAGTCTTCACCAAACTACCAAATACGCATTCTGTATAAAAACTACGAGTAAAAGTGCTGACAAAATCCGTAAATCCTCCAATTTTTGACATTGGGCAGCCCTGTTGTGAAAAAAAGTAGTGTAACAACTGCACTTTGCTTTTGCAGTTTGCGGGGCGTGGACGTGAATCTTTCCGGTTTTCAAACGCTAAAGCTCCCTTCGGCGGCGGCGCACGGGTCCCACGGCGTGCAGCTCTACAACGTCGTGTCGTCCGATCGCGGGCCCGCCGACCTCCGCTTGCTCACCACCGGTTCTTCCCCGGCCGAAATCGGACCTGCTTTCTCCGGCCTGCTGAGCATATGTGAGTCTTACGGCGGCGACCGCCCTTCGCCCCACGTCATCCACGCCGACCCCGCGCCGGACATTATTCCCGGACTCAAGCAGAGATTCCAGCCATTCGGAAGCAAGACGCCAGTTTCGGCGTACGAAGACAAGAAGAAGAAGAAGAAAAAAAAGAAAGATAAGAAAGACTTGCCTGTCAAAATAGAGGACGTGCCGGTGGAAGAGGAAAATGAGGAGAAAGGACAGGAACATAGGCCGAAAAAAAGGAAAAAGAAAGACCGGGACAATGATGACGATGACCAAAACGAAAAGGCGCTCATGTTGCAAGTGAAAATTGAGCCGGAACAAGACGTTTTGCTCCAAGAGGACGAGCCGGTCAAAAAGAAGAAAAAGAAAAAGAAAGACCGGAACAATGATGATGATGATGACGACGAACAAAGGGAAAAGGAGGTCATGGTGCAAGTGAAAATTGACCCGGAAGAAGAAGAAGAAGAAGACGCCGCTTTGCTCCAAGAGGACGAACCGGCCAAAAAGAAGAAAAAGAAAAAGAAGAGCAAATCGGAGCAGGATTAAATTTCATCTTGGACTGCTTGGTCGGAGACCTTTCACAAATTCATGTTGGAGTACTTTTCTAACCCTCCTTGTAACTCAAAGCAGTTCTCTTATCATGAATAAAGAAAATGCTGTTCAACAGTTTCACTGTGTTATGCACTTGCGCAAAATTCCATTCATTTTCCGGGCCACTTATTTCAAGTCTCGCAGGGCATATACGTATATAGATCCATGATTCATTTGAAAAATGATTAGAATTTGGAAATATCAACTAAAATGTAACCCATTAAAAAAGGAACAACAACTTAAATTTTAATTAAGAAAGGCCTGTTTTGTATTTTGCTCTGAGCATTTCTGTTTTTCTCAATAACTTTAATTGTGGCCGCCATTGACATCATGTGACGTCTCGAGAAAGCTAAAATCATAACTTGAATTTAACTCCAAAACTTGAATTTGATGAACACCACCTACTTTTTCATGTTATAAAATCCAAAAGAAGTACTCCCATCAACCACCCTTTGACCTTTGCTCAGTTTTCTCTAAAAGGCCTTCTTTCGTCATATCCGAGCGTGTCCACCAGGTGTCGCTACCTTACCATTTTCCTCATTTGAATTTCACCCAATCAAGTCTTTTTCAGTTTGCGTTTTCCCAACCACTGCATAACCGTGCTTTTTGTGTGTGTGTTTTCAGGATTCGCATGGCCGTTGGTCACGTGGGTGCTAATCCTTCCCCGAGTGTGGTCGTGACTCGTAATGAGCTCCAACATCTGCTCGTGTGGAGACGACACATCACTCGCAAGGTCAGACATCACATGACAACAACACGTTGCAGACAAATCACTTGAACTGATTGGCTGGCGTCCAATTTATGTTTGGGACGGCTAGCTCTCTTAATAACAAGAATAATTCCTCGTTTAAATTGGAAATATAGCCGTCGTTTCTTCTCCCAATAGAGCCACCACAAAGAACGACACAAGTCATCAGCCATTTTGGCTCTTTGTGGCCAATTTGGGTTGTCCTTCACAATTCCACATTCAACCTATCTCCTTAATCCTAAATTCCGTATTCCGTCAACATTGGCCGAGACAGAGTACGGCGCCCCCCAATTCTCGTTGTTTTTTTTCAAGCACGCGTGGTGTAGTCGAAGCGGATGAATAATAAATGCAGCTTGAAGTTTGGCCGCGACGTGTTCCGACTGCCAAGGCCGGCCTCAGCTGACGGGACGCCAAACGGAGGGGGGGGGGGGGGGGTCCTTCCATACGGATAATGAATTGCCAGAGTGATTCCTCCCGAGCCCCCGCCCCCACACCTTCCTCCCTTTCCGCTTTCTTTTCTGTCCAAACGACATGGCAACATTTCGCCGGGCGAGCCCGCGGCAACGGGGCTGTTGCCGTAGCAACGGGACCTGCCAATTTTGGGGAGGTGGGGGGCCTCATCTGTGTGATACACTCACACACACACACACACATCGTCAATCAACACGGTTGCGAAGGCACACACTTTGTGGCGTCGCTTTCCCAACATTCGGCATTGCGGGAGACTGCGGCAGACATCAATCGCGATCCGACGTTGACATTGGCCACGCCCCCCTCCACGAGCACCCCTTTGACTAGCAAAAGCTAACCCACTCAAATGATGACAGGAATGAACTCATTGACAGCTTTTAGACGCCCAATCCGTCGACTTTTGTGCTAGATTTTGGGATATTTTACAATTTGCCATTGCCCTTCCAGACACGAAATTTATTGACAAGCTTTTGATAATAATATTTCAAACCAAAGATTGGCTAAATACAATTGGAAAATGACTAAAAAATGTGAAAATATTCAGAATTAAATTTAAAGAAATATTGGAATTGAAATGAGAAAAAAATATTTTTTAAATGAAGTCATTATTCTCAGTTAAAATATGTTTTTAATGAAATGTACATATTTACTTTAGTTGATTTTCATGTTTTCGAAATGATTTTTCTTATATTTCCAATGCTTTTGGCCAGATTTTTTTCTCCAACTTAATTGTAGTATACACACAGGAGAGGTGGTCACCATGGCAACAGCAGCAAGCCTCAAAGAGGGCCGTTGCCGTGACGCTAAAATGACGACAACACATAAGCGGCAATCGCAAATCCTCCAATTGAAACAGATTGGACGTCTATAGCCGTCAGAAAGTTGAAAGCGAGCCAAAGCTCGTGTCGTCGTCCGCAATGTATTGATTGGCTCATCGTGCAATTACAGTAAGCCACCAGAGAGGTCGCCTTTGTCCAAGTAAATCTTACCTTGCATTCCTTGTTTTTTTCCCCCTTGACGCCCACATCAAGTTTCGGCTAGATTTGTTTAAAAAACAAAAATAATTAGCAAAAATATTCGTCACAAACAAGCATCTCATCACCTTTATTTCGTCTTTTTTTAAATATACATCTTTAAATCCACGCTGTGAGCGTCGGTTTTAGCTGCCATCAAATTTTATTTACAAAGGGCACTTGTTGGAGTTTAATATAAACTACCGTATTGCATTTTGGGGAAATAATATCCACAAATTAGCATCATGTCTGCTTGAAACTTCTTCACAGACACACTGGTTCACATTCATTTTTTTTCTTTGTTTGTGCTTGCATTTTTGCTGGAGATTTTGGCCGTTTTGGTCAAAGTTCACACTTTTGAGGTTTATGGTTTAAATCTGACCTGGGCTGAATTCCTAGGGCCAAATTCTGTATTTTCTGACATAGCGAACTTTTGTGCGTTGAGGGAATTCCGGAGAAGCCCCGGTGGTCCCCACGCTAGCTCGTTAGCGGCGACAAGGCGCTCCCATCAATTTCCATTCCTGGCCTCGATTATCCGCCGTGGGGAAGAGCGCCTTTTAATCTAAAGTCTAATGCCTTGCTCACCGCATCCATACATGGAAAAATATCATCATTTTAGCAGTCTTTCTGTTTCTTAACCCGGCTTTGTTTTATACGCAGACTGGACGAGACGAGAATGGTCTGGACTGGACAGCAATTGAGCAAGCCAACCAACCAAACCGCCTCCCATGATGCACTGCAACGTGAGTACATATTTCATTTCTACAATTTGAGGGGAAATTGAAATGAAGGTCAGTGTCGTGCGTAGAATTCGTTAGCTACTTCTTTGGACTGCGCTTTTTTTCCACTGTAAAACATCAAAATTGCCGTCATCTTTTTTAGCAAAAACAAAATGTGCATTTAATTTAAGACTCGTAACAAACCACAGTTAACTGATATGGCCCATCTTAATTTTAAATTGTATGTATGCGTGTGTGTGTGTATTTAATACCGCTAAAATCTCTTAATTGCGTTCATATAATAGATAACTTAGTAGGTCATCTAAAAAAACAACTTTAATTTATCTTGGCTAAGCCATTTTGAACTAGTTTCCAGTGAATTTTAAACTTTTTTTTTTTTACTAATACACAGAGCGACGGACAATTTTTTTACAATTGCGTCAAATTTATAGGCGATAGGATCATAATTGTGGAAGAATTTGGACTATTTGAGCTTGGTACGTTTGACCTTGTGGTGACCTGGTTGTTTTAACTAGACTTTCAGTTTTTGGTGGCTCCGCAGTTTGGACACCAAAGACCCTATAGACGTAATGTTTGTATTTTTTCGAAAGATTTGTACACGGAAGACCGTGAAACGTTGGCCTAGTGTAAGAAAGATGGTGTCTCTTCATCTGGATGGACAGTGATTAAGTTTAGTTTCAAATCTAAGCGTAGAAGAGCAAAAAAATGACCTCGGTCGGAGAAGGAGGAGCTTCTTTATCTGGCGGATGAGGAGGAAGGAGAAAGAGTGTGCGGGAGGATAAGGAGGAGAGTGACGGGAGATTGGTCGGCGGGCGGGCGGTCGGGCGAGCCATGCTGTGAATGAAGACCGCCGGCTTTTTCCAGGAGATTTTCGCCAGGGGGAGGGAGGGAGGCGCTGGAACTCGCCGTGTTGTGGAATCATGGCGGTTGGATGTGGCTGATCGGATGGTGCTGGTGTGCACAGGAGGATTGTGGGTAGATAGATGGATAGATGTCAAGAGAAGGATCGTGGCCTGGCTTCGGCACCCCTTACCTGAGCTCGAGCTCGCGCGCGCGTGACTAATGATGCCACTTTGCTTCAATGGTTTATTGGACCACGTACAAATGAACAAAAGTTGACAAGCTTAGCACACGTTAGCATTCGCCGCTCCGTCAGCGCTCCAAACGGACGGCACAACCAACAAAACTGAAAAAAAATTGGGCTGCCGTCGTCTCTCGTTGGCGCTCGCATGCAATGAGTGAGCTTAACATAAGAAGTACACGGACAAAAGTCACTGGCCGAGAAGGTGGACATTCTTTTCCACAGCCTGCTTGGTCTGCTTTTGGCTTGTAAACAGTTAAGTTAGTAGTTAGCTTCTCCGCGGGAAGTCCACGCTAGCGGAGGAGGACGCGCGCTAAAGCCGCCTTCTAACCAAGTGGAACCGCGAAACCCTGAGAATCGCCGACTCGGTCTTCGTTCCCTCCGGACGCTTGGGGTTGGCGTGGAAACGGTGGATGGTAGTGCTACGTAGTGTACCCAGGAATAGGAATGTCAGGAACGCCAGTCTGCGGCGGGCTAACTCTTACGCTTTTCCACCAAGCAGTCTTAGCGAATGTTTTGAAATACGTGAGTGACCCTCGTGGCTCGGCCCAAAGCGCTGAGGTTTGAGTCCACCTGGACAAGTGTTGTTGAGTGGATTGCAATACGCTGCTACTTGTTTGGCCAGAAAACTTTGTTTCTTTATCCATCTGCCCTTATGGGATTGGAACAAAAAATGGCAGCAGCTCTTTGTGGAGCACTTGCCTCATCCTCATAGTTCCTGACTGCAGTCCACATAGTCTTTGGTCTCCTCCCAAATTCAAGTATTTATTGACTTGTGATGTGAAGCTCAAGTCTTCCGCAAAACAAGACACTTTTTGGTCCCGTAGCCTTTCTTATCGGAATGCCGACCTGAATGACTTGACCAATGTTTGCTCCCTAAAGTTCACCATTGTTAAAATATCGGATACTAATCCCATGCGAATCGTATCGACTACTTCACTGCTTGGTGGAAAAGTGGCTCTATATTTTTTAATGTATCTTCTTCATACTAGATGTTTGTAGCCTGAGAACATTTGGCTTTGTTTTTGTTAACGGAGTCATACAGTGTTAAGGGAAATAATTAATCGCATTGATGTTTTTGCCTAGTGTTAAATGAACTTTTTTGAGCATTGTATGAAGGGTAGGTAGATGGACATTGTTATTTTTAGTTAGCGATTGTTTTGGCTGAAAAGATGTGAACGCAGCCCATTGGCGTCCGTTATTTCACGTAAAGTGCATGTGGTCCTCTTCCCCCAACCCGCGGACCCCCGGCCAACTAGTATAGCGCATGTTATCGATGGAGAACAACATCACATGGTGTGTAGCGGCAGCAGCAGCAGAGGAGGAGGAGGACAGTGATTGGTTGATTTGGTCAGGTGACTTGAAAGGTGGTGGTGCGGCGGTGGCGACGGTCGATTGTTGGTTGTTTGGTTGATTGATTGATTGGTTGGTTGAGTGGTGGTGGTGGTTGGTAGGTAGGGAAAAATAGGGTGGGTGGGGTTATGGACAGTCAGCTGAGTCAGATCACATGATGGTCACATGATTGGCAGCTAGAACGACATCAGGAGCTTCCATGAGGAGAGAGAAAGAGAGAGAGTGAGAGATAGAGAGATGGAAGCCTGACTGGGTTTAGCTTGTCGCTGGACAGTGGACAGGACAGAGCCCCACCCACCCATGGAGAGCCCAAGCCCCGCCCACCCATGGAGAGCCCAAGCCCCGCCCACCCACCCACCCACCTCCAAACGGGCTCCATCCAATGTGTTAAGGTGTGATGATGCAGAGTGTGGTGGAAGGTGAAGAATAAGACAACAGAAGACAGGTGATGCTAAAATGAACATTTATAATGACTGCTGTTGCTGTGGCAAAATAAGAATCCTTAGAAAATATGACCTCATATAGTATCAGAAGAATCAGAGTAATAATAATAATCAGAGAAGTTGTTATTATTATTAGTAGTAGTAGTATTACTTTTAGCACTAGATGGATGGCCTTCACTTCACTGGTAATCCACAAGTTAACAAACACAAACTCACTAGATTGTTTTTCTGTTTTTTTCTCGTTTTTCTTTTTGTCTCTTTACAAACACAATGCTACAGTTACATTAAATATTCAATACTTTTGTTGTTTTTTTTTAAACGTCAGCTCATCAACGGTGTTAAAAAGCAACCACTACTAAGATACTAAAGAAAGGAAATTGTTTCTCTTTTTCCACACGTTCCCTTTTTGACTCGTTTGTTATTTTTTTTTGAAGGAAAATAAATACTAGTAGCTTTTGTGTGTGCGTGTGTATGTGTGTGTGAGGAAATGGGGCGACGGGCAGCATAAAATCAGGGGGTGGAAGTCAACAGAGAGAGCCATGCGGTGAAATGACAAAAAATCATCACTTGCTAGCGTTATTAATCGTTTTTGATCATGTGATGGCGTGGAGGAGGAAGAGGGGGAGGAGGAAGAGGAGGATATGTGTCGACGGCTGGCTGGAAACTGGAGTGTATTGCACAAAGTTAGCAGCGCCGCGAGCCAGCCAAACAATAACAAACAAACAAACAGGAGCGAGCGAGCGAGCGACGCCCAATTAAAAGAAAACGATTAAATCGTACTAAAAGATATGTGCGTCCAATTCCATCGACGACAACAAACACAACTAACAAAGAGCACAGCTATTTTAAAAAAATAAACAAAAAGTCTTTATGCTGCCCCGCCCTGCACAAATAAGATTATTTACAATGACAACAAAAAGGTGAAGAAACCATTTGTTTTGTTGGAAAAAATCCCTCTTTAAAGTCCCTTTTTTTGATGAGCTGTAAAATACGGAGCGCCAGACGTTACCTGGGGGGGCCAAATTCATTCAATTTGTGGCGACTCATGTTTTTTGTTGACGGCAATGGATGTCCAAAGTAGTGAAAAGTCTGACTTTTAAGAGCGTTAAGCCTTTATAGCTAATTTAGACGTTTTGTGCCATTAATGGTAGCCAATCAGGGTCGTATAAGGGTTAAAAAGGTCATTATTTGTGCTTAAAAGGGTTCAAAGTCTTATGTCACATTTTTTTATAACATATTTTTGATTTAACGCTCCACCAGGAATGACTTGGACGTCTATTGCCGTCAAAAATATGATATTTCATATCCAAAAGGGACTTTTATTATAGCACAAATTGGCAAGTGGACCCTTTGTTGTCCCCCCACATGGCATCTGGGTCTCCGTAAGAAAGAAAAAGAATGCAAGAAAATCAAAACAAAAGAATCATATCAGCGAGCATTGCACAGTCTCACAGTTGTTTTTTTGTTGTTTTTCTGTTTTTGTTTTTTGTTGTTTTTTTGGACTGATGGAATGGAGAGTTGTTATTGTCCTGACAGCTGGAGATGAACAGAGGAAGAGGAGAATAATAAAGTTCATGAGCGAGCGAGCAAGGGGTGGTGGCGTGATGGTGGAGGAGGAAGAGGAGGAGGAAGGGTGAGAAAATTGGCTCCCCCAAAAAATAATCTTCAACAGGGAAAAAACGGGTTTTTTCCCCCTTTCTGGACAAATGGAGCAAAAGAGGAGACAGTGAGAGAGAGAGAGAGGGAGGGAAGGAGGGTGAGGTAGGGGGTGACAGGTGCCCCCTGTCGTCTCCCTGTCCTCCCCCCCTCCCCTGGGACACTATGGCACACCATCAATGAAGGGCTCCGCAGCTGAAGAAGAGTTAGGAAGCGGGACGAAGATGGACGAGGAGAACTGGGGGGGTTAATTCCTGGGAGGGGGGGGTGCTTGTTGTCATGGGATGGAAGGGGGGGCTCGGAATGATCGGCGGCGGCGCCGCCCCTTTTCGGGCCGCGCGACTTTGGCACTGCTGACGGAGGGAGGGGGGAGAAAGTGTGCGGGGGTGCTAGAAGAGGGGGTGAGGAAGGAAGGAAGCTAGCCCCATTCGCATAGACTTAGAATACGACCATGGATGCTTGTTAGCTAGTGGTTTGTTGGAGTTAGCAAATTTAGGTGTTCAATGTGTAAGGAGGCAAAAAAGGTAAGTTTTTTTTAAGACCATGTAAAATACCATGTACATGCTATTTATATGGTTGTAATTTTCTTCATGTGTAAAAGTTTAGCATGTTTTGGTGGTGGGTGAATGGGACACTGACTCTATGCTAATTGTTTAGCTAAGACTAAAACTTTTGCATTTTTGTAACCCCCCATAGCCTGTTAAAACTAAATCAAAATGGGGCGTGGCTATTCCCAACAAAATTTGACGTTAAATAATTCCAAGGTCCATGCGGAAGGGGCTCGCTCGCTTGTATGGCTTGGCGTGGGGTGTGTGTGTGGGGGGGGGGGACAAGTCTACACACACACATCCACTTACAAATGGTGTCTCGTCGTCATTAGTCGGCAAAATAAACCACAGAAGAAGAAATAACAGTGATATGACAAATGCAGTTGACACTTGCTGGTTTTTCAGTTTCAGGAGAGGAGTGACGACTGACTGACTGATTGATTGACTGATTTGGTGGTTGGTGGTGGTGACAAGGCTCCCGGACGGAATATGGATATGGTAAGAACACAAACAAACAAAAGTAGTTAGTTTAAAGAACTTTTTGTTGTTGTTGAGATGTCCAGTTAGCGTATTAGCATGTTGATGATAATGCCTAGCCCCAAACTCGTCCCCATAACACTCGAGTGGTAGTACAATCACATTATTATTTTTTTTTGTTCTTTTAAGTTGTTTATCTGGGAAAATTAGCAGGGACTAGCTTGACGGCTAAAAGTCATCTCACCTAGCTTGGTTTTGGGTTTCCGAGGTAACGCGTCGCTTTGTTTTGGCGGCTGAAATACTGATTTAACTTTTCAAAATAATGTCAAAGTGAGCTAAGCAATGATAAACACACAAAAAAAGCGGTGTTTTGGAACTTTTGTTCGATGATTTGGTTTTGATACGAACGACACAAAGACTCTTTTGTTTTTGTTCACACTTGACGTCATGCAATATATACGTGCAAAAAGGTTAACATCTATTCCCACAAAATACATCTGGACTAGAAAAAGGTTTAAGAATGCTCGGGAGTCACATTATTATCATTATTCTTTTTTTTTTTTTAGGCTAAGCCACGGCCGGCCGGCCACGTGGTATTGATCCCCTCCGCTGTTGCATTGTGGGAGCTTCGTTCATTTGGCACTTTTTCACATTTTTCCTGGTATAAAAAGTACGGTTTGCCTGCGATATCAAATCCAAGAAAAACTACATTTGGCACAGCGTTTTATTTTTGTAACTCTAGAGACTCTGTTGACGACGGCGACGAAAGATGTTCGATTCGCCGATGTCTTCCTCCTGCGGAGGCGGAGCCAAACGTGACGTGACGCTCGATATGTCTGTTTGTTTTTCAGTTCGGATTTCTTAGCAGCACGGATACGAAGAAAAAAGAAGACAAACCAGTGCCGAGATGGGGAGAACGCTCAGGAGCAGACGACAAAGGTATTGCTCTATCTTGAAAAGATATCTAAAATGAGGCTTTCCCCCACAACTTGCCTGTAAAGCTGTGCGCTAACCAAGCCAAAAATGCTAATCCACAGATATGTCGCCAACACGGAAAGCCGAGGGATTCCACAGCTCCCATGCAACTACTCGACGGGATGCCCCAAGATGGCAGCTCAGCAACGGGTCTGAACGAAACTCCTCGACTCATTTGACATCCCGACGCCACAAGAAGGCTCCCAAAGAAACACGTGAGTGACAAAAGGAGCAAAACTGTGAATAAGCCATAAAGGGGTGTTCACTATATTTGCAATTGTCGCTCTCCAGTTTAGCAAAACCACAAATACAAGAAGAATGGGGACCTCCTGCCCGACTCTTCAAAATTCCGCAGCAGCAGCAGCACGAGACGACGACGACAACGACGAAGAAGAAGAAAATAGAGGAGGCATGCATCATGGCCGCCGCCCGTGGAGCGATGTGGTAAGGGGGGGGGCGGGCGTCGGGGTGTGTGAGTTGGGTGTTTTGGGGGGTGGGGGTGCGTGAGGATGAAGTTCAAAATGGAGTAAAGAAGCCTCCTTACCAGGGCGCCTCGCCGGGCCGGCGACAAACTATCGGAGAAGAAGGGAGGAAGAAGAGGACAGGAAGGAAGGAGACAAAGGAGGAAGAAGAGTTCCATCCCACTCGCCACTGCATGGTGAGTAAATCCGACGCACCCCCGCTGCTGACTTTTCAAATAAGTGGTGGTTGGTTGGGTGGGGGGGCAGAAAAACGTTACGGTCCATTTTAATCCGACTTTAGCCATAGATATCATACACGTGTATGAGGCTAGATGTATCCAGAGACTAACAAAATCTTTAATTCCACTTGGCAATCTTTAAAAAACATAATGATAATACTACTGTGGTTATTACAATCCATTTTGATGCATTTTTTTCACTTCAAGTAAATTTTAGTTCCCAATAACTGCATTGTAGACAAGTTTAAAGTCCGCCGCCGTAAGTCATCTAGCCTTTGTTGTATGATATCTAAAGCTTCTGCCACCCGCCAGTTCGTCATAGCGTCCTTAATCGATAGCCGAGACTCCCAACGGACATTGAGTCCTTTCCCGAAAGCTCCGTATGCCTCGTTCGCCATGCCGCACGCAATATTCATATATTTATATAAAATCATTGATATTTCATATTGGTTAGTGTTCCCTGCCATAGCTAAAAGTCCTCCAGTTGCGTCCCCTCGCTTCACAGTGCATTAAGACAACAATTCAGTGTACTCTGACTGTAAAAAACAAAAATTAAAAATCAAAACTTAACGTAAAAGTCAAAGAGCGCGGCAGTAACCTTTGAACTCTGTCACCCTCGTCGCCTATTTTTTCAGTAGTTAGTCCCGGGACTCCATTTTATGTTTTTAGCGGGTGCCGGGGAGGAGACGGGACGGGGTCAGGGTGGGGAGGAGGGCCAATTGGTGGCGCCATCCACACCCCCCCACACCTCCCGACCAGCTTAAATAAGACATATATTACACTATGTGGCGTTAGCATTCATTTGCAATTGAAAAAAAATTAAATTAAAACATGTACATTCAACTCCTCTGGATCAATAAATAGCCGTGATGCCATCACGCCGCGCGCCCACAGTACTGCTCGCTACGTGAGGTCATCGGCGTGGGGGGGGGGGGTTAGGACTGGGTGCGCTTGTTCTGTCGCACCTTGGCGGGAGAGGGGGTGGGGGGGCAAAGAAAAACCTGCGCTGGGGCTAGGTGGGGCGGGGTGGGTCCCCTCTCTTCCCCTCCCCACCCCTACTTCCTGTCATTCAGCGTGTCCACAGTACACAAACAAACATCTTAATTTACGCAACAAAAAGGAATAAAAAGTCCATAAAGACGTTAAGTAATAAAAGGTATTTACAATTTACACTTTTTTTGTGTGTTTTTTTTTGTTGTCAACTCAGCACTTTTTTTTCACGGGGTGTGGGGAGGAGGGGTACTGAGATGACAAGGGGTGGGCGGGGTGGGGGGGCGTGGGCGGGGCTTTCTCCTCTCCTCTTCCCTCTGTGGATTGATTTTTTTTTTTCTTTTTTCCAGAGCGGTTTTAGCCCACCTTCTGGGGGTTGGTGGCACGCACCCCCTGCTCGTAGGTGATCCTCTGGCTGATGAGGTACTGCGCCGCCTGGGTGGCGGCCTGCGACCCCGTGATGGTCACCTTGCGGTTCCGGGTTCCCGGGATGAACTCGCCCTTCTTGGAGATCTGGATGCGGGCGCCCGTCAGCTCCTGGTACTCCACTAGCGTCTTGCCTCCCTTGCCCAAGATGGCCCCCACCAGGTTCTCGGGCACGGCGATCTCCACCACCTCTTTGGCGCCCTCCGCCAACTTCTCGGTGGCCAGCAGGGAGGACGCCACCAGCGGCGAGGCGGCGCTCAGGTAGCCGTTGGTGGCCCCCGTGGCGGCGGCCAGCGAGCCCAGCGAGAAGCCGCCCAGCCCCGCCGCCGCAGCCGCCTGGTGGGCGGCGCTGGTGGAGGCGTCGCTGGCGTAGGACGCCAGCAGGTTGGCGGCGGCGGCCGCCGCCGGGTTGGCGTTGGCCGCCACGGCCGCCAGCACCCCCGAGGTGGTGGCCGGGTTGAGGCCCAGCCCCAGAGAGTTGGTGTTGTAGCCGTAGCTGGCCAGCGTGTTGAGGGCCGACGTGATGGTCAGCAGGTCGTTGCCCGACAGGCTGGACATGGTGGCCGGGAAGGCGCCCACCCCGGCCAGGCCCGCCTGGCCCAGCAGCGAGGAGGCGGTGGCGGCCGCCGCGGCCGCCGCCGCCGGCATGACCTCGGCCGAGTTGGCGTACGGCGAGCCGGTGGGGTTGGAGTTGGCCACGGGCCCCGTGATGTTGGAGTAGGAGATGTTGAGGCAGGACGAGCTCTGCGGGTCTTCCTGGATCTTCTGCACGATGATCTCCACCGCCTTGCGGTTCTGCTCGGGCTCGCCGCTGATGGTGACCACGCGCTCCTGCAGGTTGATGCCCTCGGGCTTCTGCGACAGCTGCACCCAGGCGCCCGACTGCTCCATCACTGCCTTGACCGTGGCGCCGCCCTTGCCGATGATCAGGCCCGCCGTGCTGTTGGGGACGATCAGCTTGGCCTGCCGAAAAGACACATGGCGGCAGAGTTGGGACAGATCACCACGATACAAATGCGTGAGTAAAAACAAAAATGTTTTGGTGGTGGTAGGGGTGATTTCTTAATCTCCTAATCTTAATTCTCCATTTGTTTTTATATCTCAAACAGATGGCACGTCTACTAATGTAGTGTCTGACAGCCTTGAAGATGGCGCCCACCTCTTGCGAGAAAAAAAAGCCATGGCGAAGCCAGAGGACGGTGCCCTGTCGGCAAGGCAACGAGATGAAAAACAAACCGTTGATGACAGAGCCGAGGACACTGCCGACTTGGGGGGAGGAGGAAGGGAGGGGGCTTGTTAAAAGCTGTTTTACAGCAAAAAAAAAGACTCGGGGCCACCGTTGTCATGGAAACTGCACCGCATTGAGACGAGAAAGGAAAGCAAACGAGCATACACAGAGTCCTTATAACAAAGTCTTTCTGTTTCCTCAAAGAAATTCTAACCATTAAAATACTGAAAAAATCTCCATCTTTTTTCCTCCACTATTCTATATTTTGACACCACTCATCTTTTTCCTCATTAAAGCCAATGACGATGATGAGGGTAAAATTATGTGCCTATTAAAAAAAACTTGATATATTAGGTTAAAACAATCAACAACGGGATTCGAACCCGGAACGCCAGGGTTGCAAGCCAGACATACTAACCACTTAGGCCACCGCGTCACCAATGCTAAGTGAGCATTTTACTTGTTTAAGTAACATTTTTCTTATTTATTCGGCATGTTTTAAACCTAACTTTAAATTATATATATAATAAGTTAAAACAATCAACAACGGGATTCGAACCCGGGACGCCAGGGTTGCGAGCCAGACATACTAACCACTTACCCCACTGCGTCACCATTGCTAAGTGAGCATTTTACTTGTTTAAGTAACATTTTTTCTTATTTATTTGGCATGTTCTAAATTATATATAATAAATTAAACCAATCAACAACTACAAAATTACGCCACAATAAAAAATACATTTCTTTGGCCAAATTAAATGTTAAATATACAAAATGGGTTAGCATATTAAACTCTAGGCATATATTGTGGGGATTTCCCGCTAGCTGAGGCTAAAAAAACAGGAAGTAGGAAACAGCTGTCCAAGGCTGAGGTCAAAGGTAACAGGAAATACAAAAACAAAGTGCCTAGACAAGACTTGAGAATTGCCAGGCAAAAATAGTTCACGGCAACAAAAAAACCTCGTCACTAAATGAGCTAGCGAGCTAACGAGCTAACACCTCCTCCGCCAGTTAGCTATTTTCACACTTGTCACTTTAGCGACTATTTATAAATACTCAGACGCATAAATAAAAGCGTGTCGAGTCCATTTCGAGCCGCGGCTAAAGTTTCTTTAGGTCGTTATCCAAGGCGGCCAGACAAAAGCCACAAAGGGCTACTTGTTTTTTCCATGGCCGGCGAGCGACCGCTCCGGTTATCCCACAGCTGGCGGCGTGACCGACCGGCAGCTGGCGTTAACCCGGGTGATTTACGAGGCGTGCAAAATGGACGACTTAACCTCCACGACGAGGTGGCAAATTATCGCTCACTTGCGTCTCCATTTCCAATTGTTACGTTTGTTTTTTTGAATTGACGCTTGTTTTTTTGTCCCCTTTTTTTAATTATACGCGGGTGTGTTTTGGCGGACGGGATCCGTCAATACGTGCAAACGCTGCCAAACCCAAGCGGTCGATAAGCGTCCTTCATGAAGGGAGGCGGTAATAATGGCCAGCTTAGCAATCAATGTCGCTAATTGTTGTTAACTTGAGCGCCATTATCTGCGTGCGTGCATTTTTTTCACGCCGGATTTAACACCGTTTGATACTTTTTAAAAAATTAACCCATTCTATACTGTCGTTTTTTTGCGATAAGAAGCCTTACTATACTATGTCGTTTTTTGAAGTAAAAAGCCTTACTATACTATGTCGTTTTTTTGAAGAAAAAAGCCTTACTATACTATGTCGTTTTTTTTGAAGAAAAAAGCCTTACTATACTATGTCGTTTTTTTGAAGAAAAAAGCCTTACTATACTATGTCGATTTGTCTGAATAAAAAGCCTTACTATACTATGTCGTTTTTTTGAAGAAAAAAGCCTTACTATACTATGTCGTTTTGTCTGAATAAAAAAGCCTTACTATACTATGTCGTTTTGTCTGAATAAAAAAAGCCTTACTATACTATGTCGTTTTGTCTGAATAAAAAAGCCTTACTATACTATGTCGTTTTGTCTGAATAAAAAAGCCTTACTATACTATGTCGTTTTTTTGAAGAAAAAAGTCTTACTATACTATGTCGTTTTTTTGAAGAAAAAAGCCTTACTATACTATGTCGTTTTTTTGAAGAAAAAAGCCTTACTATACTATGTCGTTTTTTTGAAGAAAAAAGCCTTACTATACTATGTCGTTTTTTTTTGAAGAAAAAAGCCTTACTATACTATGTCGTTTTTTTGAAGAAAAAAGCCTTACTATACTATGTCGATTTGTCTGAATAAAAAGCCTTACTATACTATGTCGTTTTTTTGAAGAAAAAAGCCTTACTATACTATGTCGTTTTGTCTGAATAAAAAAGCCTTACTATACTATGTCGTTTTGTCTGAATAAAAAAAGCCTTACTATACTATGTCGTTTTGTCTGAATAAAAAAGCCTTACTATACTATGTCGTTTTGTCTGAATAAAAAAGCCTTACTATACTATGTCGTTTTTTTGAAGAAAAAAGTCTTACTATACTATGTCGTTTTTTTGAAGAAAAAAGCCTTACTATACTATGTCGTTTTTTTGAAGAAAAAAGCCTTACTATACTATGTCGTTTTTTTTGAAGAAAAAAGCCTTACTATACTATGTCGTTTTTTTTGAAGAAAAAAGCCTTACTATACTATGTCGTTTTTTTGAAGAAAAAAGCCTTACTATACTATGTCGATTTGTCTGAATAAAAAGCCTTACTATACTATGTCGTTTTTTTGAAGAAAAAAGCCTTACTATACTATGTCGTTTTGTCTGAATAAAAAAGCCTTACTATACTATGTCGTTTTGTCTGAATAAAAAAAGCCTTACTATACTATGTCGTTTTGTCTGAATAAAAAAGCCTTACTATACTATGTCGTTTTGTCTGAATAAAAAAGCCTTACTATACTATGTCGTTTTTTTGAAGAAAAAAGTCTTACTATACTATGTCGTTTTTTTGAAGAAAAAAGCCTTACTATACTATGTCGTTTTTTTGAAGAAAAAAGCCTTACTATACTATGTCGTTTTTTTTGAAGAAAAAAGCCTTACTATACTATGTCGTTTTTTTTGAAGAAAAAAGCCTTACTATACTATGTCGTTTTTTTGAAGAAAAAAGCCTTACTATACTATGTCGTTTTTTTGAAGAAAAAGCCTTACTATACTATGTCGTTTTTTTGAAGAAAAAAGCCTTACTATACTATGTCGTTTTGTCTGAATAAAAAAGCCTTACTATACTATGTCGTTTTGTCTGAATAAAAAAGCCTTACTATACTATGTCGTTTTGTCTGAATAAAAAAAGCCTTACTATACTATGTCGTTTTGTCTGAATAAAAAAGCCTTACTATACTATGTCGTTTTGTCTGAATAAAAAAGCCTTACTATACTATGTCGTTTTTTCGAAGAAAAAAGCCTTACTATACTATGTCGTTTTTTTGAAGAAAAAAGCCTTACTATACTATGTCGTTTTTTCGAAGAAAAAAGCCTTACTATACTATGTCGTTTTTTTGCGATAAAAAGCCTTACTATACTATATCGTTTTTTGCGATAAAAAGCCTTACTATACTATGTCGTTTTTTTGCGATAAAAAGCCTTACTATACTATGTCGTTTTTTTGCGATAAAAAAGCCTTACTATACTATGTCGTTTTTTTGCGATAAAAAGCCTTACTATACTATGTCGTTTTTTTGCGATAAAAAGCCTTACTATACTATGTCGTTTTCTTGCGATAAAAAAGCCTTACTATACTATGTCGTTTTTAAAGAAAAAAAAGCCTTACTATACTATGTCGTTTTTTGCGATAAAAAGCCTTACTATACTATGTCGTTTTTTTGCGATAAAAAGCCTTACTATACTGTTGTTTTTTTGCGATAAAAAAAGCCTTACTATACTATGTCGTTTTTTTGCGATAAAAAGCCTTACTATACTATGTCGTTTTTTTGCGATAAAAAAGCCTTACTATACTATGTCGTTTTTAAAGAAAAAAAAGCCTTACTATACTATGTCGTTTTTTGAAATAAAAAGCCTTACTATACTATGTCGTTTTTTGAAGTAAAAAGCCTTACTATACTATGTCGTTTTTTTGAAGAAAAAAGCCTTACTATACTATGTCGTTTTTAAAGAAAAAAAAGCCTTACTATACTATGTCGTTTTTTGCGATAAAAAGCCTTACTATACTATGTCGTTTTTTTGCGATAAAAAGCCTTACTATACTATGTTGTTTTTTTGCGATAAAAAAGCCTTACTATACTATGTCGTTTTTTTGCGATAAAAAGCCTTACTATACTATGTCGTTTTTTTGCGATAAAAAAGCCTTACTATACTATGTCGTTTTTTTGCGATAAAAAGCCTTATTATACTATGTCGTTTTTAAAGAAAAAAAAGCCTTACTATACTATGTCGTTTTTTGAAATAAAAAGCCTTACTATACTATGTCGTTTTTTGAAGTAAAAAGCCTTACTATACTATGTCGTTTTTTTGAAGAAAAAAGCCTTACTATACTATGTCGTTTTTAAAGAAAAAAAAGCCTTACTATACTATGTCGTTTTTTGAAATAAAAAGCCTTACTATACTATGTCGTTTTTTGAAGTAAAAAGCCTTACTATACTATGTCGTTTTTTTGAAGAAAAAAGCCTTACTATACTATGTCGTTTTTAAAGAAAAAAAAAGCCTTACTATACTATGTCGTTTTTAAAGAAAAAAAAGCCTTACTATACTATGTCGTTTTTTGAAATAAAAAGCCTTACTATACTATGTCGTTCGTTTTTTCGAAGAAAAAAGCCTTACTATACTATGTCGTTTTTAAAGAAAAAAAAGCCTTACTATACTATGTCGTTTTTTGAAATAAAAAGCCTTACTATACTATGTCGTTTTTTGAAGTAAAAAGCCTTACTATACTATGTCGTTTTTATGAAGAAAAAAGCCTTACTATACCATGTCGTTTTCAAAGAAAAAAAAGCCTTACTATACTATGTCGTTTTTTGAAATAAAAAGCCTTACTATACTATGTCGTTTTTTGAAGTAAAAAGCCTTACTATACTATGTCGTTTTTTTGAAGAAAAAAGCCTTACTATACTATGTCGTTTTTGAAGAAAAAAAAGCCTTACTATACTATGTCGTTTTTTGAAATAAAAAGCCTTACTATACTATGTCGTTTTTTCGAAGAAAAAAGCCTTACTATACTATGTCGTTTTTTGAAGTAAAAAGCCTTACTATACTATGTCGTTTTTTTGAAGAAAAAAGCCTAATTATATTATGTCGTTTTTTCGAAGAAAAAAGTCTTACTATACTATGTCGTTTTTTTCGAAGAAAAAAGCCTTACTATACTATGTCGTTTTTAAAGAAAAAAAAGCCTTACTATACTATGTCGTTTTTTGAAATAAAAAGCCTTACTATACTATGTCGTTTTTTGAAGTAAAAAGCCTTACTATACTATGTCGTTTTTTCGAAGAAAAAAGCCTTACTATACTATGTCGTTTTTAAAGAAAAAAAAGCCTTACTATACTATGTCGTTTTTTGAAATAAAAAGCCTTACTATACTATGTCGTTTTTTCGAAGAAAAAAGCCTTACTATACTATGTCGTTTTTTGAAGTAAAAAGCCTTACTATACTATGTCGTTTTTTTGAAGAAAAAAGCCTAACTATATTATGTCGTTTTTTCAAAGAAAAAAGTCTCACTATACTATGTCGTTTTTTCGAAGAAAAAAGCCTTACTATATTATGTCGTTTTTAAAGAAAAAAAAGCCTTACTATACTATGTCGTTTTTTGAAATAAAAAGCCTTACTATACTATGTCGTTTTTTGAAGTAAAAAGCCTTACTATACTATGTCGTTTTTTTGAAGAAAAAAGCCTTACTATACTATGTCGTTTTTTCGAAGAAAAAAGCCTTACTATACTATGTCGTTTTTAAAGAAAAAAAAGCCTTACTATACTATGTCGTTTTTTGAAATAAAAAGCCTTACTATACTATGTCGTTTTTTCGAAGAAAAAAGCCTTACTATACTATGTCGTTTTTTGAACTAAAAAGCCTTACTATACTATGTCGTTTTTTTGAAGAAAAAAGCCTAACTATATTATGTCGTTTTTTCAAAGAAAAAAGTCTTACTATACTATGTCGTTTTTTCGAAGAAAAAAGCCTTACTATATTATGTCGTTTTTAAAGAAAAAAAAGCCTTACTATACTATGTCGTTTTTTGAAATAAAAAGCCTTACTATACTATGTCGTTTTTTGAAGTAAAAAGCCTTACTATACTATGTCGTTTTTTTGAAGAAAAAAACCTTACTATACTATGTCGTTTTTTCGAAGAAAAAAGCCTTACTATACTATGTCGTTTTTAAAGAAAAAAAAGCCTTACTATACTATGTCGTTTTTTGAAATAAAAAGCCTTACTATACTATGTCGTTTTTTCGAAGAAAAAAGCCTTACTATACTATGTCGTTTTTTGAAGTAAAAAGCCTTACTATACTATGTCGTTTTTTTGAAGAAAAAAGCCTAACTATACTATGTCGTTTTTTCGAAGAAAAAAGCCTTACTATACTATGTCGTTTTTTCGAACTAAAAAGCCTTACTATACTATGTCGTTTTTTCGAAGAAAAAAGCCTTACTATACTATGTCGTTTTTTTGAGAAAAAAAGCCTTACTATACTATGTCTTTTTTTTGCGATAAAAAGCCTTACTATATTATGTCTTTTTTTTGCGATAAAAAGCCTTACTATACTACGTCGTTTTTTTGCGATTAAAAGCCTTACTATACTATGTCGTTTTTTCGAAGAAAAAAGCCTTACTATACTATGTCGTTTTTTCGAACTAAAAAGCCTTACTATACTATGTCGTTTTTTCGAAGAAAAAAGCCTTACTATACTATGTCGTTTTTTGAAGTAAAAAGCCTTACTATACTATGTCGTTTTTTTGCGATAAAAAGCCTTACTATACTGGGGTATTAATATCGTCACATGGCAAATGTTTTGGTAGCATTTTCAGGCTATAGAAAAAAAAAAGAAGT
The DNA here is from genome assembly GCF_051989575.1 of Stigmatopora nigra. Taxonomy (NCBI): domain Eukaryota; kingdom Metazoa; phylum Chordata; class Actinopteri; order Syngnathiformes; family Syngnathidae; genus Stigmatopora; species Stigmatopora nigra. Next base: position 657,158 of record NC_135515.1, on the reverse strand, counting down.
GTGGCACCGACCTGTTTGATGCGGTCAGGATTGACGGTGGTCTGCGGCTGTAAAATGCTGACCGGTTCGGACTTCTGGCTGCTTTGCGGCATCTCTCGTACTTTCTCGGCGATAAAGTCGTGGACGCCGTTGAGCGCCTCCACCGTGCCTTGAACAAGACACACCCGCTCCGTAGTTCCTGTGTACACAAAAAACAACCACGCTTTATCAGAAATTCAACAATGTTTTTTGTTCCAGCAACAACAACAGCAAACATGTGGCACTGTTAGCATTAGCACAGAGACACTACTGTACGTATCGGTGGCATGACTTCCTGCGAGCATGCGGAATGCTCATCATCATCATCATCATCATATGGCTGCGTTTTATTTAACGCCCGCTCGTTATGACTCACTTGTTCCTTGGCCGGGGCCTCGCGGCTGACTCCAGATTGGCCTAACGCTAATATGCTTATGCTAGCTCGTTAGGAATAGAGACAATCTCCTCAGGCGGGGAAACAGGCCAGTCGGTCGGTGAACAGGCGATGGCGCTAAAGGGAAGGATTTCCTGACTTTAAGCTCATTAAAGCGATCTCCTCAAGGTGAAGGATTAGCCGGCGTTAGTCGGCTACCTTTGATCGCATCCCGTGGATTAGCCGCCGGTTAATAACGGCCTCCTACTTCCCTAAAGTGCCGGAATGCAAATCCACTTTCTTTGGGTGAAAAAGATCAATTATTAACGATGAACACGTGCCTTGCCATTGACGCCAATAGACGTCCAATCCACTTTGACTTAAGGTTCTGGGCCGAAACGACCGGCGGTGACATCACGCCACGGAAGGAAGCGATTAACCTTCTCCTCGTTACCTTGACGACAAAGTCTCCTCCTCCAAAGAAACACCCGCGCAACATTTTTTTGCAGCTGGCGCTGATGTCATCAGCACGCGCGCAATTGTGCGATGATGTCATCGCCGCCGCCGGGAAGGAAAATTGGACGTGTTCTCGCAGAAGAAAGCGGGCCCCCAGTTCCGAACATGGGCGGGGCTACGGATGGGCGCAAATTAGGAAAAAAAGGTCATCCAAAAAAGGGAACTTTTGGGGGTACACCTGGGACACTAAGCTATGGATTTCTCCTAACTTGGGTTGGAATTTTGCTATCATTCATTAGCTCCTCCCACTCAACATGGATTGAACGCCCAAGTTGACTTTTTAGGGCCAAAAATAAATGTGTCCGGCCCACGTGAGGTTTGAATGTGGCCCCGCCAAGCTTAACTGAGACGGATGGAGCCCACCTGTCTTTCCACAGTGGGCACTTATTGTGGTGGTGGTGGTGGTGGTCCCAAGGCCTGAAAGTTATCTAAACATTCTCCTTTTAACCTGCCTCGTAATGCATTTGCGTCTATCTTTGGCTTTGTGTGCGCGCAGCTGACAGGATAGAGAGACCAGCGCCAGTTGTGGTCACATGGGGGATGGATTTGGGGGGGATTGCAGCCTGGAAGGAGCAGATAGGGGGGCTTAAAACAGCTGACACTGTCCACCACCACCACCACCACCACCAGGCAACGCGACACAAAGCAAAGCACAGGACTTCTTGTCATGGAAGAGCAGTAGTTCAATCCAAACAAAGGAAAAGTCCATTTTTAAACGTGTACTTCTTATTTCAATGCTTGTTTTTTGGCATCATGTGATCGTGCATTTGGAATTGGCAAATGCAATTGTTGGTTTTGGTGCGCTTGTAAAAAAGCTTTCATGTGCAAGCGACTTATAAGTTTGACATTTGGAGTCTGGAAATACACACTTACACAAACAGACGTGACAAACAAGGCAGCCTAATGAACTCAATGAAAGACTTAATGACCCTCAACTAAATATAACAAGGATCAAATACGGTTTGAAAAACACCATGGTCATGGAGAAGCGGGTTTTCCGACGGTGCCCGGATCCCCTGAACGCACCGTGACATCAAGAACTCCACCGCCGGGACGAGCCGATTTACGAGGCTTGGCGCGCTGTTTACGACGTGGCGAACGGTGTGTTCGCCTTTGGAATGCTAACATGTCAACACGGTAAGCAAACGGGGCCGCACGGAACCTCGTGTCCGACTCGAAATGCAGACAAATTGCCACCACCAGTGGAGTCACCAGGCCTATTTCAGATAAGAAGGCAAGTACTATAGTAAAGCTTTTTTCTATAAAAAATGACCATGTATAGTAAGGCATTTTTCTATAAGTGAACATCACAGAATGGCTACCCTAGACGATGCAAGACATCCAAATTGTATATTAGGCACCATAAAAAACACAGTGGTGTGCATGGTATCAATTCAAAAGAATCTAACGAAGAAAATGTGTTGCCATGACGACAATGCAACACACACACACACAACCACAGACCCTCCAACAAAGACGTCACCTTTCAGTTGCATAAGAAAGGTTTGTTTAACGCAACATGTCCAAAAAATGGCACGCAAGTCCAAGAGCACGAGTTGCGTCTTTGGCGCGCGTTCTGATTGGCTGACCTCCTGACAGCAGCGACATTTGCTTGTTGGCTGCGAAGGCCGGCCGGTCGGCGTGCTTGCTCCTTTACATCATCTGCAGCCTCAATCTGCTCTGCATTTGTTTCACTCGGTGTGTCTCCGTGTCATTATAACACGGACACCCACGCACAATGTCGCAACATTGCCCCTTCTTTCAACAAAAAAAAAATGAAAACAGTCCGACATGACATTCTCAAACGCCGCTCCAAGAAAAACAAAAACTTTGGCGGCGCTTGCTTTGGTGTGGGCCAATCTATGAGAGAGAGAGAGAAAGAAACCATCTTGTTTCACTTTGTGTGAATCATCGGGCCTCCACGTCGCCAACAACTTTTTCAAGGCTGATGTCATCAACGGCGGTGACCACGCGGCCAAACGCCGCGGATGCCGCTACTCGACGGACGGTGGAGTTTTGGGGTCTTTTGGATTTTTCTTGCCTTAAGAATGAAAGCGAAGATTTTTTTTTTTGTTCAAAAGATCAAGATGGGGGGAACGAGTTGAAAGCAAATTCCTTTGGAATTGCATTTGGGTGCTGACCCAACACAATTGGAAAGTTATCTGAAAAGTCATTAAGTGATGAAAAAGATCGTAAATAATAGAGAAGCCTTAAAGAAACAGGCGTACGCCTTTCCTTTGTTAGACATAAAATCCATTTGAAAGGGAGTGACAGCCAATTCATTTGGATTAGTGGTCAAACCAATGGGATTGGACATCTATCGCCGTCAATGGCAGTCAATACATTCATATTCATCAAAAACAAGGACTTCTAACTGCAGTCGGGTTCACAATGTGAAGATACGAGGGATCGTGCGGTTAACAAAAACCTTTTGGGGTGATAGAGAAAAAAACGACGTCGATCTTGACCCAAAAATGCACCAAAACAGTTGGTAGTTTGTGTTGACACAAATGTCCAATCTGCGCTTATTTTCCATGATCTTAGCTCTTTGTTTCGCCATATTTACAACACTTTAATCATGACATGTTTGCGGAAGTTGTTTTTTTTAACACAAGTAATGAAGAATGACATTTTGTTGATCAATTTGAGCCAAGTCAGCTACATGAGCTCAGTCGGCCGCCGTTTGTGCGCTGAGCTCATCGGCCTCAATGAAAAGCACATGCAAGCGAGCAAGGTCATTACGTTTGATTTGTGTCAAGACAAACAACAACACGTGCAAAAAAACAGACGGAAAAAAAGACGGCATTACCCCCCACCCCCCTTTTAGTTGTCAGCGAAAAAGACTTGAAGAGGTGAAAGTGAAGAAAAGCAACTCGGGAGGAGGGAAAGAAACAATGGAAATAATGGCATCAGTGGAGTGGGAAAAGAGATAAGACCAAGGAAAAAGACAACTTGAATCACTCTCAAGTCAAGACGGAAAGGAAAGTAGGATGAGAAAATGAGGACAAGAGAACAGGATGGAAGTGGGAAGGAGAACGAAAAAAAAAAAAAAAAGAGTCAAGTAAGAAGGCCAAAGGAAAAAAGGAAGGATGGGGAAAGGTGAGCCGTCCAGTTGTCCAAAGGATCAAATAAGGACCGGCCTGACGGAAAGAAAATTAAAAAGGTGGAAAAGGAAATATGGAAATGGAAAAAGGGAAAAGGGGAAATGAAGTGAGAGAGAACGGGAAGAAGAAAAAGAAAAGAAAAGAGGAAAAAAGAGGCTTTGCGCGGCGTGTCCGTGCATTCCCGACTGTCCTTAAACACACCACAGACAGACGCACTGGCAATTAAAGGGAAAGTCCAGCAGTCACGACAGCTGACGGCTTTGTGGGGTCCCAGACCGAGAAGGGGGCGGAGGTGGGCCGGGGGGGGGCTTAATCATAAAGGCTAGGGGGCGGTATTTCAGGAGGGGGGCGGAGGGGGGGATTAATCATCAAGAAGGGAAGGAAGGGGGTGGGGTGCTGGAGTAGGGCATTGGGGGCGTTCACTGGGGGAGAATTAATAAAAGAAGGGAAGGAGAAAGGGAGAAAGGGGGGGGGGGGGAAGGGAGGGAGGGGCAGCTGTGGAAGTAGCTCTATTGTCGTGTGCTTGTGTGCTGCCTTCGTTCACCAGGGAACGGGAAAAAAAGCCTCCCTCACTCAATGTGCGGCTTTGTCGCCGGGAGCGCGTTTTAGAGATGCCGCTGGCCCTTTAAGAGCACACATCTGTGTCCAGCCAGACAGCCAGAGTTAAAGTAGTATACGTATTCACAAAGGGAGACGTTAGCGGCCCATTAGGACATTTTAATCGTGACCCTTTTGCGGCAGCCGCGGGGAGGTCGCCACGACGACCGTCATTATTGTCCTCGGGACGTCGGGGGAATACGCTCTGACATCTAACTGAGATGGCGTTTTGGTTACATAAAGTATAATCTTATTGTTTAAAAAAAATGCAACTTAGAGTTATTATTCTGCTATAGGGCTTGTAATGGAAGACATTTAGTGATTATTGCTGTCAATGTGCTAATAAATAGGTTTGTGTTGCGTTCAAGTGCTGCTCAAAAAGTGTGCCATTTCAAGAATTCAAATGAAAGAATCTTTGAAAGTGGGAACACATACAAGCAATGCGTGGGGGGTTATAGGGGGTTCTAGCGGGGGGGGGGGGATCTGGCTGGACACAGCTCAAGATGTGAAGAAAGACGTCTCTTTCTCTCTGTCGCTCTTACACCTGCTAGGGGGGGACGATTGGGGGAAGGGGGACACTCTCTGAGGAGGAGGAAGGAGTGAAGTGGAGTGCACGGAGGGAGGGAGCGAGGGAGGGAGCGAGGGAGGGGGCGGGGATGGCGGCACGGTGCTTGTCACTTTAATTTCCATCACCACGGCGATGGCCGTCCCACAATCCTCTGCTTTGTCCAATTGAGGTGAACGAGTGTGTGTGTGTGTGCGTGCGTCGCCGCAGAAACGCAAGAACAAATCAAAGTATGTGTGTTATTAGCAGCAAACTGGAGAGAGTTAGAGTGGATTGGGGCGTCTATTTGTAGATGTCCAATCAGTTTCAAATGGGAAGGGCCACAGCCATTGTTTTAAATAAGATACACAGACAATAAAATTGTTCCTGAACGGGAAATGAGTCAAAATAAAGAGCAAAAGTGACAGGGATATGACCCAGAATGGCCTAAAAAGCAATAGGAAGTGACCAAAACACACCATAAATGCCACAACATCAACCGTAAGTGACAAATAAACACCAAAAATCATTATGAAGTGAGATGGCAATGTCCCAAATGCATAAGCAATAGAATTGTACTACAAAATACAAAGTCAGCCAAAATCAACCGCAGAAAAGAACCCGCAAATACCACAAAAATCAACTTAAGTGACTCAGAAAGGCCTCAAATGAAATAGGAAGTGAACTACAAATGCCGCACAATCAATATGACAAATGCAAATGCCAAACAAAAAAAATTGCAGGAATTGTAACCCGTAAATGTCCCAATATCTACAAAAAGAGGCCTAAAATGGTGAAGAATTTCCTCAAAAGCAACATGGAGTGACTGGAGATAACCAGGAAATGAGCCAGAATGCCACAAAAACAACAGCAAGAAACATACTGATATGTTGCCTACAAATACGATATTTCTAAAAGTTCAATGGTTTGGACGTTAGTGACAAGAGAAGGCTGGCGTGGCGTCTCCGTGGCAACAGGGCAACAAATGTCGGCACGCGTGCCGAGCGCTACTCGCTCGCTGGCCGCTGTGCGTTTGACGCTAACGGCTAGCGACGTTCACATAGCTTAGCAAGTCGTAAAATGCAGCGTCGCCACCAGAGGTGACATCACCACGGCGCTTGTCACTTTAGAAGCGGCGGCGGACGGACTCCGCGTGGCTCGTGGCTACACTTTCCACGGGGTCGGCCGGGGGGGCGGAGCTACACTTTTCCTGGAAATGACTGGTCGGCTGCTGAACGTCAGACACCTGTGTTTTTCAAGCCTGGCTTCTTGAAACCTTTTTGGATGCTTAGCTCATAAAGTCTGCCAAATTTGACATTGCTGCTGCTGGATATCAAATTGCTTCACTTTGAGGATCATCATCATTTAGTTTGCAAAGAACCCTGGGAAATGACTTTGTCCAATCCAAATGGATTCTGTGTGCCCTTTAGAGCTAGTTTTGCTGTCCACCAAATTGAACGTGGCTTTAGAATTGAGCTAGCCTGTAAATTCCTTCTTTGAACCAAAATGGCCGACATCCCGTGTGTTTTAAGGCCTAGTTTCCTTAGACTTTTTTTTTCAGTCTACCAAATTTCAAGTGGCTATGCTAAAGTTACTTCAGGGGCTGAATTTTACAAGTTAATCTGCAAATCATTAGCAGAAATAGACCAAAATGGCTGCCATGTACCTTTTAGGGCCTGACAACTTGGCTTTTTTCGAGGCGTACACCAATTTCTTGTTGCCAAATAAAACCCACCCGTGGAGAGTCCATTTTCAAAAGGTGCACATCATCTTTTCAAGCTAAAAAGGGGGGTTTTAATGGACTATTTTACATCCTATTCTAGCAAGACACTTTCTCCTTTGCACTACGGCAGATGGGGACCACCGCCCCCCTCCAGCCCCCCCATCGTCCTTATAACCGGGGTCAAAGGCGCCATTGTCATACGGGGTGGCGCGCCCCCTCTATTGTCCCTGGCAGTTGGTGGTCATTGAAACTCTGAGAAAAACCTCTGCACATTCAACTTTCCTCTCCTTTTCGCCTTTCTCTTTTTTTTTTGGTATATATGCCGACCCTCCTTTCACTGGGCCTTTCTACTCGCCGTCATCGTCACGTGCACAGCTGGAATGAAGGGGGAAAAAAAAACGAAAAACTTGTCCTTGCTTCAAACATTTTATGGGTTTGCACCGTTGACAACAATGTGCTTCGGCTTGCTGCTAAGGCCAAATACAAAAGAAGAAAAATATGTATTTGATTACTTGATATGGATAGATAGAGTTGGAGTATATCAGAGGGTGACCGGCTGGAAAGAAGACTGTTAAGATTAGATCAAAGATTGCCAAAAAGCGATTCTTCTTTTGGCTAATCTGTTAGCAAAAATATCAGCAAAAGTTAGCGTTAGCTTGAGCCATGTCAGGCTAGCCATAAAACTAAAAAAGACAAAGAAGGCCAATTTTTTTCAAATTCTTTCCATTTTTAAATACTTTTGCAGATATGACCATACTTTAATTTTCATTTTTGATTACTTAGAAGTATTTTAAAGGAAAAATAGGACTCCCAACTAGGTTTATAGTAAATTCCAGGAAATGTGCCCACCAATGAAGTAGTCAAACGGAAATGGCAATTGAAATGATGTCAACTATTGCAAGGATTGGACGACTAAAAGATGATCATTCCCACCTGGGCTTGGATTTACGGCTAGTGACTTTACGATACAAGACAATACAAGAAGACGTAGAAGCGCTTTCTTCACCTTGTACTTTTTGGTGGGCGCTCTACTCAAACTGGAAGTCTTTAATAGCAGCATCCCATGACTTTTCTTACCGCACACTCATGAATCATAATGTCACTTTCATCGTGTGTGTGTGTGTGCGTGAATAAGTGTGTGTTTAAGTGTGTGTGTGTGTATGTGTGTGTGAGCACACTTACATTTTGGCTTTTATTTGCAACATGTGCTACACTTTTTCATGTCTGTGGTGCGCATGCCAACATTTTGACGAGCTGTGTGTGTGTGTGTGTGTGTGTTCTGTGTGTGTTTTCACCAATAAGCCAAGCACTAAACTATCAAAAACATCAAACGATGCCATAATTATTTTACGGCATTTATAGAGACACGACGCCTTTTTATCGCCATTTCACAGTGGCATGATGTCTTCATAAAAAAGCTTTCTGTCACTCTAAAAACAACTAATCAGAGTGCAGAGTGGTTGAAAAAAAAGCTGTTTAAAGATTTTGGGTGTTATTGTAGTTTTTAGAAGGGCTTCAGAGTGAAAGAGCATTTTCTGTGGTGCGTTTTGGTATGTGAACATGTTCGTTAAAGTGATGCGTGTTGAGAGGGACACACATTTGTCTTTGGGGGTTTTGTCCTGTTTTAAAGTTCAGGAGAAAATATTTCCAGGACTAAAGTGTCGTTAATGAGTGAAAATGTGTTTGGCATTCTATGTGTAGATCTGTAGTAGACCAGTTCCAATATTTTCATGGGAGAATTTGACATTTTGACTGATGTACTACATTAGCTTATCCGTATTTTCTCTGACAGTTTTCCACTGTTAAAAGAGGTCAAAAAACATAGCCACTGTGTTTTGTTTTAGTGTGTGTGAGAGCATTTTTCTAAGTGTCAGTGCTGTATGACAACATTTTTGTCCTCTGAGCGACTTGCAGCTGTGTGAATGTTTCATTATGTAGTGAAGCCGTGGCGCTAGCATTTCAACACTATTTGGATCAGCCTTTCTATTGTTTGCTTGCTTGGTGTGTCTGTCGGAGGACGTGCAAATCTTTGACGTTTTACGACAATCCTATTTCATTCAAACAATACATTATCCCACCACACACACACACGGGCAGGCACAGGCAGAGGCACTTACGCAGTAGGATCGATTGGCAGGCTGCCCCGCCGTTCTATTTACGCTCGGGCCTCTCTGGGACCCTCAACACTTCCTCATTAAAAGGCCAATAATAACGAGCAGCGAGGCCCATCCGTCACTCTTCCGCCCTCGCCACCAACACGAAGAGAAAGAGGCGGCGGCGGTCCCGACCCCGTGGAGGAGGAGGCAGATGCCGTGCACGGATCGATTAGTCGCGCCCGTCGGCGGGGCGACGACCGAGGTGCCCCGCCGGCCGGGAGCGGGGCGCCGTGCACCTGTCCCGTCCGACATCTGGACGCCACGTGGCGTGAAAATGACGGAGGTGAATGGAAATAACCGCTGGCTCGCAGGGTGCATCGAACGGCGGCCATGTTTGCTTTGCTCTGTGATGTTTTTGCATCACGGCAGCTTAGAAGCCATATAAGAGGCTTACGGCGGCGTGCGTGCGTGCGTCCGTGTTTGCCTTTGACAGATGTGCTCGTGTGCTGCTGCAATCATGGCGTGGGATTAGAGGCAACGTTCTAAAATGGTGGCGTGCTGCGACTGCGCCGATAGATAACCTGCCGCTAACACCGGGGGATGAAAGCTACATCGGGCATCATAATCATATTTTGTGCGGCCCAACAAAGTCAATGGTGAGGGCCGACTTTCTGTTATAAGATCAAATTCAAATGATAGATATAGATGCATATTACATTTCCTGATTTTCCCCCTTTTAAATCTATAATTGTACAATTTTAATCCATTTTTTTCTGGGTTTTTAGTTCAAATTATTTTTGTAAAATCTAAAAAATATATTTAAAAAAAAGCTAAAATAAACATTGTTTTAGCTCTATAAAAAACTGAATTTTCAAGGTTTTTAATCCAGTTTTTTAATCCATTTATTACAACAACACAAATCTAAATATTATAGCCAAAATGGTCCAGCCCACATCAAAAATTGCAGTTGAGAAACCAGTGTCGCTTTATCATGGAACCAAAAAACAACTTGATTAAGTAGCCCACTAAGTGAAGAGCTATTTTTCCCAAAGTGACATATGATCATCAGAGTGTTTTGGGTGACGTAACGACGCAAAGTCAGCCTTTTAAATCAAGTACGTGGGCGGCATTTTGTGCGCGCTCGTCGATATTAATTCATTTACTGCTTTTAGAGGGAGTCGGTGACTTTTCCTCTCCAAGCGTACGCGTAAGCTCCACGCGGCGAGCCAACCGACGGGTCGATTGTCATTATGAGAAAACAGGTGTAAGGGATGAATATTTAATGCGGAGAGGCCCCGGCCTTCTCGCGGCTTCGTTCCTAACCAAGCCGTGACGCGGCAAAGTTGGAAAGACAAACGATGGGGAGGTGAAATGAAATTTCCCCTCGTTACGGGACCCGTGGTTCCTTTGCCGTGGTTTTGTCCTTTGAGACGCCGAAGCGGTTATTTTTGGAAAAGCGTCAACTCACGCTGTAATAAAGCTGTCATTCTGCACTCACGGACGGTGTCCGTGTGTGTGTGTCAGTGTGTGAAGATGAATGGCGGCACGCCGCGTGCTCGCATTGTGCCAACTTCTAATTGGCCGACACGTCCCCAGTGTCCGTGCTGCACTTTTGGGCTTCGCTGGATGGGGGGATGGAGCGGAAAGGGAAAACAAGTCTGAAGGGTCTAAGGCAAGGGACTCGTATTAACGTCAACTCCATTTTTTGATGTGGGACGGACCATTTTAGAGAGAATATTTAGATTTTTTTTGTAATAAATGCACTAAAAGAACTGGATTAAAATCCCTGAATATTCCGTTTTTTTCTAGATCTAAAACAATGTTTATTCGAGCTTTTTTTCAATATTTTACGAAATGATTTTTGACCTAAAAACACAGAAAAATGGATTAAAAATGACAATTATTGATTTAAAAGGATGAAAATCAAGAAATATAATATACCTCTAGATCTATCATTTTAAATTGGATCCTAAAATAGAAACTTATGATTGACTTTCCCGGGCCACAAAAAATGACGTGGTGGGCCAAATTTGGCCCGCGGGCCACAACTTTGACACCCGCGATTTAGCATTAAAAAACTCTTTTTTTTCTATTTATCATCCTTTAATTTCTCTGAAAGGGCCGCTGGGATACAAAAAAGAATTCAAGAATGCAGCAATAGAAGGTGTACCAAATGTTCCACTGTTACCATGGCAACAGCACATGTACATCTCTTCATTGACAACCAAGGTTATGCTCCAGCCTCACTGTCTCTTCTCACACAAAAGACAGAAAAAAAATTGGTACGATCCAATTTAGGGGGGGAAGCAAAGGGATAGGGGGGCGGGGCTTGAGGAAGGAAAGTGACTAATGTCTTCCTCGGAGCGAGCGAGGACGACAGGAATGAGACGCCCTGGACAAAATACTGCGGTAAAAAGACTCAAATGCAACATCAGCTCGCCGCTTAACGTCCGTCGCCGTCCATGGCGAACGAGCCCACGCGGTGGAAAGACGGATGACGAGTGAAAAGAAAGAAAGAGACGCTTGTCCCCCTACTCAGGTCTCCACTGAAGGAGCTGTGTGTCCCCTTCAGGGGGCATCTGTATGCAAATGAGACAAGGTTCTTCCTGGGTGACAAATCAAAAGGCCCACCTGCCGCAATTTGTGTGTACGCCGCCGCCATGGCGATGGCGGTGGCGGCGACGACCACAGCGGCGCCTTGTTCGGCCTATCAAACAAACAAAATGGCCACCCGTGTGAACGGTAAACAAATAGAAATGTGTGGTAGCGGGGGAAAAAAAAAAGAAAGGAGAAAAAAAAATGGGCACACATTCCGCCGCTGTGATTGGCCCAGCAAACAGAGACGGATACACACGGCCCGTTGCCGTGACAACAGGGCAGCAAAATGTAGCACGAGGCAGGGGTTAGGATGTACGTTTTTTTCAAGAATATATACATTTTTTTTTTTATAAAGGTACATATTGATTTAATCTTTCTTAATCCGGCCAAAACACTAATATCCATTTTCAATGCCACCATTAATCCCAAAGAAATCTACTAATGTTCCACAAATCGAATTTCCAACAAAACAACCTCTGTCAATCACCAATCTATTCCAATTCCACTAACCCAGCAAAAAGCTACAAATCAAACATGGGAAACAACAAACCATTTTAATACGGTGCATCTGTTAATCAATCTCTAAAAATCCAAGCCTTAATCCAGCTATAAATCCAATGTGTATAGGAAAGAAAAGTTATAATTGATCCCATTGCGTAAATAGGCCAAAATAAACACCATATGCCTGCTAGCTTCATGCTAAATACGGAATACAAAGTCAAAAAAAATGATTATTATCCTATTTTCTTAATAGGGCAATAATCGAGGGATTACTATATGAGAAAATGACCATCAATGATGGAAAAAAACTATTTTTCGACCATTTTCGATCCTGAAACTAATCATGGCACTATTTTGATGAAATACGACGTCCTATCAAGCCACTCGGAATACAACATTGTGTACTAAATGTATTTTTTTGTCTATAATTGACATCATCAGCATTTGAACCGCAAGCATCAACGCAGATCATGAAAAAAAACGTGTCCTACCGGGATAGAAGTCTTTGGATTTGGACAGTTTGATGGTGGCTCCGGTCTCTTTCTGCAACTGAACTATGGTCTGTCCGCCCTTGCCGATGATGGAGCCGGCCGCGTAGCTGGGGATCAAAACCTTCAGGAAATACTCTCCTTCCTCTGTGCCGGGAACAAAAAAAACAGGAAAAAGGAAGTGAGGAGGAGGCAAACTTTCCCTTAAAACACAAACAAACAAAAAAACAGACTGGGGTTCCCATGATACCTTTTTTTTTCCTCATGCCAGAACCTTTTTTTCTTTAAATTTCATTGACATTCCGTCTATTTTGATTGAATTTATTTGATTGACATCACTGCCTCCTAGTTGAAATGAATTGGACATCTTTGTGGATACGCCACCAAAACATATTGACTTAAAATGGAGTTCAATTCCCTTGTTTTTAGTGTAAAGCTAACCCTAATCTAACTGACAAACCACTGGTAAACAAGTACAAGTATCAAAAAGTATTGACTGCAAATTAGTGGGATAATCTGAAAATAAATTGGGAAAAAAAATGTCTCTGGATTTAAATTAGTTCCAAATTTTCAAGGTAGAAAGTTGTTTGTGGCCTTCAATGACTTAGCAGAGAAATTGAATGGGATTTCCCATCGGGAGCCCAGCGACAAACAAACGATGAGCGATAGCCGCCACGCCTCATTATTTCCATAATGTGAGGATTCCCTGCCGCCATCGCTTTTGCCGTCAAGCCTTTGAACGTGGCGCGCCGGCCCTGATCTAATTTCGCCGTCGGGCCCGGAATCTGGTCCTCGTCAAGGGCCTTCTGTCAAAACGTTTTTTTTTCACTTTTCCACTTTAATACTGAACGTGGTAAAAAAGACTTTCTGTTTTAGGATCAAATTTAAAAGAAGATGATAGATATGATTTCCCCCTTTTTTAATTAATAATTGTCTAATGTCTAAAATGGTCCGGGTCACATGAAATGGAGTGAAGAGGGGGAAAAAAATGTGTTTTGGGAGGGCAATCTTTAGTAAAGTAAAGTACTTTCTTGATTTAGTTTCAATTGTTGTTTACACCAAAGAACTGTTGTTTACTTTTTGATGAGGCCAGCCGTCCGTTTGTCCATCCGTAAATAGCAGTACGTAACACTTTCTTTCCCACACAAAGTGTGAAAGCAACGCTCCGAGTGGAAAACACTCTCGGCTATGATGTCATTTTAACATCTAACCTTTAAATAGAAAACAAAACTAATAATAATAATGATAATAGAGATGCTTTTTAAGCGAGTGAGCGTATGGCGTCAGATTTGAGTCCATGTGCCGTCGTCCTCATGTTTGATAATCCGGGCCACGTAACCTCAGGGGAGGGAGGGAGGGAGAGGAGGGAGAGGAGGGGGGCAGGCAGATTAAAATAGGATTATTCATTCAGGACCAAACTTCCTGGCAAAGGGAATGCCATCCCAAAAAAAATTACATCATTTTAATATGACATTATTTGCGTTAACAAACGGGCTTCCATCCAGCAAATCGCCTGCATTTTTTTTACATTTATATTTATACACATATATCTATATATACATACGTACTTATGTATGTATGAGTATGTATGTACACACACATATATATACACAAACGGTTGGCTTTTTATTGTCCCGTATCATCTTCTAAAAATAGTGTGGCCTGCCGATCGGCCACAGGTGTTTCCCACAACCATCCCATGAGGAAGGCCAGCGGCGCCAAGAGGTGGCCACTTCCCGTCCGTCCACCCTCCGCTAACAAAAGCTTTGGTGAAAAAAAAAACGTCGTCATGGTACGGCGGCACGTGACGAAGGTCTTTTCATCGACCAGGACGGCAAAAGGTCCCGTTAAACTCTACGCTGAGCTTACGTGTTATGGAGGCTCACTGATGTAAGAAGCGCTTTTTTTTTCTTTTTTTTGTGCAACTCTCCCCACGGCACTTCCCATCATGCACTCGTCCCCGGTCTCCTGGCCGCGGTGACCCACTTGCGCGACGAACAAAGCCTCGGCGCTGACCCGCTCTACATGGAGGATAGCTAATTATAAGCGGCGCGCGCTAGCTAACAATAGGAAATGCTAAATAGGGATGACGACCATTTTTTGGGGATAGGTTTGTTTACCTTAAGAGCATGACTTCAACATTGAAATTGTATAAGGTAGCATGTGAATTCAGATGAAAAAGGGGGCTAAAAAAACGTCTATATTTAAAGTTAGAGTGCGATTATTTTGGGGCTACGTTCATTGTTCCAAAGGTTAGGATTTCCCCGATGACGGCGAGCACGGGTCAACTTAAGCGTCCGTCCGTCCGTCCCCCTGTCCCCAGTGCTATGTGCTATTTGGAGCTTTCATAAGCGCTGCTGGACGTGTTTGCGGGCGCGCCATCATAAATAATAGACCATCGCGGGGCTAGTAAATAGCGCAATCTGTTGCTAAGGCTCGCCCGCCCGCCCGCACCGACCCGCCGGGCCCAGAATAGGCGCCACATGCTGCGGGATTGAGGGCTTAAATCCTGGGGATCTAGTGTCCCCGGGGCAAAGGAAAAGGGACTCCGCTTTACAACACTCGAGGACTTTTGGAAAATGGAAATAAGTATATATACATATACTTTATAATCAAATGAAGGGATTTTTTTAAAGGACAGTTTTTCAGATAAAAAAGACAATTGTATTTGTCCCAACCAAACTACAAAAAAAGTACGACCTATAGTCCAAAACAATCTAAAAACAATATCTGTTCATAATTTTACAGATTTTTAAAAAAGACAAAAATTGTATTCCTCCCAGCCAAAAAAAGTGCGATTTATAGTCCGGAAAATACGGTCGCTATAGTTGCCAGAGGAAAAACGCCCCTCCAAAATGAAACCTAACTACGGATGAACTCTATTGAAGGGGTTAACCTGGCAACCTTTGACTAAAGCAAATGGAGTAGCGTTGTAAAACGGGGCTTCTATTTTTAAAAGCAACGTAAACTAGCGGCTTGGCTCGCTTGAAGCGGGAGGTCTCATTACTTTCAATCAATCGCCAACGGCGGGAATCATTTTGGGATAAATTCTTGCGCCGTCCACCCGCCTCTCGGATTACAAGCGGATTAAACGTGCGCCGGCAGACGGGCCCTCGGAACGCTTTACCAGCTCGTTAATGCTAGCCGTTTCGTTTCTACATAGGATTTTTGACTATTGTGATGGTGGGGGGTGGGGGGGTCGGGCGTTGTTTGTCACAAGGACGGACGTGATGTAGGGGACCTTGGGGGCGGGTGGGGGACCTCTGGGGGATTCAAATATTCATCTCCTTTAAGGGAGTGATGGGGGTACGCGCTTTGTCTAACACCCCCTCTCCTGGTGATGGGGGTCTTTTGTTGGGGGGGGGGGGTTGCTCGTAGACGCATACGGCAAACAAGAGTGAGGCTCCAGCAGCTGTCTATGCCAAGAAATATAGGCCAAAATACACTGGGAGAACATCAAGGGCTCGTCGGGGGATTTTTTTTTTGGGACGCCGTTTGTGATTGGTCGACGGTTGAAGGCGGCCTACGACGTCTGAAAATGTTTACGTTATCAAAGAATGTTGGCAAACTGAAAATGGGATCCATTTATTGGAGGGGCTCGCACCTAATGACCCTTTTCTGCTTGAAATTACCATTAAAATCCCATTTTTGTCCATGTATAAGGACAATAAAAGCATTCAATTCAATTCAACATGGAAGCGGCTAAGCTAACAATGCTAACAGTAATTTGACGATGCCTATTTATTTATTATCCATATTGTTACACATTTTAAAACTAACTTCAGGTGAAATGAAATGGCTAGGGTACAAACGTTAACAGCCATTTTCCCTGTCGAGTGTGTGTGTGTGTTTGTGTGTGTGTTGTGGTGGTGGCATGAGGGGGAGGTGCGTCGTTGTCTTCCTTGCTAGGCTCAGCCTTTTTTCATCACCCCCTCTCATCCATATTCATGGGCACGCTCAACAGCCAATGGCCCGCCTCGTTTAGCTGCAATGTCGCCGCCTCTTGGCTCCTTCATTTTCTTTTTTTTTACATTGATGCAGTATTTCGGGAAAAAAATAGAAGGCGTAGGAGTGGAAGAGGTCGAAGCGATTGGCTTCGCCGCCCTGCCCGATCGATCGGCGGCGGGCGGCGGTTGCCGAGCGATGGATGGATGGATGGATGGATGGGATGGAGAGAGGCAGGGAGGAAAGAAGAGGAGGAGGAGAATGAGCCTGATTAGAATGCAGCAGGAAGACGAAGGAAAGGAAAGGAAAGGAAGGCAGTCCGGAACGGCGCGTTCTGCGACGTAGCCCGCACCGCTTCATCTGACTTCCTGCTTCCTGTTTGTCACTTTTAAACGCATTCTGAAGAGTTTAAAAAAAAAAAAAGGAGGAAGACAACACTATCGTGCAGAGGTGTGTGTGTGTGTGTGTGTGTGTGTGTGTGTGTGTGTGTTTGTGTGTGTGTTCCCTGTTCCGACCTTCCGGGGAAAAGGAAAAAAAAAAAGCGCTGCGTCAGTCGGACAATTTACAGATTGAATTGGAAAGCCTTGCGCAGTCCACTGTGGAAAGTCAAGGAAAGTGAAAAGGGCGCAAGACAATGGGATTACTAAAAAACAAACTCCGCCCCCTGCCTAAAAAATATATAGATATAAAGGGAAAGTAGGAAAATGAATACAAAACAAAAAATGAACAGGAGGGAATACAACAATAAATGATTAGGGGGAATGAAAAATAGAGAGTGACAGGACTGGAAAATTTAAAAAGAAAATACAAGGTAGAGTCAAAAAATATATATATACTATAGATAGTAAATATGGAAGATAAGCCAGGAATGGAAAGTTGGAGTACACTGAAAGAATAGAAAAAGTAGAAATGCCCCCCCAAAAAAGAGAAGATAAGAAATGAAAAGAAAACCAAGAAGGAAAGATGACATCTTCCGAGGAGAACCTGAGGAAAATGATGTCAAATGAAAAAAAAGGAAAAGCACAATTGGAACATTAAAAAAGATGTGCATAGATATATATAAACAGAGGAAAAAGACAGACAGACATTAGGAGAGGAGCAAAAAGAAAGAAAGCAAAGACGGAAAAAAGCCCAGGCAGGCGAAGGCAGATGAAAGCAGCGCTGATCCAGTTGTGTTGCCATGGCAACACAAAGTTCAGACCTTCCTCAGGAGGCCCTAAAACGCTCCTCCAACACAATCCAACACCACCAAACCAAGCCAAAGCTCTTCCCTCCAACTTGTTAGCATCCCGTGCAAATGCTAATGGCCCACGACAACAATCCGGCGCCAAACGGAATCCCCAAAAATGTCTGCCGTGGACGTCCGTAGACGTCCAATTCATTTTCTCTGCACTCATTGATCTTTCCCAGACCTTTTTTGGCTGTTTTTTTACGAGACATTAGCCAGAATTTATGAGCGGCAGGCGGCCTTTTTGGATGGCGTCGAGTCCACCGGATAGCGAACCAGTGTAGCGTCCGTATATTAACGCGCACGCACGCACGCCAACCAACGGCTGTAAGGTGACTAAAAATGGCACTGGATTTTTTATTTTAATGCCAACTGGGCAGGCCCGCTCCCATTTTATAGTTTGTATCCTATTTTTGAGAGTTCCCAAAGCTTATCGAGTGACAAACTTTAAGTTGGCAGGTTGGAATTTAAGTGCAAATTATTGTAGTGCTCTCTACTATAAATAAAAACTCCAAATCATTCGTTTTTGTTCATTTTTAAAGGTCAAAACGCACTCTAACTCTTACTTTTGTCCCGGCTTTTGCTTTTAATTTTTAAAGCTTAAATTTGCAACCCCGCAATGAAAAACAGCATTAAAATTGCACATGAGAAATCAAAATCAAGCCTAAAAGGATGGCATGGCTGGCATGAGGTCAAAGGTCATGAGGACTCACCATTTTGAAAAAAGGAAACACGTGGAATTGAAGAAATATGGATGTCATGGAGTCATTGGAAAGCACATTGATTAGCATGCTTGTGTGTGTGTGTAAAAGTGATCAATGTGTATAAAGAAGCAGTCTTACCATGGCTCTCAGTGTCTTGGTGTGGGAAAACAATGCCTTCGCTTTCAAAAAGAGGCTGCAGGAAGGCCACTACAGAGAGAGGAAGCACAAAGGGAGGGTCGGTCGGGGCTTGTGTGGCGTCAACTCATTTGTTCACAGAAAAAAAACACGCAGTCAGTCCAAACTCTTGAATAAAATTTAAAAAAAACATGATCACTTTATAAGCGCACTTCATTTGCTACATTTTGCCCTTATGGGGTCTACGGACATTTTTTTTCCCTCAATGCTATGTTATGAGCTTTGTTTTTTAGCTCAGGCGGGTGCTAAAGTCGCTTCTGGTCCTCCCCTTCATCATCATCATCGTCATCGTGAGCTTTTCATTTGCGTAAATGGACGAGCGTCCCCGAGGGAGAGGAGCTTTTACGCCGCGGCTATAAGCTGCGCTAACGCGTCACTGCTTTAAGTCAGACGTCAAAACGTCAACAAAAAAAGTGGCGCGCTGCTTTCGCTCATCCATGGAATTTAACCAACTACCATCATCAAAACATTGCAAAGTACAAACTGAAGTATCTGCTTTGTAAACTCACAAGTCAGAATATCATTCATTTAAGTCAAGGAATAAATCATTAAACTTAAGTCTAGAGATTCAATTTACAAAGCAGATCATCAGCTTGGACTGCAAAATGGATTTTAAAATATTGCTCGCCAAAATGGAAACATTTAACTTTCTCCTCACAGTAATCAATGATTAAATATACCATCCAATGCATTGATTTAAGTGACTAATCAAAATAGTGAGCTTCAAAGCATCACCAAATGAAACATGAATTCAACTAGGTAAATTATTCAAGTCACAAATTCAACGTTATCATTAAGTCACTACTAATAAAAAAAAATGACGCATTTAAGGCTAAGTCATTGACCAATGAGAAGCGTCCCACCAAACGTAAACACGAGCGACCCTAAACGAAGCGGACCTAAACACCAACGCCGTTAACCCGCCGATCAAAGTCGTCGTGGCCTTTGTGTTCTTCTGCTAGTTTGAAGTGAAGTAGGTCACGCAGATGTACTGCTGCGGATTTAAAACGTGCGTTAGAAAATGATTCCAAATAGTAGCTTTGCTAGTTTAAAGTCTTGTCTTTTCCACCATCTGCAGAACGCAAACAAATTTGGACGGGCACGGTTGAAACAATAAGAATTTTGTGTTCATCTTGTAAATAGTAACATCTTTTAGAGACGCTTTTTAAAAAACTCACAAAACAACGACTACTAAGCTAAGGCAAGTCATTTGAAATCTTCATGACTGACATTCTTTTCTGTGTTTTTACTGTCAAATATAGTCCAAAGTGTACAATCATTTTGGCAAGTGTTTTTTGCATGATGGTAGTTGAAATGCTGCGATGGGATGCATGACAGCATGTAAACACAAAAAAGAAAACAAGTATGGAGATTGCCATGACGAAATGTGTTCACGGAGCATCGGAATATTCATTAGCAGCAGCAGCAGCGGCGACGGCAGAATCACAACAAGAAGAGACCTCGCTGGCGTGTGACTGACTGACTGAGTAGTGCACATTGACTGACGCACTTGCTCGGTACTCGGCTGATGGCGTCTGATGTGTGAGATTATCTCAGTCACACGCACACACACACACACAAGGTCATGATGCCTTCACGCACCAGCCGCATCCGGATTTCACTTGTTTACGTCCAACAAAAAGAAGAGACGAGCCCGGCCGGAGGCGAGGCTAACGCGAGCACTTCGCCTCGCCTTTGCATTGCCTTTGCATTGCCTTTGCATCGCCTCCGCATCGAACGCGACGCGATCGTGCCTACGCGCCTGCGCGTCTCGTCCCCGTCGCGAGGCCGATAAAACGCTCCATTAAGCAAAAGCGAAGGCTCCCGAGTGCTAATCATGACTATCGGCGAGATCGTTAAAGCGTCTCCGAAGGCCGAGAAGGCACCGCAGCGAGGTAGCCAACCAAGCAAGCAGGCAGGCAGCCAAGCCAGCCTATGCATCCGTCCGTCGTGGCTCTTTTCCCCCCACCGGCCTGGCGCATCTCTTACCTCCCGTGTTGGTGCGCTTGGTGCTGCTAGCCTCGGTGGGGGTCTCCAGGGGTCTCTTGCGAGAGTCCGGTGGGTCGGCCTCCATGTGCGGTGGCTGGCCGTGGTGGTGCGGGGTGGCGAAGAGGCCGTTCTGCTGCACTGCTCCGCCGGCCATCATGTTTGCGCTCTCTCGGATGTTGCCTGGCTCCGCCGCTTCGAATCCCCCTCCTTCCTCTTCTTCCTCTTCTTCTTCTTTTTTCCCTCCTCTTTTTCTCTTCTTGACGCAGCGTGGCTGCGCGGGCGAGTCCGAGGGAGGGTGGCGCGCGCGCGCGTGTCCGCAGTATAGACACTCACGAAAAAAAAAAAAGGAGAGAGCTGTGTGGGGCTCTCGCGCACGCGCCTGGGAGATGCTGTGCGCGCCGGGAGGGAGGGAGGGCGGGTGGTTGGGTGGAGGACAAGGTGGACCAGGGAGGGGGGTCGGGAGAAGAGAAGAAGATTCCAGGAGAGACGGACTGGATGGCCCACTGGCTGGCTGGACTGACTAACTGACTGCTTGGTTGGCTCCTGCAAGCGCGTTCGCGTCAGTCTTCCATCACGCGCGTGTCAGTGCGACGAAATCCGGGCGAAAAGGGATGCAAAAGAGCGGGCATGCGCAGTCGAGGGGGGACAAAAGGTTGGTTCGTGCGCGCTGGGGGGACGTGCTGCTGTGCGTCGTCTCGCTGAAGATGCTGCAGTCGCTCTCGCGTTCGGAGAGCATCCCTACTCGCTCGCTCGCTCACTCACTCTCGCTCGCTCACTGCTTGCGGAGGGGGCGGGGTTGGGAGAAAGCGCGCTGACGTCACAAGCCCTCGCGGTGCCTTCACGGGATTCCCGGAAATATCGACTTCGCGCGAGGGAGAACTCGTAGATACTGTGAAGAATCCTTTTTGCGTCCATGCAGCCGTTCAAAAACAATACAAATCATTCACTCCTCTTAACAGCGATAGATGGCAAGTCTATTACGACTATTATGGCTAGTAATCAATGAAGAAGTCAGAGCTGGCAGCATTTCACTGATACATACGCAAAAAAATTAACGATTTCAAACTTATTTAAGATTTTTTAGAAGTTAATTTACCAAAAAAAATAACCTAATTTAAATAATGTTAACACATCTTTACAACTACTCAGAATACAATCCCGGGACATAGTATAATGTGTGTCGTTTTTATATGGTCATTTAATTTCCCTAATTCTTATTCTCAAAGGTTGTGGGGGTGCTGAAGCTGACTGGAGGGAGAAGACACACCTTCAATTTGTTGCCAAATCACATGGGCCCAAAAACCCAAATTTGGAGCATTCGATTTATCTTTTGGGGATGTTCAAACATTTCCTAAAATCAGAATTTACATCAACCTTGTTCGTCTAGAAGGCTTTTTTGTTGGACTTGCGTGCTTTTCCCAACCAAAACAAGCCAAGCATGACCTTCAGAACCTCCAAGAAAGTTCCCTAAAGTGGCTTAAGCACTCTACTCCCCTCAGATGGGATGCGGTGACGGAAAATGGATGCCATGTGAGCGGTCACGTGACCTACCTGAGTGCGTTGACATGTCGGCGCCGCCGTAAAGAGAGGTGACTCTCCGGTCGCTGCTCAATCTTGGTGGTGGCACCCTCGCCTCCTCGCTCTTCCTCGACGGCTGTTTTCCACACACACACACACACACACACATACACACACACTGTATTAGACCGACAGGGTAATCAGTCTCTCTCTCTCTTTCTCTCTCGCTCTCTCGCGCTCTCTCATCTGTCCAGTGCTCGGATGCACACTCATTGCATGTAGTCAAGGTGACACTGCCTACGTGCACACCAACAAAATGTCACACACACACACACACACACACAAAACTAAAAATGTTCCTTTGTACTTATTGAATTTAAGCATTCGCAATTCCAGTTTAAAGGAATGAGGTTTTTTTCTTTTGTCGTCAATGACAGGCAATGACTAATACATAAAAAAACCTGATCAAATTTGGAGAATTTTGTTTGTATGAAATTGACGAAATTTTGATGTAGTGGGGTCAAAAGGTCAGAGGCCTAAAGATAGTTTTGCGATAACTTGATAAGGAATAAAAGGATTAGAATCAAATAAATATTAAGGATATATTTGTGATATGGAAATGCAAATTTGATCCAATTTTGGGGAAGTGAGCTCAAAGGTTAGCAATGTCAGAAATTTAATTTTGTAATGATTGAGGAAGGAATAAAGGGATCATCACCAGATTTACAGCATACGTTGAGAATAAAACACGGAAGGGTTCATTCAATTTTGGGGTATTGCTATCAAAATGATAACCTGCTAATAATTGTGATAATGAAAAGATATGTTTAAGATAGGTTGTTTTGGGAAAACCGAAAAAAAACAATTAATTAGCCATTGAAAAATGTCTATGTGGCAGCTTGTTGGGGGGGTAGCGGGCACTATTTGATTTCCCAAGCCCCCCCATCCAGATGGGCAGTAAAAACACACCCCGACCGCCCGACCAGTGCAATTTGGGCTCTTTACGAGCAGATGTGATGTTTGGAGCTGCCGTTTGTTACCTGGTCCGCCAACTGCGCCACGCCAAGGACCGTCCAAATAACACTGCAGCATATCTAAGGAGAAGAAGAAGAAGAAGAGGAAATAACTATTTAGACATCGCTGAATGTGATAGGAAGCGTTTTAATTTGCAGACCAATAACATCTGTGCAGGTAATATTTATATGGAAACGCTCTTCCTATCATATATCATCCTTTGTCGCCCTCTGGCGGTAAAGAAGTTTTTATGTACGCAATTGGTAGTTTTATATTGACTCATTACATTTTTCCCCTTTTTCTAATTTGTACTTTAATATTAGTGTAAAATGACTACTGAAAATATAATAATTGATGTTCTATAATCGCAATGTTATAATCAAAGCCAGTTAAAATTGATATGTGGGATTCAATTAATATGTTTGTACTTTTTAAAACTATACATTATACTTTGGCCTTAGTTATTTTGTTGGTGTTTGCCTTCTTTTTTGAATCCCTCCACTATACATTATACTTTGGCTTTAGTTATTTTGTTGGTGTTTGCCTTTTTTTGATGCTAGCACGGCTTTCTCCATGTGGAAGTTTAAGCTAGCACCTTTCTTTGCTAATTCACACCAGAAAAACGTGCTACTGCAAAGATCGACAACAAATTATATCACGCCAACGACACAATTTATTGTCTGCTCATGTTATTATATAACGTTAGCTATAAAATGTGCAGGTATTCGTCGTCACTCGAGTCCCGTGTACGAACTATTTCATGTGTGGAGGGCACCATTTCGTTTTCATTGCTTACCTTTAACATACAAACTTTTCGGTAGAGGCCACAAAGCCACCACGTTGACAACTTTGTTGCTGAGTTATGGTAATAATTCACTCGACTCATGTATTCCTATATCAAATGAAAACTATTAGGATACGCCGGCTAGTGTACTTTTTTGGAGCTAGAGTAGCTAAGGAAGTACGTAGTTAGTGAACAAGTGCGCTGATTGTGTTGTCACTGTTACAATGTCAATAAAGTTTGTTTTCGAACAAATTAGAGGTAGTGACGTCATCCACAACAGACACTCAAGTGAAGGAGGAACAATTAGCATGGCAGCTGTTTCTCGGGGGAAAATATTAGCACTTGTTGTTATTTTTAATATTACATCTATACTCATTATTGGGGCCGTAATTAACGTTGTATTATAATTATAATTATAAATATAAATTATGTACAGCGTGATTGAAACCCTGCAAAAAAATAATGGCTGCTTCGTCAAGTCCTTTTGGTGCCATTGCGTTATTTAGCCACAAGATAGCAGCATTTGACATTTAGTAAAGGCTGAGACTGAATGGTATTTGTCTCCGAAGTCAAGTGGGATACTATGCTCCAGCACCCTTCCACGACCCTAGTGAGGATAAAGCAGTTCAGAAAATTAAATGACAATATAATTCATGACTTTCAGATATAATACATGAAAGATTAGACATGATCTGTAGATATTCCTAATGATTGTTTTTGTTTTGTAAAGCTTATATTGGTAACTGAGTTCAAAGTTTGTTATTTAAAAACTATTTTAATTTCAGCCATCTTGTCGAGCTCCTTGCTATACTGCCGGGGGTAAGGTAAACACTAATAGTCACGTAACCAATATTCTTTATGGCAGACGTTTGTTTGTCCGGCTCGTAAGCCACCCGAGGTCCGTGAGAAAGTTTTGTTCCTGCGTTGGCCCTAAACAGAAACATATTCACTGACAAACAGGAAGTGACGAGGATGATCTGATTTGTTTTATTGTCTATCACGGCTATCGAATGACCAGCCATCCCACTTAGTTTTTTGTTTTGTTTTTGGGAACCAGAATTTGGTGACTTGTGTGATTGAGCGAGTGCACTATTGCACTTTGCTCAATTTCCTATTTGTAGTCACATTCATTCTTCCGTTGTGTCATTGAAGTGAGGATGTTTATTGGATGAAAAGTAGAGATTGGCTGATATTTTTTTGCCGCTTTTGCTTTGGAATGAGTGCTGTGAGCACTGGCACTTTGCAGTCTTGTTTTTCTGCTTTTTATCTTTAAATGGATTCTGGGTCACATTGGTCATGCTTGGAGGCGGAAGAAATGGGGCCTATTCTGTAATTGGAACAACATTTACTCTAAAACAAATGAGTATAGTACAAGATCATTTCCTAAATTTCTTACCAGAAGAATCCTGAAAGGTTTGAGAAGGAGTCGTCCAGGTGATAATACGCTTTATTCTGTTTAAAAACAAAATAATGAATAACTTACAAATGTTGGACATCTAAAAGAAAGCAGACAGAACATTAAACGGGAGGAAAAACGAGAGTTGACGACCAAATAATTGCCAAGACGCTGATGATGCTTCCTGATTCCTTGTTGTCAAAGTGTTGATTCATCACAATTTGACTTCCTCTACAACAGGAAAGTGGGGGCTCCATGGTCATGTTTTTAGCAAAAAGTCTGGCCCAAGTTTGTAAATGGCTCGCTACCTACCATTGGTGCTAAATCTGGCTTTATCTCGCGGTACCCTTCACAATTTATGGAAAAAAAAACAGAACCCGAAACCTTGATTTGAACCGACGACAAAATTTGAAAAGCTAACCCTAGAATAAAAAACTTGTTTAAAATTCCATCCTTGCTTTTCAATGTTGATCCCCAATTTAAAATGTTAATCAATATAACAAAAACCTTAACCCTGAAATCGGTAGGAAACAATAATTTGAAACATTCACCCTTGTCTGAGATCCCAATCCTAACGTGAATTTCTCGCACAATACTATAAAAATAAAACCCCAAAAAGGGTCAATTTAGACTAAAATACTGGCAGCTATGGACTATGTTAGAATTGTAGCCATTCTAAATAGGAAAAGGCTATTTTTACAGTCAGATGGACAACAAATGACTCTCCAACTAAGTACATTTAACCTGTTCTAAAACAAACAATCTCCTCACTGCGGTAGTCCATCGTGCCGACGACTGTGTCAATAGTCAAATCTAGCTTTGACTTTGTTTTACCGTCTCAAAATGTTAAAACATTCTCCTCCAATCTACAGGGCTAATACTAGAGCTAACCTTCAGTAGCTCGGTAGTCAGTACGTTCGACTGCCAAGATGACAGTGTGTGTTTTGAATCCCAGTTCCACAAAAAAAGTGTATTTTACGGTGAATGGTCATCAAACTCGGGCAACTAGGTTTTACCTTCAATTCATCACAGCGACTTTCAAATCCCCATTCTTTGTTTTGCCAATCAAATCCCCTCGCAAAAAAAAAAAAAACGCGTCGCTTCACTTCCTACCCTCGAGTGCGCTCATCTGCAGACATTCCTCCTTCGGCACCCCCGCTTGCGTCGTCTCGTAGCCGGCGATCTGTCCGCGTCCGTCGGCGCACGTCTGCTTCTTGCTCGCCGGCGGCGTTTCCCAAGTGAGCGAGGCGCCGTCCAGCACGTCGGCCTGCGACGGCGAAGGCGCCGAGCCCCCGCGGCGGGAGGCCGTCATCAGGCCGGCCAGGGCCCGGCCCACGTCGTGCCTGGCGCCCTCGTTGACGAAGCAGTACAAGATGGGGTCGGCCACGCAGTTGAGGCTGGTGAGCGCCAGCGCCACGTGGTAGGCGGCGAACAGGCGCTCCTCGGAGGCGCAGTCGCAGGGTTTCCGCAGGAACATGACGCTGCGCACCAGGAGGAGGACGTGGTAGGGCCCGAAGCAGAACAAGACGATGAGGATCAGGCTCAAGGCCAGCCGCTGGATCTTGGCCTTCTCCCGCCGCTCGGTGGAGACGTTGCGGCGCACGGCCAGCAGGATGCCGCGGTAGGCGGCCAGCATGGCGCTCCAGGGCGCCAGGAAACCCAGGAAGACCCGGTACAGGTTCATGCCGGCCACCCAGTCCTGCATGGGGAACTTCTCGAAGCAGAAGGTGTGGTTGAAGCGCCCCTGGAAGAGCTCGTCGTGGAAGAGCGGCGCCGAATTGGCCACGATCTCCGTCAGCCACACGGCGGCGCTCACCAAAACGGCTGAGCGGGACAAAGAGAGCAACTTTCAGGCCGGGGCGGGGGTCCGCCCGCAGACGGACGGGGCCACGTACCGGTCTTGACTCGCCGCACTTTGACGAATCGTAGCGGGTGGGCCACGGCCAGGTAGCGGTCCAGCGAGATGCAGCAGAGGAAGGCGATGCTGACGTAGATGTTGGTGTAGAAGACGAAGCCGAAGAACTTGCAGCTGCCCTGCCCGTGGATCCAGTCGTCGCGCTGCAGGAAGTAATCGATCCACGGGGGCAGCGTGCCGATGTACAGGAGGTCGGCCACCGACAGGTTCATCAAGTACACGCCCAGTTCGTTGTGTTGCCGCACCTGGAAACGGGACAAGTTGATGACATTGAATGCCCCGCCCACCCACCTTTAGTCTGTCCGGCTGACCTGCAAGTAGGCGGCCCACAATGCCAAGCAATTGGTGGGCAGTCCCAGCACCATGACGATGATATAGAGCGTGGGCTGAAAGAACTGATCCACCTTGCTGTCCACGTTACAGAAGGAGATGTTGCACATGTTGCGCTCCGATGTTTTTCCTTTTCTTTTTGCCTCAGGTTGCTCTCAGCTCTGCCTTCTCCCGCTGGTCCGCCATTTTGACAACGCGGCCTCCTCTTCCTCCTCCTTCCGAGCGGACCCGGCCGAGGCGTGGTCCCGGCCGCGGCCCGTCATGACGTCCGCTCCTCTTTGGCGGGACCCGAATTTATCTCGGTCATCATCCGGGCCGGGCGTCCGATTGGACGCTTGAATGGAGGTGAAATGGAAGACGCCTTATCGACGGCGGAGCAGGCCTGGCGGGGCCCGCTCGGGCCTCATCAATCTTTTAGAGATGGCTGATCTCAATGTGTGTGTGTGTGTGTGTCTAAAGTGATGCTCTTGTTAGTTGATAAACAGAGTGATGACCCCAGCCAGCCTCACCAGCCGCCTGCAAAACAAACAAGTATAATCCACTTAATAGGCATCCAAATTTCGATCTAGCAATGGAAAAAAGTCCTCTCTTTTTTGTCCAACAAAAGTTGATTATATGGGATTTTTTAAAAATAAATTATCTATAATAGTGTACACTCGTCCTGTTTTGAAATCACGACAATTGGACTGTATTGTTTTTGTTTTGTTTTTCATGTAAAACAAATGATGATCATCTGATCCCATGCTGGTGGAAGTCAAAACAAACACTTAGCCAATGTGGCGTCACGCGTTTCCCCCAGCTGAAAGCTAAAATAATAAAAAGAATGACCCAAAGGCCAACAAACTTACTTCTCCTGTCATTTTCCCAACAAGCTTCCTATTCTTTTATCTTTTAATAACTTCTGAAATTGGTAGTAACATTTTCAAGTGTTCTTTTTTTGTCTCCATGTGACGGCATCAGACAAGTCTCAACATGGAGTCATACACCCTTCGCTGGAAAACCCCTATCTTCCACCATGTCGTGGATTTCAACCATGCAGAGGCAAACCGTGACATGAATCATTTTGTGCAATTTCAACACCATCTATTTTTGGATATCTTTTGACAAGATGTTATCATTTCATTCTTTTGTAAAACCTCAATTGTGCCACCAGAGAGGAAAATGTAACTATTTGTGACATTTCTTAGCATATTTTGTGAGAAAAACTTCAAAAAGTCACCTACCTACAAGTCTCCAATTGCATCCAATCCACTTCCCAGTAACATGGGTGACATCTGCGTCTTCTTACAGGCCACTACTGGCTTCCTACTGGTTCCAAAAGTGAGCTTGGCAAGACCCCGCTCGGTGACAAATCGACCAATCCGACGTGACGGGCTTGAAAAAGAGAAGAAAAAGAAGGATTATTGCCATTTCCATCACTGCTGAACTCCAATGGGGACATTTATTATCATGAGAGGATGCATCAAAACATTGATATTTTTGTAGAAAATCTCCCTGGCGCATTCCAAAGAGCACGTTGGCGCGCAGCTGGTAAATATGATTTAACGCTCAGCTGGATGACTCATTGTGTGACCACGCCAAAAGGGCCAACTGGAATCAACGTGCACCTTCTGCTTTATTGATCTCATTTGACTGCCACGGGAGAAGTGCCAGATGATGCACCACATCCACAGGCTCGTTCCGTTTTAGCGCCCCCTTTTTTTTGCCGGCAAAGCCAAGCCACCCATCTACGGGAAGGGGAGGCGGGGCCCGAAAACAAAGAAGGCCAACCTGATGGAAGGTTACGCAATGTTTGGATTGACAACAGCGGGAGAAATGTGAGCCTTTTTACACAAGATGTTCCCATCCTCTTTTCTACTTGCGGCGAAACCCTACAAAAGTATGCGCTACAATAGCGTTCCGCTCTTGTTTGTCGGCGCGCTTCCCGTCCGACATCCTGTCTTCTGTCTTTTGGCCTGATTGGTCGCTGGTGTTGTGGTTATGAGTGATGACAGAGCTGCCCTTTTTTTTTCCTTTGGCGGCGAAACAATAACACGCTCGTACAAAGTCGAACGCAAGCCTTTTATGGACTGGATAGTCACCCCCCCATTTTGAGTGACAAGCGGGTAGGCTAATTATTAGGATGGGATTTTAAATGTACAATTGGTAGAATAAAACAGTGAGTTAGTATTAACATAAAAGTTGGGTTGCCTGATACTGATTGGAATCGCAATTCTGTTGGAGATTAAAGTCAGGATTTTGACTTTTTGGAGGAAAAAGTCCATATTCAGAGAATGAAGTCACCATTTTTTTCTCATTGTACTGAAAATGAACTAAAAAAATTCTTCAAAGTCAGAAACTTGGCCAGATTTTATCGAGTTCTTCATTAACCCAAGTGCTGGAATTCCCACTTTCATCTGGCAACCCAAAATTCCCAAATTTGGAGAAAAATAGTCCAAATTCTGAGCCCTTCCTTCTTCAGGTCCTGTTCATATTTCTTCCCTCACTGGTCCTGTCAATAATTCCCTTTTTTTCTACACGAAAAACTAAAACCATTAAAGTATGATGTATCATTTCCAACAATTGATTCACACATGATTGCAATTTGTCTCCAAAGTAGGAATAAATCAACAAACGTCTACCATATGCGACAAAATATCTGACCAAATCTCTCTGGTAATTGGAGTCCGGCATCCCAAACTAAAATCCCCGTTTCCAAGTGAAACTGTCTTCGGGGCCCGCCATTTTGGGGCCCGAGAACCCTTCCCTGTGGGGACGCCACGCCCCGATAACAAAACAAAGACTTCTTCCAAAGTCCAAGTTTGTGAATTTGCAAGCAAGTTCTCTCCCGTGACTGACAAGCGGAGTTTCCGAGCATTCCCGCCCGCCGGATACATTTGTCCCGGCTATAAATAAAGACCATTAAAATGGCTTGTTTTGTTTCTTGAAGAGGCTCATTAAAGTTTCATTGAATCATCAGCAAGGCCTTTTCAAAGAGCAGAAGCATAACGTTGTCCGTCAGGAATTTTCTCCCATGCTGCATCATTGCGTGTCTCTCTCCATTTGAAATTTGGACAGTCCCGCCACTGGACGCTTACGCAAGTGGGGGGGTGCAGAAGCCATAGCATAGCATCGATAGATAGGGCTGGAAAATCAGCCACGGGCCACTTTTAAGGACCACCCACCCTCTCACTATCTCTCCTCCACTCGAAAGACATATTACATGCGTGGAGCTGAGGACCAAGACGAGGACGCGTAGAGGACGTTAGAAAAAATGCAGGAATTCTGGAGGAGGAATTTAGGACGACGCATTGTTGATTGTTGGGTGCGTCAGGAAACTTTTCAGATTACTAGACACACACACACGGTATTGTGTTTGTGGTGTCGCCGGATTACAAATTACACGCGCGTACGCGCTGCGACGACCAGTTCCGTCAACGCCGCTACAAAAATGAGCGTTCACCCGTTCGGTTGGAAAGAAATGAACGTAAAATACTGTTAAATTAGAAGGTGGTGAAGGATGATCACAACTGGAGAATATGTTGCTACGGTACAGTGGGGGAGGTCAAAGGTCACAAAAAAGAATTTCACAATAACTCAAGAATGAATCAAAAGGTTTTGTTGTTTGCATTATGAAATGGGAGAAGTGATTTGGGGTTTCACAAAAATTTAAGAATTAAGGAGGGATTACTATTAAATTGGCAGAATATGAAAGGATATTGATTACTTGTTACATATGGAGTCTATTCTGCCTAATGCTTTGAATTTGACTGCTTCGGCCAAAATAGGTCCCCTTGTTAATTTGTAAATTAATAAAAACAATATTATAACTGAAACAATCATTATTATTTATTTAAAACAAATATAATGACATGTCCTATTTCAAAATAAGAACATTACTGATCTGTGGACAGCAAATCTGATGTCAACATATGATCTGAACAAGGTTTAAATGTATGTCAATGGCCAAAAATAGTCACTTTGCCCTATAAATGGTTAAGGGAAGGAAGGCCAGACAAATTTAAGGATGAAAGAAAGGAAGTTGCTGAGATCCACGGCAGGTGTTTAGAGTAGCGTTGGCTGGGGGGGCGCTAACAAAAAAAATGACAGTGTTTGTTGTGCGGACAGGTTTCTCCGTCAGGAGGATTTGTGTCCTCAAGCCCCCAGACTTAAAGACACTTTCAACACAGAACCGCTCCCTCAAACGCTTACAATAAATAGCCCCTTGCACAATTGTTTGCTGGCACCAAACAATGAAAATAAAACACAAACATGTTGTTGTTGTTCGGAGTCAGAGCGTCAGAGAACATTATTAAAAGCAAATACAGAAGATTATCCAATCTAATTTTTTTCGGGGGGTCTCCAGGATCACATGAGCGGTTAGTTATAAAAGTGTGTATGCACTCACGTTCACGTTTTCATCAGCCGTATCCAAGAAGGAGTCCAATCTTTTTTTTTGGGGGGGGGGGGGGGGGTGAAGAAAAAGAGGAAGCCACAATAGTTGAAATGAGGTGAGCCCGTCCAGTCGATGCTGAGCGCCCTGCGCACTCGGAGTGAAAAGAGAGAAAGAGAAGGGGAGTGAGCGAGTGAATGAAGGAGGCGGCGGAGGCGGTGGCGACGGCGGAACGCAGCTGCTACTCGACGGCCACTTCCTGTTCCACCTCCGTTTGAAAGCATTTTTTTTTTTGCTACACACACACACACACACACGTGCCACGTTTCAATTGGAAAACACATTACTTGACATCAGTTTTGGCTATTGCATTATTTTGCAAATCATGATAACAGACTAGATAAACAAATATGAACATGAATATATATTGAGAGAGTAGACTAATATTCATTCATTTTGAGTAGAGTGGATTTGCTATTAGTTTTTTCCCCCCATTTGGAGAAATGTTTTAGTTATTAGTTTTAGTCATCGTTCTAGTTTTTTATGTGGGGGAAAAAAATTCACATGTATTGAGTCATTCCTCTATTCTTGAGGGGGAAAATAAAGAAAGTCATCTTGAACTCATTGACGGCGCTAGACTGAACATATTCCCTCGTCCTTCCCAGTCAAAACGGATTGGACATCTTGCGTCGTCAATGGAGGACCAGTAAAGTCACTTTTAACTGGTCCAACCGTAATTTACTGCTTAGATTATTCACACTAGTTCAAAAATACTTTTTGTAAACACACTAGAATTGACTAGAATGGAGCAGGTGTGTGAAACGCTTCCGAAGCAAACAAAATTGCGAAAAAACATCAAGTTGAACGAGTTTTGCTTTCAACACATGCAATGAGACATTTTAACGCAAAAATGCAGTCCGACAAGTCTTTTCCGACAACATGCTACTGACATGGAATGTCACGATGCAAGATACACCTGATTATTATTAGCATTCATTCGCATTTTGCTAGCTTGCTAGCAAGCTAGCCTAGCCACAAGTCGTATGCTATTTCCGAATTTTTATCATGTTTCGGACACAGTTTATGCGGAAATAAGAGACGTTTTTTCCCCTTTTCGACCCGCTGAAGTGCAAATATCGCCTCTATGTTTCCACGTTGTTATGTTTTTAGTCCACCCAAATTCTCTTGAAAGTAAAGCACTAACACATGGAACTAACTTCAAATAATGAAGATTAAAACAAATACTGTACCCATGAAGCCTCTCTGTGCGTGTGTTGAGTTCTAAAGCAATGGTCAAGGCCTCGGGCAATGTCAATATTCTAATTAAATGAAATGTTCCGTAATGTACGGAGTTCTCACGATCATCTTCATCATCGTCGTCGTCATCGTCATCATCATCATCCTCCTCTCACGAAAACTGAGTGGCAAATGTATTGACACATGTATGCCATTAAATGGTTAGAAATAACTTCATGAGAAGACTAACTAACGGAGAGTGGGATTTTTTGTTTGTTTGTCCATTGTGACTCATGAAATTTATTCGTGCTGAAATAATAGAATGCTGAAGATTTATGAGAGACAAAATGGCAATCCTGGTTAAATAAAAACTTTATTAACAAATCAAAACGCCAATAGACACAGTTAAGCTGCTTCTCAATCACGACATAACACGCCCAAGATTCACTACATATATTAAATGCTTTTATAGTAAAATAGCACAGCCACTCAGATATACTGAATTAAGCATGGTTATATAGAGTTGACGTGTATACATACTAATTTAATCTATCGAACTCTGTCGAAGCCACTCGCTCATGCACTCGTTGCGCTGTAGCACCACCTGGCGGAAAGGAGGATGGCCAGGAAACATTTCCATGGCGAAAGGCAACTAACTGGCTGCTCTTAAAGGGACGGTGTTTGTTTACATTCACATAAGTGTACATGTGTGTGTCATTTGTGACATTCAGTTCGCTAAACACCGTTAGCATTAGCATAAAAGATCTTCTACAAGGAATCCACACAAGCTGGCACTCGCTTACAATAGCAACAGACCCGAGTCTACATTTTAGGTTTTCAAACCGGCACGGTTAGCACGCTAATGCTATTCATTTTCGTTACATTTTTTACGTCCTGCAGCTTTTTAAAACACTAAACACAATAAACTGCATCGTGGTAAACATTCATTTCATCCAGCGTAGGCGCGAGTGCGTGCAGGTCGGTAGGTAAAGAGGGGGCGGGGGATTATGGTGTCGCCACCCGGTGGACAGGAGGCCGCTTGGCGGCCATTACCTACACAAGTAGCCACTGCAGGACGCTGGCGTCTTTTCCTCCGGTGGAGATGAGGCAGCTGTCGTCGTGGAGGAAGGCCACGTTGGTCACGTGACTGCTGTGACCGCCGTACTCGTGGCTTGCCGCCTGCAAGACGAGACGCCTTTTCAAAGCCTCGGCTGCCATTGACGGCAACGGACGTCCAAATGCGTGGAATCAGTACTCACCCGAGGTTGGGAGCTCGGGTACGAGAGCAGGTGCACTTTGCCGAAATCGTCGGCCGACGCCAGCAGGGAGTCGTCGTGGGACCGGCACACGCCGTTGATGTCCGTGCCGTCGGCGCCGTCGGGCCAGATGCCTGAAAATCATCCGTCGCTAAAAAGCTAGCTTCTGGAACGCCGCCGCGGCGTCGACTACCAGCCGGCCAAAAACTCACCGAACGTGTTAAAGCTCAGCGCGCAGGTGGACGTGGCCCAGGTGAGGTTTCGCACGGCGTCCATGTTGGTCACGTGTTTGCCACTGGGCGCCTCCCCTAAAAAAGGTCAACGGAACGTCATTGGCACGGATTGGCGTCCGAGGAGGAAGCGGACAACCGGACGAGCGCACCGACAGAAAAGGATCTCGTAGTCTCCCGAATTGGTGACCAAGAAGGCGCTATCGGAGGACCAGTCCACGTGCGTCACGAAGCTGGAGTGACCCTGAGAAGGATTGTCGCTCAAATGGGTGGCGAGGCCCAGAGGCCGATTGTTGCTACTCACCGTGCATTTTCCCACGCGGCCGTACTTGCGTCCGTTCTCCGTCACGGCGTAGACGTAAACAAAGTTGTCGTGTGAAGACACCGCCAGGAAGTTGCCGTCTGGCGGAAGGCGTGGCAGTTAGCGCTGAATGCTAAAAGGCGACAGGCACGGACAGCGAGGGTGCAACCTGGAGAATACGCCACGTTGGAGATGATCTCGTTGCCGTCCGTGTGCATGGAAACCAGGTCGCGAGTGTCCGTGTCCAACACCAACCATCTGGAAATCAACAGTGAATGTGCACTTATAGAAAGATGTAAGCATATAAATCATAGGAATACAAAAAAAGTAAAAAAAAACATATTAGAAAATTAAACATAATGAAATTAGTACCTTCCAGTCATGGTGCCGATGGCCAGAACTTCTCCGTTGGGATGAAATCCCGCACACCTGGCAGGATCCTAAAAAAGCAACAATTGTAAAAAAAAAGGAAGCCATTTTGGATCCTTTCAACTCAGTTTCCACATCACCTCCACAGTCTTGGTCCAGATGGGCTGATGGGATTTGGCGTCCCACAGGTGAACCAGCTTGTCCTGACAGCAGGTGACGAAGCGATCCAAAGCAGAGTGCGCCGCCAGACCCCAAAGCTCGCCCGTGTGACCCTGTACGATGGCCGTCGCCGCCGTGTCGGGGAAGGCCGCTTTGAGGATGGCGTTCTTGGTGGTCCCGATGAAGAGTTGCCCCGCTTTGCCTTCCGCGATGGCCCGGACCGGACCAAAAGCGTCCCCCACCTGACGGCCATAGGGGAAAAAAAAGGTTACAGTGGATCCTATTCGCCGATTC
The DNA here is from genome assembly GCF_051989575.1 of Stigmatopora nigra. Classification (NCBI taxonomy): domain Eukaryota; kingdom Metazoa; phylum Chordata; class Actinopteri; order Syngnathiformes; family Syngnathidae; genus Stigmatopora; species Stigmatopora nigra. The sequence goes on along the minus strand of NC_135515.1, from coordinate 621,365 downwards.
AAGGTCAAACCCACCTCCATTTCCGCCTGCTTGCGGTATTCCCGGTCCCACAGCGCCACCTTGCGGTCTTTCCCGCCCCCCGACACCAGGGTGCCGTCTTTCAAGACGCAGATGGAGAAGATGCCGCCCTCGTGGGCGCCCGCCAACACCTGGCTGATGCGATTGCCACCTGTTTTTTGGGTACGGACATGGACAGCCAATCACAGCCGGGCTTCATCTATTGGTGGACGCGTCCGGATGGGGCGTGGCGCTACCTTTGGCCCACACGTAAATATTTCCGCTGGAGTCTCCGGTGATGGCGTCTCCGTTTTCGGCAAAGGCCACGCACAACACGTACTTGGGCTTCTCGTGTTTCTGAAAGAAAAGATTTGGATTTGGAATAGCACAAGGCTAAAAAAAATGAGCCGAATTTAATGGTGGTGGTCACCTCAAAAAGTCCTTGCTTCTTGCTCAGCGTGTTTCCTTCCAGACTCCAAAAGTTGATGTGCGACTTTCCGCAAGTGACGATCAGCTCGGCGTCCATCGGGTGGAAGGCGGCGCCCAACACCGAGTCGTTGGAGCACTGCCGGGGTGAAACATGAGTTGGGAAAGGCTCGCCGACCAGACGGACCGCCACGAGGCGCCTGCCTTGACGTCGGCCAGCCGCTTCTCCTTCTGCCAGTTCCACACCGACAGGATGTGGTCGTTGGCGTCGTCCACGGCGCACAGGAAGCTGCCGCCGTTCTAAGGGGACACGCTACTTTTGCAACGGTGCTAACGGCAGTGCTAACGGCAGTGCTAACGGCAGTGCTAACGGCGGCGGAACTCACCGATTTGGAGAAGGACACGCAGGTGACGGCTCGCTCGAAGGAACCGGCGCCGAGCACGTGAAGCGTGTTGAGGCTGACCGAGTCCCACACTCGGACGTGAGGCGGCAGCAGCTAAACGCGCAGAAAAACGCCGTCAGCGCCCTTTGCTTTTCCGCTGACGTGCGATTGGTTACCTTTCCATCTCGAGTATTTCCCGCCACTTGTCCGGTTGCTATGGTAACCATGTCAGGATGCACGCTCAAACTATGGAGGGAAAAAAGTATAGTTTAATAGTTTTATATAGTTTGAACTGAATCGCTAACGCCTGAACAATGTTTTTCCACTGATTCTATCAAAACAGTATCATGGATTTGTCCATTGGCCGACGGCAGCCTACCACTTGACGTCGTCGTCGTGGCCCAAGTAGTGTCGCTGCTGCTGCTCGTCCGTGTTGTACAAGACCACCACGGAGGCGTTGAAGTAAACGATCTCCCCGGTGGGCAACAGGTACAAATTGGAGCGGCAGTCGCGTCCTCGGTAGCCGTAGCTGTGGCGAGGGCGCCGTCAGGGATAACAAACGCACGTATACGCCAGCCTGGCGCCGGCCACTCGTCGGAGAGGAAAGGATACACCCACTCCAGTTTGAGCTTGCGGCTGGGTAGCGCCCCCTTGCGGTCCAGGCTGTAGCCGTCCCTCTGTCCCTCGGGGACGTGCATGGTGACGGGACGGCCGCGGAGGAACATCCGCACGTAGCCGTCCTCTGGCGGAAAAGTTTTGGAGTTATCGTCATAACATGTATAAGAGGTCAATTGTCTTGTTAGTTGGATTTTGTGATAGTTTCAGACATTTTGCGCACGAAAATCCAAAAAGGGTTGGCCTTCCTGAATGCACCGATTAGCTAAATGCTAAAATAGAATGGAAGATGACATTGGCACGGTTGTAAAAATTAGCCTGGCAATTGTGTGTGCTTGAGTAATCACATATCATTTTTGGAAATTTAGCATAAATATAATAAATGAATAGTAGTAAAACTTCTTACCTGCATTGAAGCTGCATTCTTTGGATTTGCTGAAACAAAAGAAAAAAACTTTTTTTTAACACATTAGCCTAAAATAAATGACCTTGTTTTTCTGCAAAAGTTTGACTTTCTTCTGAGGGTTTCCGTGGCAACGTTGACGGGACGCCAGCGAACGGGGAAAAACGGGACCTCCAAAGTCTCACAAAGACTGGTTTTGTTACCATGGGATTGTGGCGCAGGTGGGCGGGACCAACCACAGAGCCCACTTTAACCGGCACCTCTCTCAGCCAATCGGTGACGAGTGCTCTCAATAATCACTCATGTATGCCGTACATCATCATTATCATCATCATCATCATCACGTAACCTCACAGGAGAAACACTAATTGTTTCTTTTTTTTTTATCTTGACTTCAGACCATCTGTTAAATGTTGAAATATGTTTGCAAAAACATGCTTTTGATTGATATAATACTTGCATGGTCACTTTGCACCTAATGGACTCCCAAACCGCACTCGACATCCCATTAGCGACTTTTTTCGTGGCGTCCGATGGAGTGATACCGTCATCAGTTTTCCAACCTTAACTTATCTTAACCCCATTTCAGCATGAGACGAGAAGCATTTGACTAAACGCTGCATTTATTCTGACAATCCCAAATGCAAATGTCACTTGAACTCACCACAATCCACTGGTTTAAAGATGTCAAATAAAAGAAGAATGATTACCACATGCCCGAAGCCAAGCTAAGCCAAGAGTACATGAACGAAACACAACAGATGCCCTTAAAATGATCCAGATCCATTTTGGCCAGTAAATAATGCAAACACAAGAAGAATAGACTTGTACGAAGAGCGCGAGTCGTATGGTGAGTCGACTCGGCCACGCAAAGTGCTCATTAAAAGTTCAAATTACCTAGAAGAAAAGTCCAAAACATAAGAAGGAGCGAGAACTTGACTTTGAAGTCAACTTTTCAAAAGTGGGTCAAATTTACCTGCTAGCTTTCTTCATGGCTGCTCGCGTCCGTTACAAGAAACTCTGACAGTTGACTGAGCGAGACTGCGACTGCGAGTGTGAGTGCGTGCGAGTGTTTTGCGGCACTTCCTTCTTGGTCCTGCCAACTCATATGCTTCCCCTCGACCAATCAGGAGACATTTCCTGAATCCAGCCCCACCACAAGCGCCTCGGGTCAAATAACAAGCGTAATGCCACTGCACCATCTTTTATGTGGGAATTGTTATGTGTTGCTTGACCAGCCAGACAAATGTGCTCTGCTGCCATTTACCAGCAACATTTCTCAATAGAAAAGTAGCAGTAAGCTCACGACTAACTAGCCAACTAATTAACAAACAAACGACCAAGCGTAAAAAAACAATCCGTTAAAAAAAACATTTTTTTTTTTTTTTTTAGAAATGTGAAAAGTTGACCTTTTTCCACCAGTGGAGCTGCCAGATGAAGTGGTCCGACTGCGACTCTCGGCGGCCGCGGCTTCCCTCCTCACCAGGGTGAGGCGCTCCGTCGACATGCTCTTCCTGAGTAAGCGCACGGGAGAAAATGAACGCGCGTCCTCCCATCCACGTCGGCACCCTTTTACCTCTTGATGGAGTTCAACACATCCTTCTTGGGCGATGACGGCGACGAGAGGAGACGTTTTTGTTGAACGTATCCCTCGCTCGTGGGCTTGGACGGGAGCGCTTGAAGCAGCTGGCGTACTGACGGGAGGGAGGGAAGGCGTGGTACGGTCACGAATACGCCACAAGATTGCCCGTCATTCCCCCAAATGGTAAGCGTGGGACTCACCCTTGGTGGGCGGGGTCGCGGCGGGCAGGCACCTCCCGGCGGGCTGGCGCGAGGCCGGGGCGCGCTCCTCGCAGAGGCCAAGGCGGCGCAGGGCGTCGGCCAGCGCCGCCTTCAATAGCTGGATGTCGTCCTCCTGAAGCTGAAGCCTCTGCTCCAAGTGGGAGACGCGGTCGTCCACGTCCAAGTTGCTGCCCGCCGACAAGGTGTCATCTTAAAGTGTTTGAGGAAGACAAAAAAGCAGATTGTTGTGAGCCTAAAATGGCCGCTTCAGATCCAAAATGGTGCCTTTTTGTATGTCAAGTCAGGTCTAAACCCGTAACCATTTTCTCACAGAGCTTTAGAAGAAAGGTGATTGTGTTAAACGAATAATTGAGACGTGAGAGGACAAAGGGACTCTTTAACGATGACAGAGAGGATTAACAAAAGCAAAAAGTGAGGATTTCAATCAGATTAGGCTCCAAAACAAGGGACAATCGCAAGCCAGCGATAATGCACCATTCTCTTTTGCATAAACCTCATGAAACGGCTTCGTATCAAAAACAAGTGTATAGCCAACTCTTCAAATGTTTTTTCAAATAAAAAATCCAATGATGTGTATTTAAGTTTTCCCCTTTTTTTAACATAACCCTATTTCCCATTGGAAAGCTTTGTCTTTTTTTCCCCAAACTGTCATTCAATGTATCCAATACAGTAACATTTTTGCTTTCACAATGTTTCCATTTTATTTTGCTGTATTTTTATAATGCACAGCTTGAACATACACAGCAGAAAATGAGTTAACAATGCAGATTTGGAAAAAAAAATAAAAACTACAGTGACCTAGACTGCTGATCAATATCACACACACACACACACACACACACACACACACACATTTTCTGGCTATTCCTCCGGCACCCCGGACGAATTGCAACAAAGTGAGCTTTTGAGACGCTCACGTGGACCATCTAAAATTTCCATAAAAGATAGTCAACATAGATGACGATAATGATGATGAAGATGAGGATGAGGATGGGCCACTCCGGCCTACCTGCCATTTTGCCCGCTTGCTGTCCTTCATCAAAGGGTCCGCAGAGCAACAGTCAAGGAGGCGTCGCACAAGCCCCACCCCCGCCTACTCTGCTAACTCACTCTGGCTTTTAACCACGCCTACTTCCTGTCTCGTCACCCTGTCGCCAACGTGAAATCAATGACCCCAACAACAAAAAATGGTTCACTTGTGTAAATATATAGTGTAGTATTGTACAATTATTTTTGCAAATATACTTCAGGATAATTTTGTTGCTAGCATTGGGCAGTTATAGACACCAAATTCATTTCAATTTAAGGGTTTCACTTTCAATGGCAGTGAAAGACAGTTGAATCCGGTCTGACCCTTAACGACCCATCCTCAAAATACAATACTTTTAGTTTTTTTCTATGAATATTACAATGAATGACTCCTTAGGAAATCATTTTCGCAAAATCCCAAGAATAAATGTCTGCTTTTCCCCCAAAATCATTGAGACTTTATAACAACGGAATGAATTATGGTTAATTAACTGGGGGGGGGGGGGGGGGGCTAAGAACACAAAAATTGTTAGTTTGATGCGGAGTAAAAAATAATAAAATGAACAGGTGGCTTGTTTATCAGTTTTAATGAATGCTTTTATATTTTTCTATTTGTTTCCGTGTTGAATGACATATCTTCATACCATTTGCCGTGTTGAAGTAGAAGCAACCAAATTAAAAATACAAACATTTTAGCTAACACGGTTAGCTTAACAAATTAATTACGTGATACAAACGTTGATTTTAAGGGCATACAATCAACACTTGTTGATAACGAGTAACACCATTATGTCCCGGGGTGTCCATTTAACCTAGTTTGTACTTATTAAGAGAACGTTTATTGTATTTTGGGGGGTTTTTGTTCCGACGCGTGAGAGGGAAATTCAAAATACGAAGCCACAGATGTGCTCATTGTGGCATATCGTGTGTAAGTGTGTGTGTGTGTGTGTGTGTATAGGTGCGTGCTGACCGTTGTTGCAGTACTGAGCGAGCAGGTTGTTGCTGTCGTACAGGCTCCCACACGAAGACATCAACGTCCTCTTGTCCGAGACTCTTCTTCCGTCCATTTTTCCTTTCGTTTCTTTCTTTTCTCCCACCTTTACCCTTTACCTGCGGCCGCCGTCTCAAGCAAGCAGCCTCTCGTTCTGATTCCAAGTTAAGCGAACTCACTTAGTCACGTTTCCGCTAAGAAACTGTCAGAATAAGAGAAGTTAATGATATAAAGTCGGGAAATATAAATAATATAAACAAATGTTCGGTAAAAGTGGTTTAGAAACGTGTTTTAAGACGTAAAAAAGATGTGAAATCGTACAGTTATGCTCAGCACGTTTTTCCGATTATAAGTGTCCACTTTAAATGTGAAAATCAAGCGCGATTAGGTTCTGGTGCGACCTCGCTGATGCTTGAGGAATCCCTGTCGTGTCCATCTGCCTCGTGTAGGATGGTCGCTCTGTTTCCATGGCAACAACAGCCTTCTCAAGTTCAATGGTTGAGGGGAAACGTGTCACGTGACAGAAGTTCGATTTCCAACACCGAGAACTGCAAGTCTAATGGTGACGTCACAGGTTAATTATTTACACGAGCTGCTATTTGACAAGTGGGGTTAATTAACAACAAACCTTCGAGTTACAACAAAAAGACAACATATTGTTACCGCCTCAATTATTACGTTCAAAAGGGAATATGTGTATTGAAAGTATACCGTATTATTGAAATGCTGTCAGTACTCTCTGCCCTTCTTTACATGACCACACGAGGGCACCAGGGAAACATATTTTAAGAACTCAAAATAAACAGGATTGGTCATTTTTGAAATGAATTACAATGATAAGAGAAAAAGACTAGTTGTTCAATTTTTTATGTAGATAAACAAAAAACAATACACAAAGAAAACTTGACTTTTTTAATGATAAAAAAGCACATTTGCCACAGACGTCATCAAACCCCCAGTGGATGTATTTCACATAATTTTGAGAAAACATAACTAGCTACTTGATCAGCATTGTTTAAAAGTGTTCAAAAGAAAACAGCCTTTCAAGCAGTGTTTTTATTTTCTCGCCAATCATCCCAGTGACATCATCAGCGAGCGACGCTTTCTATTTTCACACAGGCTGAACCGTCATGACGTCAAAGGCACGCCAACCTCTAAAAAACAACATTTCTATCCATTCAGCACCTTCCATTTTCTAAGAGGGAATGATATGAATGTTTTTGACATAAGATTTAAATAAACATTTAAAACGTTTGGCATTGGAATAGTGTTTTTCTTTCTTTTTAGTGTGACCAATTTCAAGTGCACCTTGATTGTCGCTTCACTTGCGAGCCGAGAAAGGAAAATAGAAATAATCATTCTAACTTGCCGACTTGCTGATTGTTAGTGTTTTGGGCTAAAAAATCTAAACGTGACCTTCTATTGCAATACTAAAATGAAGTACGTACTATAAAGGCCACACAAAGAAAGGGAAAAAAAGAGAAAAGCCATAATATTCATCTTAAAATGACGGAATGTTGGGGCCACACAAATAATAAAATAATCATTAAAAAGGCCCACGAGAATAAAGTCATCACTTTACTCAAATTTAAATCATGGGTGGTAATATTACAGGAAAGATCCAATATCAGTTTAGCTCTCATAATATTTAAGTCTTGAATTATTGCGACTTCATTCAAGCGACATTTATTTAATGCAACTTTATTCTCATTGGCCTATTTTTTTCTCTTTGCATGACCCAGATCCTCCATCAAATATTCCAGCCAGGAGGGAAAAAAAACAATAAAAAGACATCCGTGCGCGGCGCTGCCCCTGCTGTGTGGGAGCCAAACTGCAACGTACCAGCTAGTCGTGCTACACGGGAAGCTCATTATTCTACAAAAATAAAACATGTTTTGTGCTACACGCCAAAGCCACGCTTGAAGAAAGCACCCTTTGAAGAAAAAAAGTCACAAATCTATTTTCTTTCTTGTACAAAATGCTAAAAAGTTCATTTAAAAAAGTATGTTTGTACATCAAGCAGCCACAACATGACAACCAGTGTTTTGTTTGTGTTGTTGTGTGTAGATATGCTCCTAAGGTTGACAGTGCTAGAAAAAAATCATCATTAAAAAAAGAAGTCAAATCCTAACTGTGGCAATCCAATCATTCTTTCTTTCGCACTTAAAAAAAACAGCAAGAAAATCAACTCCAGTGTTTACCTTTGACTTCATGTTTTGCTGGTTTTCCCGCCGACGTGCGTCCGTCCGTCCGTCAGTAGTTAAAAAGTCCAGTAGGGGGAAAAGTCACCCCCCCCCCCTCCTTGCTCTTAAAATCCAAACCGGGTTGGAAGAATAAGAATAAAAGTTCCAGGTTAGGCAGGTTACAGTAAGTGTTCCTTTCTTTTTTTCCGTTAACAGTGGCTGGCACGCAAGCAGGCCCAAAATGATTGCTTGGTAAGAAGGGAGGAAGCAGCCACGCAGCCACGCACACAGTAGAAAAGCCCCCAAAAAGTAGGTCCGCCTGGTCCTCATCGGACGCGGTTGTGCCTCATGAGGGGCACGATGCAGGACGGGGGTCCCGCCTTGCTCAGGAAGCTGTGTTTCAGCAGCTCCCCGGCCGAGGCGCGCTGGGATGGCTCGCGCACCAACATGCGGTCCAGGAAGCCCTTCAGCAATGGCGACACCTTCACGGGGAAAAAGGAAGGGAAAAAAAAGGGACATTTTTACAATTTCTACCGTTTTAAGGCCATTTTAAGGCCGAGTAAGGTACCTTGTGCAGGTTCTTGAGTTTGGGCGGCAGGTTATCCCGGATCATCTTCATGGCCTTGAGCGGCGGCTCGTTGAAGTACGGCGGCTCCCCGTCCACCATCTCGATCACCATGATGCCCAAGGACCAAATGTCCACCTGCGGGAGGACAACCGCAAATGACTGAGTGTGACGCAAACGTGAAAAATGATATTTCAAGCCAACAACAGTACCTCGGGTCCGTAGGGAAGCCGCGATATGAGCTCGGGTGCCATCCAGTAGGGGGTTCCCACCAAAGACTTTCTGCGCTGGACCTCCTTTGACACTTGAGCGCAGAAACCAAAGTCGGACAGCTTCACCTGGAAGCCATCAAACCGTCAAGTTCATAGTTTGCGCATTGAAATCGTACTTTTGTTGTAATATATACTGGAAAAGTGGTACCCTACCCGGCCGTCGTGCGTGAGCAAGATGGAGTCGCTTTTAATGTCGCGGTGGATGACGCCCTGCGTGTGCAGCACCGACAGGGCCTTGAGGACGGAGAGGCACACGGCGGCAATCTGCTCCTCGTTCATCCTGGAAAAAGGAGGCGGGCGGGATTGGCCAAAGTCTACAATTTCCCAGCTGGCGGCGCCGCCGCTCTCACCTGGTGTGCGTCACGATGTCTGTAAGGGCGCCTCCCTCCAGGAACTCCATCACCACCCACAGCTCGTCGCCCACCAGGTAGCTGTTGTACATCTCCACCACGTTGTCGTGGTGGTAGTCGCGCATGATGACCACCTGGAGGGGACACGGGGCCACCGTTTCAAGGAATGTGCGGTCTGACGTTCCCGACGGGCGGCATACCTCGTTGAAAAGCAGCTCTCGGCGTTGCTGCTTCCTCAGGTCCATCTTCTTGACGGCCACCAGTTTCCCCGTGCTCTTGACGGTGGCGATGCACACGATGCCCGTGGAGCCCTCCCCGATCTTAATGTAGTGGTCCAGGTAGCTGCGGGGGTCGCCGGGGTCCACCACCATCTGAAGGGCCGTCCGGAACTGCTCGTGGGAGACGCGCTGGGGCTCCCTCTGCGGGGAGCGGGCGTCGGGGGCCCGCGGGGGCGCCGGGCCCGCCGCGTCCGGGTGCCGCCCGGCCTCCGCCGTCAAGCTGGGATGCGACGAGGCGTGGTGAGGGGGCCCCGCGGGGGGCTTGGACCCCGAAGAACCTCGGCGGGCCACGGGGGGGCCGTTTTGAGGGGACGCCTCGTGCTGGCGCGCCACCTAGGGAAGGAGGAGGAGGAGTGCACGTCAGTAGGGTCGCACTCATACGCTGGTCGGCGGTGGCTTGGCATACCGGGCCGGTGGGGCCGCGTCCACCGCCGCTGCCGCCGCCGCCCCCGTCGCTCTCCGACCGGGGGTACGTGTTGAACGGGCGCGCCGCCGGTTGCGCCGTCTTGGTGGCCCCGTCGGTGGGCGGTGGGTGGGGCGTGCGGATGTTGGGACCGGAAAGGGGACGCTTTTCCCTGGGAGACTGCGGGCTGCCGTCCCGAGCCTGGTAGCTGGACTTGGGACGGTGCTCGGCGTGGGGATCGCGCCGGGACGCCGGATTCTGGGGACGGTCCCAAGGTACAAAACATACAACGTTAGTAAGTCTGTGTGTGTCAGTTGAATTGGATTGACGGTGGAAAAAGTCAGGAAATGTAACATGCATCTATACTCTTCATTTGAATTTGATCCTAAAACAGAGAGTCATGGTTGACTTTCCCGGGCCGCACACAATGATGCGGCGGGCCAGATTGGGCCCCCGGGCCACCACTTTGACACCCGTTGTACAATAATGGCTTGGTACCTGGTTCTGGTTTCGATGCTCTCGGTCTCTGTGGGGAGGCGGAGGGGGTCCGGGACCCGGCCTGTCCCTGCTTCCCCGTCCGGGCTCTTGGCCCCTCGGCTGCTGCTGAGCCCGGACGTGGATCCCGTCGTCCCGCTGGGAGTCCCGCTGGGAGTCCCGCTGGGAGTCCCGCTGGGAGTCCCGCTGGGAGTCCCGCTGGGAGCCCCGCAAAGCTTGCCGAGCGCTCTGCTGCTCCGGCCTGGCTCGCTCTCTACAAAACAAAATAAAATGTTTAGGTTTTTCCCATCTGTTTTTTTTTTCCTTCTTCCTCTGGACTCACCTCTCCGACTGCGAGGGATGTCGCTGGTGGGGGTCCCCATTCTCCTGGCGAGGTTGCACGGGGGGGCTTTCCCGTCGCAACGAATTGGAGCGGGTCACCGACATGGTGTCGAACTCGTCCAGGAGCCAGGTCAGCGAGCCGTCCGACGCCAGCTTGTTGCCGCGGACGATGCTCTGAGGATACGAGAATTGAACCATTAGGAGTGGATAGGGGGGTCCCGGGGGGTCTCGTGACCGGGTCCCACCTTGCCCGGCTCCACGGAGGTGATGACGGTGATGTCGATGAAGGGCTTGGGCCTTTTGGCCGTGTCCTCGATGAGCGACTGCCATTGGCGCGGCAGGCCCACAAACTTCTGCTCCTGCTGGTCAAAGTCGGTGTGCACGCGGTGCTCGAAGTTGGACGGCCCCGAGATCTGGACGCGAGGATGCTGCTTCTTCTTCTTGGTGAACATGGCGGCGGCCGGGGTGGCGAACGCTCCAGCATCAGAGCTGCGGGACGGAGAAGGTGGGATGATGTTGTCATTTAGGTTAGCTTAGCTATTATGTGGGCATTTTGACAGGATGATGTTTCAGTAAGCATTTCAACATTCAAGTCACTTAGCAGTTGACTGTGAAAAGGCTATGCTAACTATTGTGTTAAATGCCTGCCTTCTCGGCGAATGGCTGTCGACAGCTAACAAGCAGGCGATAAAACTTTGTCATCCACAAGCTAACAATTGAAAAAAATGCCAAAAAGTCTTCAGGAGAAGAAAAATGCAGACGGGCTACTACCCTCACTTGCCTTCATCCCTCTTCTTTAGCTTGAATTCATTTGATGACGTCGAAAAAAAATGGAGTGAGCATTGGGCCATTTCCCAAAAAATGATGAAAAATGCGTCCCTCCCTCCCGACGAGCCACAATCATGGCACATCCGCCTGGCTGAACAGTTAGAAAAGGCTGTCCACGACGCGTCCACTGACCTCATTCCAAATTCTATACATGGACGGGGGACGGGGGACGGTGGACCGCTAGATAAGGCAGCCAAGCATAGCACAGCATTAGCCACTTTTCCCATACAGCCAGCCGTCAATACACACATACGTTGGAGCAGCTAGCGTGTCGGCAAAAGTCAACACACCTGAGGGCAGGAAATCCAAACAAGTCCCCTTTGTTAAACACAACCAAGGACAACTTGCTCTAAGTCTTCTTTTTTATGCACTGTATTTTGACAAGCACAATAATAAACAATTACAATGAAGTTGAATTACAAAAAAGTTGACATCTTCCCTTGTCATTTTCCCAACTGCCGTTAAAGCTGAAAGCAGTACTTTTACAATGGTGAGCCGTTTTGACGCACGTGAAAATAGAGGAGGGAAAAAGGCCTGCTGACGGCAACACGCAGGAATGCGGCGGGAGCGTCCTTGATAAGAGCTCCCGGCTCTGGGCTCTAACCCTCAAATGTTTTTCTCGGGCTTTTGTGTATTTTTGCCTCTGTTCCCGAACAACCCCCCACTCTTGGATATGTTGATGTTGGCTAGCGTGCGTTTATTACAGTGAAGAAACCCCCCACCCAATCACCAAAAGGCCCGTCCCTCCCTGGCTTTGCGTGGCTTTCGTACAGGTTGTGTTTATTTCATGAGCTTAACTTGCCGCGTCACGCCTCTACGGTGCTGCAGGGCACCCCAAAAACTTGAGGTTTGGCAGCAACAAGCAACTTTTCACGCTGTCAGCGACAGCGATAGCTACCTATATGACCTTTGGCCCTATCACCCCAATACGTAATCACCTCTTCTTAACACATCCTGCAGATTTAATCATGTAAAATCGGGTTGCCAGTTTTGTACAATTAACAAAGTAACAGGCCATAACTTGAATTAAACTTTGTGTCTACTCTTAAACCATTTTTTTATCGGGTAATAGACTAGTCATTGAAAAGTAGTAGCACCATTTTAGGAACAAGTGCTGTAGAAAAAAAAAGAGGCAAAAGAGATTTGCTAGACAAAATTAGGAAGCTTCTGATTCCTGCCAATTTCCAGTATAGAACCAAAACTATCTTATAAGGCGGAAAAGTATTAGGTCAACATGGAAACAAGGCAATTTGGGTGGATTTTTGCCAACTTTCTTGACTTTTGAAACCCCCCGTTGTGCCATTTTGGTAAGAACGGCATCGTACATGAACGTCAAAATAATTGAGGGCGAATTCGTGAATCTTGTTATCCCAATAATGCGTCACACACACACGCACGCACGCGCATAAACAGGAAGAGATTTTAGCATTTAGCCTTGCTCTTAACCATCGTCGAAATGAAAGGTCGTAATTCTATTGGTCCAACAACTCTTCATACCAGGAAGTGTTTCGTCTATTTTATGAAATAGCTTAAAGCCACCTGGGAACATTTTGAAGTCGTTTCTATGGCACTTTTGTGATATTAAGCCTGGGCAATAACTACGGAAAAGTAAGGGAGGAAGTGTCCTGTTCTCGAAGTGGAAAGCTAGCGTTAGCAAAAGCTAGCAGGTAGATCGAGAAAAGCGCCCCCTCCCTCTCAAATCAAACGAGGACGCAACAAGAAGATAAAGTTGCGCTTTTCACAAGAAAAAAATAGCTTACTCACCACGAAATATTCCAGTTGAACCGTCCGTGGCCCCGCAAAAAGTGCGAAAGAGCCCCGCAGAGACTTTTTTAAAGAGCCGAGAACAAACTATTAGCCCAAAGTCTCACTTTGCCGACGCCATGTTGGAAACGTCAGGAGGGGGCAGGAGAGACTACATCCGGGAAACCGTAGAGCTGCTGTCATGGCAACCGACCAGTGATTAGGGATGTCGGGATCGATAAACGACGTTTCGAGTTTACGACACCTCGTCATTAAAAACGGCAACAAGACTAGATTGCAGGAACAATGCTAATTTGTGGAAAATAATACGTTATATTTTATATATTACATGAAAGAAAAATACTGAAGATTACTACTACATTGCAAACAGTGGATAAAATACACGAATATACCAGAAAGATGTATTTTGGCAAAAGTAAATAATCGATATCAGAAACTACAATATATTTTTAAAACATAAAACACAATGGAATGCCGAAATATTCTGTGAAAACCTTGGACAAAAAAATATTTGTAATATATTTGAATAATTAATAATTAATAATAAGGGAAACACTATTTTATTGGGACCACGACACGCGTAGGAAAGAAATGCAAATATTCGAAAATGTATCAAAGTGAAAAGGAAAAATCTGGAATTAAATCTTGCTTACTTTTGCTGCACAATTCTCTTCGCAGTGTTTTTGCCATGCACTGTTCACCAAACTCAAGCGAGATTTGGACGTGTATTCAGGCTACTTTGGGTTCCGTCTTGTTCCAGCATGCTTTTTGCTCTTACATAAGCCTGCAGAGCTCCAGATAGGATACATGAAAAACATCAAGCGCGCACGCAGGAAACTAAACATCATTGCATAAGAAGGGCCGGAAAAAGAGGCCCAACGTGACCTTTTGTTTGATTTACAGTTTGATTACACTTTCATGTGCTCTTGAAATAGGCGACTGCTTTTTCTGGAATTCCATTCTATTCTTTTCTATAAATCAGATTAAAAAAACATGATTAAAACCGTCATAAATTAAATATTAAGAATTGGTACTGGAACAAATGTGTGCTAATTTGAGGCTTACTGAATAAAAAATGGTTATTTTTTTAGTTAAGGTCATTGTGAAACAACGCCATGCTGTGGCCAAAACAAGTACTGTACATATTGTCAAATTCTTGTGAAGTAGTACTAGAAAATTACATATTGAAATTAGACATTACTAATTTACGGATAGGTCAAATTGTGTTGATTTTGTTTATATATATTTTATGTATTATTAATCTTTCTTAGTATTTTTGGTAGTTATTCGAGCAGTGTTCATCATCTAGTTTAACAGTCAAGCAAGAAAAACTACAACATAAAAATAATCACAGCCACATCAGAATAAATGCATAGTTTATCATCACAACCAGTCACTCCATTCCAGGAAGCGACATCACAGCATACAGTGAAGAAGCTCCAGCCGGGGGTCCCTAGCGCTAAAAAGGTACATACTAATGTAGTACTACATGTTATACTGAGGCTACATATTCTGCTACATTAGCGATATTACCTGAATAGTACCACCAACAAGTCTCAAAGTCAGTGCACAAAGTGAGACGTCGGCTCACCAGAGAAAAAGCTAAAGATATTCCTTGAGAAAGGGGGGGGGGGTTGTCCAAACTGGGGGTCCCGGGTCCATTTTTTTCTTTTGAACAGGCATCTGATTCATGCGATGTGATTTAATCACAAAAATTAGATTTTCCCAGCCAGGAAATTGATGCCAAAATTAGACCTCTTTTGGACCCAGGAAGCTTAGAACATTAGGGAACATCTATTTCTTTAATTCTTATATGCTACACTAGTGCAGAGGTAGTGGTAAAGAGTCATAAGAAGGGCTTTCAAGTTCTATAAAATGTTTAACATGCTTTAAGGGCAGAGTCTAAATATTGCAGGTGCTGAATAAGAATATATTACAGCAAAATCTGTGAAGTACATGTCGTAATATAAGGTCATATAGTTGCATTTGAGGAGGACTGTAAAAAGTTCAGGGCACTTTTAGGGTCTTTTGCACATCCTCAAACAGTATTGATCATTTCTGATCACAAATGTACCTCCCAAAATATGGCAATATGTCATGTCATTTTGACTTGAATCAAGCATATTTAGCATTGAGGGCAAAATGACACTCAAACGTTGCATCTTTTTGGACTGTTATCGATTCATTTGATAGATTAGTTGTCAATTTGTCAGGTATTGAAGATGGTAAACATCCAATACATTTTGACTAGGTGAGCTAATAACAGTCGCCTGGTAGCGCCGTCAATGGCAGCCAATGAGTTTAGTCCTTCAAGGTAAATAAAGTCTTTTTCAAGCATTCAAGCGAGATCACATAGTGGACGAGTCAGGATGGCTGAAATTTGAACACAACTCCAATGGAAACCGTTCCGGGAGGTCCTTACAGGAACATAAAGTAGTTACGACGTTGTCGATACGACATCTCGGACGTCCTTCAAGGACAACGAGAAGAAAAGAGGAAAAAAGGTGTAGAGGGCACTTGGGGGTCTTTTCGGCGCATGCATCCATCCATCAATTCCTTCCGTCAGCTTCCCATCTCCTCACAAACACGGGACGCGGGACAGTCCATCCTCCCCGTCTTCCTCCATCTTCTGGCATGCGGTCATCCCAATTTGGACCCGCAGTCAGTGCGGTTGTGCGACCCGGCCAGGCTGGCGGCGGTGCTGTTGTTGTTGTGCGGGCCGGGCGTCCAGAAAAAGACGTAGTAAATAACCAGGATGAAAGCGGCCACGGACACGCAGAGGAAATAAGCGATGGCCATGGCCACTTTGACCCACACCTTGGCTGACATGCTGGCTTGCTTGGCACGAGGTTCCCCCGGGTAGCTGGGCCTCCGCTTGGGGTCGCCGTCGGCGCCCGAAGCGTTCAGCTTGTCCACGGTGATGCTGGCCCCACCACCGCCGTCGGTTGATTTCATCTCGCGAGCGGAGCCGCTTCTTCCACCGGCAAGGAGCTCATCTGAGGCAGGACGGGTCCTCCGGAGCACAATTCCTCGGGTCCTCCAAAGCCAGGCGTTGATTGGCTCGGGGCGTGTGTGCGCGCTTTTTGTCGCTCGTCCTCTGCGTGTTAGCGGGCGAACTAGTGCACTCAAGTATAGGTCCTACTAGCGCGGGACGGGACGCTGTCAAGTTAGCTATGGGGCGGAGCGATCGTTTCCGGTTTGGGTTTTAACATTAATAGCTGCGTTTTAAAGTAAAATGAAATTCGGGAAATGGTAGTACAGTCATTCACAATTGGGATTTTGTTTCATGAGTCCTCCTCCTGATCGTGTATTTTTGGTTTCTCTGTAGTCCCAAGTAGTTTTAATACCTTGAATGAGTAATTTGACACATCATTGTCACTTTCATATGTCAAATCAGTCTATATTTCAGTACTTTCCTTTTTGGTGCAGTCAGTGCTTTGGGTTTTCTTCGATTAGTGCTTTTTTATTTATTAACCTGCAAAAGTGACAAAAACAACTCTAGGTGCCTTTGGGGAAAAAAATGAATAAATAAATCAACAGCCTTGCCACTGATGAGTCATTTTCCTGCAAGGTCGAAAAGGGACATCGGCAGCGGCTTTCAAATTGTCAACGCCATGGATTAACGCTTAGTGACGTGGTGGCGCTTTCAAATATGGATTTAATATGTCTATCGGGTCTTGCTTTTTAATTGATGACAAGGAAACAAAGCACCTCTTCGTCATGATGGAATGATGACAAAAAATAAATTAAACCATTGGACCGACCATATATGGTGATATTACATTGCACAATTCCTGTATGAGGTATCATCTGAATGTATTTTATCGGGATTAATCGCCATCAAATGGATCGGTAAATGATAAATCTTGCATCTTGCAAAGTTGAATGAACTTTATTGTAAATCATGTTTCCGCCCATTTAAATGATCTACTCTGAGTAGCAACTTAATCAATGACATAAATTGTAATAAACCGTCAAAACAACAAATTACAGGACGGTAAAAATTCAGCCTTTCTCTTACGTTGAAAATGGACGCATGACTATACAACAGTCATAAGTCAACAAAAAATGTCCTCCACGGTCATCAAAAGGAGTATAAAAAAGGGTGTCTTAAATGAACTTAGGCCGACTAAAGTGTTAAAAACTCACTGTAGCCTTGAGATGGGTTGGTGAAGAGTGGGCGTGGCTTCGGCTGATTCCAGCAGCTGCTTTTAAGGATTGCTTTTGCAACCCCGACGTGTGGTGGTAGAGATGGAGGGGTCGATAATGGAAGAAAAAAAACAACAACATTAAGCAGACAACCTTCTTTCTCTGTGGTGAAAATCATTGCAGCAAGGCAAGGCTTCTCGCCACCCATTTTGGGGCTAGGGGGAGCTCTCCAGCGTTGTTATTTTCACTCTGTCAACACAAAGGCAAAAAAAAAAAAAAAAAAAAAATAGAATTAGATTCATTTTTATCATTGAGAAAAAGTTTATAATCTAGTACAGTTTTTTTTTTTTTAAAGTCAAAATGTATCTGTCATAGTAGGGAGAAAACAATTGGTTAAATTGTAGCAGTGGAGCTTTTGACATAGTGTTGTATTGTATCACACTGTAGGCAATGTTTATACATATATGAATGTCTGCTCTGGAGTCATTTGCCAAAATGGATTCCCCACTTAGGCATTGTTTTGCCATCCATCTGGCGACTTAATTCAATCGGGCTTCGGCACTTTGCCGCTTTCCTGTCAAAAACCTAATTGTGCCTCTCATCTCGCCATTTCTGCCATTTCCTGTTGCCTCCCCCGAGTGGGCCTAGAACAACAAAAGTGACGAGTCCACGCCGCAATGAGGTTTGGTGACTTTGCTAATGGTTTGTTCTGAAAGTCACACAATCCCAGTCGGGGGACTTTACTCTTGATTCCTGGCAGTGAGTGGCTAAACTTGTGGCTAAATCCTTATTTCTATAATGGCCATCAACCCTCCCAGATTGAACAACCATGTCATATTTTTTTGGTAATATTTAGTTATATATAATAGTTTAGTTGAAAGGAAAGTTGACCTTTAAAAATGATTTGCCTCATGATAAAATGACTAAGAAATGTGTGATTTGCATGATATATTGAATTAGTAATAAAAGACCTGAGATGGCGGGCTGATGGGACGACACCTCCGGTGTAGTGGCGTCATCGTTTTTGGTGTTGGCGTCTCTGGCGTCATCATTTTTTACGTCATCATTTTTTGAGTCATCGCTTTTGGGGTCATCAATTTTTGCGTCATCGCTTTTGGGGTCATCGCTTTTGGGGTCATCGCTTTTGGGGTCATCGCTTTTGGGGTCATCGCTTTTAGCGTCATCACTTTTAGCGTCATCACTTTTAGCGTCATCACTTTTAGCGTCATCACTTTTAGCGTCATCACTTTTAGCGTCATCACTTTTAGCGTCTGCGGCGTCATGGTTTTTCTCGTCATTGTCGGCCGTCTCCTTTTCTTCCTGGGTTGGGCTTCCTTCGTCGGCGGGTTCGCTCACCAGGACAGTGGGCGTGGCCGGCGAAGGACTATCAACTTGACCTGCAAGACATTACAATTAGTGGTTGGATACACGCGCCCCATGGCTTTAATATCGTGGACAACCTGGCACGCCGGCCGCCTCCTGCTGTCGTTCACTGACGTCCGGCGAGTCGGACGGAGCTCGCTCAGACTCCGTTAGCTCCATTGACGTGTTGGTAGGGAGCGAGTCGGCTTTCGTGGCCATTGACGTGTGCGTTTCTGACGACACGACTTCAGTCTCTCCTGGCGGTGGCGAAACCGGCGGCGTGGCCGAGTGGACTAAAAATGAAAAATTCATCTCCTTTGAAATTCAAACGTGTCACAATATCCGCATTAGCGTGAGAGGATTAAGACACCCTTTTGTGTTAATGCAGGGGTAGGGAACCTATGGCTCTCAAGGAATAATGTTTGAGAATATGAATTGATGATGGTTCCCGACCCCGGTTTGCGTCATACTCATGTGCGACATATAGTCCGAGAAATACGCTCATTGTAAAACCAAGCAAGAAAGAATCACCTACCTGCTACGTCTGGCTGGTCTGGCTGGTCGGGTTGTGCGCTCTCTTCCTGCTCTTTCCTCTGAGGGGGGCTGCTCACGGCACCGGGGGGTTTCGGGGGGCTATCCCCTCCCACGCTGCTCCTGGGTGAAATCATCTCCATCTCCTCCCCCCAGTCCGACACGGGCCGGTGTCCATCCGGAAGCTGGAAGGGACTGATGGGCTTCCCCGCCGGCGGGGCGTTCTGCTCGACGACCCGGGGCGAGGGGAGGCGGAGCCTGGGTCTCTGGGTCCGCTTTTCTCGGGGGCTTTGGGTGGGGGAGCGTCCGTCTTCGGGGACTTTTTCTCTCCCGTCGTCCTTCTTGGAATCGTCGCCGGATACTTCCTCGTCACCCTCGCTGGCGTCTTCCCATTGGTCGTCGTCTTGCTCTTCGTCTTCCGCGGGCTCTTCTTCGTTTTCCATTTCCACCGCCTGCGAGACACAGCGAGAGGGGCAAGAAGTTCAAATGTGACTGACTTTCCTCGCTTCCTATTGGTCACCTTCTGCTCTGGTTCAGGGACGGGCGCATCCTTTTCTGGTTTGGATTGGTCTTTCTTCTCCTTCTCCTCCTCCTCGTCTTCTTTCTCGCCTTCCCAGCGGTTGTCGTGCATACTGAAAAAATTCATTGATTATCCATGACCGCATTTTCTCGCATATAATAATAATAATAAGAGAAATTCTGACCTGTAGCTAGGCTTCCCTCCTCGGCCCTTGCCTCGGTTGCGCTCCCCTCGGGGTCCCTGGGACCTGCCCTGGGAGAGGAAGTCACCGAATGTGGACCCTTTGGGGGGCCGCTTGCCATCGTCTGAATTGGAAAGACATTTTGTAAAATCCAAAAATACATATAAAAAGCTCAAATTAACATGGTTTTAGATCAATAAAAAATGAATATTCTAAATATTATATCTAAAATGGTCCGGCCCACATGAAACCGAGTTGACGTTAAAGCGCCCCCGCGAACCAACCCAAGTCTGACACCCTTGACCTGGTAGATATACAAAAGAACGAACTGGGGGGCAAAAAAGTATAAAAAGGAGGTGATGACGCATAGGAAAGATGAAGGTGACACAGCCTGAAAGCTTATCCTGGATGAAGAAGGCGCCAGCCAACAGATAAGAGGTTGTTGAAGAGCCAGGCGGAGGGTGATGAAAAGGTTGCCTGGAGAAGGCGGCCGCGCGGGGAAGCGGGATCAGCCAGGGGAGGAAAAGTCGCAACCAGCCTGCAGTCGTTACTAAGTCGCTCGCGGCCAGTGATGTCATAAAGACGCCACGTCCCCGACTTAAAGAGTCTGGCACAAAAAGAAGCCGTCGGGCGGCACTAAAAATATTTTTTTGGCTTTGGACCTCCACATGATTGACCGTTCCAGTCAAATACCATTCACCTACATATTGATAACAAGAGCGTGCATATTCGAGTGTGAGAAAAATATTTTTTTCCGGGTGGTGCATGCATGAAAATGGGCACACACAAACACACACACACACACACAGTGTAAACGTCAGTGGAGCACATTACAGTCTAACCTGAAGCTCTGCCCCGAGGCTGGCTGGTAAAGCTACGCCCTCGGGCTGCAGAAGAAAACACAAAAAGACACGAGCACGTCATTGGTGCGAGGAAACAACTTTGTGGACCCATTGTGGGTCATCGCTCATTTCTCACTACCAACGAGAAACACATAAGGTCCCCGGGGGGTGGGGACCGCAGCTGGGCACTTAGCTAATGAGCTTAACGACGGCGACGCACGTGAGGCGACACGTGTACGTGACATTGACAAAAGTATTGGGACTTCGACGGAAAGAAATTGCCAAGCCGCGAGGAAAACGTTTCTCGTCAAGAACTGTCACACCGACAGCGGACGTCATACCTCTCCTGCCGCCACTCTGCTCCACCGCGCCGCCATCGACAGCCGCGTTTGCTTCCTCCTTGAACCTGTAGGCGAGCAAAAAAAAAAAAGATATTTTGGCATACCTGAGCCAAAATGGCCAGATATGTGGAAGCCACATTTCCCAGTGTCACATTTTCTTACATGTTGTCAGTTTTCTGCATGTCCCACTCCCTCCTCCACTGCCCCGTGGCATTGCGGTGGCGCGCCAGTCGCTCCTCGTCGATTTCCTGGCGCCCCTTCTTCCAGCGCAGGTACTCGGCTCGCTCACGACCCGTCATGGACATGGTCATGTCCGTCGAGCCTTTGGGGCCGGGTCGTCGGCTCTAAAGAAAGGAAGAAAATGATACAAACTGTACCATGGAAGTGATTCCATTTTCATTAGTTGTTTTTTTAACTCACAGTCCACTCTTTTTCTAGCTCGCCGCCGGTCTTGACGTTTTCAAAGTCTAGACCGCCCCAGTTTCGGACATGTCTTCTGCTGCCCTCCTTGCGGTCCGCGTCCACAACGGGGCCGGAGCGACGCGGGTCGTCCAAAAAGTTGCGGAGGGGTTTATCGCCATCAGCCTGTGAAGAGACGTGTTTTCAGTTCGGGAAACAGAAACAGTGCCCTCTTGTGGCACATGTTGTAATTACATGCACGTTGCAGACCACAAATTCCAAGTGTTACATATACCCGCTGTCCTCTCTCGTACTCGGCTATTTTCTCCATTTCCTCGTTCATTTTTTCAATGTTTTGCCGCCTCTTCTCCTCCCATTCCTGTGAGGGAATAAGAAAAGATAAGATTTATATTTGGACTATTTGGTGACAAAAAGTATGCACTGTGAAGTTGGCTGTAAAGTTTTGTGACAGGGTGATTTTACCATTATTTACAAATCAAATGTCATAGCACCCCAATTGATCAAAAATACAAGCATATTTACTTTGGACTTTCTGTCTCCACCGCCTGGCGTCCCTTCTGCATGAGCATCTCCTCCTCCTCCTCCTCCTCCTCCTCCTCCTCCTCCTCCTCCTCTTCCTCTTCCAGGTCCACTACCACCACCACCTCCTCCTCCCTCTCCTCTTCCCCTCCAGCCTCCTCGTCGTCCCCCCGCTTCACCTGGCTCGCCATCCCTGGGCGTACGCGGTTCCCGCGTTCTCCTTTCCTGACGGACCCCGCCTCCTCCTCTAGGGGTAGCCCCCCACGCCATCCGCCCCGACCCCATCCTCCTGGGAGGGCTGCGATTGTCAGCGGGTCCTCGGGGGGCAACGTCGCCCTCATCCGACGTCCTTCGCCCGCGAGGGGCGCTGGGCTTCCAGTCGTCAACTACGCGCTTGTCCTGCAGGACGCAAGAAGCGGCCATTCATTGTAATGTTTATCATTTTACAAACTAAATTGGTACTTACTCCCCCTGCAGGAGACTTGGAGACGTCAACCGTAACGCTGAAGTTTTCCTTTTCCGCCCTCCTGCGGTCTCCGGGCTCTGCCGGATCGTGGGCGCGGGGTTTTCGTGGAGTGGTGATGGCAATTCCTTCCTGTTCGGCCCGCTTCTTGTCCTCTTCAATTTCCTGTTGGCAAACCAAATGACAGGCCCATCAAACATCAAGGCATCCATTTTGTCTACGCGAGGGTTAGTAACGTACTTGATATCGCTTGACCAGAGCTTCATTCTTCTTCTTCAGTGCTTCGATCCGTCGGTCCAATTCGGCGTCTTTCTCTTCCTTGGTCTTGAGTTCCGTAGGTGACAACTAGGGCACAAAAATAAAGACAAAGTTAGAAGAGATAAAATAAGAGAAAAAGACAAACTCCTGCAAAGAGGGAACTACAAGAAGAATTATAAGGGGAGAAAAAATGGAGTAACTCACCATTTCTGCCTCTGTCTTGTCATACACGTACACGAGCTGTGGTCTTAATGCAGTTGCTGCATTGGAAAAGAAAATAGGTTAATACTTAGTTCCTTCAATGACTAATCTTTTTCCAATGTAAAATTGACTAGCCACTTGGCTTTAACTATCACGGCCCTCTCTTGTCTCATTCCCCCGAACAAATGGACTTTATGGTCTCTAACCTTTTAAAAATAATTACAAGGGTGGTATTTTTTTCATGGTTTGTAGAAATACTTTATGCACTCAATGCAGAAGAGTTAAAATGGTGGGGCACACTGACATGAACAACCATTCAAGACACACTTACACCATGGCAAAATTTGAAAATAAACAATTTGGCAAATGATAAAATGGGACCACAAACATGACTTTCCTTTACGTCCAGTGATCACAACATTAGTTTTATTAACTCCTATTGCCACAAATGGCGTTAAACGAAAACGCAGCCGTCATATTTGCATTTTATTCAACGTGGAACTTCGTGGAGCTATTTTCGTTTGAATTAGTAAATTAATCTGAGCCCAGGTGAAGTAAACAAATAGATTGGAGGCTTTTGCGCATGCGTGCGAGGAAGCAAATCCTTCAGATACACCGCCAACGAGCTAAAATAGCGCGAATTTGTGTCGCTATATACACAATTCAAGCTATGCTAACACCTTTTGAGCCAGGAGGAGATATTTGAGAAACACACACACATTTTGAGCAAAGAAATAGTTAAGAAACACCCCAATTAACTGAAGAATGTTTCCTACTATCTTTATACGACGAATGTCTGACTTGGACGTAACGTAAGCACAACGAGCCATGACACAAAGCGCACAAGACGAACCGAAAGAGCACCGAACGGGTGGAGTGCATTAAAACAAGCGCATTGAACTACAACTACATCCCTTATAGAAGTTATTTTTTATTTTTGAATGAAATAATTACCTCGTCTTCGTGTGTTGGTGAGGAGTTTGTGGCCGTCGCTCCCTGCCACATCCAGCACCTTGAGTGTCCCTTCTCTAGCTCACTTCCTGTCAAAAAGTGGGCCACATGAGGCGGATTTAAAGGGGAAGTAACACTAGTTTTGCATGAGCTTGATTCGAGATCGGATTTATGTAATCACGTGATCTACAATGGATGTGATGTCATATTGCGTATGTGTTGGCTGTTTCCGTTTTTTTCTATTTAAATGATAACAAATGTGACTTTCTAAACATTTTAACGGTAGTACGGATCATTTCCAACAGATAGCGCTAGTTGGCTTCTGTAAGAAAGTACAGAATGCAAAAAGACAACTGTTTAGATTTATATTCAGAAGTATTTTTATCCTTGCACACAATAAAAGACAGTATCCGTGCATTGTAGACATATATCACAGTATTCAATAATTATAAATTATATAATTAACTATTAACTGTTATTTATAGGGAAAATAAGACAGTCCTATTTAGTCCTGTCAGAGTTTGAATGGCAGCCGACAATTTCATTAAGTGATTTATAAAAGGTTATATTTTTTGTTGGACAATTAACTGACAATTAAGATGTATCTGTGTTAAACTAACTCTCTGCTGAATTGTTTTCAATTAGTGGGTCACACAAAGGTGACACATGACTTTAGTGGCATGACATAAGGTGACCAATATGATTACATAAAATGAGGAAGTTCAACCTGATGACATCTTTCTCGATAGGCATCGGTCGGTTGTCGTCCGTCCGCGCCAATCGCCCAAGGAGGCGGACGCGCGCGAGGGTGCTGAGCGATGATCTCATTGTTGAGGGAGCCAAACAAGTTCTCGGGAGACAACACCAGAGCCCTTGAGGTTGCCATCACGGAGAGATGACACCGACCGTGGACACTTTTGTTTACACACAAGGCCGTCTCCAGGCCGGGGGTTGTGGAGGGGGGGGGGTGAAAAACTTTTCACTCTCTTTTTGTCTCCGGGCAGTTCTCACATGCGCTAGCCAACGGCACTTAAGTTTCTGGCAGCTTTAAGCGCTTTAATTGGCCTTTTATGAGTAGGTGACTATTTTTGGTCATTTAACTGGAATATCAATGATGGGGGTCGGTACACTTCCAAATTGATTTGGGGTCATTTTCTGGTCCTTTTGGCACATTTTTGGTTGATTTAGGTACACTTTTCCCTTCATTTTGGGGCAAACTTACTTAATTTAGTCACTTTGTCTTGATTTAGGGCAACATTGCAGTTGGTTTCCCTTCCCTTTCCTTCCAGTCGATTCAGATTCAATTCAAGTTTATTTCATCTTTTGGGAAATTCCTGGATGACTTCCTACAAAGGGCTTTTGGGGTATTTCTGGATCACCTGCTCTTTATTTGGGGGTATTTCCATGAGGCTCCTGCAAAACTTACCAAAACATTGCAACATGCTAACACAATGTTAACTCCGAACTATTGCTAGCGACCCCAGCCTTTGTGTCACTTATCACGTAGACGAGATTCAAGCTAATCTGATCTGATAAGTCGTTAAGGAGATCCCACCTTTTAATGCCTTATATGTCAAAACTCACAGATACTACCACATATTATTTCTTGTATCCATATTTCTAAAAAAAAAAAAAGTCATTTTCATGTGATTTCATTTGATTTTTGTTTTCAAACTGCCAGAGGACACTTGCCCAGGCGTGTACCTGATTGGAGCTCCGCCCCCCTCGAACCCTCAATTCAGGGGGGTTGTCTTTTCTAGCTGATTAGACAGCCTTTAACCCTGCATTAACCCACCCCCATCCTCCCTCTCTGCCCCACAGCTGGGGTAGACAATGAGCCTGAGGTCAAAGGTCGCCTAGGCAGGGGTGTCACAAGTCATTTGTGATGCTAATGCTATGTGGTGATGTCATTGTAAACACTACAACAACTACTACTACTACTACTACTACTCCGAGTGTTTATTTTTCAGCCATGTGGCCCACGTGTGTGACACAACCTGCTCACTTACGGCTGTTACAAACCATTGTTTTGATAGTCGATGATTTGCTGATTTTTTTTTCGATACGTCGACCAATCCGCAGCTAAGTAAATCACGTTATACTTCTTTAGTTGTCGAAAGTCCAGGCTAGAGAAAAGTTGCGTAGTGATTTATATACTTTAAAATATTTTAGTCCATTTATTTCATTCACAATAGAATGATTCATTTGAAAAATAATGTAAAATGTAATATAGAGGTCATAAAGCAGAGGCTTGATTGGGTTGAAGTCACACTGGGTCACATGAAGTCCAACATGACTGCTGCGGGCCACCGAGAGCACATGATGGAAGCGTAGAAATGAATCCATGTGTTTGGTCTTGGTCATACGGAATGCAAAAAAAAAAGAAAACCTCAAGTTATGTTACATAAAACGTTTATTGTTGTAAAGATAACATGAGATCCTACTGTATCACCCCAGTAATTTTACATTAAAGCACTACTCTTCATTGCACTGACATAAAAAGTGAAAATCCCCAAATAAATGAAGTCCTATTGATTTACTTTCACATTTAACTCAGAGTGCAAATTTACACCGATACAATTTCACTTTTATTTCTAATTTATGCAGGTGAGTTGGGTACGTGTCAACATTTGGTCACATTTGGCAGGTGTAAAAGTACGGGGATTCCCGATGCAATAAATGACGTGGCATGATCACGCGCAACGATAGCGCCACCAATTTTAATACATTCAAGTATATATACTTTTTAATTTAACGACTTAAAGGTTTTATATAATAAGGTGTTTAATGACTAATAAAGGGTTAAGCACCCCCGTTAGAGAGACTTTAATGACTACATGTGCAAGCAGGCAAGTGCAGCACAACACTGAGAAACCTGACACTTGAGGCTGACTCATTGTTTGGAAGTGGAGGGGAAAGCCGGTCTGGGGGTTGGGGGCCAAAGTTCAGCATGTGTGCAGGTTTGTTTACACGCCAAAGAGGAAACCAACTGTTAAAAACGCCTATTCCTGCAGGCCCGTTTGGTGACAGTGACAGTTTGTATGCATGGACTTGTCTTAGCGGCATGCAAGTGTTAGTAAATACAAGGCAAAAGTGTTAAAAAAAAAAAGGCATGAGGATGAGGCCTGCAAAGAAAAAGGGGCGGAGACAACAACTGGCGTCAGAGCATGTCAGCACTTGTTGTGGGCCAGAAGGAGACTGCACCGGAAGTTAAAAAGAACACCGTCAAAGTCAAAGCAGCACACGTGGGTGCCTTTTAATGTTTGTTTACAACGAAAAAACACGTGCTCATATTTGTATGCTTTTTATGCAAATATATGAAGGAATTTGTGGATATTAGAATTAAATCGAATTGACTTCAGTCCATTTTTTTGCATCTTTAATATTCACTACAAAATTGAACCACTTTATTAAAAATATAGCAGGTTTGCATAATTACATTATTTATAATCTATTTAGTGCATGACCACAGGGTCGTATTTAGTTTAATTTCTGATAAGTTATATGGTTTTATTGTGTATTTCTTTTTACTGTTGTTAATGATATGTTAATATATAATGTTTGGACTTTTTACTCTCTTTTTCTCAATTGGCCATCAAAAAAGTAGAAAAAAAGGATGAAATTAGATGTTATTAATGTGGCAGCTCGTTTCCCCACAGAGGTTTCCATACATGACACACTTTATTTTGAAACGCTCTAACGGATGTTGCAAGCTCATATAAAAACGTGAGCCCCCCGGTCGGCGGCAAACAGTTGAAACAAACGAGGATCAGCAAAACATGTCGACAACTTTTCGGTAGCGAGCCAACGAGCGGACGTACAACTATTTCGCCATTTGGAGCCAGATATCATCGGGCGAGCTCGTTTAACATGAAGTAATATATTTTGGACGCTCTACGTGACACTTTTTTTCCTCGTAGCGGCCCACCTCCGTTGTGCCCGGCTTTGCGCCTGTCTACTCGAAGAGCAACTCTCCACGCAGGCACATTGCATACCGGTAAGACAAAATGGTGGACACGTAACTTTATTGCTCTCCAATCAATGACAAAACAAAGCTAGGCTTTTCATTAGCCATTTTCAATTAGCAAATGCGTTTCAACTCGCTTCGAGTTGTCACCACTTGAGACTATTGTTGTTATTTGAAGCCGAAGTTTGTTTACGGAGTAGTTGGAGTACACGACATTCTTAAAATTTGATGTATTTAAATAGTCGGGCGTGCGTTTTGTTTACAAACACTGCGGATTATGAAGGGTTGGTTGTACTGCCATCTGGCGGTGGAGGAGGGTATGGCATTTTACATAACGGACAGTAGTGTATCACTAGTGTAATGAAATATATCGTTTTATCCCTTTTTCTAGCTTTCTCCTAAAATGGCACGTGCAGAAGCAATTGAGAGCGTGAGTGAGGCTGCTGGAGGGGCAAGCGGCCCTCTGCCCCACCAACACCCAAGTGCTTGTTACTCCTTTTTGCACACCGTGCCCACCAATCACCAGCAGAACCAGGACCAGAACCACCAGGACGAACCCAATCTGCCAACGCCACCGCCTTCACTACCTGGCGTGCAGAGTGGCATCCTGGGAGAACAATCAGGTGAAGTATCACTTTTTATTTGGATTTTTGCTTCCTTCGCCACAACACAAATTTGGTCATGTCACATATTAAAATGATCGCAGTGAAAATGTGAAATATTAAGACTTTATTAGTGCTTAATAATTGTGGTCAACATGTGCAAAAACAGCCATAAGTGATGCATTGGAATGTGGAAATAGTCATAGTTTGAAAATGTAAATATCTAAGTTCGTAACTGGCGTGTGTTTAGGAAATTATAATGTAGACATGTAATGTTTAGTTCATAGTGGTTCAGGTGCAAAAATCCATCAAAGCTATAATGTTATATTCGGATAACTACTTATAAATATGACTTGTCAATTTGTGGTTTGCCTCCGAATTGGCATTTTTCCAAATGTAATGATATTGGACTCGGATTACATTAGATGAAATTACTTTCTGTTTTTATTCACAACTGCCAAACTATTCCTCAGAGTTAATTATTTATGTCGCATCCTTGTCGGTAAGTTGCTTGTAATGATACAAATGAAACTTTTATTCATAAAAACATGAAATGCCATAGTGGAATAATACTTAATGGGACTGTTGTTGTCCTAACCTTTAAATAATGGGAAAAAACTCGTATAACCCAGTTGCTAATTGTTAAACCACAATTTTTTTCATCTTTCGCACGTCATAAACCAAGGCTAATACTTATCAAGGTATAAATTGACGTACTTTTTGACGCAAGCAGCAGTCAAAAGCGCCCCGACCGGTTTTGGGCATAAATGACAGCATGACCACGTGCCGATGAGGGCATTAAAGTTGCCACGCGATTTGTATATTTAGCCATATTTGGTATGCAGTCACTCAAGTTCAAATGAGTGACTGATTTTTGTTGTTGCCATGTGGCTCAAATGGAAACTCGGGGAAAGTTTTGCACCTTTTAAAGAAGGCCGGGCGGGACTCGTAGGTGGGTCAGTTGCTTTTTTGGGATCCGCCCCTTGACTTCCCCCATCCCGCCTCCTTTCCCTAATGGCCCCTCCCCTCCCTGTCGCTGTCTGGTCTGCCGGGCGGGCATGTTGAGACTTGTCCCGCTTGCAGCCTGTGTTTCCTGTTGCTTGACACACTCCACCAAACAGATGATTAAATACACAAAATCATTGTCATTACCCTGACTATCTGTCACACAAAAAGTGTCAAATTAGCCCATTCAAGGACAATTGCTATCATCAATACAGTACTGTATAATGCAGGGTGAGTCACGTGTTACATTTCTCCATATGCTCATTTTGTGCTTTGCTTGGGTTTTTATTAAGATCAATAATGGCCAGAATAATGTTTAAAAACACTCAAGTTGCCCCAAAAAATAATAATAATTAGACTCATTATATTGTTATAGGTGTTTCAAATGGAAGAGCCAAAATCTGTATCTGGTCAATTAAGTGAATTTGTGTTTTGATTTGATGCTAACGGAAAATGTTTTTTTAGCTCATTTGTCTTTTTATCTCATTTGTTTATGAAACTATCCACATGTATTTGATAAGAGTATTTGTTATCTTTAAATCTGGTAGTTATTGTTCTATCACAGATTTTTTTTATTAATAGTTGTGGTGTAGCGGGTGGTTAGCATGTCGGCCGAACGGCTCTGAGGTCCTGGGTTCAAATCCAGGTCACTTCACCTGTGTGTTACTGCATATAATAGGGATAGATGTCCAATCTACTTGAATTTATGCATTAATTCATCTCTGCTTCCCATATTTTATGAATTTATGCCCGATTCTGCGACTCAATATACAACAAAAAAAAGCTAACTTTTGTTATTCTTTCCCACACAGACCAACGGCAAGGCCCCGAGGCGGCCGACAGGCGCGGCCCCTTACCGCCCGGGGACCGCTCGCTTCCAGGAGGCGGAGCCACGCTGGAATCCAGGCCCATCGACACCACCATTGTAGCCCACCAGCTGCGTGCCATCGGGGATGATTTTAACGCCGGCGTGCTGAGAGCGGTAAGTCATCTGAAAATTCATCGGGGGCGGAGCTTGGGCGGAGCCTGGGCGGAGCCTGGGCGGTGCGCTTAAAGATGAGCATCCCATCCCCAGTTGAAGTGAATCTATTATGGTGCATGACAGGCAATGAGGTCATTTTGCGTTACTTCCTTGTCATTTTAGCGCATTTATAGGTCATTTCCAGTCAAATTTCCTAAGAGTTAAGAGAGCAAATTTGAGTGCGGATACAAAATGGAGTGCTCAAACTCCATTCAAAAATCTAAATATTGGATTCCGTAGGCGCTGTAGCAATGAGCTACAAAGTAGAAAACAAAACAAATATTAAAAAAAAAAAAAAAGAGTGTGCCATATGTGCAGCAGCTTTAGAAGGAAAAAGGAAAATGAGTGTTTGGATAAGGAGGAAATGATTTGACATCTGGGCTATGCCCCTGTTGGGGTCCCAAAGGCAATATGCACAAACATTGCATCAGAATGAAAAGACATGTGCGAGCTAAGAGGAAATAGGACAGAACGGGGGCGGGGGCACGATGACATCACCGTGTGA
Organism: Stigmatopora nigra; assembly: GCF_051989575.1. NCBI lineage: Eukaryota > Metazoa > Chordata > Actinopteri > Syngnathiformes > Syngnathidae > Stigmatopora > Stigmatopora nigra. The sequence continues at coordinate 590,421 of NC_135515.1, read as the reverse complement.
TGTGGCCACAGCCTAAACCGACGTGTTAGCCTAACTTGATTGGCCACGCCCACTCGCCTCGGCCTTGACCGTATAATCAATGAGCTCAGTTTACTCGGACCAAACGTTGACCTAATGTGCCGTCGTCTTCCTTATCTCCACCCGGCCTCCCTCTCGTCAACAAGCGCCCCGCCCCCTCTTGGGCCGCTCGATCCTCACACGCCGATGATGTCATCTTTGTTTGTCTTGGAGGCTCGGGTCGGGTTCTCCCCGCGCTTTATTGACGTGTGTGCCCTCCTCCTCCCCTCCCTTCAGCACGAAGCCCCCCACTTGCAAGATTGGATAGAGGCCGGCCGAGGCGTCCTCAATTTGGCGGCTCGTACCTTGAGCGCCCTCTACAGGCTGGCGTAGGATTCCCACTAGGCGCCTTTTGTTTGTTTTTTTGTTTTAACTGTGAAAGCGGAACCATTTGTGGACACAAGTTATGCTAAAGCTGATGGCTAAGCAGTTATGTTCAATGACCCCCCCTCCCCGTTACTTCATTAGACACACCCGGTGCCTTTGTACAGACAAATCACGCACACACACACAATGTTCGTACATCACACACATACACACATGTGCCCCCATAAACACACTGAGTGTAAATACGAGCCATCCAAAAATGAATTGTGTTACAATGATTTATAGAGAATAAATCCAGTGGATTTGAGATGTATTTGGAAGAACAAAAGGAAACCTTTGTTTAATTTGAGTCCCAACACAAGTATTTCAACATGCTTTAAAATGATTTGTTTGGGATGTAATTTATTTTGCCGTAGCGTATCTGTAGCTTTTTTGTTTTGTTTTTTTTGTTGTTGTCGTTTGCCTTTATTATGTTGTTTAATTTATTTTGTCTTCCGTACATTCCTGCTGAGAGAAACTAGGGATACGCCCGTGTTAGCCTTGCGGAAATAAAAAACAAAGAAGAAGAAGATTTCAAAAGTTACAAGAAGACGGACGGAAATGGAGGATTTATACAGAAGAAGAAGAAGAAGAAAATTCCGGATGACCCCAACCACTTCAAGGATTGGTCGCCAATGACGGCAATAAGACGGACGGTCATTGCCGTCAATGGCGGCCGTCAGTTCAAAAGATCTTGACGTACTTTTGTTCAAAGTGCACTTTTCTGTTTTGTGTTTTTTTTTTCACGTCGTTCATGATGTTTACCGTGACCGCTTTTGTTTTTTACTGTTGTAAAAAGACTTTCTGCTGGATTTTTCTACTTTGTTCTTTTATACAATAAAGTCCATTCGAGATAGTTTTGGCTTTGTCTTGTTTTCATTTATTTTTCTTTAAATTTAGGGCCAACTTGCAGATGACCCATTTGTATCCAGCGGGCCAATGAGGGCGGCCTCAATAGAAGCGCTAGATAAAGTCGGGTTATTACGGGCTTTTAATTGGCCTCCCGCTGGGACAAATGCGCATGTAATTGCTCTATTTGACACTCATCGGATCACTCTGGGGATTTCGCAATTAAATAGAAGTAAATGCTACTTTGCGGGTGACGTTGTTTCCAAATTTGTAGGTGCCAACTTAAACGAGGCATTCCCATTAGTATCCATACAATTTCAAATCAAATGGCATATACTGGACTTAGCCCACCTTAGTTTCTAAAGCTCTCTCGATTTCAGATGCGTTCTGGTCTGCGATGACAATAATTGTCTCGAAATATTGTCAGATGTAACAAATGATTGGATACATTTTCTGTGCCTTTAGACCACTATTACACCAAACACATTTATTTGTTATTTGTTTTGCCTTCACACAAATTTGAAATCACTCAAATACAAATTGATTTAAAACTTTTTTTTATCCTGAGTTCTCAATGAAAACCTTATAAGCCCCCTAAAACTAAAAACCCCTTTTCCTCCCCAACAATTTCTTTCATTATGGAGTTAGCCCACTTTAGTTGTGAGCGGCCCAACCCCCCCCCCCTTGTTTCTCCCCTTATTCTGATTTCAAATGAATGTTTTGTACAAAGTTTAAGCGCCCCGAGACTCTTTAAAAGCCCCGAAGGATCCAAAAAGTCCAGGACCCAATTAGCAGGAGGGTTGACCACGCCACCCGAGGGAATATTTCCGCTAATTGCACTCAAAATAGCAAAACCAGTATAGCACGTTGGCTAAAAATGGGTTAGCTTTGGCGTCGCTAAACCCGGACCGATTCCCAAATGCTACATTTGACACGATAGTTGGTCATTTATTTCATTTTTTCATTGGATTTTATTCGCCGAGAGCTGGCGGATAAGGCTGGATTTTCTACGTTATTGTTATGATTGAAAAAGATGCTGTTATGCCCTTGTATGGTGTAGGAGGCGGGGTGTGTCAGCCCCGCCCACAGCCCGGGACGCTGTGAAAAGGACGGCGCCGTCGTTCGTCGTGCCAGAACCAATCGAGACAGCCTTCGCTTTCTATCAGGTAAAAAAAAAATGATAGATGAATGTTGTTATTGTTTGCATTTGTCCTTTTCCTCATTTATTCCTAGGGTTTGATTATAAATGAAATTAATCATTAGTCCGTTTTAGACATTTTGTCATTTTGAAACGACCATTCAATCTGAGAGACGCCCTCTTTTGAAGGTGGCTTCGCACTTCCCCGCCATGACGCACCAATTCTCCGCCCTGTCCGAGGCCCAGAAGAAGGAACTCCACGAGACGGCCATGCGCATCACCTCGCCGGGGAAGGGAGTCCTGGCCGCCGACGAGTCCGTGGGTAGGGAGGTCTTCCTACTTGTAATCAATCCCCGTCTGTCTATTTAAACCGCGTGAGTCATTGTCGGATCGTCAACTTTGCTTACTTCATGGCAAGTTACCACGCCGGTTTGTGTGTCTGGCAGGCAGCATGGCCAAGCGCCTGGCCCAGGTGGGCGTGGAGAACACGGAGGAGAACCGCCGTCAGTTCCGCCAAATCCTCTTCGGCGCCGACGAGCGCATCAACGCCTGCATCGGCGGCGTTATTTTCTTCCACGAGACGCTCTACCAGCACTCGGACGCCGGGGTCAGCTTCGTCAAGATGATCCGGGACCGGGGCGTCCTGGTCGGCGTCAAGGTACGCTCCTTTTGGGGGGCGCCGTCGCAAAAAAAAAAAATCAAGCCCACCCTCGTTCTTTGGTCGCTCAGGTGGACAAAGGCGTGGTTCCTTTAGCCGGAACCTGCGGAGAAACCACCACCCAAGGTGAGTTCCGGACGCCCGACCGACCGGTTGTCCGCGTTCCGACGTCTCCGCTTGCCGCAGGATTGGACGGCTTGTCGGACCGCTGCGCCCAGTACAAAAAAGACGGCGCCTCCTTCGCCAAGTGGCGCTGCGTGATGAAGATTAGCGAGGCCAACCCGTCCAAGCTCGCCATCCGGGAGAACGCCAACGTCCTGGCGCGTTATTCCAGCATCTGCCAGCAGGTGAGCGGACTCGGAGAAAGGGTTACCGACCATTTGAAGGCCATTTTAGGGGTGTGGCTTATACGCGGGGGCAGCTAATAGTGTTGACGTGACCCCGCCGGGGCGTTTTCTCCAGCAAGGCCTGGTGCCCATCATCGAACCCGAGCTCTTGCCGGATGGAGATCACGACCTGAAACGGTGCCAATATGTCACAGAAAAGGTGAGTGACCAATCTCGCCCGTCCGTCCCACAAAGTCACATGACGTCACCGTCCAGGTGCTGACGGCCGTTTACCAAGCCATGTCGGAGCACCACGTGTACCTGGAAGGGACCCTGCTCAAACCCAACATGGTCACCCCGGGCCACGCCTGCAGCAAAAAGTACAGCCCAGAGGATGTCGCCATGGCGACACTCACCGCCTTGCGTCGAACCGTTCCTCCAGCGGTAGCAGGTAAGTGAAGGAGGACGCTTGCTGCTAAACCATATTTTGGCTCTCAGACACATGACACTGGTACTTTTGACGAGGCGTCTGTCTGATAAAGATGTGACCTTCCCGGATAGGCATAGCTTTCCTCTCCGGCGGCCAGAGCGAAGAAGAGGCGTCCGTTCACCTGAACGCCATCAACAACTGCCCCCTGGCCAAACCCTGGACCCTCACCTTTTCCTTCGGCCGCGCCCTGCAGGCCTCGGCGCTGCGGGCCTGGCGGGGACACAAGGAGAACGAGAAGGCCGCTACAGAGCAGTTCGTCAAGAGGGCTGAGGTTAGAAAAGATAAAGTAGTCGCATCAAACGATTAACATTCTTCTTTTCACAAGAGAAAATATAATAAATGAGAAGCAACGTCTCAACCAAATTCAGTCGGTGTTTTTGCTGCCCTCTGCGGGTTGACAGTTCACGTACACCCAGAAAAATCAATTGACAAAAAAAATAACATTTAAGTGAACTTAATGCTTATGATTTTGTGTTTTTTTGTTACAGATTAACAGTATGGCGTCTCGGGGAAAGTACAAGGCGGCCGACAATTACGCCGATTCTGCGCACGGCGTCTACGGATCCTGTTACTCCTTTTAAATGCAGTGAAACTCCATCAACATACAAAAAAAGGATGTTGTTAACACGTTAACTAGCTGGTTGCATATGCATCTTATAAAGAATTAGTCATCTTATTTGAAAACATTATTCATCATATTGCATAACTCGCTTACTACATGTCTGTGCTCGTATTGTTTACAAGACTTCGTTCTTAATAAAAGTGTTCACATTAAACCACTCTTGTGCTATTGTTCTCTAGTTTGTTGTCCTTCAAAGTGACCAACGTTAGTATTTGGGGGGTGGGTTGGTCACGGACTAATTACTTACGCGGATGTGGTTACATTTTCTCACGCCTGGGACCACGCCGGAAGTTTCGTCATTGGCGGAGGGAAACGGGAAGGCTCGGCGGTAAGAAGGGAACGCGTCCCCAACCGCAAACCAAACAACGAAGTGCACGACAAACTCTTGCTGTTTCCACACTTTTCGGGGAATTCTCCGCTCCGACTAAGGTCTTATTGGAATTATTTGAATTATTTTTAATCGACCGGTACAGTACGAGCGGCAATGTCTGGGGTTGTAAGAGGCCCTGCGGGAAACAACGCCTGCCGAATCTACGTGGGCAACCTACCGCCTGATATCCGCACCAAAGACGTGGAAGAAGTCTTCTACAAGTACGGTGCAATTCGGGACATCGACCTAAAAAACCGCAGAGGAGGGCCCCCTTTCGCTTTTATTGAATTCGAAGACCCAAGGTAAGCCACCACTGCCACATTGGTTAAGCTAATTGCAGGCTGTGGGCAGCCATTTTGTGGCTAACTGCTAACGGACTGCACCGGTGTACATTTTTATTTGCATCGTTTAACATTTGCTCAGGCCAATACTTGCAAAATTGACAGTTATCTTTTAAAAGGCAATAAAGCTGCCATCTTGAATCCCGTCATTGTTATAAAATTTACAGCAATAATATACACCCGAGTTTCTGACTAAAATGTATGTAGTCTCATAGACAGCACAACAATTTCCCCCCGGAGTCATTTAAACTTAACCCCGAAAAAGCTCAAAGTGGCTCATCTCTGGATTTCCTTGCCAGGGACGCCGGCGATGCGGTCTACGGGCGCGACGGTTACGACTACGACGGTTACCGGCTGCGCGTGGAGTTCCCCAGGAGCGGCAGGGGTACCAGAGGCAGCAGCGCCGGCCCTACCGGCGGATCCAACAGGGGTCGCTACGGTCCCCCGTCCAGACGATCCGAGTACAGAGTGGTTGTATCCGGTAAGACCTCAGCTGACATTAACTTGCTTGGTGCACTTTCCTATTTTCAATGTCTCCACAATCTGAAACTTGTTTTCAAAGTGTCGCTTTGATGAGTGTTTGGGTTTGAGATGCAAAGTATGGCCTTTGAAGTGTTGGCCCACTTGAGCAACGCACACACGCACTCTATTTTCAGGCCAAACCGCTTTGAAGCTATAAAAAGCACGGCGTGTTTTGTTGCTCGGGCAGATAGAGAAAAGACATTGCAGTCTTCCCTCCATCATTCCGGATTCACTTTTTTTGGATTTATTGTAAGATGGCCACACTGCTTCAACTCACTGCCATTTTGTTTTTTGTGGCGTTCAGGGCTCCCTCAGAGCGGAAGTTGGCAGGACCTGAAGGACCACATGCGCGAGGCGGGCGACGTGTGCTACGCCGACGTGTACCGGGACGGCACGGGCGTTGTAGAGTTTGTGCGCAAGGAAGACATGACCTATGCTGTCCGAAAGCTGGACAACACCAAGTTCCGCTCGCACGAGGTATGTTGTTAAACCTTCTCCTTCTCCTCTGTGGATTTTATGTGCTAGGTGAGTACCCCGCCCGCTTCGTCCCCAAACCACTTGGGCGCCGCTGCCCTTCCTCCTACAATGTGCAGTTGTGTTGTGTGCCGCCAGGGAGAGACGTCGTACGTTCGCGTGAAATTAGACGGCGGCCCCCGCAGCCCCAGTTACGGACGGTCCCGCTCGCGCAGCCGCGGCAGTCGGAGCCGAAGTCGCAGCCGCACCCCCAGCAGGAGCCGGAGCCACTCTCGGGAACGCGGGCGGCCCTCCCCGCGCTACTCACCGCGACACAGCGGCGGCTCCCGATCGCGCTCGCGCTCTTAGGGAAGCCCCCGTGGCGTTGCTCAAACTCCTCACCCCCCGCCCCTTTCGCTTACCCCGCCCTCTGATGTAACTAGGGTTGCTACAATTTCGCAACCCTAGGAGTGAACTCCTAACCCTGTTTTTATTTGTCCTTGTGTTAAAAGTTGATATGTAGTTGTACACTTTTCCTCCTCACTTCCCCCTCCAAAACAAGGCATTGTTTTGCAAATTGAATAAGGAAGAAATATTGGACAAACACCAAGCCAAAGCAGCAACGCTTTAACTGTATTTTACCTTGTGTCTTCCTTTAGACTTCAGAAGCCAAGGATTAAAGTGATTTGGAATAAAAAGCCACTGTGGTGGAGCACATTTCATTTGTATGGTCAGGAATAGGACGTCAAATGGAGGCCATGGTATGATTCACGTTCCGTCAAGTCATTGCTTTCTTTGTCGTGCATGTCATTTATTTGGCCTGCCACACACACAAACACACACCAAAATGTTGTCATAGAAATGTACTTGATGACGTATGTGTAAAAAAAAAAAAGTCATGTTAGGGATTGTTTTTGCCGCCTCTTACTGGCTTCTTTTTTTTTTTTTTTAATTTCCCCCCAATTTTTGTACCTTCTGTTCTAACGGTCTGCCTCTGATTTTCTTCCTGGTATTTCAAGGTTTTGATTGGAGAGAAGTGGCTCAGTGGATCGCAATCCTTTGGAGCTGGATCCATTATTAGGAAAGGGATTATAGGCAAGGATGGATGCTCGGGAACCGGATCAGTTTTCCAGGATTTCCCAACAAAATTTTCACAACTAATAATTGGGCGGACGTCCCGGAGCAACTTTTTTATTTTTTCCACCCCTCTTTTTTTTAAGTAGCCCGCCACCTGCCAATGTTAAGATTTTCAGTGATAATGGCGAGAAAAACAGAGGACCAGGAAGTTGGATCAAAGGATGGAATCGTAGATGCCTGGTATGAGGGAATCAAAATTTGGGGAGGCTTTCATAGGGGTGGTTGGGGCGACTAGTTTGAATGTTGATTTGCTTGCTCTAACCTTTTTTTATCCCCTTCTAGCATTTTCAATAAATACACCATGAAAACATTTGCTGTGCCAATGTTGTCAATTCACCCCCCAAAAAACTAGCTTGCTGTTAAATAGCTAAACAAGGTATGGGGCTATGTGTAGAATATCTAATAATGTGACAGAAATATTCCAAGAAATTACAATGAAATCATTTATCTACATTAATTATATCAAAATGAAGTCATTTTTCGTTAGTGACTGCTTTTGTAGTACACCACAGTCTTGACGTCACTGGAGAGTGTTGCATTGTGGGAGGAAATAAGATGCCGGCACAGAGGGGCTGCTGAAAACCGCCTGCGCAGTCCAATAGACGATGATTGACCAATAGGAAGACGAAGCCCTGCAAAGAGGGCGGAGCTGAGCATCTGCGTAAGCGAGAAGGTAGTGTAAACGTACCTTTCTACAACAAGCTCGTTGTGGTTAAAGAATAATTTAAATAAAAAAGATAATTGTGTTTGAAAGACTACGCTGTTTGACAAACTTGTGCCCTCCGCCCGAATACGCAGTTGGGACGCTTCATTTATCTCACCTCGAACGTAAGGTAAGCTCGTGTTTTATTTAGTGGCAGCATTCCGTCGAATATTAAATTCGGCGTTATACCTAAAATGGCACGCGTGGCTCCAAAATGTGTCAAAACGGCGACATGAAATGTATTTCTCTTTCGACTTGATTTAGCCAAGTCATTTCACTCCGCCGATATCAAGTTTCACAAAGTGGTGTTTGTGACGCGTTGGAAAATAAGTTGATAAACAAGAAGGACTGAATGTAGGCTTCGTAATTAGCCCAGCTTGTGCTTCCACGCCTGTCCTCTCCTTTGACGGCTCTTTTGCTCTCCCTGTCATTCTTCCTCGCCACCCAGGCTTCATCCCTCTGCCTCCAGCTCTTCTTCTTCTTCCTCCTCGCTCGCCGTCATGACTGACAGGAAAGCCGTCATCAAGAACGCGGACATGTCCGAGGACATGCAGCAAGACGCCGTGGACTGCGCCACGCAGGCCATGGAGAAGTATAACATCGAAAAGGACATCGCTGCCTACATCAAAAAGGTCACACAAAGCAACTATCCCATTCTCACCGATTTTGCCTCATTTAAATATCACATTTACACATCTCATCAGGTTTTGTGACCCCCCTTTCCTTGTGGTATTAACCACCGAGACGTGCACAAATAACCCTTAATCATTTTTCTGCTTTCAAATAGTTTCCATCAAATAGTTTTCATTTTGTCTACACTAGTTAAAACACTTGCTTCGGCAAAAAGGAAGCGAACACTGCACCTGAATTTCAAAATAATGGAATGTTTTGACAGTGTGTGAAACGTATGTAGAACGCGACGTCGCGTTTCCAAATGACGTCATGGCAAGTTAAAACGGCGGGCCTAAAACGAAAACATAACATTTCAACTTTAAATCTAAATTAGATAGGAAAAATGTTTTTTTGTTTCGTACTTTTGATCCAAAATGTTTATGTAGTAGTTTGGCAAAGACTGGCGTGGAAAAATACAGAAGATGTATTGTATTTGGCAGCTTTTTATTTCAATGTTGACATGAACCTATTTTTTTCCCCCCAGGAATTTGACAAAAAATACAACCCCACCTGGCACTGCATCGTGGGTCGGAACTTCGGCAGCTACGTGACTCACGAGACCAAACATTTCATCTACTTCTACTTGGGCCAAGTGGCCATCTTGCTTTTCAAGTCTGGCTGAGGCCAATTGTTCTTTCTCTCTTTGTGCTTTGGCTCCTCCAAGCTCTCGTGCATCACGTACTCTTAAAAATAACGACCACTTAACGTAACGATGCAGCACTGCATGGGTGACCGCTCTTCTTTCCTACGCCCGTTCGCGTAAGACGACTTCTCTGCGCTCGCCGTTTCGATGCCACTCTTACTTTTAGTTCGGTAAATGTTGTTCAAATGGGAGTTGGTCAATTGAGTGGAGGCTCCAAATTGTTATTCAAAAAGTGGAAAGTCATCGTAAGGGGAGGTGCTTAAATTTGCTCCAACTTTTGCTATTATTTTCTTTCCGCGTTGTTGCGTTATGTCGATGCTGCTTTTCGTATTTGTCGTAAGATTTATGCGCGTCTCGATGACGGTAATCTGTCGGAATTTTCCCTTTTCCTTCTTTAAAATTTGACGACTGGAATCAGTAATATTCATTTAATTAAAAAAATAATTGTATCCGACAATCAAAACTTTTTTTCCCAATGCCACGCGATAAAAAGTTGCAATTTTTCCCTCTAACTTTTCCGGCCTGTGCAAAAATGTCAGCACATCAATAGCGTAAATTTATTTTATGAAAAAACTCATAAGACTTTTTCCACAAGCACGCTTCTGTTATCCTTCATCGCTACGCTAACTCGATATGCTAACGAAAGACAAGTTTCCATTGTAAAATTTGGCTGCTAGTAACGTCAGGCTAGCTAACGTCGGTGTGTTCTAACGCCATTCTGCTTTTTTTTGTCGTTTTTTTACTCCCATTTCCCGTCCGCTGCCAACCAAGTCTAAGTTTCAACTGATTAGTATTCTTTTTGAACTCCTTGCTGCCGTTGACGGGAGAGTAGACGTCCAAACTATTTTGACAGTCAAAAATGGATTGGAGGTCTACTGCAGGCAATGGCAATGAGTTTGAAGGGATTTCTTCCCTTTCTAAATGGATGGCATGTTGTTGAAAATGTTGTTTAGAAGGCCTCTGGCTTGAGAATAATGGCACATTATTTACAACTGTTGCTAAAAAAACCAAAATGTGGGAAAAATGAAGAATAAAGAATCATTGTTGACTATTCAAGCGACCTTTTGATATTTTGTTTGCTTTGAAAGCTGTTGATCACAAACACGGTAAGTTGAAATGTCAAAATTATCATTTCCATTATAATATTCCATCCAAAGCATGACTAATGAGTCGTGGGGAGGGTCAAGGTGGGACACTTTGCCCACCCGTGTGGTTTGTAAATGTCACAAATTGCATCGTTGGCCTCAATTTGTTTCTTTGCTGCAGGTAACAAGTCTGTATTTTAAATTTGGTGATGATCATGTGATATTTAATGGGAAAAAACTAATGAACTGGCTTTGTTGGGAAAAAATACAATAGAAATTCTAAATACCTTTAATGTCATTTATAAATATGTATGCTCTAATTTTTAAAATGTTTATTTAGTCAAGAAATAAGACTTCAATTCTCACAAATTATTTTATGATACTATTAGTATACAACAAGATATTGCTTCTCACAAATTGATGAATCATTTTTGTTATTGTTCTAGTGCTAAATCACCACAAGAGGGCAATCATGCTCCCTGCTATTTGAAAGGTTAGTTAAGAAAAAAACTTTAGAGGCTTAATCATATCTAAATGCTTAACTAATGGAATGATTGATGCAATACACAAACTGTAAACATTCAAGGCCAGTTCTGATTGGACAACAATGCTGCCACATGTGAGTAAAACGTTCATTAGTTCCATTTTTAAACTGAAGAATTATTTCTCCTTTTTTCAAAATATCCTAAATAATGCCCTTTATTTTTCCGATCCATCCAGTGTATTTGCAACCAAGTGTTTTTTAAGACCCATTGGAACTGCTGCCAAAGCCTATCAAATGTATGGCAGACACTCTCAGTCAACAATTCATAAGGCAAGTGACATTTTGCTAATTCAAACGTCATTAGAATTTAACCCCATAACTTTTGAGTTGGCATGTAAGCATAAAATTGTAGCACACATTTGAAATGGCCAAGATCAAGGTATTGCTCAGCAATGAAATGAAAAATAGGCCTAAACCAAAACCAATTGACTTGGTGGTGGACATCTCAATCTATGTATCATTAATTTGCAAACTTATTGTTGTCTGTAGGGTCCAAGTTAGCCAGTCAAGTTTTCTATCATAGCCATATAGCCATATCGTGTTTGAGTTTTTCACATAGAAATAAAAATAGGCGCATTAGCACGATTGTGTGTCCGGCTAACCCTTTTTTGTCCTTGTGTGTAGGACGCCCAGTCGGCGGGGGCGAGCCAAGCTCCATAAACGACGGCCCCCCTCCCTCCCCAGCGGGTTTGCCTGGCCGCACCGTGGAGCAAATGTGCGCGGTGCTCAGTCACCCCCTGCAGTTTGGTTCAGGTGCGTTATCACTCACATGCCATTAGGCCATTAATGGGACGGACGGCGTTCCTTCACCACACTCGAGATCAAGTGACAAAAAGAGAAATGAAAAGTCCCCGTCGTTCCCAAGTGGATTTCCACCAATGGGCGATAGGTCGCCAGGTCGAAGCCCGATGGTGTCGTAAAGCTTTATGGCCTTATTGCACAAGATCACACGCAAGCTAGCCGCCGCGCGATAGGACAGCTAAGATAAGCGCCGTCGTCCAAAATGACACATTTGGGTCGTTAATTCAAATCGGAAGCTGCAAATTTGCCATCTCGTTTGGGAAAAATGAGCTCAAATCGATGGGTTTTTAGCATTTGCGTTAGTACAAAATCATGTGATTACGATAAGGCCGCCACCGTTTTTGATGCGACGGGGTGACGAGGCCACGCTCCATAAAGGTTTGGGCGTAGATAACAAAGCAGTCTTATTGTTTGACTTGGGGACACCCGCTTGCTCTCCTTTCCTTGACTTATACAAATGACGGCTAGAGGGAGGGAAAAAAAATAATATATGTGATCCAATGGAATGGAATGGAATGTTCAGATATGTATGTAGCATGCCGTCCTATCAAGGCTAGCCATAAAATGATGGCGGTCTCATGAAAGGAAATTGAAATGAAAAGCTAAAGTATCAAATCCCTCTATTTGTAATTGAATTGTAGCCTTGTATTTCTTTGTGAGTCCAGCAAAAGAATGCAATGTGCTCACAGGTGTTATCAGACAGGTGAGCCATTGCCCCGAGAGTGCCGTAAAAGTCACTATTTTCTTCTTTTATTTGATTGCTTTTCAGTGTGTCCCTGACTGGAGTCAAGGTTTCTTCCAAAGGACACCAGACTGTTTCTACGCGGCGAGCCCGAGGGTCACCGAGGGGTAAGTCCCACACTCACTGACTGGCTGGCTAGCTAGCACAGGTAGCGAGCGCTCAGCCATTCCAAATCTACAAACTAGATGTGCATGATTGGCCGCGGCTAAGCTGCCTAATGGCCCCCAATTATAGTTTCTCTGTCCTCCACAAAGCAGCCAGTCTTGCGTAACCCCCGTCCGTCCCCACGTCCAATAAGTCCTTCCTATCAACCCATAGCAACAAATGACAGGTTAAGAAAAAGACACCACAGTATTGTGTAAATAAAACAATAATAATAATAATAAAAATCTGACCCTGAGGCCTGTTTGATTTAGTGACATAAAATGTCCCCACACAAAAGAAGCCACGCCCACAATTGCTCAATTTGTTGTGTCCTTCAAGAATAACCTTGTCTTTGCTAATAAGTTTGAAAAATTCAGCCCCTGGGGCAGGCCTGTTTGATTTAATGACGTAAAATTTGGTAAACATCTCGAGTAGACCCACAAAAAAGTCTCTAAAAGCCATAGCAACAATTGCCCAGAAAGTAAGCCATTTGCTATTTCCTTGTGTCCTTCAAATATGACCTTCTCATTGCTAACACATTTTTAAAAAATTCAAATAAATTGGCAGATAAAACGTGACATTATCGAAAAGCCTTATACGTTTCTTACCGTAAAGTCCATTTATACAAAGTAATTTCATGAAAAATGTTGGAAAGTAGTGGCCGATGATTGTGGGAACGTAGGGTCAAAGGTCAAACTGATGTTTTGCCGTTCAACTTTGGAGGGACTTTTTTTTTCCATCTGGTTGCATCGTGTGTGTGTGTGTGGGGGGGGGGGGGGTTGCTTAATGTTCTGGTGGGCCATTGAGAGATGTGCATGTGAATTCATTTTCGGGATGAGCAGAGAAGCGTGGAGACTCGTGGACAGAGTCCACTGGAGGAAAGGTAGTCAGCTTGATGGATGATCCTATTGCTAGTGGTGGTGGTGGTGGGGGGGGGGGGGGGGGGGGGTTAGGGGGTGACGTTGTCCACCTGATTTTAACACACACCACCAATTGCCTTTTTTAAGATATAGACATTGGTGTATCTAGAATACGTAAACCACACAGCAATGTCTCGATTTTTTTTAATTACAAAATATATCTTTTATCTCTAAATATATTTTTTACATAAATGTATGTAAGATTAAAGATTAACAACCACTTGACTAGATTAGAGCGATGAGAGCGCAGAACGTGAGGAGGACGGACAGACGGACGGATGGATGGGTGGGTGGGCGGAGCTTGAAAGCATCTCGCCGGGACCAGACCCATGTCTCGGTCCACCGAGTGTGAAGCCGTTTGTCTTCGCTGGTGAAATAATAGATAACCGGCGCTTGTACATTAGGTGGCGCCGTGCCAGGATCTTCATCGTCCCGTCGCCACCTCCAATAAACACGCTAAAAAAATACCCCAAAAATCGATGGACGAGGACTAAAGTTCACGTCTTCCATTTTAGGATCAAATTCAAATGAAGAGTAAGTATAGATGAACATTAAATTTCGTGTGAGCGAGCATCGATCTGCAAATGGAAATGTGGCGATTCCTCCTCCGCCAAGTTACATATTAACTGTTGGCGCAGAACAAGAAAAGAAGGAAATGAAATTTAAAAAAAAATGAAAGAGTGGGTTAGGCTACTACTTGAGATAACCTGCTACCGCGTCTTTCTTGTCAAACCAACGGCTGACACAAACAATAATCTCCGCGCTAAAGGTCGACACACGGCTACCGTCCGCCGTCTTTTCTTTTTTTCTGCCTATCGGACACTTTACGGTGCAAAATAAAACTCCAAGCTCTACTCGTAAAAGGCCCAGAAATATCTCGTTCTTTTGTTGCTAGGCGAAAAGTAGAATTTAAGAGTATTTTTTGGGGGGGGGGACAAGAATATATTTTAAAAAGTTTTGCAAATAAAAAGTCAGCGATAATAGGCAAGACTTAGACCTAAACTCTTTTTTTTTCTTTTGGAGAAAGGTCGTCGCCTCCTCATTAATGCAGCGGCACGCACGCGCCACATTAGCATCAAGCTAGCTAGCCGCCCGCCACGGATGGAATGTTCTGGACAAACATTGCGAGCTAAAAAGAAATATGGCGACATCAGACAATAATGCTCCGTCATTTCTTTAGAATGTTAATCACAACAATAAATAAATGTTTAATAAATAAGTAATGAAAAAACAGTTATGACTCGCTTTAATCATATAAACACATTGTCATAACCTATTATTACAATAGTAACGTCATAGAATGTCCTATATTTTAAAACGTATGTAGTCCACAAATTAATACTGATCATCTATTTAAAAAAAATATGATAAAAGTATTTAAAATATGCAGTCATGGTTAAAAATAGCAAATCTTATAAAAATGGTAACATCCCTAAACATTATATTAATGACCACAATTATAGCACAATCTAAAATACTATTTTAGAAATATATTTTCAAACTGATAAAAAAATAACCTAAATGAATGACTTATCTAATCGTCTTTGCAAAAAAAAAAGTATTTAAAAAAATTTTGTCTTCTGACTCATAAACTGTTTGAGTAGTTCCGGTAAAGTCCACTGGAGGGTGCAAAAGAGTCGAGCCTCCCCCTCAACAAAAACAAAAGATCATTGTAGTACATGTTGTACTGTTCTCTACTGTGCCCTATTTCGCAAATACACCACGATATGCAAAGTGTAAATTTACGACAGCTTCAGCTGCTCTATGCCAATCTCAATAGATAACGAATAGTCACTTTTTTCAACTATTACAATATATAGCTTTATTCTAGTGGTTCTTTTTTTTTTAACCTTGCTTTATTTCATTATCCCAAACTATGAACCACTAGTCCATTGACTCATTCTCTTTTCATGGTTGTGATTCATATACTTCAAAGACGGGACTGCATTTAGGGAAAGAAAAGAGCAGGAAGTCGTTGATTTCTCGGCCTCGCTCACGCGTACAAACTTTGTCCAGAGTAAACAGTGCCCAGTGACTTTCAATTCTCGGGCCCGATTCCGATCAGCGCGTGCACGTTTGGCCTCGGGCGGAACCGGGGATCGGCGCTGGGTCATGTTTAGGAATCGGGAGGGGTACCAAGAAAAAAAAATGTAAACACATATATTTAGGTCTATCTGTTCTGTGTTGTATCATGGCCATTGACCACTTGATTAAATCTGGGATCAAAGTCGCTCTGGAAGGCCGCGACGCAATCACCACTCTCCAATGGTTCCCTGACAAGATGGCCGCCGCGCTATTTGCATGATTAATTGGCTTTTTGTGCCATCTCGACGACGACCCGCTCTTATCAGGGACTTTTACGAGGCGTTTGCTGTCGTCGGGAATCTGCCACTCCCTCGCTAGCGTGACGGCTTGACTGACTGACTGAGCAACCAAAGTCGTTTAAATACACACAAAAAGCAATGTGGGGAATTTTGATGCAAAAAAACGGTTTCAAAGGCAAAAAAAATGTTTTGATGGGAAATGTCAAAAATGTTTTTTTTGTTGACGTTGACAAGAGCAAAGATTAAATAAGCAAGCAAATAATAGGTAAAACCACATTTATTATACATAGTAGGTTTAAAAATCACGATAAAATTCAAATGCATAAAATACATGTCAAAAAAGTCAAATATACCTAAAACAAATTTTAAAAAATCAAATATTACAAACCATTGCCAAGTCTCCACTAGTAAATAATGACTTGATTAATGGGCCTCCACTGTCAGCTGATGGCATCAATGCAAATGATGGGTGGAGTTGGGGGGGGGGGGGGGGGGGGGGGGGTTACCTTTTTTCAGTTCCTGCCCAAGAGTTCAGGTCGAGGCTAAGGTCCGGCTCACAGTGCGGAACGCCACTTCAGCGCTAGTTCCTCAATCTGTAGCCATCTGTAGCCAAGTGTAGCCGAGCGACCGCCGCCGCCGCCGCCATTTGGGGGTCGAGGGTTCCGTCCCAGTCAGGTCATCCCTGCCACTTTTGGTCCCCTCGAGAGTCAGAGCGGCCATAAAATCCATTTTAGCACAAGTTTTCACCAAATGCCCACTCTGACGTGACCCACAGCGGGAATCGAACTCCAGCATAAAATCCCCGATCCCCCACTAGGTTTGGCATATGCTCAGGGCCAGTTTTTTTGCTCTGGGAAAGCTGGGCGATTGCCCAAGGTGCAATCTATCAAAAATTTCCACTCTCCACACTGTCTGAGGTGGGGTTGCCTTTCCCCCTAGCGTCAATAAACTGTCACTGCATGCCAAATTAGCCCGGACCACCTCTGCTTATGATGCCAGATGTGGGTCAATGAGATTAGTTTAGGATGATACATTCTTATTTACCCTAAATAGTTGTCTTCTGACCAAAATGGTGGATTTTCTCTGTCTTTTCAGTTGGGACATCCTCAGTAAAATGGCCGCCAAATTTCACACAGGTAAGTGGAAATTAAATGTGTTTTTTGTTGTTGTTTTTTTTGGAGTGTGAGCAAACGTTGAAATGGCAAACTGGTTCCACTGGTGGATGTTCTGAGACGCGCTCCAGTGCGCCAGGGGGTCCTTTGGCAAGCAGGACGGGACGCTCTCGTGGGTACTGGATCAACCTTTGTTATTTTTTTTGCCGTTAATGGTTGACGCATTTTGACACGGCCGAGACCGGAGAACGTGTCAACGTGCGGGTCATCCCCATGTCGGCTCATTGGACGCCGATAGACGCCCACTCTGTCCGTTTTGGATGAGTTCCTAGTAAAAAAACAAACAAAAACAAAGTCAGCTTTGTTTGAGTTGAGGGTTTTTTTTTATCTAAAAAGAAACTTATTGCTCTATATTTTTGCCATTTGACTTTGATTAGTTTTATCTTTTTTGGACATGATTTTCTTCATTTTCAACAGTTACCCTTCATGCTAATCTCACAGACGCTTAAATTAATATAAGATGTATTTTGCCGCAATTAATCGACAACTGAGCTATTTTGATGCTTGATTGATTGTTTACACAATTGGAAATAACGTGAATCACGCTGCTATGGAACTTGACACTGCCCCCTACGGTGTGGCGCAGTACTACACTTGATGTGCTGAACTCAAAATGCCCAGTTTAAACCCATTAAAAATAAACGAGGGATCGGAAATAAAAAATGTGTTCGGACGTAGCTTTACTGCATTATTGTTTATCACCGAGCGAAGGGCAGCTCAAGTGTGCATCTGCAACTTTATTGAACAATAACAACAATAGAAGCAGATAAGAGAAGATCTTGTCAGGTTTTTGATGGCGTAGGATGATAAACCCATTTTTTGACTCCTCCCCTTCAATGTCGTGCCCCATTTATGATCTGATGTTTACATGAAAGGTGGCTCATTTATTCACAAGAAAGCAGTACTACTAACGATCATCCATTTTGATACTACAACCAGAATGTAAGAATGTTCATGGTCAGAATGGATTGGACGTCCGAGGCCGTCAATGGCAACTGATGAACCCTACATGCTCAAATTTATACATGAATTATATATATTTTCTCGATAAAAACTGAGGAAGTAGGATTTTTTTAAGCTCCCAGTAAAAAAATGGATTGGACGTGGAGAGACGTCAATGGCCACCCATGCCTTAACATCTTAGTCACTTGCTCTTTATAGGGTTAAAAATCAGAATTCAACTAGAATGACTTGCCTTGAATATCTCAATTCAGGCCATTTAATCGTTCATCTCTATTCTATATGTTGTTGTTTTTTCCCAAACACTTTCTTTTTCCCTTATTGGAAGTTTTTGAGTTGTTTCTCGGCGGCGGCCACTCTTTCTCTCTCTCTCTTTCCTTTTCCCTTCTTTATTTACGGCTCTCGTCCGTATTCGCTGGCTCGCTCGTTCGGTCTCTCTTCTCGTTTTTTACGGCTCATATAAGCCGTCCAAAGTCCAATCCGAGTCTTTCTGATAAGCGGAACCAATAAAAGCAGCCGCAGCCTCCGCGTGTAAACACCTCAGCCCCGAGTTTAGGCCTCCTCCGCCTCCTCTGCCTCCTCCTTCTCCTTCTCCTCCTCCTTTTCTTTTCCTTCTTTATTTTTCGTGTCCCCCCCTCCTTTGCACTTCTTCTCGTCTCGCATTTACATAGAAGGCCTCCATCAGCCGGCCCACTCATTAGCATCTTTTATATCCCCGAGCCAGGCAGGGGCATCATGGCAAAGTAGATCCATCCGCCTCGCCCTCAAACAGGTGTCAGTCGGACGGAGCTCCAGCGGAACTTTTTTTTTCCTTTTTTTTTTTTTTTAATCCTTTCCCATCCCCTCTTCGTTATTATTATTACATTTTTTAATGTTCTCCAACATGGTCTCCAAGCTGACGTCCCTGCAGCAGGAGCTCCTGAGCGCCCTGCTGGACTCCGGGCTGACTAGGGAGGTTCTGATCCAGGCTCTGGACGACATGGACCCCAACTCGGCTCTGGGTTTCGGAGTGAAACTGGAGCGGCTCCAGCCGCCGCCGTCCCCCCGGCATAAAAGCACTCACCACCGGCAACAGCACCACGAGGAGTGCGACGCCAAGCCGGTCTTTCACACGCTGAGCAACGGTCACGGGAAGCCGTCGGTGACGGCGGCTGCGGCGGCCAAGTTGTCCGGGGACGAAGGCTCGGAGGACGGCGACGATTTCGACACGCCGCCCATCCTCAAGGAGCTCCAGTCGCTCAACACCGAGGAGGCCGCCGAGCAACGAGCCGAAGTCGAACGCATGCTGGCGTGAGTAAAAAAACAAAATTATTTTTATTATTAACTTTGAGAATTGCTGTCAGAAACTGTCGGTTTAAACGATTTTGATAGGGCACTCGTAGACGTCAAGGGCAGGCCGTGAGTTTCACTAAATGCTGATCGATCCTTGAAATAGCTTGGACGGCTAGTGACGTCAATGGCAGGACTTTAGTTGAACTTCAATTTTTAATATTTGGAACATGTAGGTCAGCTCCACTATGGTTTTAATGCAGAAACAAATGTCGAAATGAAATGGAGACAAAATGGAGGCCAAGTCTCTGCTCAAAATTAAATAGGAATTCAAAGCTTCAACTTTTAATTTTAAAAAAAACTGCTACTCCAAATACTGCAATAAAATAGAAAATATACATTCGTTTCAGATAAAAAAAAGTCAAGGAAAAACTTATTTTGGAGTTGCACAAATTGGTTTTCATTGTCATTTGAACATTTTTCCTTTCTAAATTAAAGCCGATATTAACTTGTCATAGTTGACAACATATTATACTAATTTTCACATATCAACTACTTTAACAGCAGTCATTATACATTAACAACACACTTTATTTGAGTCAACGTGCCTGTTTTGCACATTTTGTGTTTAAAAAATGCCTTGCAATATATTAAATTGTCAAACACTGTCACATTTAGATTAAGCACCACTAAACGACCTTATAACACATTTGTTATCACTAAACATTAAAAATAAAAATGAAGAAACAGTACCTAATAAATTAATATTATAATCGAATTATTTACACTATAATAAACGCAAAATGCTTTTCCAGCTCGATATTTATGACGAAAAGCCCTCCTAGTGTTAAAAATGTGAACTATATTTACAACTATTATTACGTACTCTGCCGTTCGAGCGTTAATGAAATAATAATTGGCTTACCTTCTCACGCGACAACCAAATATTTATTTAAAGTAAAAAATGTTAAAATATGTATAAAAAAAGACACTTAAATGAAATTTGACGTCGAGTAAAAATGTAATCCCAGCCGGCAGCAGTTGTACGAGCATCAGGCCACCAAAGACCAACTAAAAGCCACGTGGAGCAAGCGCGTAGAGTTATTATTAATTTTATTCTATAAATCATCAACTGGAAGACACACAGTGTGGCGATTAGGCTTCAATGGACATCTGGTTATTCATTGTCAAAAAAAAAAGTTATAAACTAACAAGTCTCACACTTGCACTGCAGGCAGGCAGGCAGGCAGGCACACGTTCTCAAAACAAACACACACACGCGCCTCTGGTTATTTTTTCGTTATTAACTAACAAAATCAAGTGCTCACCTCATTAATAAATCAATTAGTCCAAGTCGTTCATTTTGTAGAGGGAAATCGTTTGAACGAACATTGCATTGGACGTCAAGGGCTGCCAATGGCATTAAAAGATTAGCTTTCATAGCCATTCGTAACGGTTTGAATTAATTGGGTGAATTAAATTCGAGTGTTAAGACAGGCCTTTATCAAAGTGTGTTTCTGTTTTAAGTGTAGTGATTTTAGTTTTTAAATGACGTTTTTTTCAATTGTGTGTTTCTTCAGAAAAATATTTTCAACATAAATATTAATGACAAGAAACAATTGTAATTGGAATTAAAAGAAATCACATTGGCCTACCAAATGATGAGTAATGTCCACCTATCAACGTTATAAAGCTCTTCACAAATTTGTGTGAGCGAGCTAAAAGTTTAAGTGTGTATATATATATATATATATATATATATATATATATATATATATATATATATATATATATATATATATATATATATATATATATATATATATATATATATATATATATATATATATATATATATATATATATATATATATATATATATATATATATATATATATATATATATATATATATATATATATATATATATATATATATATATATATATATATATATATATATATATATATATATATATATATATATATATATTAAAATCATGAGCTAAACTTAGTTTAAAAAAAACATATATATACATATACACAACAGTATGTTTTTTTTAAGTAAGTTTAGTTCATGATAATTGTAACAAAAATAAATGCACTTGCACTTAACCTCTTGTTTTAGCTAGTTCACGCACGAAACCTCTGATTTGACAAAATGGCTGGCGAACGCCCTGGCAAATTCCTTTCCAACACTTTATTGTGATTATTATCGCGATTATTTTCGTGCTTAAAACCACGACTGCATTTTCCTTTGGACATTTCCTCAGTCGGGGGCGACATTTTCCCCTGTAGCTTTCCGAGTCCAAAGTTTCCCAAGCGGCACTTGAACGCACCTTTTGAAAACATTTACAAGCTGATAGCGCGGCCTCATTTAGTTTCTTAAAGGGATACCGCTCCTCCAAAACGGGGTCACTGGATACAAACACGCTAACAAAAACGTCGACAAAGAGTTTGAATGCTGGTAAAAAAAAAGAAAAGTTTAGTGACGCGTGTGCATTTTTTTAATGTTGTTGTTTGTATTTGGGGGGTTTTGCGCAGAGAGGATCCGTGGCGAGCGGCCCGTATGATCAAAGGTTACATGCAGCAGCACAACATCCCGCAACGGGAAGTGGTGGACATCACGGGCCTCAACCAGTCGCACCTGTCCCAGCACCTCAACAAGGGCACCCCCATGAAGACCCAGAAGCGAGCCGCCCTCTACACGTGGTACGTGCGCAAGCAACGGGAGATCCTCAGACGTAAGTCCAACCAAAAAAAAAACAAAGTTTCCATTTTGTTTCTCCAAAATGGCGTCCTATCCCATCACAGGTTGCGTTGTTTTCCTCTGGGAATGTCTCCCTCTCTTCCTGGACAAACATTGCGCAAACCCATCATAACATGTGTGTGTGTGGTTATTTCCTCAGAGTTCAACCAGGCGCCGCAAGGTCCCGCCGGCAACATGGCGGACAAAAGCAACCAGGACCCGGCCTTTTTCTTCCCGGAGTTCAACACGTCCGGGCAAGGCGTGGGTCCGGCGGGCGGCGGCGGGGACGACGTCGGCGGCGAGCCGTCCTCCAAGAAAATGAGACGCAACCGCTTCAAGTGGGGACCCGCCTCGCAGCAGATCCTCTACCAGGCCTACGAGAGGCAGAAGAACCCCAGCAAGGAGGAGAGAGAGTCGCTGGTGGAGGAGTGCAACAGGTCGGTCCAATCCATAGGAAAAGATCCAAAATGGAGGCTTGAAATGTGGTCGTTGTTTGTGGTCCCCTAGAGCCGAGTGCCTTCAGAGGGGCGTGTCGCCGTCCAAAGCTCAGGGTCTGGGTTCCAACCTGGTGACGGAGGTGCGCGTCTACAACTGGTTCGCTAACCGGCGCAAGGAGGAGGCCTTCCGACAGAAACTGGCCATGGACGCCTACAGCACCCCCACCACGCACGGCATCAACCCGCTGCTCTCCCACGGCTCGCCGCATCACCCGCAGGGCAGCGCTTCGCCACCGAGTAAGATCACCTCTTCTCATTATTATTATTATTATTTTTAGTTGACCTCCGGCAGAAATAATCATGGGGGGTACACACAGTATCATAGCCCACCACAGATTGAACCTTAGCCCTGTTAGCTGGAAATGCTAACCCATCTTTGGACATGCTAGCCAACCTTCAGTCGGACATGCTAGCTACTCTTCAGCCGTGCTAGCCACTTTTCAGACAAGCTAGGCAACCTTTGGACATGCTAGCCAGTCTTCCGATATGATGAGATGTCAAATGTCAGTAGGTCACGTTGTCGGTAGGCCCGTAAATGGAAGGGAATGAGCTTTCCTCGTGCCCAAGCGGCCCGTTCAACAAGTCAACGCGGGGAATGGTGGAGCGGGAAGCTCTCCGGCTTGTTTGACGAGGCCTTGGCGGAGCGAGAGGAAGACGGACGAGCGCTGGACGTGAGCGGAGCTGAGCAAATTCCATTGTCATTCCAATCTCGGACAACACCCCGAGAACAATCGCCATTGTGGCCCGCAATCTCCACCACAAAGTCAGCGCCGGGCGTCCCGCGTCGCTCGGGGTCGCGCCGGGGTCGCGCCGGGGTCAACTTGGCCCACCAGACAGCGCCGGCGGAAAGGCCACCGCTTCACCTCCGACGTGGCCGTTTACCTAGCGGCCCA
This sequence comes from Stigmatopora nigra, assembly GCF_051989575.1. NCBI lineage: Eukaryota > Metazoa > Chordata > Actinopteri > Syngnathiformes > Syngnathidae > Stigmatopora > Stigmatopora nigra. The sequence goes on along the minus strand of NC_135515.1, from coordinate 566,975 downwards.
TCGCCGTTGACCGGGTCTCCTCGCCGCGTATACGACGCGGCAACAAAGCCGATAACGTTATCCTCCTCGCCATCGCTCAGCCGTCATAAAACGTCGGCGGCCCATTGTGTCCACTCGTGTCTCAACATGAGAGAAAACAAAACTGTTTGCCTTGCCGGGCTTTGCTCTTTTACCTCTGGATTAAGCGCTCGTCGACAACGTTATTTACCTTCTTCAATCTTGGCTGAGCCAAAAGAGGGGATGGCCTTTGACCCACGTGCCTTAGAGGCTTCAACTAGCCACCCTAGCTTAGCATGCCGGAGAAGCCAAGGAAAAGCAACAAAGGCAAGCCTGGGGAGACCATTTTGAATCCCGACCAGGACCACCTCATTCCTAAAACTTTCTCCAAAGCAGGCAGGAATTTGCAAGAGAACTTCTCCCTCCCTCCTTCCCTCCCTAAACTTTACTCACCTGACCACGCGTTGACCTCAGCGTCGGGCCCCCGGCTCTCAGCTGGCCGCTTACAAGGCGTCCCGCCGCTGTCCCGCCGCTGTCCCGCCGCCGCCCCCGTCGCCCCCGCCGACAACGACGACGACGACGACGTCAGCTGTTTTTCAGTGTCGGAGCATAATGTCCCGGCGGGGTTCCTCATTGCGTTGCTGGGGCACGGCCTGTATTATGCATGCCTAATGGACAATTAAAATCCTTTTGCTACTACATCTCCCGGGCCTTTGATTAGGGACTCCTTGGACTCCACCCCCCCACGGCGGGGGGCCCCATTGTTTGCTGTATTAGAAGACTGCAAACTAGGTTCATTTATCTCCTCTGTTGGGAGTTGGGGGGCACATTTTACACCCACCTTTTTTGTGGGGGTGTTTTTTTTACCTTTATGGGTTGGAGAGGCTGGTTTCAGACTTGGAGCAGCAGGAGCTGTCCACTGGGCTTTTGGGCTCTTTTTGCCTCAGACAGGACTGATGAGCTGGAGAAGAGGGCGGGCGGGAGATGCTAATCGGACAAACACCCACCCAACACCCACCCAACACCCACCCAACACCCGCACGCTTTCCTCGGCTGCGCCCTCGCCAGAGTTCACCTGTGGGTCTCGTCCCAGGATTCTTTTCCTTTGGAAATTTTGCCTTGATTTAAAAAAAGGCTATGCTGAAAAGATGGACGAGATCAGGAATCCTTTGACTGGCCCTTACACCTGTTGTGGGGTGTCAATGTTGGTTCAACTTGGCAACATGAAGTTTTGGTAGCCAAGTGATGAAGCACCAAAAAGTCTCCAGAAGACTGGCTCAAAAACTCACAGGATGGACTCCATTTTGGCTCAAGTCTTCTAAGACGACCTCCTTTGGGATTTAGTTTTTGGTATGATATGTGGGCCACAAGAGGAGCGTGTTGGAGTACTTGACAGGCAGCCAAACAAAGACGACACGCAGCTTCAAAATGTCCACTGGAGAGATGACGCCCTTGTTTCAATGTGATTTGTTACAGCAGAGCATCCGTGGTCCATTTTGTCCAAGTCCATATTGTCTGTAGGCCCCCCCCCCCACCTTTCCAAGTCCCGCAACCCTGGGCCGGCCTTGTAAACACGACGGCGGGACAATAAAGCAGTCCATCGGAGCGTTGACCCCCGCTCGGGAGACAATGGAAGGGCGCTCATAAAAGGACACTTATCTGGACCACTTTGTTACGGCTCAGTCATAACTCCAATTCCGGGGACACATTGGATCGGCTCCTCTTTTCTCAATGCGCCCCCGAGGTGGTCCCGCCCCCCCGACCGGATGCGAGCCCCTAATTCCGTCCACAACTTGCAACCAGCGGGCGACAACCGCTTTGGATTTGGACAAAAATGGTGATAACACACCTTTTTTTCCTGTTGCTTTGATTTGACTTTGTTCATTTGAATGTAAATAGAAGAAGTCTTTCAAGTGTTTTGAGAGCAAAAGAAAGGCAAGCAAGCAAGCAAGCTAGCAAGCAGCGTTTTGTTGACAGTGTTTGGTTGCTACGTTGTGAGCAAATGAAGTGAAGGTGTTTGTGATTGAGATTGCCACCTCGCCCTCCCTCCTCGCCCTCCCCGCCGACTCCCCAAAACAAGACGGATGACTTCATTAAGCTCCGTCAACACAATTAGCCCACACTCGGGTAAATATTGCGTCGGGACACGCAAAGCCGGGACAGGACAGGCCAGGCGCACCTGCCACTCGCCATTGATGCTCGTGTATGTCCAAATTTCAAAAAGGAAATATTACAATACATTTAAAATAGGAAGTCTAAAGATAGTTGAATTAATTATGAAGGAAAAAATGTGAAAAAATCCTTTTTAATTGAGAATAACAGAAGATTGTTTTCTTTTTTGTTTTCATTACTGTAAAAAATGCATCAAATAGTTCAAAAAAGCAACAGGAATATTTTATTTGGATTTTCCCTTTCTGAATTTGGATTAAACGGCTAAATAGGGTCCGAATTAAGCGTCCAATCTACTGGGATTTCCCTCTCCGAATAGATTGGACGTCTAAACGCACAATCTTTTCCCCCCCGTCACGTGTGGCGGGGGGGTCAAGGACGAAATTGAAGAAGGACATCTGGACTGCAAACATTGTCTATGTGTGGATAAGAATGTGTTTGACATCGGGTAATGTTGACCGTGCGTATCGCGGCGGGACGCTCGGGAAATCGGCAAACAGTGCGCCGGCCGTCCCCGTGTTTGGTTTTCCACGCGGCCCTTTTTGCCGTCCCCGACCGGCCGAGGCTTTTCCGCTCAACTCTGACCTCTTGACCTCTCCCGTCTTTCAGTGCGCTACAGTCAAGGGCCGGGCGAGGTGACGTCGTCCACCGGCATGAGCCACCACGCCGCCCAGTCGGTCCTCCAGCAGGTGTCCCCGGGGGGCCTGGACCCCGGCCACGGCCTGCTGTCACCCGACGCCAAAATGGTGAGTGAGCGAGCGCCACAGATTAGATAAGGGCCGTCCCGACACCCGCGTTTTAAGGTGGGACAAAGAAAGGTTCTGTCCTCATTGATTTGGACGCCGTTTGGGAGGATGGGTGACGTCTTCTTCCTTTATGTTTTTTTTTTACATTTTTCCTCTGCTGCTCCAATATTTGCTTTGTAACAAGGAAATAGTGTTGGAAGGTGCAGCACTGGGGCGGAGGGAGGGGGTCACCTGTCAACAGGGGCGGTCCTGGCAAATTTTTGTGCTTGGTAGACAGGCCTCTCGACCAGAAAAACATATTTTTTTTGTCTCATTTCACATCATTTTGGCCAAAACCCTCATTTAAACCCAATAGAGACTAAATATATAACAAAAAAATAAACAAAAATGGTTTTATTTTTTTTTCTAACTTACCATTATATTTATTGAATATTAATTGTTGTTTTTTAGCAGGGCTTGTTCATCTCTTATCGGAGCATGAGGGCGGGGCCAAAAATACTTCTTGTCCCGCCCCCCCCAAAAGTCTGATATTTTGAGCCAAAATGTTTTTTTTAAAGGCACCTTTTGTTCCTTATCAGTGTTTGATTCCACCAGTGTGCGCTTTCCATACACACACACACACACCCTTTTATGCAAGAATTTGTACAAAGTCAACATGGACACAACACTGAGCTTTCTTTGATCAACTTTGGATTACAATCACCACTTTTAAATGAGCTTTTCAGCTAATAATGTCACTTTTTTTGCATGTCAGATTTCGGGTTCGGGAGGCGGCCTCCCTCCGGTCAGCACGCTGACCAACATCCACAGCTCGCATCACGGCCACCAGCAGACGCAAAACCTGATCATGCCGCTGTCGGGGGTCATGGCCATCGCGCAAAGTAAGCCCCGACAAAGGCCCCGCCCCCCCGCGGCCACTTTTGTCCATTTTTCACCTCAGCTCCATTTTTATTCCCTCCAGGTCTTAACACGTCGCAATCTCAGTCTGTGCCGGTGATCAACAGCGTGGCGGGCAGCCTGGCGGCCTTGCAGCCGGTGCCCTTCTCGCAGCAACTTCACAGTCCTCATCAACAGAGCCTGGCGCAGGCCTCGCCCGGCGGCCACATGAGCCAGCAACCCTTCATGGCCGCCGTCACGCACTCGCACAGTCAGTAGCCCGAAACGACGTTGGCTTCTGCTCCTTTTTTTCTGAAGCTACTTTTACGCTCTCCCGCAGTTTACCCACACAAACAGGAGCCCCCGCAGTACTCGCACCCCACGCGTTTCCCGTCGGCCATGGTGGTGACGGACGCCAACGGTATCGGGACGCTGGGTTCCATGACGGCGGGCAAGACGGTCAGTCACAAACACATGTTTATCTTACGTTTGCCTTCATGAATGTTTTTTGTTGTTGTTGATGTCATTTCCTGTATTCGGAATGTCATTTCTTGTTGATTTGTTGTCTCACACAGGAGGCTCCAGTAAACAAGATGGTGCCACTTGGGGGTCTCTCATGGGTAAATACTTTTTTTTTTTTTTTTTAGTCCAGTAAACACACACATAGACACGCAGGCGCACGTACTCCTCCGTCCGTTCATTTCCTGTCCAATCAACTTCTTGTTCCTTGGAGCTGAACTCATGTTGATTGATAGCGTGAGGAAATGAGCCTCTTCATCCAAATTCTCAAGCTTGGTGTCACGCTACAGTGGATAGGAGGGTGGGCTAGGAGGGACGACGGCAGGGGGTCGGGGGTTTGAACCCATTTTAAAAAGAAATAATGATAAATATACTTGGTATTTCATTTTTGAATAAAATTAAGTCTATTTTAATTGTGTATATAAAAATAATGTGAAATTAATGAATTATTAATTAAAAAAAGAAATAGTGTATGATGTATTTTTTGAAAGGAAAAATGCTGTCAATATTCTGTAATATCCATTTTGACAGCATTTATGTATAAGTCAAATGAAGTAGGCTGTGTTAGTATGGTATGGTGCTAAAGCACGACGCCACCTTGGCACGCTAAATTTCCCACGCCGAGCGCTGATGGCTTCACGTTGTGTGACGGATGAGGGGGAGGGGCCTCAAAAAGGGAGGGCTTTAAGCCAGACCAGCGCCAATTGCCAAAAAGATTGTGGAGATACCACAAAAAAAATTAGAGCGAAAATCCAGCTAAAATAATATATCAAATATCATTTCAATAGGACACAAATAGTCTCTTATATTATTGGAATAGGCTCCAGCACCCCCGCGAGCCCTGTGGCCGGCGACAACTCTCATTTGTAACGTGCCCATGTCTGATTTAAAGTGTAAGAATTATTGAGTGGGCCCTCCCGGCAGGTATTTCCTTATCTGAACTTTATTTGGCCGAGCCCGCCTTCTTCTCACAACCTTTTTTTTCCCCTTTTTTTTTTCTTTTTTTTTTTACAACCCTCCCTATTTAGCCACAAAGCCTCCATTATTGCACCTGACTAGCGCTGATGGCGCCGCCCCACGGGTCACCTTTTTATCAGCTGTTTGCACCCAAATAAATTCCACAAACAATTCCAAATGGACTTAAATCTATTTGGTCAGGTGTGGAGCAAAAAGTACTCCGCCCCTCTTGTAGTAAAACTGTAGTAAAAAACGAAGAGCTGTACCCTGACCTGTAGAAAGTTTCTAAGCCGATTGCTTTAAACGGCGTCAGCCATCTTGTGCCTTTTCCCCTAGTTTCTGTCTCACGCTAGCTGTTGTTTTTTTTTGACAGTGTCCTCTCCAAGCGTGGTGAGAGCGTGCCCACCTGACCTCCTGGCTGCCCGGCAACCTCCGTGCATTTAGCCCTCTATTTTCCCCCCCGCCCCGCCCGCTCGCCCATCGCCGTGGCGACGGACAACGGGTCGGCCCGGGGAAGCAAAGGAGAAGGGTCGCGTCCCTTTTTTTTGCTGGGATTGAAGCAACTTTATTGAGCATGCAACTATGGCGGATTGTTTTCTTGAAAAACTCCCGGAGGAAAACAAATCTGGCCAATGAGCAGCCCCAAAAATGTCTTCCTGTTTGCCTTTGGCGCTCACTTGCGTGCGTGCGTGCGTGCGTGTGTATATACTGTGATTTTTTATTTTATTTTTTATTTTGGGTTTGTTGACAATCTTCAGAGGACTATGCAAATATTAAGAGGAGAAAATGAATTTAGAAGACATGTTGTGTAAATGCGTGTAGTGGGGAACAGGATTGGTTGGTACCATTTTTTACTCATCGTTAGCTGAAGATGCTAATCAAACTGTAGCTTTTTAACAGTAACACTTTCATAACCTAAAGAATATATGATGTAAAGCCCCTTCCCCCAAAAATCATGCATTTTAATTGACCTTTTAAAAAGCAATTGTCTCGTTATACTGACAATAATGCAATTTTTTAAAATTTAACTACCCTGGTTGTCAAGTTATACCCAAGGTGACAATCAACCACGTTTCCCCTTACATATATGTACTATGCATGAGCCGTGGCATAAAAAAACATTTTAATTTTTATTATTTTTTTTATGTCACACCACCTACTGTATGCACTACGTGAGTGACGGCACCGACAATATCTCGCACAAGCGTTTTTTTAATAGTTTGTTTTGTTTTTTGTTCACTTTTTTGTTGATATTTTGCTCAACGCTGCCTGCTGGAAGGAGAAACAAAAAGGCCAAAAGTAGAAACTAATTTCCTCATCTGTGTTTTGATATGAATTTTGTGGATAAAGTTGGAGCCCACTGACAGATAAATTTGAGGAGGGGGTGCTTGACACCCAACAGTATTAGACATTTCCATGGATACGTTAGGTCATGATGTTGCTAGCGGTTGATGCTTCTTTTTTGGTTTTTTTTGGACTATTTTGGACATTCATAGCCAGATTCTGCGTGAGTGTGTGCGTGTGTGTGAGAGAGATTTGCTTCTTCCTTAATGTATTATTTTTGTAAAAAAAAAAATTGAAATCAATCTTAAATCATTATTTATACGTGCTGAGAAAATGTTGATATTTTAAGTAAAGGTTTTTTTAAAGTGGACGTCATGGTTGATTGTCATTGTTTTGGTGTGGTGGCGGGGGGGTGCTGGAGCCAAACCACGGCCTACATTCGGGGGTGGTGGGGGGGTTACCCCGAGCGCCTCCCCCCGCCGTGAGCGGCGGTCTCCTCCCGTTGACCTGCCTTGGGTCTTGTAATCCACTGATGTTGCGCAATTTGCTTTTGAATGAGGCCTTTGATTGTGCCGCCCGGGAAGCCCACCATAGATCTGAGCCGGACCCTTTTTTGGGGAAGCTCTCCTGCCGGCGACAAAAGGCAACGGGCGCGTGCGCGCATCTGTTTGGGGTGACTTGGCAAAAGCTTTCCACTTGGCCGCTAATGCGGCCTCAATGCAAATTGCCCGCTTTGCTCTTTTTTTTTGGGGGGGGGGGTGCTTAGGCCTGATGGATGATGGTGACACTTATGGGAACAATTACACACAGAAATGTATGGCTAGGTGGACATACTTGGGTTAAATAGGGGAAATTAAAGGTTATTCATTGGAGTTTAGTTCATACAACCAATCATTCATAGTTAGGGGCAATTTTAAAGTGTCCAATCAGCCTAGCATGCATGTGGGAGGAAAGCGAAGTACCCGGAGAAAACCCATGCAGGCCTGGGGATGAGCATACAAATTCCACACAGGTGAACCGACCTGGATTTGAACCCAGGTCCCACACTGTGAGGCCGACGCACTAACCACTTGGCAACCTGGTTGTCATAAAAAAAAAGATTATTTCTTATGTGCAGGATTCAAAATTAATGAAAACAGGAAAAAGGCCACAAGTATTTAAAACAAAGAGTTTTTAAGACTTTATTTTACCCCCTAAAGTCATCATTATTTGAGTTAACAAGATGAATGCCACCAGAAGTCACCATAAGGGGCGCCGCAAGGCCACGTTACCGTGGCGACCGGTGACGAGAAGTGACGAGGGGGCGGGATGATGGAAGAGCGCGGCGTCGCACACGTGTTAAAGATGGCTTTCGGTGAGCAATTAGCCTCTCGACCCTTGACCCCCGCTGGGCCGCCACCTCCGTGAGTCCCTTTGGGGCCCAGCTGGAGTTGATGTAGCGTCCTCGCTTGTGACGCCGCGTTCAGCACGTGCCTTGCACTTTCCGCCCAGGTGTCGCCGGAAGGTCAAACCACAAAAAAAGTTTGCAGGAAAAGCATTTAAAACTGTAGACGTCAGTGAGAGCTAATGCAGAATTAGTGTGTTAAGCTAACGATTGGGTTTTTAAGTCTGGGGTTTTAATTGGGATTTTTATCAGGGTTTCAGGCCTGTTTTAGGGATCGAAACAAATGGTAAGATATTCAAAGTATGTTTTTGAATTAGCATTAAGGTTGCTAATTGATGTTTCATTCCTGGATTGAGGTTCCAAACCAGATTCCGTTTGAAATGCCATTGTAGCTTTAGCAATTTTATCTTATAGTTTTCACATCTTTGATTGGATTTGTATTTGTTGTCAAAGTTGGACTTTCAAGCCAAATTGGCCTTTTTCTGTGGCCACAATGGCGCTTTTTCTTCTCTTGTCATGCAAGCTTTTTTGGGAGCACTCACGCATTTGGAGAACATCTGACAGATTGATGTGCTCATGCTGACGCTGTCGCAGCTTTGTCGTGATTTACGGCACTCGATGGTTAATGTTCACCTTTGCGCCGGCCCGCCGCCTTTCACCAGAATGGGGGCAAGGCCCGGAGGGGGTCCGCTCTGATCTGGGTGGAGACGGATGCGGCGGGGTGATGGAGCCTCATCGGGCTTCTAATGAAGCTCAATTGGAGGCGGGAAGACATGCAAACATCTATAATGAGCTGCGCTCTAATCGCCAATGGGCCACACCATTCATCACCCTCGCGGGAGCAATCATGGGTATTCGCCCATTGAGATTCAAAGTGGAAAATACACTGAAGGAGACCCAGAAAAGGATCCAGGCCGTCTCGCACATGTGAGGAGGCCTAGCCTGAGATACCTTGATTAGTTCACATACCACTAAATCTGTTTTCATTTTCCCAAGCAAGAAAGTTAGCTGCTAACCACGTTAGCTGTAGACTTTTTTTGTCTGTCTAAATTCCTTAAATATATTTCTGGATTATTTTTATTTTATTTTTACATGCAACTGTTAAATGTTCTTTTTAACTGTCTTGTTATGAATGTTGTTATTTTTATCCAAATTAGGTTTGCCTGTCAGGCATGTAAAATGGATATTAATTGTAATTTAATTTTCGTAATGTGAGTAAAAAATGGCAACATTGTCAGACGGTACCTAAAGTTGATCGACATAGACACCTCTCGGGCTATACGTGCACTGCAAGATTGGAAACTAACGCGATGTTGACGAAATCTCGTGTTACTGACGTCACGTAGACGTCAGCATCAATGAAGGAACTGCCCTACTCAAGATGGCGCTGCGGCCGGGATCATCGGGAGGCGGCAGGTGCGTTTGTCTCCTATATCTCAATATGTTCATGTTTTTAAACATTTGCATTTCGTGGGGACTGTAGAGGTTTTAAGGTGATGTTGCGACCGGTTTTGTCGTCGAAGCCGGTTGACAAGTTGGACGGTTATCCTAGCTAACGTTAGCCAAGGTTAGCCGCTTGCTCATCGGTTAATTCGACCCTAAAATATCATATCCATTGACACCATTAAGGTATCTCAGGTTGGGATAACAGGTGATTAGTTTGCTGTAATTTGTGAATAAGGTTGTATATGCTATTGTTTGCGCGTAAGAAAGATACGAATGTACGGGCCCTTAGTGGATTTATAATGTGTAATTGTTTATCCCTGATATTCGCGTAGAGTGAAAGGAGGCGGCGAATCGGTAATCCTGTGATCTTTTATTTGCCCGCTAAAAAAGACAGAATGTTGATTTTTGGGTTATAGTTTGGCTAAGGTAATGTTTTGATTATTTTGGTGACACGTCGTCGAGGCACAATGTGAGTATGTTATTGGAATTCAATTTGCCAAATTAGTCATCAGTTGTAAATATGTTTGGTCAGGCAAATGTCATGGAATCACCCAAATAATATGAACAATGTCTTGATATAGCATCAAGCTTCAGATGGTGCTACATAATTCTTTCTTTATCTTTGACGCTCAGTGTGGAATGAGTAGAAAATTGCTAATGATGCAAATTGACCTCTGTCATCATCATCACCATATTTAATTTTGCATTACATACTAGTGAACATCAAGTGAGACATGCTAAATATTTAATACATTTTTTTATGTCATGCACCTGAGCAGCATAAATAATGAATGTGGGGATGACATTGATATACATACTAGCTCAGTTGTAACTGAAGTACAACCATTGTAGATGGAAAAACCTGGATGCCAATACAGTCCTAATGTGGTGCTAGTCTAATATATAAGCAGTCACAGACATTCAAATGTGAGGGAGTTTTGAAGCTAAAATACAATAGCTTGTTACATTAAAACATTTACACCGTAAACCGTTCCTAAGACATTCTTAAGGCATACAAAAATGGTACTTTTTACCAGCATGCAATGCCACATTTGACTGAAGAACTGATAACATGCGTCTCATTCATAACTTGTTTCCGCTACTTTTTCAGTTTCATGTATCCTGTCGGAGGGAGCTTGGGACCCCCACAAGGTCAGTCACCAACGTTTCCATCCGTGCGTATCAGTTGTCAGAAGTTACTAGCACTTTAATGACTTTATTTCATCTATCTGTCCATTGCAATACTACCTTGGTACTTGAGTATTGAGTTTCAGGTATATTAGAGCACATTTAGCCAAACCACCTTCTCTGGGAATTAGACCTTGTCTATAATCTTACATATTCACATGTTCATTCATATGTATTGTCTCTTTATCAAGTTAATCAAACTCAAATTCATGATGGCAACATTTTCTGTGTACAGGCATGATGCCCATGCAGCAGGGGCAACAACAACAGCAACAACAACAACCACAGCCGGGATTCCCCATGGTTCAAGTTATGCAGCCAAATATGCAAGGCATGATGGGAATGAATTTTGGGGGGCAAATGCCTCCAGGAGCCATACCCATGCAGGTGTGTGTTGTGTACACGTCCAATGGAAGTGGATTTTTGGGGTAAAAAAATGGATCATAGTACAGAGTTTCACTTCATTTGTTACAGGCCGGGATGGCGATGGGGATGCAGACGAGCGGGATGCCCTTTTTGGCCCAGCCCCAGTTTCTGGGCATGAGACCTGCGGGACCACCGTACACCGCTGATATGCAGAAGCAAATGGCTGAAGAGCACCAGTAAGAAAGAAGCCAACACCCTCACTTTTTTATGTATTCATTTTTTTGGGTAGCAGAGCAATTGAAACTCCAAAAGTCTTTCTTTTCAACAAGAGCACCTTTGGTCTATTATTAGATTGTGTTTCTCAAAGGCGCCTGCGTCTCTCTTGCTTGTTGTAGAAGACGTGTGGAGCAGCAGCAGAAAATGCTGGAAGAGGACAGAAAACGACGACAATTTGAGGAGCAGAAGCAGAAGCTCAGGCTGCTCAGTAGCGTCAAACCCAAGGTGAGACCCCAAAAAATACACTTTCAATACAATCGCTCTTATTTTGTCAATTTTTAACGGGTTTTTCTTGACGCAGACGGGAGAGAAAAGCCGAGACGACGCCCTGGAGGCCATCAAAGGCAACCTGGACGGCTTTAGCCGGGACGCCAAGATGCACCCCACGCCGTCGTCGCAGAGTAAGAAAGCAGGTAGAAAGAAGTTCTGATAAAATTGGCTCATTTGCTCTTTGCAAATGCGACCAATGCAGTTTTTTAAAACAAAACTATAGTTCAACTTTCCTCTAACTTGCTTAACCAACAATGAATGGCCATAACATTTGTTGGGAGATATATTACCTTTTTTTTACCATTTCTGTAACATTACTCAAATCTAAATAGTATTCTTTTTTATGAATAGAATGAAATGAATTATTTAAAGTTATTTTGCGCAAAAAAAGATCATTCATTCTTCACTTGTCGTGTTTTTTTTTGGCCCGTTCGGTACTCCATCATCACAACGTTTTCATTCTTCCAGACCTATCTTCTTCTTCTTGTTCTTCATCATCATCACCATCACCCCACTCCTCTGTCCCCCCACCCTCGTCTGAGGACAATGACCAATTTAGCGACTTTCAAGGGTCGGCCGCCACCGCGGGCCTTTTCCCCGAGGGCGACCAGGAATTTAGCGACTTTGTTCAGGGTCCCGCCGGTTCCCAACCTTCACATCTTTCCTGTCAAGTGCACATTTCCCCTCCATCCCGTGTGTCCCCTCACCCTGCCGCCCCTCCTCCACACTCTGCCGTCAATGGCGGCTCTCAAACTGCATTTCAAGGTAAATGATTATTTTTCTGTCGCTCGTATTTCCGTTCTTTCGTGAATTCACGACCAGCCTTTTTTTACGGTCGAGAGACGTGTCGGAAATTGCGCTGAGACAAAGATTAAAGGAAAGACCCCATTGGTCGTCCCCCGTAGGCCCTTCTCTGGAAGAGAAGCTATCCTCGTCTTGCGACCTCGGCGCCGGCAAGACGGCCCAGTTGAACTTTAAAGGAGGCAGGCAGACGTTGAGCCAAATGAGTCCCAGAGCTGGAGTTTCCGCCCAGTTTGAGAGCAGCAGTAAGGCCAGGAACTGGGCCTCGGCCTCGGACGACTTGAATCTCCAGTCTGTCTTCGTGTGGCAAAAGCCACCCGAGAGCGCGGCGCCACCTGCCGCCAATCCCTCCTCTCGATGCGGTGTTCCGAGCGGTGAGACGAGCGCTCATTTCTTTTCAAAAGCTCTGCAGCTGATTCTGCCAACTTGAAAACTCTTGCTTTTTTTGCACTCTGCCATCACTGCTATGATCTCTATTTTTTCCATTTTTCAACAATCAGGATGACGACATCCTTTCTTATTAATTACTGTGACCTTTTTCTAAGCGTAATTCACCTTAATTTCCAACCTCTTGGCTAGCTTTCTTCCTCAGGTTTTTGGCATTTATTCTTTGGGATCTTGTGCAAATGGCCGCCTGCTTTGGACTAACACGTCTATTTTCTGGTCTAAAGATGTTGAATCACACGCCTTCCTTAGTCATTGCTTGACGGCTGTTTTTCATTGTTTTTCGTACATCTGCGCTGACATTTCCTGACATGATTTCTTTTTGTAGAAATGTTGGATACCAGCAGGGGCTCGGCTGCCAAGAGACTTGGCAACTGGTTCTCTCCTCCTCGGCTGATTCTAAAACAAAGAACTCTCTTTTTTTGTGTTTGAACAGGAGGAGGTGTTGCTGTGTATCCACAACAAGAGCAAATGCAGTCCCTCCCCCCAGCTTGGTTGTACAATGACAGCCTCATCCCAGGTCATTTTAGCATTCATTTTATGTTGCCATGTCTGCTAACTCAAATAGTCAGTTGTTGTTTTAAAAAAGTGTTGTTGTTTTTTGGGGGGGGTCCGCAGACATGTTCAAGAAGGTTGTGGAGTTCAGCATGACGGCGGGCGCCATCGACACGGCCAAACTGTACCCGCTGCTCATGTCGTCCGGTCTTCCTCGGGAGGCTTTGGGCCAAATCTGGGCTTCGGCCAATCGGACCACGCCTGGCATGTTGACCAAAGAGGAGCTCTACACCGTGCTGGCGCTCATTGCCGTTGCCCAGGTATAAAAAAATGGCATCCAAATTCAATTTGGGACCATTTTAGTCTTTTTTACTTGCAGGTTTAATGTTGAGATTTGTGTAAATGTTTCAGAGCGGCCTGCCCGCCATGAACGTGGAAATCCTGGCTCAGTTTCCGTCGCCGCCTATTCCCAACCTGCCGGCCCTGGCCATGGCCTTGGCCCCCGTCGTGCCCCAGCAGCCTGTGATGACCCACCCGCCGGTGTCCATGCCCATGTCCGTACCGCCCTCCGCCGTCCTGCCCCCCACCACGCCTGCCAACTTTATGTCTAGTTTCCCTAACGTTCAGGTAAGTTTTCCATCATCACTGTGACACAATCGGATTTTGTCACGGTTAGAGCCGGGCGATAAAATGCTAATGATAACGATTGTGATTTTTTTTGTCAACAATAATATTAATAACTTTTGATTAAATTTTTAAAAAAAAATACTGTAATTACACCACCTGACCATCAAGGGTAATGGGGGCGCTGTTGAGACATAAACGCTAGTTCCAGACCAATGCTCAGGAGAAGAAGATGATGATGAGAAAGTGTTTTTAGCTTTTTAGCAATAGAGGCTACATGGAGCATTAACGCAAATGCGTCAGTACCAACACTTCTCTATTGTGCTCTTTTTAGGGAACCAAAGTCGAAGATGACGACTTCCAGGATTTCCAGGAGGCCCCCAAGGCCGGAAGCGGCGACCAGGCTTTTGCCGAATTCCACGGGGAGTCCAGGGCCGCTTTCCCTGCCGGCGTAACGGCGCAGCATCAAAACAGGTATGTGGCCCGCGGGCCGTAGTTTGCCCATGTCTGACTTAGACTGACGTTAGATTCGATTTGATGAATCTTTATTCATCAATTCTACTACATTAAATTGGCATTACTGAATGACAAATGACAATCATTTCTTTAGTGTATTTAAAAATTGCTCCAAAATGTGTCTTCCAGTGCAACGTCCATGTTAACGCCTCAGACCGGCGCTTCCACCGACAAGTACGCCGTCTTCAAGCAGCTTTCTGTGGATCAGCCCCCAGAAGTCACGCCGCCTACCTCAGGTATCTTCATCATATCTGTGTGATTTCTTTATTTTTTTTACCATGTGTTTCCCTTTATGAAATGTTTTTTTACCTCTTTCAGGCGGGGGAGACAAATACAGTGTGTTTCGACAACTTGAAAATCCCGCTGACAGCAAACCACTAGGTAAGGTGACTTATTTTTGGGACCCTAAAATAATAAAAAGAACACAAATGGAATGAATGAGTGTAATAATGTAGATGGAGTTGTTTGTTTTGGCACATGTTTTGCCTGCTCTCTTTCATTCCAAGAGTTTTCAATGTGGTCCTCCGCTCTTACCAGTCCAGTAAGTCATGCCCAAAGTCTGCAGTGTGCTCAAACTCTTTCTTTTAGTCAAGGCTTGAATTTTACACTTTGATTTCTTAGTCAATCTGCTCCACAATTGGAGGACATTTTAAAAAAACGAATGTCCTCTAATTTGGACCGACCATTTTTTGGAGGGCTTTTATTTCTCATCTGTGTTTTTGAATTTTCTTTTGTCTGCTATAGACTGCTATGTCGCCCAATCCGTAGTAGGTCTTATTGCGATGGCTAGTAGGCTACGATAAAGGAATCCCTCCTATCTTCTAATAGTCTCTAAGAGTATACTCTGTCTTGTCATTTTCTTTCAGGCGAAGGATTTGGCAATTTTAAGTCGGTCCGAAGCGACGACGGATTCACGGACTTTAAAACGGCCGACAGCGTCTCTCCGCTAGAAAGTTCGGAGCAGGCCAAGATCTTCCAGCCCGCCTTCCCTTCTTCGTCTTCTTTTGCCAACGCCCCATCTCTGCAGCCGCCCGTTCCCGTTCCCGGTCCCATTCTGCCACCCAAAAACCCTCTCAACATGACAGACCTGGACCTTTTCTCTTCTATGGCGCCCTCCGCCGAGACGGGCGGCGCCAAGCCCGACGGCTTCGGGGACTTCAGCCTATTCGGACATCCGGCGTCGGACGTGGCTCCGGCCGCGGCGCCCCAGGACGACTTTGCCGACTTCATGGCTTTCGCCGGTTGCGGCGGGGGCGGCGAGCCCAGGGGCCAGAAGACCTCGGACAAGTACGACGCCTTCAAGCAGCTGTCTCTGGAGGGCGGGCCGGCCCACCAGGACGGCGAAGACTTTGCCGACTTCCAGTCGTCCAAGTTCTGCACGGCGTTGGGCGCTTCGGAAAAGACGCCGCCCACGGCGGCGGCGGCGGCGGACAGGGTGTCCGCCTTCAAGCTGGGCACGGAAGACTGCGCCTCGGTCAAGTCCTTGGACCTCCCGTCCATCGGGGGCAGCAGCGCCGGGAAGGACGACTCGGAGGACGCGCTGTCGGTGCAGCTGGACATGAAAGTGAGCGACGTGGGCGGGGACTTGAAGCACGTGATGTCAGACAGCTCGCTGGATCTGACGGGGCTGTCGTCCCATCAGCCGCCCGCCACAGGTGAGGAACTGGTGCGCTTGCTTTGGTGAGGTGACCCAGCGCCTTTTTTTTCCCTACTACTACGCTCACAATATGGCCACATATCACATTGGCCGTCTCTCCTCATCCTCCATTTCACATTTTTACCATTCATTTCTATTTAGCATCATCAACCGTCGACGGCGACAAACGTCCGCTCGGATGTTGGTCGCTCTCGGGGGCAGAAGTAGCGTCTTATTTAGTTATTTATTTGTCGTTCTTTGTGTATTATTTATATCCTCACGATTGGTCGTTCTTTGGCTAGCTCACTTTGTCGTTACGGAATTAATGGATTAGTTTGATGAAACCAAGTGCAGAAATACTGGTTTGCCTTTTGGACTAGCTCAATAAGGCTCCGCCCCTTCAACCCTAAATTTGACATGCATAATAGAATGTGGTTGCAAAATAGATTAATTTGTCAATGATTTTTTTAAATTAAAAAATATATTTATATAACTTAATTAAAAAAGGGGGACATTTTTGACTATTGCTTAGGTCCCCTTTAGTAATGAATGACTTGCTGCTATTTTAGAATCGGAATAAAAACACTTTTCATAAATAGTGATAAGTTATAGGCCGTGAAATACACCACCTTTTTGGCTAGCTTTCTAAAACATTTTTGTACTACTACAATGCAGTTCCTAGATAGTCTGGTTGATATACTGTGTCTTAGGAGTCAACAGATTGTATGCGTGTGCAATTGCGCTTCCTGTCGTAGACAGCGAGCGGTGGAGGGTGCCGTAGTTGCACTTTAGCTAATAGCTTGGATGTTTGGAGAGAGAAAATGGAAAAAGGCTAGCAAAAAAGTCAAAGTCAGACATAAACAGATATTTCAAGAGTTCCATTTGAAGAAACGTATCAAGCCTGTAAATCTCCGCTTGTTGTTTTGCTTTGACATTGTAGACCTAGTTAAAAAAAAACAATTTACACCCCAGTAATGTCAACATATCAGTATTCATACTCATTCTTTCATTCATCCCCTTTTCTTTGATGGACATTTCACTGCCACACCATTTTCATCAGTTGAACATGATCAACGCCTTATAAATGAGGACGTTTGGAACCACAAATAGTCATTAGAACAGCGCGGAAGGATTTCTATCTATTTTTATCTACCATTGTTTTTGGAGAGCCTATCTATTATTATCTATATTATTATTGTTCATTGTCCCATTTGAACCAACCAAATGTTTCATTTGAGCTACTCTTAAAGAGACAGTATTCCTTTAGTGACCATTGGCTTTCTCGTAAAGCACACAGAAGGAAACTGTTACGCTGTGTTTTTATTCCTGGCTTGCTTTTACCCATCATGCCTTGCTTCTCGCTTCCTTTTTCAATTTGTGAAATTGACAAGTACGCAACAAGAAAGATGGCGATTGCGGAGATTGTGTTCAAGCGGTTGATTGAAAGAAAAGTGGAAAGAAAAAAAAGGATACTGTCTCTTTAAATAAGCTTTTTGAATTTTTGCATTGCTTTCTAACCCTTTGGGGCGCTTGTTTGATTGGCTCCCGTCGTTGTATAGAATAACTTGAATTCTTTTTCTTGCCATTTTCAAGCTTTTGGAGTGGTCCAAGCGGTGTTTGATCCCTTTTTTTGGCCTTCAACAAAGTGTAGCCCACCCAATGCATTTTGTTTATCACGTCCTCCGATTTGGCCCATTTGAGTGTGTGATTGTGCCTTCTGATTCTTTGTGCTTTTCTTTCTGACTGGTTTCTTTCCTGGGGGGTTTTCCCTTTTTTATTTTCCTCCTCCTCCTCCTCTGTTATTTTTCAATTTTCTGTCCCTTTTTCCGACACTTGCATGCCCTTGTAAAAGTCGGCAAATGCAAAGTCTTAGTTTTCCAAACGTGTTAGTTTGCCGACCTTTGTGACCTCTCTTTGGCTCTTTTTCTCTCTCTCATGTTGTGGTAATAAATATTCCTCTTGCTCTGGCTCAATAATGGCTGCCGTCTTATTTTGACTTCTTTCTTTCTTTCCACTACTGCGGGATTCTTCTCTGGCATCGCTACTAAAATTCTTGTCAATTTCACAAATTGCTCTTATTGCTGGAAAAAATGGTCTGTTTGGAGATTTGAAGTTTGAGTTTTTAGACCCTCATATTTTGTTTGTGATTGATCAATTCTGCCCCCGCCCTTTTTTCCCCCACTCAAAAATGTTGTTTTTACTGCCGTTTCAAGTTTCTATTAGTACAAACATATGGTAGCCATCCGTATATATTTAAATAGAAATGAAGACCCAATTCCGCTAATTGTTATTCTGCTTATAAAAGGTAAGTTTCATGAAATAGAATTCATATTTGAAATGTTAGGCCTATTTAAAACAAAATACAATTTAAGACTTATTTTGCATTTCAAAAAATATTTTTAGCATTTTATTTTCCGCGAAGATTTTGTAGAGTGACTCCAAAATGTTTGCACGCTTTAAAAAGACTTCAAAAGTATTCCCATTCCAAAATGCTCATCTATTTTGAATTTTCGATCCATTTGGACTCTTTTCTGGTCTATTCAGCAGTCTTTGAGATGTTCAATTCTTTTTAAAAACACCATCTCTGAGCTCTCGCGACGGAGGCTAGTTTAGATTAGCATCCTCCATCAGGTAAGAAAAACAACTATTTGCTAATAGAAGACATTTTTACCTTTGTGGTTATTTTGTTGGTTTCTGGCACATTTTTTTTAATACTGGCTCGTGTTGTCTTTGCAGAGTCCGACGACTTGAAATTTGATTCCTTGGGCAATTGGGCGTCCCCGGGCGGCCCGGCCAACGACGAGTGGTCGGAAAGCCCCGGCCAAACGGACGCAAAGGAAGGCGCCTCCTCGGAAATGGTCTGGCCCGGCGAGGAGGAGGACGGCGGCGGCGGCGGCGGCGGCGGCAAAAACCAGGACGACTTTGGAGAATTTGCCGGGACCCTTTCGGAGGAGCCGGCGGACCCCCCGGAGACGGCCTCGGAGGCGGAGCCGGACGATTTTGGCGCCTTTCAAGGAGACAAGCCCAAATTTGGCAAATCGGACTTCCTGAAGGCCAGCGCTCAGCCCAACGTCAAATCTAGCGAGGAGATGATCAAGAACGAGCTGGCCACCTTTGACTTGTCCGTTCAAGGTCAGATTCTTTGGTCTCAAATTGCTATTTTTTAGATGGACTCATTAAAGTAGTTGAGCCACTTTGGCTACCTTTGCCAAGTCATCTTATGGTGCTCACTCACACTGACAGCTGACATCCATCTTTTTCTTTCTTCCCTGGAGGTTCTCACAAGCGCAGTCACAGCCTGGGAGACAAGGAGATGGGTCGCCCGGCGGCCCCGCCAGCGCCTCCCGAGCAGCCCTTCCGAGACCGCTCCAGCACCCTCAACGAGAAGCCCACCCTGCCCGTCATCCGCGACAAGTACAAGGACTTGACGGGAGAAGTAGAGGTGAGGCCAGTCCAGACCAGTCCAATCATTTCAATCCACCTTACTCTGTTTTTTTTTTTTTTTGTTGACTTG
This sequence comes from Stigmatopora nigra, assembly GCF_051989575.1. Classification (NCBI taxonomy): domain Eukaryota; kingdom Metazoa; phylum Chordata; class Actinopteri; order Syngnathiformes; family Syngnathidae; genus Stigmatopora; species Stigmatopora nigra. Next base: position 547,467 of record NC_135515.1, on the reverse strand, counting down.
GCAGGAAAGCGAGCGCTACGCTTACGAGTGGCAGAGGTGTCTGGAAAGTGCTCTTGAGGTTTGCTCGCCGTCAATTTTCCAACTGCTCGGCCCCCCACCGAGTCATTTTTTTGAGGGCTTCTTCCCGTGTCCAGGTCATCACCAAAGCCAACAACACCCTGAACGGCATCAGCAGCTCCGCCGTGTGCACCGAGGTCATCCAGTCGGCTCAGGGCATGGAGTATCTCTTGGGTGAGTGAGTGAGTGAGTGAGTGACTTATCGGACCCGCTGGCCGTGGCTCTCTAACGGTTGCCCACGCCACAAGGTGTGGTGGAGGTGTACCGCGTGACCCGACGGGTGGAACTGGGCGTCAAGGCCACGGCCGTGTGCTCGGAGAAGCTGCAACGCCTCGTCAAGGACATCAGCCGCGTGTGGAATAACCTCACCAGCTTCATGTCGCTGGCCAAGTTGGTGGTCAGTTCAATTCCCTCCTTCGCATGAAATCAACTCCTTCTTGAAAAGTCATAAATAGGCTATTTCAAGAGAATGGCCGTCATTGATTTGTTTTTGTTTTTTTGGCAGCCCGACGAAAGCTCCTTGGATTTTACCTCCTGCGTCCTGAGGCACGGGATCAAGAACGCCAAGGAGTTGGCGTGCGGCGTGTGCCTGCTCAACGTGGACTCTCGCAGCAAGGTGAGCTACTGCAAAAGAAAAAAAAATTGCTTTTGCCACTTTTTTTTTTGACACCCTTAAATGTTTGCAGACCAAAGACGCCAGGGCCCTCAGACGCCTTTTTAAAGTATGACAAACCTTTCCGTTCCTTTTGTGCTAAGAGGGCTTATTGGGCTTCTTTACTTTTCTAGAAGGGCCTGACATAAAGTTGCTCACCTTTTTCTAAATTGGTTTCAAAGTTCACTTCAGTCAATAATCCTAAGTCGACATAGAAAAAAAAATAACAGCTCATTTATTGGAATGCTTTTATTGTCATTCTAACGTTTAACGTTTCATTCTGTTTATGCATTTAAAGGTGAGGACTTTAATTGACTTGCTCTCCTATTGGAGGAACATTGGACTCTGTCCAAAGTGCTTTTGTTGCAGTCTAGTCCAGGTCCGGTCTGGTCCGGTTCGGTCTTTACTACGCCGGTCGAGTGCCTTAGCAACTGTTGCTACGTTTGTCTTTGAGAAAGCAGCCTTCTTCTGAAAGGCAAAAAAAAACATCATTTTAACTTGGGCTTTACGCCGGTCGACGTCTTTCCTCCTCCGGTCTCTCTCTCTCTCTTGGTGGTGGCGCCGGCGCAGCGTTTTTTTTTTCTTTTGTTGAGCACATGTCGATGGTCTTGTGATTTCAGGCTTTGACTCCAGAAAGTTTTCGCAGGTCTGCGGTAAATATGCTCCATGCTTCATTTGTTCACTCATTCCAAAACCTCCTTTCTTTTCGTAGGCCCACCATTTTGAAGATTTGACTTGGAACCAACCAGTTATGTCAACACGTCTCCTTTTTTTCAGGCGTTCAACTCGGAGACGGACAACTTGAAGCTAGCGTACGGCGGCCACCAGTACCACGCCAGTTGCGCTAACTTCTGGATCAACTGCGTGGAGCCCAAACCGCCGGGACTCATCCTGCCCGACTTGCTGTGAACTTTGCCGCGTTCAACTTTTTCTTCACCTCCTTCATCTTCCTCTCTGCCGGTCGGTGGCCATTTTGTCAATTTAGTTGTGTTGAAATCCCATTTGAATGTGCTCCTGTTTTAAATATTTTTAAAATCTTCTAGGCTGGAAGATGACATTTTATTTGGCTGTCTTAGTTTTCACTGTTTTTCAGGGTATTTAACGGGTGTATATTTTAACTCATTGGGTACATCCAAAGTGAGCAATTTAAGTTATTTCTGTTGTGGCTGTAAATCTGTGGTCTGAATGTTATGTAAATAAACACAAAAAGCCTTACTATACTATGTCGTTTGGTTATGAAAAAAAGCCTTACTATACTATGTCGCTTTTTTAACATAACTTAACTTTGTCATTATTGTAAAATCTTGACTACGCATAGCTGTCTCTATTTAAGGGAAAAAGGATTTCCAACTGGGATTTGAACCACAACTGCATGCATGGCAGTCAGGTGACCAAACCACCAGACCATGAAGTAGCCATCCTTTATGTTATCATTATTGGAAAGTCTTCATGACACATGGCGCAGAGGTTTGTTCACCGGACTCTAATGTGGACAGACAGGGTTCAAATCCCGTTGTCGTTTGACTGATCACTACATTATTTAGTTCAGTATATTTTTTTCATTCAAATAAATACTTAGGTCATTATATACAGCTATGTATGATGACAATAAAGGCTTTCATTTCAAACTATTATATTAAAGTCGAGAGGGAAAAAAAGTCGAGGGCGTTTCCGGAATTGACGTCACACTGGTGAGCCGGAAGTAAACCGGAAAAGACCATGGAAGAAAACCGCATTTCGTTGACCTGTTTGTTTTGTTTGTAAACGTCTTTTCAGCGTTTTAATCGCATGATCTGGAAGTCCTCATTTGGATCAGCTTTAACCAAAACACGTTTGTTAGAGGGCGCGAACAGAAGTTCACCAAGAAGTTGTTGTTTTTGACGTTGGCCGATTTTTGTGTACTCGACGCATGCCGCCGGAAAGGTAAGAAATGCTCCCGTTTTACACATTGCAAGCTTCTCTTCTAAAGATATAGTTTGACTTGCAGTCATAATATCTCCGAATCCAATTGCGTTTAGTGTTTTTTTTAGTCGCTTCAAAGATCGCGCACAAGGACAGAAAAGAAGACGGCTCAATGATGACTTTTCCAATTCGAAATTCCTTTAGAGATCATTTGTCTTAAAACCAAAATCCAAATTGTGGAAAGACACTCCCTCCAGTAATATTGGGGATATCTGGCCACTTGATTTATTTATTTTTGGTAATGACCATGTAGTTTCTTAAAAAAGACATAGTATTGTAAGGCTTATATCTTTTAATAGAAAATTGTTCATTCATCTCCCATTTAGGCAGCAACATTTTCCCTTAGTTGTTTCTGTGTATTTGTAGTCAAGATCTTCCAATGATGATCAAGGAAAGTGTAGCCAAATTGTAGCGCAGAGGTTAACACACTCGACTCTCGTGTGGGGGACCTGGGTTCGGTTCCCGGTCGGGACACATTTTCACTTGGTTGTTTCTGTGTATTTGCAGGCAAGACACTCAAATGACGACCAAGGAAAAGTGTAGCCACTTGGTGGCGCAGAGGTTTGTTCACCGGACTCCCGTCTGGGAGACCCGGGTTCGCTTCCCGCTGTCGTCGTTTGGTTGATCGCCACAACACCATGTAGGTGAGTAAATGGAAGATGGAAAGAAAAGAAAAACTTTTTAATTTTTATTAAACACTTTGTCATACATTTCAGCAAAAGGTTAAGTTCCGAACTGCCTTCGGCAGTTCGGAAGACACTTGATGGACCTGTATGTGCGAAAGGCGTTCTCGGGTCGGCCTTCGGCCGACCCTCGACCGCTTGCTTGGTCAGTGAACCGCCGACACCGGGAAGCGAACTCACGTTCTCTCGGTGCAAAGGCGAGTGTGCAACCCACAACACCAACTCGTGCCCCACTTATACAAGGGTGTTGAAACGTTTTATCCAAGGAAATGGGGTGAAACACTTAGTCATTTTTTTGACAAAATGCTTCATCCACCACTAAATACTTATATACTTTTAAACACTTAGGCATTAGAACTTATTCTTTTAACTGAATAATATTTGGAAAATCTTTGCAGGTACTTGGATTTGAACCCAGGACCTCAGAGGCGGGAGACTGATGACTTAGCCACCAGGCCACCACCCTGTGAGAGAAAGCAGTAGTACTTGTACTTTTATCCCATTCATTTACGAAACATTTTATCTAAGGAAATGGGGTGAAACACTTAGTCATTTTTTTAGACTAAATGCTTCATCCACCACTCAATACTTATTCAGTTAAACACTTAGGCAGTATTACTTATTCTTTTAACTGAATAAGATTGGGAAAATCTTTGCCTGCACTGGGATTTGAACCCAGGACCACAGAGGCGGGAGGCTGATGACTTAACCACTGGACCACCACCCTGTGAGAGAAGTCTGTAGTAGAAACATAGTCATAGTATACATTTATTGTTTTATTGCTGGGTCATCGTTGGTCACATACACTTTCTTATTTTTTTACAATGTATGGTACATTAAAACATGTATTAACATACATCTCTACATCACATTCTTTTCAGTCTTCATGGTGACGTTGTTCTGCCAGTCACCCTCATCCTGACATGAGCGTGTCAGCCTTCGCTCACAGGGGTGCTGGAGACTCCTGGATGAAGGTGCAATCCAGGGGGCGCCGGTCAGTAGCAGTCTGTCAACAAACAAGAAGAAAAGGCGTGAACATTTCCTCCATGCTGCAACTTACATTCAACAAATATCTTGGACGTACATGAGCCTTGTGAGGATGAGCCAGAAGCCAACATTCATTCATTATGTATATAATAAAGTCAAATATATTATTGCTCAAATGCCTCACAGTGGTTTTTGTATTTTTAAAGAAAACAGCCTTACTATACATTGTCATTTTTTGCGAAAAAAAAGCCTTACTATACTATGTCGTTTTTTCGAAGAAAAAAGCCTTACTATACTATGTCGTTTTTTCGAAGAAAAAAGCCTTACTATACTATGTCGTTTTTTCGAAGAAAAAAGCCTTACTATACTATGTCGTTTTTTCGAAGAAAAAAGCCTTACTATACTATGTCGTTTTTTCGAAGAAAAAAGCCTTACTATACTATGTCGTTTTTTCGAAGAAAAAAGCCTTACTATACTATGTCGTTTTTTTGCGCTAAAAAGCCTTACTATACTATGTCGTTTTTTCGAAGAAAAAAGCCTTACTATACTATGTCGTTTTTTTGCGATAAAAAAGCCTTACTATACTATGTCGTTTTTTTGCGATAAAAAAGCCTTACTATACTATGTCGTTTTTTTTGCGATAAAAAAGCCTTACTATACTATGTCGTTTTTTTTGCGATAAAAAAGCCTTACTATACTATGTCGTTTTTTTTGCGATAAAAAAGCCTTACTATACTATGTCGTTTTTTTTGCGATAAAAAAGCCTTACTATACTATGTCGTTTTTTTTGCGATAAAAAAGCCTTACTATACTATGTCGTTTTTTTTGCGATAAAAAAGCCTTACTATACTATGTCGTTTTTTTTGCGATAAAAAAGCCTTACTATACTATGTCGTTTTTTTTGCGATAAAAAAGCCTTACTATACTATGTCGTTTTTTTTGCGATAAAAAAGCCTTACTATACTATGTCGTTTTTTTTGCGATAAAAAAGCCTTACTATACTATGTCGTTTTTTTTGCGATAAAAAAGCCTTACTATACTATGTCGTTTTTTTTGCGATAAAAAAGCCTTACTATACTATGTCGTTTTTTTTGCGATAAAAAAGCCTTACTATACTATGTCGTTTTTTTGCGATAAAAAAGCCTTACTATACTATGTCGTTTTTTTTGCGATAAAAAAGCCTTACTATACTATGTCGTTTTTTCTGCGATAAAAAAGCCTTACTATACTATGTCGTTTTTTCTGCGATAAAAAAGCCTTACTATACTATGTCGTTTTTTCTGCGATAAAAAAGCCTTACTATACTATGTCGTTTTTTCTGCGATAAAAAAGCCTTACTATACTATGTCGTTTTTTCTGCGATAAAAAAGCCTTACTATACTATGTCGTTTTTTCTGCGATAAAAAAGCCTTACTATACTATGTCGTTTTTTCTGCGATAAAAAAGCCTTACTATACTATGTCGTTTTTTCTGCGATAAAAAAGCCTTACTATACTATGTCGTTTTTTCTGCGATAAAAAAGCCTTACTATACTATGTCGTTTTTTCTGCGATAAAAAAGCCTTACTATACTATGTCGTTTTTTCGAGAAAAAAGCTTTACTATACATGGTTGTTTAAATATATATATATATATATATATATATATATATATATATATATATATATATATATATATATATATATATATATATATATATATATATATATATATATATATATATATATATATATATATATATATATATATATATATATATATATATATATATATATATATATATATATATATATATATATATATATATATATATATATATATATATATATATATATATATATATATATATATATATATATATATATATATATATATATATATATATATATATACATATATATATATATATATATATACACACACATATATACACACATACATATATATACACACACACACACATATATAAGATTTTTTTAAGATAAAAGAAAGCCTGCTAAGCTAAAAGAAAATAACTCTGTTGAATAACATTAGCGTTGGAGCTACAAATAGCTTAGTTATCCAATTAAAGCGCTGAGGACGAGGAGGAGGAGGAAGATTAAAGTTGGTGGCGGTGGTGGCAAAGAGACGGAGCAACGGCTGGCCGCACTCACTCACCTCGCCGTCGGTTGTCATGGGGGCCCACGGCTCCAATTTGGACGACATCCTGGAGGAGGACATGCACCACTGGTACACCAAGTTCATGCGCGAGTCGCCGTCGGGCCTCATCACGCTCTTCGAGCTCAAGTCCATGCTGGAGATGACCGGCATGACCGAGGAGGCCAGCGGCTACGTGGACCAGGTCTTCTTCACCTTCGACATGGACGGCGTGAGTGGGAAAAAAAGCGGCGCCCCCCCCCCAGCCGCGGCGGCCCCCGACGCCCGCCGCTCACCGGTCGTCTTTTCTTGCAGGACGGCTACATCGACTTTGTGGAGTACATCGCCGCCATCAGCCTGCTTCTCAAGGGGGAAGTCAACCAGAAGCTCAAGTGGTACTTTAAACTCTTTGACCAGGACGGCAACGGAAAAATCGACAAGGACGAGATGGAAACCATCTTTAAGGTAGCGCTTGGCTTTTGCCAAGTCGGGAAGGAGAGCGGCTTCCTCTCGTGCTAATTCCACTTTTCCTTTTTAACAGCAACTGAACGCGCAAAACATTCATTTTACATTCCTACTTGAAAGTTTTAGCTTGCGGTACTACTTTATTTAAGCTTTAATGTCAATTGAAAACGATGAGGGGAAAAAGAATGAAATAATTTGCGTGCGCGTTATTCTCTAGGCCATTCAAGACATCACCAGGAGCTACGAAATCCCCCCCGAAGAGATCGTCACGCTCATCTACGAGAAGATCGACGTCAACGGCGAAGGTGCGTGCGACGGGGGGCCTTTAAGCTCTGCTCTTACGCCGGCTACAAATAGCCACAAGCACTTCTAAAGCCTTACGTACATCATCTATCTATAGAAACCTCGAGCGAGAATTGGATTTTTGGTTTTGTGCCATGACTTTAGGCGAGCTGACCTTGGAGGAGTTCATCAGCGGCGCTCGGGAGCACGCCGACATCATGGAGATGCTGAGCAAGATGATGGACCTCACCCACGTGCTAGAGATTATCATCATGGGACAACGTAACACGGCGCACTGAAGGCCCGCCCGGACGTGGGCCGCAAAAAGCGTACGGCGCCCCCCGTGTACCGGGGGACGCGGCCTCTCGCCAGGGCGTGTCCAGAAGACCGCCATAAAATGGCCGCCGGGCTCAATATATTTTTCTTTGTTGGCTGATTGCAACCCCAAGAAATATTTGGAATTAGTTTTGGGTGGTTGTGAAGCAGTTGAGGTTCCGTGCTCTCCATTTCATTAGCTTGTGTATTCAACGTCATCTGTTGCACTACTTTCTGTCTTGCCTTAATAAAAAAATGAATGGATTGAAACAAGATTAGTGGATATTAAACTGTTTTCACAACACTTACTGGAAAACGCAACACTAAATTTGGGACAAACGGTTACGAAGGCCTCATTGTTTTTTGTTTAGTTTTTTACGCTGAGCAAATGAAACACTAGACTAATGGATTTTGTTTTCGTTGTTTTTAATTAATTATATACAGAGGCAAATCTGACACTAAAGATCTAAAACGACAGCTTAGCGCACAGGAATAAAAGGCTCTAAGATTTCGGCAAAGGTCTTCTTTTCTGAAGCAAAACAAAAACAAAAATAGGCTCAGTATGGCTCCACGAATTGAATTTTGGTTTCAGCCATAAGCCACCAGGAAGAGAAGGGAAAAAAAAAACTCACCCTTCGGTGCAAAGTCTTCAGGGTGCATTTTCATGTACTCCATCATGTCTCGGTCCAATTTTGCGTTGACGTAATTTTCCTTTTTGGTCACGTGGTAGCCGATGAACCAGCCCACGGTGGTCATCAGCACCTGCCGATGAACTCCTGACATAGACGTCGGGAAAAATAAAACGCATCATTACCAAAAAAGTACAATCATTCACTCACCAGCTAGCTGATATTGTTTTGACGGTCATAGACGTTCGTATTTTGGGGGACTGACGACATCTGACCCCCAATCATACACAGGTGTACAATGCTAATTGAGCAAACAAGCACGACTAGTCAACATGTTTCGGCGCTAGCATGCTAATGGTACAGCTAACCTGACTTTATCGGCGGCCGGTGGTTGATGGCGTTTTGGAGCATGGCCGTGCACCAGCCCACGAAGCCGAGCCACAGCGAGCTACGGTTGACGATTCCAGGTGGTGGAAGACCCTTTGCTTCGTCCGGAATCCAGACCATGGCGTCCTAAGTTCCCCAAAGTCCTCCTCGGCTGTCCTGACCTCCGAAATCAATGGCTATAGCAGTAAAGTGTAATGTGCGCATGCTCAAAAGTCGGCCATTTTGGAAAACGATATTCAATAGCGTCAATAATAAGGTTAGATGTTCGTTTCTCTTGAATGATTCACGAATATCATATCTACAGCTAGATGTCTCATGCGCTTCAAGGTCGTACTGACGTTCACGTACTTGGAAATAGTATTTCTTATACTTTAAAGTTGTCTTTTTTTGGGGTATTGTTTCATTTTTACGAGACACCTATAATGTCGAATGAATCGATCCTGCTTTTAAATAAAGCCCCTTATTGTAATTAATTGTAAAACAAATCCATTCTCGATTAATTGTAGGAAAAATAAAACAATGGATGTAAAATGATGTGGCTTCTTTCATATTTTATTGACATGGTTGTCTGCAGCAAATAATCATGATTCAGTTGACATGTATTGTCGTCGTTGGCAACCAATCAATCTTTTTTTCCTGTATTACTTTAGCATAAAACTGTTAGCATACCACCATTACTTACTAGCACGCTAACAGTCATTACGCTAAAGTGCCAGACTTTTGTCAAGACAAATGAAACGTGGAGAGAAAAATGACAAATATGGCTCTGGCGCCGGACTGGGATGGAGTCTGAGGGCCCTGGCCTCAGTGGCCCAGACAGCCCAAAAACCTCAAGTTCAGGATCATCAGCTGGTTGTCCAGGACTTTGCGGACGATGCCGTCGTCTCCGTCGATACTCAGGAGCGTGCCCGTGGCCTCGCGGTGCTCCCCCAAAATCACCTTGACCTGCAAGCGCACCAGGGTTATATTTGCTTCTTTTGCCAGCCGCCACCGCCGTCCGAGCTCACCTTGTCGTTCTTGGTGGGCGTGACGGGCTCCAGGTGGTCGCCGCTGACGCTCACCACCTTCTCCGACTTCTGCATGAAGACGGAGCACATGCCGCCCTGCCGCCACGCGCCATATACGTTATTGACATTTTCCCGGAGCGGAGCAGATAGGACGTCGACGCGTTCTCACCGTAACGCTCCGGATGACGCCCGTCTGGCCCATCAGGTCCATGAAGGAGTCCTTGACACGCACCAGGATGTCGGTGGTCACCCAGTCGCTGCCGCCCTGCTCGATGTTGGAGCCCGGCGTGTGAGGGTTGTAGCCGCCCGGGGAGGGCGCTCCGGGCGTCATGGGGCTGTAGCCCACGGGGCTGGGGCTCGGACTGGCCTGATTCCCATTCAAAATTATCATTTCGTCCATTGGACTTCAACGAGGAAATGTGTCCTCTGGAAGGAAGAACGCTACCTGATAGGCCATGGGCGACGGCGTCGGGTGGTAGCTGGCGGGCGAGTGCGTGTTCTGGAAGCCCACGGGCGAGGGAGCCACCTGGTGGTAGCTCTGCGGACTCGGGCTGGGCTGGTAGGAGCCCGGGGGCGAGGGCACGGCGTACGGAGAATATTGCTCCGTGTTGTACCTGCTCCGTGTTGTACCGTGGCAGCGGCATTTAACGTACGTGCTCGGACGCCACCCCAATTCAAATTGACCCGAGCCATACTCACATGGCGGGTGTGCCGGGCGTCTGAGGGTTGAACGTATTGTTGACCGGCGGGGACGGGGCTTCCGGGTAGCCCGGCGTCTGCGGATTGGACGCGCCCCCGTAGCCCTGAGGCGAGGGCGACGGCTCGTCGTCGTAGGCAAAGTCGTACTCCTCGTCGTTCCTGGGGAGTGGGAGGGTCAAAGGCGAGGCCGATACCACGCACGGCGGCTGGGGCCACTCACCTGGACGGCGTGTTGGGGTTGCTGGGGTCCCAGGCGCCGCTCTGACCGGGCGTCCTGCTGCCGTCGTGGAGCGGCGTCTGCGAGCCGCTGTGAGGCGTTCGGCTTCCTGGGAAAAGGACGCAAACAGCCGCGCTCAGTAACGCTTTGGGCTCCGTGAGCTCGTCAAGTCGCCACCACGGAGCGTTTAAGACGGATGAAGTTGGAAAAAGTGGCCATTGGCCGCGCCCTTTCCCCTCACCGTCATGCAGCGGCGTCTGAGAGCCGCACATGGGCGTCCGGGAGCCCGAGCCGTACATGGGCGTGCGCCCGTGGGTGGAGGTCATGCCCGTGTGTTTCTGGGCGCCCCTGGAGGAAAGAAAAGGGTCAGCCGGCCAGTCGGCGGTACGGCACGAGCCACGGCACGAGCCACGGCACGAGCCACGGCGACGTACATGGTGGTCAAGCGCTGTCGGTCCACGGAGATGGTCTGACAGGTGGCGTGAAGCTCCACTCGGGCCGTGGACTCTGTGGCGTCCTTCACCACGCCGATGTAACCTGGGGGGAGGGAGTTCAAGCATTGGGGTTTTGTCCACAACGCCACAAGTCCACGCCAGCTCAAGCTTGTCGTCTTCTCGCCGACCTTACCTTTGTACGGACCCTGCGAGATGCGGACCGTCTGTCCGATCAGCTCGTTGTCTCGTCGTCCTCGGCCCCGCCCCATCCCGCCTCCGCCACCCCCTCGCTGCTGAGCGCCTGCGGGACGGGAGCGGCGTCAGAGCGGCGTCAGAGCGAGAAAGGACGCAGAGCGAGGGGCGGCGCCACTTACCGCCACCGCCGCCGTGATGCATGGGGCTGCTGATGCGAGGGCTCATGGGAGCGAAGCCGCCCACCGTAAAGTTGGTCACGTCCCTGGGCTAAACGGGGCCAAACGGGGTTGAGACATTCAGCCAAAGGAGGCGGACAGACGGGCCAAACCTTGGTGGCCGTACCTTGGAGCCCCCGGCCAGGACCAGGTGGCGGGTCTTGCACACAAACATTCCTCCGTTCTCCACCAGCTTCTTGCAGTGGAGGAAGGCGAAGCCTCGGAAGAGATGGCGGATCTCGCCTTCGCGGCCCTACGGGGACATCCATTTTAGCTTTCAGAGAGACGCCGACTCAAGTTGAGAAACTATCATTGAAACAAATCCCTCCATATTTCCAATGGGCAGACAGACGGTCCTCACCGAGTGCGGCCCGTCGATGACTTTGACAATGTCTTTGACGTGGATGCTGTTCTCCTCCGAGTCCAAGGCCACGGCAAAGCGGTTGTCCTTCTTGCGGTTGACCGCCTGGTGGCGCGTGGTCAGCACCTTGCCGTGCATGTTCAACACCTGCCAGGAGAGGAGGACGTCAGAAGAAGAAAAAAAGGGGCAACGACAAAGTTTTTTTTTCTCGCCGCCTACCTGGAAGGTTTCCCTCTCCAGACGCACAATCACGCCCACCGTCTGCGGGTCCAGCTGGACCAACTCCCCCCACTCGTGCTGGCCCCCCGCGTCCACCCCGGACGCCGTCTCCGAGCAGAGCTGCAGATCTCTGGGCAGCACTTTCAGCTGAGGAGGAGACAGACAGTCGATCGGTGGGCCAGAGTCCGGCCGGCCGGCTCTCATCCGGACTTACCTCGTGCATGGTGAGGTCGGAGAAGAGGATGACAAAGTTTTCCTCCACGCGAACGATCAGCCCCGTGTCGCCTTCGTAGCGGCCGGCGATCACTTTGACGTGGTCGCCCATGCGGAAGTATTTCTTTAACTCTTGAGCCGGAAACTCCAGGGGGTCCTACGTGGGTGGAGGGGAAGAAAGACAGTCCATTTGGTTCCTTGTATTTCTGCGCCCAAGTTTCTCTTGTCGGGGCGTACCTTGAGGTCTTCGTGCTTGGGCATGATGGTGATCTTGTTGCCGTCCACGCTGAGGATCCTTCCCTGCAGGTTGATCAACTCGCCCTCGCACACCTCCACGTTGTCGCCGGCCTGAAGGTTGTGCTCGCGCTCCTTGCCTGTACACGCGCGCACGGACGCACACGATCAAGCCACCGGGCGGCGATGGCGCGCCACGCTCAGACGGACGGCACGCACCCGATTCGGTCACCACCTCCAAGTCGATTCCTTCCGGCTGGTCTTCAAACTTCTCCAGCTCGGACAGCGTGGGCTTGACGCCGTCTGTGATCTGTAGCGAGAAGGAGGGAGGCGTCGTCTGAGAACGGCGCCCTCGCGATGTCACCGCGTAGGGAGGAGTTTGGCGCTCACCACGGCCGACATGGCGAAGCTCTTGAACAGGAATCCCTTGCGACTGTAGCGATTGGCCTCGAAGATCATGAAGTCGCCGTCGTGACTGACCTCGCCGCCCAGCGACCTGTCCGCCACCCCCCAAAAATAAAAAATTGAGGGTCACTCCGATCGACGTCCGGCAAGTGGCCCGCCCGTCTTTGACACGGACCTGATTTTTTCGGCGTCGAAAAGCCTCTGAGCGGGCCTCTTGAACTTCTTCCTCTTGGCGTACCAGTCTTTCTAAAAGACAGGCAGTGCAAAGGTCAATGAGCGTTGGTTTGGAGGGGTGCTTGCGTGCGTGCTTGCGACCTACCAGGCTCAACTTGGCTTTGATGCGGTCCAATTCAATGCGAGGGATCATCTTGAGCGAGATGGTGTTCTGACTGGGCTCCACGTAGTCCACCTGGGGAAGGCGCCACACGTCACAATCTGGCCCGAAATCCCGGCCTCCCAGGTTTATCCTATTGGCCCCGAATCGGCACCTGGGCAATGTCGTCTTTGTAGAGGCCTCGCTTGAGCCTGACCCAGGACTTGGGCTTGAGATTGGTGACCTCCTTGACCACCTTGAGGACGTCGGTCATCTCCTTGATGGGCACCATCTGCTGTTTCCACAGGCCCATGCGCAGGTTGCCGATGCCCTCCACGGCCGTCTTGACGTGGGACTGCTTGAAGGACTCCACGTAGATGTAGCCCTTGACGTGATCCGGGGCCACCACCGACTTGATTTGGAGGGGCTGCGTGGGCGGACACACAATGGGGCCGTGGACACCCCGCCCGGCGCCGTGGACACCTCTCCCCCCGCCGCATTTGGCCGGCGCTCGCTCTTACCGTGTCGGTGAACTGATAGGCGATGAACTTCCTCATCAGCGCAAAGGCCGTTGCCCTCTCTTCCCCGATCTTGCACTTGACCGTCCACAAATTGGGATCCCTGGTGTGGACGGACGCAGTTAAATGACGGATATTGCCATCAAACACGGCTCACAAAAGTGTGATTTTTGTTTTCTCAGCTCCTAGCGAGCGTGGACATACTTGACGCCGGGAAGCAGCTGCTGCTGGGTGATGTCATCGGAGAGCTCCTCGGAGCCGCCAGAGTAGCTACCAAGCACAGAAGAAGAAAAGCTCGGCACGCTTTCGATTGCTCGGAACAACCGGATTCCATTTTAGTCGCCGATCCGGGCCGTGTTTTGGTGACAAGATGGCGCCATTGAGAAAACGGAAATACTCACTGCTCCCCTCCCGAAGGCTGGGCGTACTTCCGCATGTAGTATTCGCCAAGCGCCTCCTCACGGGAGTCTCTGCGGGCGGCAGAAAAGAAAACGTGAACAGGAAACCAACTTATCGGCTACCGTTGACGCCGACGGTGAGTATCGGGTTAGCTTCCGACCTCCACAGGTTCTGGAGCCGCCTGGAGCCGGAATGATCTTCGTCCAGAACCACGTGGTCGATGTTAGACACTGAAAGCAGACCGTTGTTGTCGTTGTTGTTAATGTTGAGAGCAGGGCGTGGAGGTTTTTGGTTGGTCGGAGACTTACCTTCAGCTTCCTCTACGCCGACGGGTAGCCGGATGAAGAAAAAGTCAAAGCGTCGTGGGAGAGGGAACAAAGAGAAAAAAAATTCAGGTTCATGTTGATGTCTTGTTTTAGGTTCTATCATTCCCCTTTCAAAAAATGTCCATTTATTTTATTTTGAAAGGCAGTTTTTATGAAGAGATGTATTTTTTAAACATAATACTCATTGAAATATATATATATATTCTTATTTTAAACAAATGCTTTGTCTATCTTCCGAATTGTTTATTATTTTTTTTACTTTTCATTTTATTTATTCTGCAAAAATAATATTTAAACAAACAAAATCAGGGCTGTTGTTTCATGATATATTTTTTAAATGCATATTATATTTCTTTTATTAGTGGTGTGTGCATCCTGACCTTTCTCCAGGATGTCTTCAGCGCCTTCCTCCCATTGGTCCTCCTCGTCTTCATATTCGTCATCCACATCTGAGGAAGAAAAAGAAATGAAAAGAGAGAAGATGCTACATTGGAATCCAGAAGCCAGAGCGATGCGGTACCGGCTTCGTCCAGGATGAAGCCCCCGTGCCGCGGCTTTTTTCGAGGACGGTCTTCGTCGTCTTCCTCCTCCTCTTCATCGTACTCGTCGTCCAGGTCTTCGCCCTCCTCCTCGGCTACTTTGTCGCTGCCGACCGGGCTGGCCGTTTCCTCCTGGAAGACAATCACAGTTAGCGACCGGTGTCATAAACAGTGAATGTGCAAATGTTCTCTTGTTTTGATTTGATCTTTAATCGGCATGGAATGTGGGAGGAAACGGGAGTATCCGGAGAAAACTCAGCCCGGAGGAACATGCCAACTCCACACAGGTGGACCGACCTGAATTCGAACCCAAGTCCCCCACTATGAGGCTAATTTTCGACAATCGACTAGCAAATAAATTAACGGATGCCACCTTTAAAAACATCACCTCCATATCCCAACTATTAGAGATTTAATGGAATATGGAATATTAAGCTTTAATTGTTATAGTGCGCTCCTACGGACACCAAATCGAAACAATTTGGAGAAAGGTTGCCACATTTTCAGGAGTTCGAGGCAGTTATGTCTACAGACAATTCAATAAGTAGTAGCGGCCATCTTTCAAATGTTTCACACAGTTCAAGCAGAAAAAAATGATACTTTTTTAACACTGCAATGGTGATTGTGTTCATGATAGCATTGCTAAAGGCTAACCTCGTTCTCGTCCACCTCTTCGGCTTCTCCGTCACTGCTGCGCTCGCTCTGGTTGTCAGAGAAGTCGCTGTTGTCGCTGTCAGACATGTTCTATTCCCCCGAGTGACTGCAAGAGTGCAAATTCAGCCAACAAAAGAAGCAACTTAGCTATGCAGTTTGAGTTTAGCGCTACTGAGCTAACGCTAAGCTAATAGCCAGCAAGCTAGGCCGAACAAGGCTAACTTGTTGAATTTTTGGCGGCAAATTGACTTTATCGAAAGCTCCGAAATGGGGAAGCCCTTTCGAGCGCAAGAAATATTGTTCGCTCTCTCTCTGGCTGAAGAGAAAAAATGTGTCTTATTGTTAAGAAAATGGCCGTAAATGGGCCGCTTGTTTTGGAATCGTCTTTCGTACAGCAGGATTTCCGGGGATCTGGCCATTCTCGCGAGGGTTGGCTATTTTTTACACTGCCCCTACTGGTTAAAATAAAAAGTGAAATGATTGGATAAAAAGAGAGAGCTCTCACTTTGACAGATTTCAAAGAAAAAACTTCTTCCCTAATATTATTCGGCATGACCACATTTACTTGAGTACTGTTTTGAAGCTACTTTTACTCGAGTACATTTTCTGGCTACTTATCCACATCTGAGTAGTGGCGTGGAAAGTAAATCTATCCACCTAACCGCCAGCTTTTCGCTTCGCAGTTTAAGGAGTAAAAGTTCCTCGTTCCTCATAGTAGGATCTTTGTTAGGCTTCGACGTCAGACATCTCGTTGTTTATCGCGCTCTCTCGTGGCCTGATCGCCGCAAAAAGTCGCCAGAATCGCTTCGTGGATTGTGTTCTTCTTCCTCTCCGGAGATGAACAGCGTGGGAGAAGCTTGCACTGAACTCAAACGGGAGTACGACCAATGTTTCAACCGGTGGTTCGCCGACAAGTTCCTCAAAGGGGAGCGCGACGCCGAGCCGTGCGAGGACAGCTTCCGGCTGTACCAGCGGTGCGTGCAGAAGGCCATCAAGGACAAGGACATCCCGGTGGACGGCCTGGACTTCATGGGCCCCAACAAGGACAAGCCCGAGAGCTGAAAAAGACGACAAATGACTGGAAAAGCCGCCGACAACCGCCGAGTGCACCCAAGGGCCAACTGAGCATGCGCACTGGAGCTTGCACCTGATGATGATGACACGCCTGCGGTCCAAGAAAAGGGCAATACTACAGGATTACTACATGACATTTCGTGTTGAGGCCGGTGTATTATTGTTTCATTAAATCGGTCGATATTTGCGATGCTGCAAAAACTTTTTTTGCTTACGGAACTTTTTGGGAATAAATGAAACTACTATTGTGAAGTGCTTGCTTTTTTTTTGTACTTTTGGTTTTAAAACAGTAACTAATGCAGAGGATTCCTGTGTAAAATCAAAATAATATTTTAGCATGCGATATTATATGTATGAAAATAACGCTTTGTAGTAGCAATTATTAATTTATTTATACAAAGTGTAAGGTGTCTCATGTCTAGCCGTTATCAATCCGGGCATTAAAATGTTCAGAAGGGGGTGGAGCCATTCTAGAAAAGGGGATTGGACTGAGAGGCAACCTTTTTCCTCCCCGTCTTGACGATGGATGACTTAGAATGTGGACACCTGGCGGCAGGTTGCACGCCACTAATGTCAGAAGCTAGTCTCGTTCATGTGCGGCTTGGGGCTACCCGTCGGGGGAGCGGCCGGGCTCTCCGGCGACCCCTCGGGCGACGGCGAGGAAGCGGGGCTGGCGTTGCGGCGAGTCGACGCCGCTATTTGCGAGCGTGTGGGGCTGGCGGAGGGGGACGGCGGTGCGGGAGCGGCGCTTCTGAAGGAAGGCTGACGAGTGGCGGGCGCCGTGGAGAAAGCCACGGGGGGCGCCCTCAAGCCAAAGCGCGCCTCCAACTCGCTGCACACGGCCAGACTCCGGCGGACGCCCTCCGACCCCGCCGGCGGCGCCGCCGCCATCTCGGAGCCCTTGGCCAGCTCCTGGCAGCGCTCGGCGAAGCCGCCCCGCCGCGTCCAGCCGCATTCTCGATCGGCCAAACGGCGGGGCCGGGGGCTGCACCCGGACAGGCACTGGGGGCCGAAGGCGGCGAAGGCGAAGGAGGGCGGCGGCCCCGGGGACGTCGACTTGGGGGGCGCCGCCTGGCGAGGGAGACTACCGTAGAGGGAAGAGCCCCTTCCTCCGAAAGAGCCCGGGCGATCCGCTCGGCCGCCGTCGCACGAACCCGAGGACAGACTGGAAGCACGGCAAGTCATCCAATCAGATTTCAATTCTGTTTGGAGGCGGCCAATCAACAACAACCACGTACCTGCAGGTGGAGGTTCGGGGCGTGCTGTCGGGAGTTCTGGTGAGGGCCAGGTCACACTGGTCCAAAAGCGCCAGCAGCTCCTCCTCGGTGGGTCCGCCCAGCGCTGAAACCGACCACACCGCCCGTCAGAGCCGCTCGGACGGACAGACGGAGAGACGGACGGACGGACATTTACCTCGGATGTCCACCTTCCCCGCGATCTCCATGGCCGTGGTCAGGTCCCACATTTGGATGCTCCCGTTGGCGTGGCCGCTGAACAGGTAGCGTCGGGGCCGCGAGCCGATGCGACTGGAGCCTTCGCACTCGTGCACCACAAACGCCGTGATGGACGTGGCGTCCACCGAGCGCACCTCGCACACCCTGACAACGCACGGACGGGCGGGCGGGCCCACCGTTAGCGTCCAGCCAAAGAACAAACGTAACCGGCTCGAAAGTCTAAGTCACCTCTTGCCGTTGGACGACAGCCTGACGTAGAGTTTGTCGGTGTCCGGGACCACTCTCTGGATGAAGACCTGCTGGTCGTCTCGCTCCCCGTACGGCCCTGTCGAGTCACGAGAATTCAACCCGCGAACGGCCAAAGTACGAGGGGGCCAGAAAAGTCAGGAAAAGTCAGGAAAAGTCAGGAAAAGTCAGGAAAAGTCAGGAAAAGTCAGGAAAAGTCAGGAAAAGTCAGGAAAAGTCAGGAAAAGTCAGGAAAAGCCCCGTACCTATTTCGGTTCCCGCGCTGCAGCCCCCCTGGCCGTCCACTTCATCCAGGCTGAGGATCTTGAAGGAGGTGAGCGGCGTGGAGCCCGGCTGGGTGGAGATCATGCCCCGGAAGCGGGTCACCGTCCACGTGCGGACGTGGTTGTTGTCGGCGCACACTGGCGAGTGGACGTTCGGACGGCGTCAGCTGAGGTGGGGAGCCGGCCGGTGGGCCGGTGGGACGCCGGCCGTCCATTACCTGAGATGAGGTGCTTCTCGGACAGCATGATCTTGGTGACGGGGCTGCGGTGGACCGAGAAGGTCTGGAAGAGTTGCGGGCCCGAGCCCACCGTCTCCGGGTGCTGCACGATGACGCGCACCGCGCCCGAACTGGTGCCGTAGGCGATCTCGATCCAGTTGCCGCTGTCGCCTGAAACCAAGAGGACAAAGTCATTCTTGGCCATCGACCACACATTGAAAACATTGTCGCCGACCAGGCGGGACGTCCAATTCATTCTTTCCGGG
Organism: Stigmatopora nigra; assembly: GCF_051989575.1. NCBI lineage: Eukaryota > Metazoa > Chordata > Actinopteri > Syngnathiformes > Syngnathidae > Stigmatopora > Stigmatopora nigra. Next base: position 528,444 of record NC_135515.1, on the reverse strand, counting down.
GCCGGAGTACGTACTGGTTTTGGGCGTCAGGTAGACGCTGAGGGCGGTGATGGCGTCCTCGGCGGGGTCGCGATAAAGTTCCGTCACCAACAGGTCGTTGTCTTTCATTCTCAGGGGAAACTTCTGAACGTCTGAAGAGGAAAACCGCCGTCAGCGGCGCCCACTTTCCGGTCTGCGGTTTCCGTACCGATGTAGTAGATGGATCCGTTGTTGCAGCCCAGGATGAGGAAGGAGGCGGCCGTGTCGTAGCTGCTGATGGGAACCACGTCTTGGTTCTGCGCCACAATTTCACAAAATGGCGTCACCAAGGGCCAAACAAAAAAATCTTCAAAGTGTCAGCAACTCTTGCTTTTCAATCCCCGTTTTATTTTGTCTTCATCCGTCAATCCCATATTTCTTCCTACCTGCCAGTGCTTGGTGACGGCGTTCCACACGCCGACCTTCCCCGTGTGACTGGTGGCGATCAGCTGGTTGCCCACGAAGAAGAGGGACTCCACCGGCACGTTCAGGCCAAAGACGCCTGAAAGATGGCGACGGCGCGTTAGGATCAAGTAGAGCAAGACCGGGTGGGGGGCGGGGAGCTCTCACCGATCTCGTTGCCGTTGCCGTCGGGGCAGATGGACCAGAGGATGATCTCGGTCCCCGAGGCCACGGCCACCATCTTGTCGTTGTCCCCCAGGCAGCCGCCCATCACCCTGGCGTTGAGCGCCACCCGGTCGATCAGGCAGTCCAGGCGAGGAGACGTGAACACCTGCTGCCACCCGCTCGACTCCTTCACTCTGAATACGTCAATGAATACATGAAACAAACCAATGGCCACGAAGCGCTTGTCCAAAGCCACCTTGTCCGTTTTGCCTACCTGTAACAGGCCACAAAGTGCGAGTAACCCACGGCGATCCAATTGTGATGACCGCAGATGATCCGAACCAGGCCCGGATCTGACGACGACGAACCTGCGTGGCGTGTGCCAATCGGCGGCGGCCATTAGCATTCGGAGCGGACGCTCGTCGGGCGAGCGCTTTCCCACCCGTCGACGACCCCCTCTCGTCGCCCCTGGTCAGCATCCCGGAGTTGCCCAGGTTGGGGGGCATGGTGTTGCTGCGTCGGACCGGCGCTCTCTCGCCGGGCGCCGTTCGACCCGCCGGGAACTGGGAGCCGGCCACGCTGTGACGGTTGCGCCGCTTGGCTGGGTGGACTGAGACACAGACGTGACAAACGGCGGGCGCTCACTTACGCTAGGGAGTAAACAAATAGCGCCATATGATATTAAAGGAAGAGATAGATTTACCCGGCGGAGGCAGGTAGCCGTTAAAGAGGACGTTTCCGCAGGAGGATCGGTCCAGCTCGTCGCACAGCTGCAGTTTACGCACTGGACACACGGCGGCGGCGACGTGGTTAGTTAGTTCAACAAAACAGAACATTTTCGTTTTTCCCCTGTAAATTGCTAAAAAAAAAACATTACTTTCCCCCCCTCATAGTTCTGAAAACAGCAAAAGGCCCGGCCGGGCGTTACCGAGAGGCGTGATCCCGTAGAACTCGGCCTCGTGCATGAGCATGTGCACGCTGACGGAGCGCGGGTAAAGTTCTTTGCTCCGCAGGAAGTTGAGGATGGAGGCGAACAGAGACGGATCTCGGTCGATAAAGATCTAAGGACAAACGGGAGGCGGCGTTAAAGGGGCCAAAAGTCAAGCTAGCTAGCTGTCAGCATTTGTTCAAGTGGCTTCAAGCTATGTCCGAGTCGTTAAGGGTTAGTTATGGACTTACAGCGCCCGTTTCATCCTTCAAGGTGGAGATGCGTCCGCTCAGAAGACTGAAAACACACAGACAATGGTCATTTTTTGGAGTGGATATTATAACATAGTCACAGTCAACAAACACTTGAACATCCCCATTATTATTTACCATATTTTGATTTTTTTTATGAATAGAGAAATGACTTAAAGTACACAAATTGGAATGGTACCAATTCTAATGATACCAATGTCATTATCAGTTCAAAATGTATTTTCACAAGCTGATGGTTAAGTTGTTGTTTTGAATGCCCACCTGGAGAAAAAGGAGTCTGGAACCCAGGTCAGCGTCTGGCGGGAGGTGCTGAACCTACAAAAACAAACACATCTTTAGCATTTTCGACGTCTCTAGCCGTCAATAGCAGGCAGACACCTCATTCTAATGATTTCAAGTCAGCCCTCGCATCCCTCGGGTGGAAAAGTTTGGATACCCTTGTGGTGCTGGGATAAAACCATTTAACCCTCAAATAAGATTAGGGCCGTTAAAAAAGTGGATAGTTGTTAGTCTTTTTTCTTAGTTGCCGTTTTAGACGTGCCATTTTCTCATGTAAATACAGTTCTTAGTGACACCCAATCCAATTTGTTAAGAACTACCGAGAGAAGCCAAACGAGTTCAACAATAGCATCAATAGCATCGCAACAACGTTCCATTGTCAGTCTCTCGTCGCTCACAAATCGGCACAATTTACACAGAATGTTCCTTTGACTTGCTTTTATATGTCTGTTGACCTACAAAACATTTTAATGTGCCTAACTTGAGTACGGCAAAGTTACTTGACACTGACTGTGACGTGACGCGTCCCACCGACGATGCTAAAGCTAGCCGCTGTTATCCGACATAAACATTTCCTCCTTACCGCTTGCCTCCCACGTTTAAATGGATAAGGTCTCCACTCTTGGCCGTGTTGGACATCGTGCCGCGGGTCCACCGACAGCTCAAAGTCAAAAAAGGACACTTTTAATCCATATTTTTGGGACGGAGTGAGCTTCCGCTGGAGTGGTTGAAGCTACTTCCGGGATGGCAATGGGGACTTTGGCGGGAAAGAAAACCCGAAAAGGAGCATTTTGGCTAGGTTGGATTGGGAGGCAATTTTTGCTAGCCAAATAAATCTCCTGAACAAAAACATTTGTGCTTTCACAAAAAGTAATACAGAAATAAACCGAAATATACTCAAGATAGTCTGGTGAATGTTTTGAGAGCACTTTTTTTTTTATATTCGCACATTTTGTTTCTGAAAGCGCAGCATTTGTGGCCCCTCATTGAATGAGACATCAATTGTTAGCGGGGGCTTGCTAACAGTTTGATGCAAAGAATGAACAAAACAAAAGTACAATTCAAACAAACATTTTGCACGTCTACTTTGATTTCCAGCGGCGTGGTGTGCGCCCATGTTGTTTCAGCAGGAATTGTGAGCTTCCTGCTCGTGTCTTGCGGCCAACGCCATTTTCCTGCCATTCTCCCGCGCAGCAAGTTAGCGAGTTAGCGTGGGTCTGGGGGACTTCCCCTTACTTATCTTCTCCTTAACCACAAGGTTATCATTTTCAAACTTGTTCCTATATGAGTCCCTTTCATTTGTCACTTATTTGCAATTTTCTGGATGCTTCGGTGAAATAAAGTGGCCGGCTTTATTACATTTGCTATTCAAAGTGACTTCATGCTATTTTCCTCAGCTTTTTTTTTAATGTTGCCATCAAACAGGCTTTTAAAGATATTTCATGATATTATTTATCTTGTGGAGCAATTTCAGCAGGCTCGCTGGAGCTTCTGGCTTTCTCATGACATTCTTCACATAAGAAATGATGGTGCAATCTTTTTTATCACAAAGTTGACCTCATTTTAGGACATATTAGGCCGCGCGAGAGAGAAAGAGAGAGAGAGAAGAGTGGGAGGGACATGGGATGTCTCGGAAGACAAAAGCAGAAGACCCATTGTGAAGACGAGGCAAAAGGGCCAAGCATCCATAAAGTTTCTTTTAAGGTGAGTGGACTTTTCCTCCACTTTGTCTAACCTTTCCATATAAACTGTAGTGTAGTCCAGTATCCCAACTGTGGCAGGTCATCCTCTAAAATATCTTCTCAGGGATGGATCCGGCGGCCAACTCCAGCCTCCACTTCCCCGGCAACCAATCGGACATGGTGAGCAGCGTGTTCACCCGGCGGGCGCTGCCCTGGCTCTACCTGGCGGCGTGCGCGGCGGGCCTGCCGCTCAACGGCGCCGCCGCCTGGATCTTCTTCCGCGTTCCCAGCGACTCGGCCCTGGTGGTGTACCTGAAGAACATGGCGGTGGCCGACCTCCTCATGCTGGCCACCTTCCCCTTCCGGGTGGCCGTGGAGCTGGGCGTGGGCGGCTGGCGCCTGCGGGCGCTCACGTGCCGCTACACCTCCGTGCTCTTCTACGCCTCCATGTACGTGGGGATCCTGCTCATGGGGCTCATCAGCCTGGAGCGCTACGTGAAGATCGTGGGCCCCACTCGGTGTCGGGGCCGCTGCCGATGCCGGGGCCGCTTCCTGCGAGATCCCGGCGCCGCCCGGGTCCTGGCGGCGCTGGCCTGGGGCCTCCTGGCGGCCTGCGCCCTGCCCAACGCGGCGCTGACCCGCCGGGCCGCCGACGAGGAGTCCTCCCGCCACTGCGTGCGTCTCAAGAGCCCGCTGGGGGTGCAGTGGCACCGGGCGTCGGCCTTGTTCAGCGTGGGCCTCTTCTGGCTGACCCTGCTGGTCCTGGCCTTCTCCTACTGGTCCATCGCCAGGCGGATCTGCCGCTCGTACCGCCGCGTGCGTCGGGACGGCGCCGGCGTGGGCCGCAAGTCCAACCGCGGCATCTTCTGCCTGCTGGCCGTCTTCTTCGTGTGCTTCGTGCCCTACCACGTGTGCCGCGTGCCGTACACCCTCAGCCAGATGCCGGCGTCGGGATTCGGGCCGGAGTGGCGCTTCCTGCTCTTCCAGGCCAAGGAGGCCACGCTCTTCCTGTCCGCCGCCAACGTGTGCCTGGACCCCGTCATCTACTTTCTCATGTGCCGCAAGTTCAGGGAGTCCCTGTTGGCGCGCCTGTCCAGACGGGACCCCGGGAGCGCCGCCACCGCCGTCGTCATCGCCGCCACCGCCACCACGCCCAGCGTCAGCGACATCTAGGAACATTTAGGTCATTTCAGTCACGGGGGTGCTGCGACACCCCAAATTGGGAGCCTGCTTATTGTCCATTGACGGAGTAGATTTGACTGCCCTCTAACGGACACCAGAGGTACTGTAGTTGTAAGCAGACCAGCCAGTTAATGCTCAATATGAACGCTAGGAGGCAGCGTTTTCCCACTAATGGAAATGAACGAGCCAAGTACTTTTTGGGACAAATAAAATTGGAAGCCACAATACTAGCCCACCAAATGATGTCAATGAAAGGAATTTTTAGGGATTTAAGGGGAAAAAAGAGGCTCTGTTCAGCAGATTTCCATATCAAACCTCTCATCGAAAAATGAGATAAAATAGGCTGACTGGAAAACAAATCTTCACCTTAAAAATATAAATAAATCTAGACGACTATATCCAACAAAGTCTATCTATTTTTAATTTGAACATATTTTTGATGATGATTTTGACTGAAAAAAATCCAATTTTGTTTTGATTCAAACATGATTTCCATGCGCCTTCTTTATAAAACCGCAATGCAAATGTCAACGCAACATGGTGACAGGTCGCGCTCTCGTCAAAGAGGAAGTGGCGAGACCGCCGCCAGGCAGATGGGCCCGGCCGGCGCCACTGTCGTGGGTAGACTGCTTATTTTTGATATCTGCTCAACTGTCTTCTGGCTCGCCATCTTCCAGTAAGTCAACAAACGTCTGCCTTTTTTTTCCAGCTAACAAAAAGAAAATCAGAGCGACTTCCCGTTTCCCCCGGCGCATCTCTTTGGGAGGAAACGGCGTGAGACGTCATGAGCCAGTCCTACAACCGCTCTTCCGAGCAGAGCGCGTGCCCCCCGTGGACCGGCTACGTCTTTTCCGTTGTCTACGGCCTGCTCTTCTTGGTGAGAGACAAACTTTTTGATGGCGGCCTACGCTTGAGGGGCTTTTTATTGTCGCTAAAAGACAATGGAGTACGCAAAAGTGTGACTCGGCCGGCTATTTAGACAGGTTTGCTGCTCAACGGCTTGACGCTGAGGGTTTTCCTGCGCCGGCGCGGTGGAGGCGGTGGCGGAAACGCCGGCTCGTCGCGCTGCGTGGGAATCTACCTGAAGAACTTGGCGGCCGCCGACTTCCTGCTGACTCTGTGCCTCCCCTTCCGCGTGGTCAAGCACGCCGCCGGGCTGTCGCCCCTTCTTCTCCGGGCCTACTGCGGCTTGGGGGCGCCGGCCTTCTACCTCAACATGTACGCCAGCATCCTGTTCATGGGACACATTGCGGGAAACCGGTAAGTAAGCGCCACTTTGCTTTCAATTTCCCGGTTGTGGGGTTAAGAAGCCCTTCCCACCTTGACGCAGGTACCTGAAAATCGTCCATCCTCTGCGCACGCACCCGCTGCAGTCGCCGCGGGTGGCCCGCGCCGTCTGCGCCGTGACGTGGCTCCTCCTTCTGACGCTGGCGGGGACCTACGTGGTCCTGTCGCTGCTGACCGACCAGGCGGCGACCGCCGAGTCCCGCGGCTGCGACGACCTGCAAAGTGAGCAGTCCAAGGCGCTTTACAAGGTGAGGCGGCAAAAATGCTCTGTATGATACCCCATTCTTTCTTTATCGGCTTTAAATACGGTGAAATACAATGAAACCCGAGTTATTTCTTTTGGGGGGCACCCAAAGGCAACAGGAAGTCACGCAAAGTGAACAATAAATCATCTTTTGTCCAAGCCTCAATGCAGCAACGTTAAACAGAAGTGACCTCAAATAAACGGGAAGTAAGAGCCATGAAAGCTCAAATCAATGTTTAGGGAAACCCTAGACGTGTGCCAAAAAAAATCTCAAGGGGAAGTGATCTGTAAGTGGCCCAAATTCAACATGTAGTCGCCCAAAATCCCCCATAAAACACCGCAAATGCCCGGAAGTGACGTGCGTTTGTTTGTCGGCGAGCAGGCGTTCCACGTCTTCTGGGCCGCCGTCTTCTTGACGGTCCTGACGGGCGTGCTCTTCTTCTACGGCGGCACCTCCCGCCGGCTGGCGACGGCGCGTCGTCGCCGGCCCTCCTCGTCCGGGTGGCGCCGGCTGTCCGAGTCGCGGCGCAACGCCCAGGTGCTGGCCGCCGTCTTCTGCGTGTGCTTCGTGCCCTACCACCTGGCGCGCCTGCCCTACGCCGTGCTGCGGCCCGCCCACTGCTCGGCCTGGTTCTACCTGAAGGAGGCCGGCGTGGCCGTCTCCGTCCTCAACGTCTGCTTGGATCCCCTCCTCTACTTCACCTTCTGCAAAGCCTTCCGGGAGCGGCGGAGGCGGGACCACCGGCCGGCTTCGGCCCGGCCGGCCGTCGCCGAGCCGACGTTCCGGAAGACGTCCGCCTGTTCTTCCACCAGTGACTTTACTTGACCCCTGGCCGCTGAAATAACGCCATTTGCTTCGATCCTTAGTTGTTTTAAAGGAATGTAGGAAATATAAGTTCTTGAGGAAGGTCCTTCATCTATTGCAATGAACAAGTGAAACATGAGCAAACCAGCAATTCTTTTCTATGGCTTACCTTGCCCCTGCCAACATGGCTGCCATGTACACCAAGTGGGGGCAAATATTATGCATTGGTTACAGTCAAATTCTGGGAAAAATGCATATTTATCCTTTAGAGCATACTTGTAGCAACCTGTAATCTGTAAATAGATGCAAAATAGTTGCTTTGCTTTCTTCATGAAGCTGTTATCAGTGAAAATTAAAAATAGTAGACGTGGAATGGCAGGATTGTCCATGTTGGCTTTGAAAGGAGCAGCGGAGTTTACCGTAAGTCCTTCTTCTTCAGGCGTGAAGAACAAAAAAAAAGGTCGAAATGGTCCGTGGCGGGATGACGTTTTGTCCTTTTTAGGCCAGCTTTTTCAATAGCGCGGCGGAGAGCAAAAAAGAGCCAAGCGGGCCGGACGGGGTCAGCCGGTGTCGTGGGAACGAGGCCGCAAAAATAAACACAAGTGCTTTCAATTTCAGCTGACGTCACTTTTAGCCCGGCTTTCTTTCTCTAGCAAAACTTTCTTTCCTTCTTCGCTCTTCCACGGACATGCCGCCGTTCCTTTGGGGGGTGCTGGAGCCTATCCCAATCACTCATAGCTAGGAACAATTTAGCATACAATTAGCCTAGCATGCAGGCGAGTCCCGGCCAATGTCCAGACCGGAGGCCTGACATGGCATCAAACCCAGAACCTCAGAAGCAAAAGCGCTCACTCGTTGTGGTCAAACTTCAACTTTGTTAGGAAAAGAGGAGACGAGAACGCTATTCTACGCCCCAGTCAGACGGCGGGCGCGCTTGCGCCGACACGTCTGGAAAGAATGCCAGCGGCGAGCGGTCGTTGTCGTGAGTCACGTGATCCCCCAATGAGCTCGGCACGAGCGTGATGTCACGTCTACGGCCCCAGGGAGCGCTCTTTGATTTTTAGCGTGCGTCACAATGGCGTCCAGACGGGCACCCGCGTGAACAGAAGTCATCACTTCCTGCGCCAGACCGCAACTTTTGTCACGCTGGCGATGACGCGACGCCCGCCGTCTTTTTGGGACATTTGTCCACCAAATGTCACCATTTTTTGAGCTCGCCGTTGTTTCACGGTCGACCCTTGACCTTTGGCCCGAGGTGGGAATGTCGGAGGGACTCGGAACAAGAGTGCGTCTTTCGGACGTGTTTGCGTTCACACGCCGCCTATCCGTCCGTTCGTCCGTCCGTCTGTTTGTCGCCATTAAACAGGTGAAAGGCAAACGCCAATGGTTTGTCTTTTTTTGTTTGTTGGGTGCGCATGGGCTGCTTTGCGTGGCGGCGGCAGTGGCGGCCAGTAAATGTGGAGCGAGGAGGCGCCCGCCATTTAGGGCCAACATGTCAGCAAATCTCCCAACATTCCAACTTTTTTCTTCTGTACAGAGCAGCTGCCGCCGCACATTTCTCTCTCTCTCTCTCTCCCTTTCTCTTTCTGTCTCCCCCCTGTGTGTCCTCCCCCCTCAACTCTTTCTCTCTCTCTTTCTTTTTCTCATCCCTCCTTCCTTTCCTGGCTCCCTCCCTCCTTCTTTCCAGTTTCTTTTTTTTCCCCCCTCACAGCAGCGGACTTTCTGGCGTCCCAATCGCGAGCGTGCGGACGGACGACGACGACCTGGCCGCCGACGAGATGACGTTCGCGGCGACGGGCACGGCGCCGTCGTCGGGCCATTTTTGCCAGCTCGGAAAAGTCGGGCGCCGTCCCGCGCGGGAATAGGCCAGCCGGGAAGCACCACCTGAGGGAAAGGTAAGTTTTGGTTTGGCTTTTGGTGGCGGCCACCGACCCGTGTGAGAGTTGGGAAGCTTCTTTTGGAATGTTGGAATGCGGTGTGGGGGGGGTCCCGTTAGGATTCCGGGAAAGGGACGCGGTGTCGTCAGGCTGCGCTTCGGCCGCGTGGCCTTCGGGGGGCAGCACTGAGGGCCACAGTGGATGGACCGTTCCATTTGCTTTCAACTTGCTGGGCTTTAACGTCTGCTCACTAAGGAATGGAGAGCCACGGTGACCTATTTGGGAATGTAAATACGAACTCAGCCGTCCTTTTTTCGGCACCCTCAGCGCGACTTCCGCTGGCGACGTCCCTCGACACCGCATCATGCCCGAGGGCTGGCGCCGCAGATCGTCCGGCAACGCGGCAGGTGAGACAAGTGCCTTATCTCGCCGCTTTCTGCAAAGTGGACAATTGTTTTAGAATTGGCGCGTGTTGCCCTCCTCCATACAACAGCCCACGTTTCTTCTAGGAAAGGTGGATAGACAAAAGAGCCATGTTTCTAGCCAGTAGGTCACTCAAAAGTATTCCGATACCAGGGGGTACATTGATTTTTTTTCTTTTTTTACTTTTCACAACATTTGCCGCCAAACGGAATAGCGTAAAAGCAGACGTGCACAGACGTTGTCCGTCTCCTAACGGCTTTGCGCCAATGTGTTGGGACTTGTCGCCGCTGGGAATTTCAGCTTAAATACAAGCTAGCGGATTCCTGCGCCTATGTTAATGGCCCCCTTCGTGCATTTTTGAGCTCTTTTGATGAGGCCGCGAGAAGCTCGCGTCATGACGTCGTCTCCTTCACGCGTCGGCATTTGACGGCAGGTGGCAAGCGTCCGTCGTCGGCGTCGTCGCTGAGCGGGATGGTGGATCGGGGGCTGTCGGCGGGGCGGCGGGGGGCCTCGTGCGCCTCGGTGGACGACGCCTGCCGTCGTCCCGCCTCCCCGTCGCTGTGGTCTTCGGCCTCGTCGGCGTCCCTGCGCGACGCCTCGCGCTCTTCTTCCTCCTCGTCCTCCTCGTCTTCGCTGCCAGGGGGGGCCGGCGCCTGCCGGGGTTCCCACATCAGCCTGGAGCTCACGCCCCTGGCGGGGGCCGGGACAGGAGTCCACCCGGGGCGCCCCTCGCGGACCCAGCGGGTCCTGATGGAGATCGTGGAGACGGAACAGGCCTACGTCCGGGACCTCAAGAGCATCGCCGAGGTCGGTTTGGAGTCCGTCCTTCTTCCAATTGAATTAGTCTTTGTGAAAATGTGCTTTTTTTTGGGCATTACCTGCAGGACTACCTGGGATGTATCATCGACCGCGGCGCCCTCCCGCTCAAGCCCGAGCAGGTCAGCGGCCTCTTCTGCAACATCGAGGACATTTACGAGTTCAACAGGTAAGGGCTTCCAAACTAGCGCATCGTAGCCATTCTGCCCCCCTGAAAATCCAAAGGACGGGTTGCCAGATTGGCCGTTGATTGGCTAGTGAACCAAGGGACGTACACGAGGGTGGGGGCGCCGTTTCTCCGGCTCGATCGCCGCTGCTCACAACGTTTCCCATGAGAACGTGAGGCAGGAAGTCTGGAAGGAATGAAAACTATCCGTGTGTGTGTGTGTGTGTGCCCAAATCTTGGCCTTTTTGTGTGTGTGATTTACGGGAGGGTTTGATAACGTGTGTGTGTGTGTGCGTGTGTTTGTGTTTTCCGCTCACACACTGGAGCTTTTGTGTGCAGCGTGTGATTTATGGTCCTGTTTAATAATGTGTGTGCGCATGTGTGTGAGAGAGAGTGTTTGGGTTCACACATTGTGCGCGTGTGTGTCATTCAACTACCGTAGTTTCCGGACTATAAGGCACCTCTGAATAGGGGGGGGGGGTTTGTTGGAGCAATAGCGTTGGCTTGGCTGCCCCGGACGGGGATGGACGTCTCAACGTCGGTGCGCCGTGGTGGTTTACGGCCGCTTCCAGACGTAAAAAAGTCGGCGCCGTCCTTTCTGCAAACTTTCCGTCTTATCTCTGGTCCCAGCCAAAGACTTGCGGCAAAATCCACATTTTTCTTTCTTTCCGGGAAGCCGTCCAAGCAGAAAAGAGGAAAGTGGCCGCTAAGAAACGCTTTTCCACATTTTGACAACCTTTTTTTTTCTTCTGCCGACCAGAGCAGACGGGCAAAATGAGAGCGTGACGCTAACGGCGAGCGTGGCTAAAACGGCGGATGAGCACGGGGGTTCCAAACAGCCCCCCCACCCCCCCAAAAGTCAAAGTTGACTTCCTGCAGAGAAAACAACATTTGACCTCATTTCGTTCTTGACTTGCACAAACATACGGAAAAAGTAAAAGAGAGAGAGAGAGAAAGACAAAGATGCAAAACAATAGTTTGATGTGCGTGAGCACAAAGTTATGCGAGTGTGAGCTGAAGGAATGCGCAGCGTTTACACATGTCACGTTCCTGCCCGGCTCTCTTTTATGTTCTCATTGTTTGGTCCAGAAAGAAGACATTGTCTCCTAGTAGTTCTTGTCGTTGTTGTTGTTGGATGTAGACTTTGTGCTGTTGTCTTTTGTTGTTTGCTCTGTGGCGCCCCCTCCAGTGGTGATATTTAGCTTCATTTTTTGAGGCATTGGCTTCATTTGTCTGGTGTGTGTTTTTGCAACGTTTTGCGTTGCCATGTTTTGCTATCAAGACAAGTTGCTTTTTGTCTTTTGTCTTGTCTTGTTGTCTATTGCATTGTTTCCTCTGGTTTTGTGTTGCTCTCTGCCATGTTTTTTGATACAGCGTGTTGTGGTGTGTGTGTGTGTGTGTGTGTGTGGCTGAGGACGGGGAGGTGCTCCACCGGGAGCCGTATATACTTAAGTCGGGGATGGCAGGCATTTTCATGCTTCTTCTCCAAGGTTGCAATTTGCTCCTCTTTTAGTCGCACAAATGATAAAGTGGTCCTGGCTCATTTTCCCGCTGGCCACCACCGCCTAAAAGCGCAAACACGCACGCGTGCGTTTGTCTCCACCTTAGTGCGCACACACACACACACACACACCATGCCACTATTTTTCTTTCTTTTGTTCTTGTTACTTTGTGTGTCTGTGTGTTTTTTTTTCCTTTTTCTTTCTTCCTGGTTCGTCTTTCTTCTGGTCGTTTCTCAAGCGTGACGTTAAGGACAAATGTTCTGGCCGCAAAGCGGGCCTGGCGCCAGAGACAAGGAGACAGATGGACGGATGGGGGCTTTTTTTTGCGTCTCCTTGAATTTCATAAACGTGGCAGCGCGTCCAACTCAAACATGTCGTCTTTGGCGAGAATTGGAGCCCGATGATGTCATAGCCCGAGAGGGAGAGTGGTGACATCACGCCGTTAGCCCCCCTGTCACAAGATAGACCCATCGAGAAGGAATAGTAGCAAAAGAAATGACACAGGAAGCCATTTTAGGCTCCAGTCAATGAGTTGCTTCCAAAAGGAATCTTAGCCACTAAAAGCAAAAGAAAGAAAGAAAGCAGCCCCCAAAGTTTGTGACACTGTGTGAAGTGTTATCGGAGACGCCGCCCCAGTGGACTGGAGTGGAGACTTTCTCCCAAATCAAGCGTGAACAAAACAAATGAAAGCACTTCACGGCTCAAGCCACGGGAAATGGGACAAATTGCTCAAGGATGTGCACATACACGCACACACAAAAAACGTCTGAAAAAGGACAGGAAGCCTGCTCCACTGGCATCAACACAACAACAAAGAAAAGCTGACTTGGATGGAAGGGGGGAAAAAGAAAAAGCCATTTTGATGGATCCAAATGTCCAAATGAGATGGCAATTTTGTATCAAGGGAAGAAGCCATCTTTGAAAAGAAACATCAAGTCTGAAGCAGCTGTTGCAGCGGTCGAAAGATGCTGTCAAACTTAAGAAAGACGGTTTTTAAAAAAGTCCCCCCCCCCCCCTGTGGGCAACATGTCCTTTTACTCAATCTCGAGTAGAGCCATCATAAAGTCTCCAGAAAGCAGAGCTGAAAAGAGAGACAGGAAATGGGAAGCAGCTGTTTAGTTTCTCCCCCCGCCCCCTCCCAAAAAAATGGTGCCCCCGAAATTGGCATCATGAAATGAGGTAGGCATGTTTATCATCTTTTCCGCCACAAAAATCTCAGCAAGTTATGCCTTGAAAGACACAAACTTTGCCATTTTGCTTCCAAGGGGCCCTTTTTTGGGACGTCATTTTAACACCGACCGAGAGATTTATAGATTTAAGATGAGTGAAATTGAGCAGATAGGCTCATCGGGAGCAAAAAAGAAAGAAATCTCTGGAAGCTGGGCTGGAAAAATCTCATTATGACTTCATTTGATGCCTTCAAGCAAGACGATATGCAAGTTTTCGGACGCCCTCTAGTGGCAGAAATCTCTTTTTTGGGCAGACTCCCAAGCTTTTTCCTAATCTTTTTTTTGTTGTTTTGTGTTTAAGAATGGTCGTAAATTGCAGCCAGATGTTTGCATGTCCTCCTTGTCCTCCTCCTCTCATTGCGGCATCCCAGCAGCGCAAACAAGTCAACGCGCATTTCATGTCCAAATAAATAAATGGAGCATAAAAGCCGTAAAAAGTGATGGACCAGGAGGCCACTTGCTGGCAATTGGCTCATCAGATCAAATATAAAAAACATTTGGAAATGGCCGGCGTGCCAAAATGGACTTTGAAAAAAAAGCAATTCAAGATGATTTCAAATGCTGAAAATGTCCACAAAAATGGCAATAAAATCATTTTATGTCCAGGAGGAAAAATCTGGGTATTTAAATTTTATTCTTGTCTAATCAGCATCGTTTGTGTGGCTTTTTTCCTCCCCTCACAGTGAACTTCTGGAAGATTTAGAGAGAAACCAGCACGCCGCTGCCGCCATCGCCGACTGCTTTGTGGAAAGGGTGAGAACGAGGACGACGACCAACAACAATTGTGCGCCCGTCAAACGCCTCCAGTGTGCGTGATAGGAAGCACACGGGGTCACGCACGCACGCACGCCGGCACGCACCACTTTGTTGATGAAGTGGCGCTGCAAAACATGGGCGCAGCGACACCCCGTTAAAAGAAAGCAGGCCCACCTTGTGGAAGGATTTGCTTGTCAAATGACGTCTGACTTGTGTGTTTTCAGAGTGAAGCCTTTGACATCTACACGCTGTACTGCATGAACTACCCCAAGTGAGTAGACATGACGTACGTAGTAAATGGAAATCAATCCAAAGTGCCACGCTCAAATGAAAGAAAGAATCCAGAGGACACCAAGGTTGACGTCGTCACGGCGAGTGTGACATCATGGCTGCGTTATTTTGAGGGAGGGGCCTTAGGTTCTGGTTCTGGCCGCTGCATCTGTTTCCTCTCAATTTGTCCCGCGTCAAGAGCGGGACGCTAAACGCCGTGGAGCTCCAAAAATGTCCTCCCTCCCTCCCTCCCGTCGCCTTTCTGGACATTGAAACATTTGAGGAAAAGACGCACGCCAAAAGACCTTTGCTGGGCCAAAAAGGGGGGGACTAGGGGGGCTGTTTTTTCATTTTTGTTGGTGTTCTGCTTGTAGGAAAGTAGGTCAAATGTTTTCAGTGATCCAAAGCAAAGTAGAAAAAGAAAAAAGGAGGAGGAGGAGGAGGAGGTGCTCTTGAAACATCTGCTGACTTTTCACTTACGTCTTGATGGCTTTTGAAACTCTTGCAAAACCAAAACGTAAAAAACAAATGAGAAATGAATCCATATTTCAAAGATTCATTGGCTGTCTATACAAACAGATTGGCCACCTCACAAGCAGTCCTCAAAAAAACAAATGGTACGACTAACCTGTCAATTCCGAGGACTGGAAAGACTCTCTGAGCTGTTCCTTGGATGTCTGGCTTTTGGCTTTTGGACTTTGGTGGGAGGGAAGGCATTGGGACCGGGACGGAAGGTTTGCCCTTCCCTCGCGCCGGCCGGTCTGGAACAAGAAAAAGGAATGTCAGACCACTGACATCAGGAATGACAAACAAACAGCAAACGGCGAGGAAATCCTTTTCGATGAAAAATGCCAGCTGACAATCGTTTTCTAATAAGCATCTCCCAGTCAGGCTTCCTCATTTGTCTCTTGGAAAAGATCCCCCCCCCCCCCCCATCCATTCACCAGTCTTCTCAATTTACTGTATTTGCAGTTCCGTGTCGGTCCTGAGGGAGTGCATGAAGGACCAGATCCTGGTGCGCTTTTTCCACGAGAGGCAGGCCACCCTCAACCACTCCTTGCCCCTGGAGACGTACCTCCTGAAACCCGTGCAGCGCATTCTCAAGTATCACCTCCTGCTTCAGGTAGGCCGCTGGTGGCGGGGGCTTTGACGGATGGACGGATGGATGGACTGACTTTTTTTCCCTCAGGAACTGTCCAAACATTTGGACAAGAACGACCCGGGCTACGAGGTGGTGGAGGACGCCATCATCACCATGACGGCGGTGGCCTGGTACATCAACGACATGAAGAGGAAGCAGGAGCACGCCGTCCGACTGCAGGTAGACGTCGGTGGGCGGGCCTTGTCGGGGAAATGGTACGCCATTTCACGTCCTCCTCCTCCTCCTCGTCAGGAAATCGAGTCCCTGCTGGTCAACTGGAGCGGTCCCGACCTGAGCGGCTTCGGAGAACTGGTCCTGGAGGCTTCCTTCAAAGTCCAGCGGGTCAAGAAGGAACGCGCCTTCTTCCTGTTCGACAAGATGCTCCTGATCGCCAAGAAACGCGACGAGCGCTTTGTGTACAGCACGCACATTTTCGTAAGTCCAACGTGGCGGCTCCCCCAAAAAATCTTTCTGACCACGGCTCTTGGGGACTCTTCAGTGCTGCAACCTCCTGCTGGTGGACACCTTGAAGGACCCCCTGTGTTTCCGAGTGTCCGACTTGACCATTCCCAAGCAGCAACACGTCGTCCAGGTACATTTTTTGGAAGATTCCTTAGAGATTTCTTCCTCTTCCCAAACTCACTTTTGAAGCAAACGTATCGGGCTTCTTGCGTGGTGGTTTCAAGTCTTCAGAGCTTTTTTAATGGATGCCTTCCAAGTTTTTATTGTGGCTTTTTTCAAAGTGGCCCCCGGGGGCTCTAGAGTCTTCAAAGTTGGATAAACGAGCCTTTAAATGGTCCCCTTCAGAGCAAAAAGGTCAGAGTTGCCGCGTCTTTTTCAGGCATTTTTGGTCTCCTCCGTTTCTGGCAAAGTTGGACTGGAATCGGGGATGGAATTTTTCCAAAGTTTCTTCATCAACATGGGTCAGCATGCCATTCCAATGATCCAACTTGCTTACTTTTTCAGCCTCGACTTTCTCAGACTTTTGCTTGAATGGGCTGAATATTTATTTAAAAGGGGGATCAACAAAGTTACGTTTAAAATAGCCACTTGAAAGCCAAAATAATAGTCCTCCCCTCCCACTTTCAAACATGACTGCTTGGGAATTATTATATGTGCTGGAAGTATTATCAACACTTTTTTTTATGTCACTGACCGCGAGGGCGGAATTTGGAAAGGTGAATCAACACAAAATCCCCCTTCGATAAGCACTTTAAAGCTAAATATTCTTTTCAGGCATGACTTGTTGAGGCATTTTTCCTCGGTCTACTCATCACAGACACCACATTTCAGACTCATTTTAAAGTCCGTCTTTGGGGGCCCAATTTTATAAACGTTTACAGTCTCGTGACCAAATGTAAATATATCTTCTTCAACCCCTTTAATGGAAACAAAATGGCCCTTTGGGGCTACATTTTGTAAATGTTAGGCTGCAACCGCCATTTCTTTCTACTTTTTGGGGTGGCTACGTGTGGCGGGAACGGCATGTACCAAGTGGGGGGGTCGGTGGTTTATGGTCTGGTTCAAGGCCTTTAAACGTTGGCAAAACGGCCCCCCGCGACCCGTCTGCTCATGGCTGCCTTTTGTGTCAAATACAGGCCAAGAACATGGAAGAGAAGAGGCTGTGGGTTCACTACCTCAAGAAACTCATTGTGGAAAACCATCCCAATTCTCTTCCGCATAAGGTTACTTGCCGGCTTGCTTACTTGCTTATTTGCCACTAATGCACAACACGTGGTGGTGGAAATAATGGAGAAATGCTGCTCACTTCTGCCCCCTTCTGGTTTTAATCAGACATTCAGACAAGTCGAGCTTAGAGCTGACTTGAGGAGGAATGCAAAGTCCAAATAAATCTGTCAATACAAATCCAGACATATTTTCTGCAGTTGGCTGGGATGGGCTCCAGCACCCCCTGTGGAATCATTTGTACTTCATATGTCATCTTTTTTTGTTAATGCAAATGTTGTTTACAGGCCAGACAGGTCCTCGGAGACAACTCCTGCCAATGTGAGTAGACAACATTTGAAAAATTCCCCCCGGCTAATTCATTTACTGGTCATAACCTCGTGTCCGACCATCTCGTGACCTAAGTTAGGCTAAGACGTTTTTCTTTTTCTTCCTTTTTAGCGCCCCCGTTCGAGTCGGACCAAGCCAAGAAGTTTTCTTGTACTTTGCCGCGAATGGACGACGCCCACGCTTATCACAGAGGACGGAGACAATCGGGTACGGCTTTTATATTGTTTTATTTTTCTTTTAAGATTTTGATGCCAAACTGTAAAATGTCTTTGACTTCCAGAACCTCCCGAAGTGCTGATGTACACGCCGGAAAAAAGCAGGAAGAGTTTACCCATGCTACTGGAGGGCAATCTACCATACAGGCGGGCCAGGAGACAGTCGGGTACATCCGACGTTAACGTCCGTCCAATGGCAAAGTAGCTTTGGCAATACTGATGGCAGCCATTTTTACATTTCAGCTCCTGCCAAAGAGATCGAAGCCACGTTGCTGCGAGCGGACGCCCAGTCCAATCTGGCCGAGGATCCGCTGGACCGCGCCGACGTTCTGGAAAGCGGGTCTACGGCGGCCTCCGCACTCGTCCGGGTGGAAGCAGAGCGGGAAATGGAACGGGATCTCCAATGGGAACCGGAGGTGAGCTCCCATACGGAATGAAGCATGAAACTCCAGGCCTGAATCCCACCTGGTACATATCCATTTTTTGTTGTTTTTTTTTTTCTAGGAGGACAATGAGGAAGAGGATTTGGCGGCCCTCTGCGTTCCCCCGACCGTGTCCATCACAGAAGAGATACTGGAGTTGATTAACCAGAGTCGAGCAAAAGAGGGGCTGCTTTCCAAGGTCAGCACAAAAATAAAAATGGGCTAGAGAAGAGTTCATTGGTCTGGTATCACGTTATAGTTCTGTTCTTCTCAGGAGCAAGTCATGGAGCCACCTTCAGAGTTGCCATTTTGCCAATTGAGTAATTTCACTTGCCCACTGCCTCCGCTGGCCACCGGCTCGGAACACACGCTCTTCCCGGACCTCCCGCGGGAGGAAGGGGAATCAGGCCAAGATGGGGCCGCCGCCGCCGATGATGAAAAGCAGACCTCTGGCTGTCAGAAGGGATTTCAAAGTCCTGCCGTGATCTCTAAAGTTCTAGAAGATGGAGAGCGGGTCCAGGAGGAGGAGCAGCAACAAATCGGGAAAAGATCGGGAGAGGACAACATTACTCCTCCGATGGACCTCCTCACGGAGTCCAGCAATTCCATTTCCCATCCAGAGAACACCGGGATGGAGGTCCAAAGAGGCTCCGCTCTGACCAGGGGGGATAAAAAGATCATAGAGAAGATCAGGAGTTACTACGAGGCGGCGGCGGAACTGGAAGATGACACGGAGCTGCCAAGTGCCAGTCAAGAAGAAGAAGAAGAAGACGAGGAGGGCACGGCGAGAGATTCACCATCACCTTTCGCAAGCCATCATCTGGGGGAGGTTGAGAAGGAACTGGAGACACGTCCTGAGGCCACGTTCTTGGCTGATCCAGCTCCTCCCGTCTTGGCAGAAGACTGCGACCACGGACACGCTGACGGCCTCCCGGATTTGGAAGCCGGGGACAAAGGTCTCCCCGATGAAAATTCAGAGGAGCTTCTTCTGAGTCCGCCGTCAAACGTCGTCCATCTCAGTGAAGTTGGAAGGAAAATGGAGGACGCAAACGCAAGCGTCTGTGGAGGCAGCTCAGAGGAACAAGGGACCGAGGGCGTGGACTCTGGTAAAGGAGTGGCCCAAACGCGGGACGGCCAAGGAGCTTCTCCGGAGAACCTTCCTCTCCCCTTGACGAGGACCATCCATTCCGAGGGCGCCCCAACAGAACCTGAGGCGCAAAAGGGGAGGAGTCTTCCAGGAACGGTGTCAACGGGACCTCCTGGGACTGGAAGCAAGCAGAAAAAGGTGAAGAGCGCTAGAAACCTCCAAGCGCCCGGTCAGATCAAACTGAGACCGGGCTTCCGACAGTCCAGGATCGTGTCCACCCACCGGGCCTTCTTCGAGGGCGCGCTTTCGGACGTGACGGGAATGGGGCTATTTGAAGCCAGCGGGGCTAGCGGGGCTCCCGTGGTCGACCCCTTGCTGATGCGCAACTCTGAGCGGATCCTCAACAAAGTCCAGACTCTTGCCGGCATGTACGGCGCCAAAGCCAAGGCGCCCTCGCACGGAAAACGGGCCATTCCGCTCGGACGTAAAGCCGGAGATCCGGGTGGGCCGGGTGGACCGGCTCCCCGGCCGGCTGGCGCCTACGGTAGAAGGGAAACGGAGAAATCAGCCGGACGTCACGTTGACGAGGCCGGAACAAAGTCCAACTCGCCGGCGGACGCCAATGAGGAGTGCCAGAGATCTTCTCAGACCGAGGCCAAAGCGCACGGTGGCGCCGAAGCGCAGACGCGTGGACGGCGGGACCCGAGTTGGAGCCAGAACCACACCGGGACCACCAGCCGGGAGGACCAGAAAAGCCTTGTTGAAAGGATTCTGAAAGAAAGCAACGGTATGGTTTGGCATTTGTTTTTAACCCCCCCTGAAAAGGTGGTTTCCTTTTCAATTCCTAATCTTTAGATGAGTAGTCTATTAAAGATGTTTGTCTTCTACCAGATGTCCAGAAGAAGGCCGCATCCACTGCCAATCCCGTTGAAAAGCGCGGATTCGCCCTGTGCAGACCCAGAGACTTCATCGTAGCACCGAACAAGGAACCGGAGGGCGGCAGGCCGGACGATGAGCTTCCCACGTCCACGGCGGCGGAGGCCCGATGGAGAACTCTGTCCGCCGGTCTGGAAAGGAGCGACGCTCCCACGCCGAGGTACGTGCCTGGTACGGTTAAGCCCGAGTCTATCCGCCGTCCCGCTGATCTTTGCGTGCATCTGTGTAGGTCAGAAGCCAAAGAAGGCCGTGTTTACGTGGAGCATGCGGGCTGTGTAAACAGCGTGGCGCAACACTCTGCTGCATCTTCTGGCAAAGGGCATTGGAATGCTTCCGGAAGTAAGGACGCTCATTATCAAGATAAACAGGATTTACCAGCTGCGGGAGACAAACACGGCCAAGATAGGCCAAGTGTTCCCTCCACCCGCGGACACCGTGAAGATCCGCAACGGCAGACTTGGGGACAAGCTACTCAAAGTGTCTTGGGGAGTTCAGGCAAAGAGGATTGTCCGCCGTTGGATGGGGGTGAATTGAAAAGTTGTTGGGCGCAAAAATGGAGGTCTTTGGCAGACGTGAACATTTCCGAGCCCCAGAGAAGACCACCAAGCTGGGTGTCATCCATGCCAGAGCCCGGGGGTCCCTATCCGCCCGGGGACTCTGGTGATTGTCTGCAGAAATTCACCGGGCACAAGTCGGAGGAATTCCAGGACCGGAATGTCATCAACAGCACTTCAGTCGTCGGAGCTTCGTCGGCGGGTGCCTCCCCTTTCTGGGCCCTTCCGTGGTCTTCCGGGGCTTGGGTTTCTCCGGACAACGCGTGTAGGAGCACCGGCGGTCGGGCTCCAGCCGCCCATCCTCCGACGGCGTTGTCCGTGAGACCTCCCGCCTGCGCGCCCTCCTCTACGCTGCGTTCTCCGCCTCTCTCTCCTCCCGTGGCGTCTTCCTCCGTGTTCACCAGATCCCTGGCCGCTTCCTGCATCAGTCAGACCCTGTGCAAAAAGAACAATGGCGGAAATGTGGCGTCTTCCCCTCTGCAAAGGTGCGCCCCCCGCCACAGGCGGGAAGCCACCGATTCGTCGCCCCCTCTTTCTCCATCGGTTCAGCCCACTTTTTACCTGGATTGGCAAAAGTCTTCTCCTTCTCCACGGGGGAGTCGCCACCCGCTCCCGTCCATCGGCTCAGCTCCGTCTCGTCGACCCCCGGGGTCCGATTCACGGCAGAATCCCAAGAAGGGCGAGGACGTGGGCTCGCCCGGCGGTCCGCGGAGGTCTCCGTCGGCTAACGTGGGCACGTGTGCGGCCAAAAGCGGCGAGCGTCCTTCCTTTGGCTCGCACAACCGCATGGCGCGGCCATTTTCCGCGTCCGAACCCAACTCCAGAGTCCCGTCCCCGTGCGGGGCCGTCAGCCCGGCGTCCCTGGCCCGTCTGCGCTCTCCTCCCCGCTTCTCTTCCCGGGCCACGGGTCCAAGTTCCTCCAACCCATTGGGCCTAAGGTTGGAGATCCCCGAGGCCTCGTCGGCAACTCTTTCTTCCTTGTCGCGGGGCAGCCCCCAAATGGCGTCTCCGCCAGCCATCGGCGTGCCGCTCTGGTTTGGCGACATCGCCGTGCCCAAAGCCAGAAATCCGCAATCCCCTCCTGGCTCCTTTTCTTCGGGAGACACAACATTTTCCTCCGGGCCTTCCGTCTCAGCGGATTGTTCCCACCTGGGATGCCTTCGGGCACCGGGAGGGTCTTTCTCCAATCCGTGGGAAGCGGCCCCGAGTCGAGCCGGCGGACCCCGGTCCCGGGTGGAGAGTAGTCAAAGAGCCCCGGGCTTCGGCCACACTCTGGAACGGCAAAGCTCTAGACGCGGAGGGTCCTCTTGTGACGCTTCGCCAGCATTCTTCAGGCCTCCGGGTGCACTTGGCCCTCAAGCCCCTCCCACATTAAGTCCCTCTCACAGAGGACACGGCATCGGTCAAGCCGGACCGGAGGGAGCCGGCGACTACAACTTTTCCGCCGTCGACTCCTCTTCGTCGCCGGTCTTCTGCTCCCCGGGGGCCGAGGATTGGGCCCGACCACCGGCGGAACAAAGGAGCCATCTGATTTGCGCCTACGTGGGCGGACCTCCACGGCGAGCGGACTCCGCCCCCTCCTGCGTGGTCCTATCCTTGCCTCCCGCCGGGCACCCCCAAGTTTACCAGGTCCGGTTGGCATCGCCCGGAGAGGCCCCCCACGTGGAAAGTCCCGCGTCGCCGCCGGCTCGGCGCTCGCCCGGCAAAGCGGCCAATGGGAGGACCAGCTACGCCACCACCGTCAACTTGCAGATCGCCGGAAGCGGGCGGATCACTTCCTTCGGCAGCGCCCGCGTGAGCGTCAGCCAGACGCCGCCGGGAGAACTTCAAGCGGCGAGACGACCGAGCGTCAACGGACCGTCGTACTCTTCTTCTGCCGTGAGTCACAACTGCGGCCGGCTATGAGGAAATGTCCGCTCGTTGGGCGGCGTTGCGCCCCTATTGGCTATTTTCTGTGAATACAAACTGACCCATGAGGAACTCTGGCACGGGGCAAAAAGATGTCCTGGGACTTTACCGCATCAAACCAGAACTGTATTCGGAACGGGACAAAAGAAAAAGACGGACTTACCTTGTTTGAATGCAACCTAAGAGAGAGACTGTCAATTCGTGTTCAACATTTTCAAATACATGACATGTGTTTGATGACAAGTGCCAAAAAAAAGATGGCAACGATTGAGTGTTAAATCTACATAACACTATTTTGGTTGTTTTTAAGCAGGTCAAAAATTCAACCCACATTCTGTTAAATAAGCCTACTACGAACACTAGTAGAGGCCGTACATTGTGTAAATCAGTATCAATATATACATCTGTATCAGTGGTTCTTAACTTGGGTCCTTAGCTTGGCTGCAGATGGTCACGTGACATTGCTTGGCCAATGAGTGCTAAGAGGAATTTATAGTATATAAAATCCCTTGTTATTTTTACAATAACATAAGGTTCAGTGAATGCGTATCTAAAAAGGTTAAGAAACACGTATCCATATACAGTGTATCAGAACAACCCAACATGTTATTTATTAAAAATTCACATTTTACATTGTGTCTTAATAATGACTGGACTGAAATGACCGATTTACCTTTCAATACCGATTTCAACCCATTCTCGCCGACTACGAGTATTTAAACTATGAGTGTTTTATGGAAAGAAAATGAATCATATAACATGCCGAACGTAACGTGTAATAGCCACACATTTAGCATTCACAATGTATTACTAAGTATTAGCTAGCGTATCCATTAGCTACTACTCGCGATTGGCGCTAGCCTCGCGGCGTTAATTGGTAATTACAACGATATTTACACAACGGCGATGGAATAAACCCGTAAACAATATCTAACATTTCTATAAAACCGATTCGATATAAAAATGAATTATCAAACAAGACGTACAAATAGCACATTAGACCCCAATTGGGGCTTTGAAATGACATGCTTACCTTGAGCTGCGCTTGTTCTTTGGTACCGGAAGTGTGCTCGCTTCATTCACGATGCACTTCTGAGGAGACGCCATCTGCGGTCAGAGTTGACGAGAGTGATGTCATATTCACCTTTGCCACCAGAGGGCACACCCTGTGCTCCCCACATCATTCAAACAGTCCAACTAAATATAGGACTTTTAAAACAAACAATTACAAAGCTACTTTAATGAAAGGAATATTTGAACCATCAGAAATAAACACTTTGAAGCTCTTTCCCAATAGATATACCTGATTTAATCCATTCATTGTTTTTCAAACTGATATAATGTAGAAATCAATGCCCATACATTAATAATAGAATAAAAGCACAGTAGAAGTTGAGCTTAATCATAACTATTGTGTAGATTTGTACTCTCCGTGAAAGGGTTAAAGCAGCCGTCAAGCTAAAATGTTCAGATAAGTACTTTTGGATATGATTGCAAAATAGGATATGCTTCAATACAGGGCTGGATTTTGTTTTTTAAATAGTTTGTGATTGGACGAATGCGCTGCTGGCTGCAGCCAATGGCAAGAAGGAATAGGAAGGGATAGGAGGTGTCGCAGTCTGGGAAGGAGTGACGAGAAGATGCATTTGGGGCCTGAAAAAGCCTCCTGTTGGGGAAGAAAGGAGGATTACCTGGATCATGCTGGTATGCTCAAAGGAAGCCCACAATTCCTGGGCCTTTTCGGCGTGGCTTGCGTGCTTTGCGTGGTTGCCGTGGCGGCGGCTTGCATGGCTCGCGTGCACGCCGCTGTCGACCTCAACTACCAGGTGGAATCTCTCATGAGGCAGGACGCCCATTTGGTACGACTCACTTGGACGCCTTCCTTGGCTTCTTCTACTTGTTCTTGCAGCGTTTTCCTTTCTTTTTTTGCTTGGACTCTCCCACTTGATGGATTTAAAGTTATTTTTTAGGATTCTTTTTTTTACTTTTTTTATTTACTTTTTCCTTCATTCTCCACTTTTCAGTCAAAATGGTTTGGACGCCTATCTCCGTCCGTGCCACTCAAACGTGATCAATGGGCGTAGTGTTGTGACATTGTGGTGTTGCTTTCTTGTCAGTGCGAAGGCTGCAAATATTACACGCCAAACTCCACCCACTTCAAGGTAAGACAATCTCTGGGAAATCTTCAGGCGCGCCCGGGTTGGCAAAAATGTCACTTTCACCTAACCCTAACCATCCAAAAACAATACTCATAATAAATAGCTCAAGAAGGCATACCCGAGAGTAGGCTGCCATTCTCTTTAAATCGGCCAATTTGGACCCCCAGAAGCAGCCCTTTTATTCGTCCCGCATCCCACGGCGTGATGGGAATGGAAAATGTTCACGGCATGGCTAGTGAAATAGGATGCGCTTTTTAAAACCTGTTTGTATTTGAAAGTGTTAACCCATTGGCCCCCATCGACGGCACTTTTGGCTGTTCGTCAAATGGGGGCGTTCCGGAATGCGCTGGGTGAGTTCTTGTTATTCTTTTGACAGGCGTGTCCCGCCGATACCCTGAAATGCTTCTCCGAGGAACTTGAAGTCCTCCTCTCCGAGTGGGAGATCCAGCACAAGCCCTGGGACTTGCAGGAGGGCCTGCTCTTATTGGCGGAGGACCAGACCCGCCGGGTGAGCGCCACCACCACCACGGCGAGTGCAAATGGAGGGAGGTGACGGGGACGGATTTCCCGTGTGTGTTTGCGCAGGGCAGCCGGACGTGTTCTCCGTGCGAGCTCCACCCGCAGAAGGCCATCCCGCAATTCCTCGGGCAACTTCTCCGGACGCTGCAGCAGGCCCACAACTGAAATGGAGTGCTCATTTTTGTTTTGTTTTTGAAATCCGCCCTCTTCATGTCTCATCTGGAACTTGTCTGATTTTTGCAAAAGGAGGCCTGCTTCATCTCATCTCACAGCACGACATTCTTCTTATTCCGATAAGCTGAAGAAAATGTGAAGATTAAAGTGGGGCGCTCCCATCTGGAGGCCCTTGACTCAATTGGACTTGGCCGAGCGAGGCAGCCACAGCCACAGCCACAGCCACAGATTCGTCACGGCATGTCGCTTTCTTTCTTCCAGTCAACGACGATAATCAAGCCACCCAATCTTTTAATGCCGTTTCGCTCCGGGCCAGAAAACGACACGGGTTACCGAGGGACGTCCTCTTTCCTGGCTGCCGCATCCATGTTTGATTTTTTTTTTTAAAAAGGTCAAGATGTAGGGAACAAAACGGGTACAACCGGAACACTGCCGATAAAAATAGCCTGTTATTTTCCCCCGTCCGTTGGAGTAATGAATTCAGTCATTGGGCAAACACACAAGGGAGCAATTAGCCTATTTTTTTTTTATTGAAGACTGTTTTTTACCAAGTGACAAATGACTAATGAGTTGTTGTTGTTGTTTTTTTAATAGCTAAACTACAGTTAAATATGAAATGAGATGGTTAGCATGCGGGCTAGCTGAGCCAGTGGGTGGCATGGAAACCAAAACTAAGTAGAATAATAGAATAAATAGAATACATTAGAATTAGAAGAATACAAAAAAAAAAACGCCATGGCCTATAATGAGAAAATGCTAAACAAAAATGTAATAAAACGGGGGAGAAAATAAATGGGAAAACAGCAACAACAAAAAATCTGTGAAAATTCAAAAAAATAAAATATCCATAAAACCAGAGAAAGAGTGCGAAAACTGTGAAAGAAACACCAAACAAAAACAACACCAATTCTCTTAACTGGACTCAAAAATATATTTTTATATAATAATAATATTACAACAATAAAGGTCCAGTAAAAGGTTTGAAAATAATGCAGCAGATTGGCATATTTTGAAACACATCATAAAATATATTACAAAAAAAAAAGATATATTTAAAGCAACTCTGGTGATACTTATACTAGTTGACTTTAAGCAAAGGTGACGGATGCTAATGAAAGCTAATCACGTTTGGAGTAGCGCCCAACAGGATCTTACGCAAATGTTAAGGCCAAACTTTCTTCAAATGCAAACATTGACAGATGTTTGCAATATTACAAAGAAATGATCGTTTCCTTCAATCAAGCGTCTACTTTTTGTGAAATGCCAAAGTGACTGACGTAAAAGAAAGGCCATCTTGCTACAATTAGCGTCTGGCCGAGCTAACACAAATGCTAAGTGTGCTTTAAAGTCCAAAACCGGCTCATTGCTTCCGCGGCTGCTTCCGTCCGGTCTAGGCGGGGACGCAGCGGTTCAGCCTGCGCGACATGACGTAGCCGCGTTGGCACACGCATCGGAACGAGCCGTCCGTGTTGACGCAGCGCGCGTTGACGCACGGGAAGTCGCCGTCAACGCCGTCCTCGCATTCGTTGACGTCTGACGGGGAAACGCAAAGGAAGTGAAGAATTATTGGACTATTTTAGATGAGCATGTTCATCTATTGACTTTGATGGGAACGTTGCCCCCACCAACATGGCCGCCAGATTGCTCAAGTAGGGGCATTGAACAGAAACCAAGGATAAATGGCAACAGGAATGGCCCCAAAAGCGCCTCAAAATGAGCAAAACATTTTTTCCAATGTTTTTTTTTTAACGGCGGCCATCTCACCGATGCACGTCATGGTGGAGGCGTCCAGTCGGTAACCGTGGTAACAGCGGCAGGTGTATCCTTCGTCCACACGGATGCAGGTCCCGTTCTGGCAGCCGTCCAGGATCCCGCAATCCTCGGCACCGCTCAGGCCGGCGTACGCGTCGTAGCGCCCTAAACGGGAAGTCATGTGGTCACAATCGACCTGCCCGATACCTGCTTACTATCATCTCCTGCACCCCTGCGAGCCTTGTGTGCATCATCGTTTTTTTTAATACAGTATATATTTGTATTCCCCCATTTGTTAACTGAATTCCCCTCCGTGAATAAAAGACCCTTCTATTTTATTTCACTTGATGCTTATTTTCTGGCAAATTCAAGCAGTCGACGTAGACTCACGTTCATAAAGTCTAGTGGGATGTCCTCCGCCGAAAGGTGGGAAGGGCGGCCTGGCTCCCCAAGGATCTTCCTCTTCTTCCTCCTCCTCCTCTTCGTCGTGGCCCCCGTATGGAAGAGGCGCCAAGCTCAGAGCGGGCCCAGGGGCCGGAGGCGGGGCTCTGGCTCCAAAGCCCCGCCTCCCGTCGAACGGCGACGCCCCCTCGTAGTCTCTGCTCCCGTAGTAAGCTGGCCTGCAAACACCCAACCAAAAAATTCACTTGTTTGCCACGTGAATCCACGCTTCCGCTCTCACCCGAACGGCGGGCGTCCTCGGGGGTCCGTGTCGGGAACCCCGCCGGGGTAGGGCGACCCGCCGCCACCCGCCTCAGGAGAATAGTCGGGGTAGTCCGGCAGGAAGTCCTCACTGTCGAAGGGAGGGTACGGATGCGGACCTGAGGGGAAACCCAGACGTCATTTCTGGAGTTAGCGTAGAGGGCGTTTGTACCCGAACCTCTTCCGGGTCCCGGCGAGTCTGGGAAGATGTCCGGCGAGGGCGGGAAGGAGCTGCACAGCCCGGCAAAGTCCTCTGCGGGAAAAGAAGGCCGCATTATGGCGTCTTTGCTTTGCGTCCCCCCAAGAGGGCACCGAGGTTACCCGTGTGGGTCTCCGGGCAGAGGGCGCACTCCATCCCCCAGCCTTGGCCGTAGAGGCAGCAGCAGTCGCTGAATGTGACCCTGGCGCCCAGCAGGGGGCTCTGACACATCAAATCGCCGCTCACCGACTGCCAGCACACCGACAGGTTGTCGTCTGGGACAGATACAATTTGAAACAAAAATAATAATCATGGAAATTGAATGATTTTGGATGAAAAAAGGCCCAGTCTGACCCAGGTTGAGGTGCGAGGCGTTGACGCAGTTTTGTTGCGTGTCGTCCAGGAGGAGAGGCGGCGGACAACTGCAGTAGTAAGAACCCAAGGTGTTGACGCACGCGCCTCCCTCGCAAGTCTCCAGCTCGCACTCGTCCATATCTAAAGGCCACAAAACAAAACATTGATATGGTTCCAATGGTTCACTGGGCTGCGGAACCTACCGACACACTCGAGCAGCGCCGTGTCGTAAACGAATCCGCTGGGGCAGTAACAGTTGTATCCGGGAATGATGTTGACGCAAACGCCGTTCTTGCAAACCTCCGGATGGAAGCGTTTGCACTCGTCCACGTCTGCCTCCAAACACGGCATCAAAAAAGCCAAAAAAATAAATAACGAGACAGAGAAATATGAAGACATTATTGCAGGAATTCAAAACAAAAGAGAAGGCGGAAGATTTCCCAGGAAGAAATCTTAACAAAAGAGAAACAAGACATTCCACTGTGCAGGGCTGCTTTTTACTATGAGCAATATGGGCGACTGCCCAGGGCGCAACCCATTTGGGGGTGCTCCAATGTTTATATAACCAGAGTATCCAGAGAACACCCACATAGGCATGCCCGGGGAGAGACACCACAGTGAGGCCCCTCCCACCAGCCCAGGGGAAATATGAATTGTTCAGCACCTGTATAAGTGAAAGCGGCGTCCTCCCCGACGGTGACGTATCCTCTCCCGCTGGGACAGAGCTCCAGGAAGTCCTCTGCCCGCAAAGACCCAGGTTAGCGGCGGCTAGGGAAGGAAAGGGAAGGAAAGGACCCCCCCGAACCCCCATGGGGTGGACGTGGCTCTCACCCGTGCCAACCGGGGGGCAGGTCCGGTACCTGCAGCCCAGGCCCCAGCCCTCCCCCAGGGTGCAGCAGCACTCCTGCCGGCTGATGTTCAGCGCCAGGACGCCGCACGACCACTCCAGGTTGTAATAGCACTCGGCCTGCTCGCCGGGGCGGGGCGTCCGCGAGGGGGGCGGAACCTCCGAGGAGGAAGAACGCACGGGGAAATTCCCGCCTGAAATTAGCCGCCGGGGCCGACACGTGAGGGAGGGCGGCTTCTATTTGGCGCCGTCAGGGCCACCGTGACGTGACGTACCTGGCGTGACGCATCGTCCGGCGTGGGCGTCAAAGTATTCCCCCGCCGCGTGGCATTCGCACATGAAACTTCCTTCCAGGTTTTGGCAGCGGGCCGAGCCGCAGACGCCTGGCATGGATTGGCATTCGTCCTGGTCTGGAACGTAGGGAAAAACAAAAACTAATTTTAACCCACTGGCTACCATTGACAGTGATTTATGTCCAATTTGGACAACTAGTGCACGAGTTCATGGAAAAACATTCAAGAAAATGCAACAAATTTATTTATTTAAGTACTATGTCACTGTTCGGAGAGTGGCCGACGCAGGGGGTCACAGCACCCCCTAGTGGATGTCAGCACTCACCCAGGCATGAGTTCCCGTCCGGCGCGGAGGCGTAGCCCCGGTCGCACACGCACTCGAACGTCCCGACGAGGTTACGGCAGACGGCGTTGCGTCCGCAGGCCGGGCCGTCGGCCGGGCCGTCGGCGCACTCGTCCACGTCTGCAGGGAAACCGCATACATTTTTTTCTTTTCTGGACGTAAGGAGGTCGGACGGCCGGGGGCAAAGGAGAAGGAAAGGCACCTACCGACACATGTTTTGTTGTGGGTGGCGTTCTCGCTCAGCCGATATCCCCGAGGGCAAAGGCACTGGAAGGAGCCCGGCGTGTTGACGCACTCGCCCGCTGGGGGGCACCAGTTCTCCTCCAAACACTCGTCAATATCTACACACACACAAATAAAAAAAAAACAATAATCATGATTATTTTTCCCACTTTTTCATCTTCCACAATCTAAAAAACATTTAAAATACATTTAAAACCTGAAAAGCAAAAACATTCTAAAAAGTGCTATGAAATTCTACAGCAATTGACTTTAAAATGGTAGCAGAGCATATTTGGGTAATCAATTCAGGCCAAATATGTTATCTTGAAAGTCTTCCTGGCCCCGCCCAATCAAAAATCTCCCAAAAGATGATGTCACACCCAGAATGAGCTGCAGATGTCTCGCGGCGTGCTATTCTCTTGTTGCCGCGACGTCATCTGGTCAACATGTACGAGCTAGCGCGGCGCTAGAAATGATTTCCCATTCTGGTTATGACATCACAAGCAAAGTGGGCGTTCCCTTCCGTTGTTTTGATCGGAATAACATTTAAAAAACAGCCACATTTGTGAGCAAGTTTTGACATGTTTGACTATTTCACAGCACATTTAACTCCAGCACCAAGTCTAACGCCAACCAATCAGAGCGAGAGCACGGTGGAGGAGCGGCTCACCTCTGCACGGTCGCCCCCGGCCGAAGGAACGATACCTGGGCGGGCAGTCGCATCGGAAGGAGCCCATGGTGTTGACGCACAGGCGCTCGGTCTCGCAGGAGGACGCGTTGGCGCACTCGTTCACATCTGAAAAAGACAGACTTTCATTGGCGGGGATTGGACGTCAATCAAAAAATGAAGGGAGAGAAAAGCACGGCCATGGCATTCCTCTACAATTCCTTTACAATTCCATCCCGTCAAATCAAAACATCTGGCTAGCAAGCTAGCAAAACGATTCAAGCGAGGACAGGCACTCAGTCACCTTGACAGCTGATTTTGCGGGCGTCAGTCTGGAATCCGGCCGGACAAAGACATCGGTGGCCACCCGGAATGTTCACACACTGACCCGGAGTACACAAAGCTGGAGATCTGAGACAGCCATCTACGCATAAACACAGAAATCCACCATGAATTGCAGGGCGTGGAAAGAGTGTAAATAGAAGAAAGGTTTGAGTTCTGGTACCTGGACTCTCGCTCTGTCCTCGGTTGGGCGACGAGCCTAGGTTTCCCCCGGTGGTGATTTGACTTGTATCGGTCTCTGGGTTGGGAACGGTGCTTGGGTTCCTGGTTCTGTTTTGAGCGGGGCTTTGGTCTCTGCTGGGGCCTGGGTTGGGACTTGAGCTTTGGTTTCTGGTAGGCCTCTGGGTCTCAATGGTTCCTTGGTTTTGATTGGACACTTTGTTCTTGGTAGTCGTGTCTTGTTTCGCATTGGATCCTTGGTTCTGTCTTCTGGGATTTCCTTGGCTCTGCACGGTTCCTTGGTTTGAACGAGTTCCTTGGCTCTGGACGCTTCCTTGGTTTTGATGTAAAACTTTGTTCCCGGTTGTGCCGAGATTTTGTTTGGCGCTTTGACGAGTGTCTTGTTTCTGACTCAAAGTTTGATTGCTCTTTGTCCCTTGGTTCTGACTGATTCTTTGGTTTGGACCAGTTCCTTGGCTACGAGTAGTTCCTTGGTTTTGGTTTAAGACTTTGTTGGTGGTCGTCTCTTGCTTCTGACTCCCGCCGGGGTCTTGTTTCCGACTGGCGCCTTGCTGCCCGTTTGTACCTTGGTTCTGGCTGGTTCTTTGGTTGTGGCCGGTTTCCGGGCTCTGGACAGATCCTTGGTTCCGTCCGGTTCCTTGGCTCTGACTAGTTACTTGGTTTTGATGGGTGGGTGGCGTCTTGGTAGTTCCTTGGCTTTGACTCCTGCTAGTGTCTGCTTTCTGAATTGAGCCTTGGTTCCCGTTGGTACCTGGATTCTGAGTCCTTGTAATACCTTGGTTTTGACCGGTTCTTTGGTTCTGACTAACTCCTTGGTTTTGAATGGAGTCTCGGCTCGGGCTGGTGATTCGAATCCCGGTAGTTGAGCCCCGGATGCTTGCAGTACTCTGGGTGGGGCGAATTCCCTGCTTGGGACTTGGTCCGTGGCTCCTGCTGGCTTCTTGTTTCAGACTCGAGCCTTGCTTCTGCTTTGTTCCTTGGTTCTGACCGATTCCTTGGGTCCTGATAGGGCCTTGATTCTGCTTGGTGTCTTGTTTCTGACTCGAGCCTTGGTTCTGGGTTGTTCTTTGGTTCTGACTTGAGCCTTGCTTCTGCTTTGGTCCTTGGTCCTGACTAGATCTTTGGTTCCCGATGGAGCCTTGGCTCCTGCTACTGTCTGGTTTTTGACTTGAACCTTGGCTCCTGCTAGTGTCTGGTTTCTGAGCAGTTCCTTGGCTGTGACTTGTTCCTTGGTTCCTGATAGCGCCGCGGTTCTCGGCAGTCCCTCGGTTCTGGTTGATGTTTTGGTTAGAGATGGCGTCTTGGCTCCCGCTTGTCACTTGTTTCGGACTAGAACCCTGGCCCCTGACCGTTACCCGGACGCGGCTGGAGTCGGGACTCCCACCGGACG
Organism: Stigmatopora nigra; assembly: GCF_051989575.1. Taxonomy (NCBI): domain Eukaryota; kingdom Metazoa; phylum Chordata; class Actinopteri; order Syngnathiformes; family Syngnathidae; genus Stigmatopora; species Stigmatopora nigra. Next base: position 495,719 of record NC_135515.1, on the reverse strand, counting down.
CTGGCGGGAGTCTGGCGGGAGACGCGGTGGGTGTGGGCCGGAATTGGGATTTGTGCCCGGTGCCACTGGCGGGGTTCGACGGTCTCGCCGGCGAAGGGGTGACGGCCAAGCGGGGCGGAGGCCCGCTCGGTCGGCTGGGGGAGCTTTTCTGCTTGGAATTGGTGGCGGAGGAAGTGCCTGGGAAAGGAAGGGGAGGAGTCAAATAGAGGCAGACGGAGTCGCCAAATCTCTCCTTGAGGAGTTCCTACCTTGCCGGTCGCCCGGTTGATCTCCGCTTCTCTGGCTGATCTGCAGGGTGGAAGCCGAGTAGTGGTAGCCCGGACCGGCCGGACAGATCTCCTTGAAAGCCGCTGGGAGAGCAAAAAACAACATTTGAAAGTTCACAAAGTGGACCTCGGCAGAGACTCACCCGAGCCAAAGTGCGGACAGCGCTGGCAGCGGGGCCCCCAGGCCTTGCCCACTCGGCTGCAGCAGCAGATCTGCTTGGTGATATTCCGCAGGATGGGCAGCGAGCAGGAGGACGGCCCCACACCCGGAGCCAGGACCCGGTAGCACTGACCCTTCTCCTCTGATATCACGTTCTGGGCTGGGCGGGGCCAAAGATAGACGTTCAGAGTGGCACAAAGCCTAAAACTCTTGGGTTTTTTTCTGCCCTTACAGATGCAGAGTCCATGCGAGGCGTCCAGGATGAAGCCCTGCTGGCAAACGCAGCTGTAGCTTCCCGCCGTGTTGACGCACAGTCCGTTCTGGCAAAGGCCGGACCGCTGGCACTCGTTCACGTCTGCGGATGAAGAGCGAAAAAAATCGGGCAGGCGCCGATAGAACGCCGGGAGAAGAATGGACTCACCCACGCATTTGCTCGCGTTGCCGGCTCGGAAGCCGACCGGGCAGTTGCCGCTGTTGGCACCTGCGAGGAGAACAAACATCTGGACCGACTGCTTTTACCGTTCCGGGGAAGGAGCGGCCCGAAGTTCACCCACCTGCCAGCGGAGGGCAGAGGGCGCAGTTGGCGGCGGCGGCGCCCCAGGCTTTGCCCGGACCCCGGCAGCACGTCTCTTTGCTCCTCAGGCCCGGCAGAGGAGAAGTACACTGCACCGAAAATATTGGTCAATAGCACGCAGCTGGCCAGCAGGATCCTCGGCAGAGGGGGTAAATCCCCAGCGTGGTCGCGTGCCGGAAACGAAACGCTAATGTTGCGCGTGTTTTTGGCACGCTTTCTCTTCAACTTTGCAGTTCAGGACACGGCAAAGTCCTTCTGCTTCCCATTATGTCGGCGCTCTGCGTCGCCAGACAAAAAACAGGGCCTGTTCGCACTTTGTCTCGCCGCCCGTCCACATTTTTCGCAGCTCGTAAACTTTTGGCTACAAACTCTAAAATGGCGGCCGAAAGCCAAAATGTAACTTCGCGCATTGCTGTGACAATCTTCATTTTGGGGGCTCTCACCTGTCCATCTCTGACCTCCCTGAAGCAGTACTTGAAGCCCACGCGAGGGGGGCGGATGTCGTCCAAATCGGCCGCCGCCGGAGCCCCCGCCGACCCGGACAGCGTGGCAGACGACGAGAGCGCTCGCGAGGCGGGCGGGATTCCCGACACCTGAGGGAAAAGAGACAAACGGTGGGCTTTGGGGGAAGGGAACACGGACAGAATGTGCCGCTAGGCGCTCAGAACTCGGACCTGGGTCACCTGGTGGACCTTGACGCTGGCCTCGGGGGGGTGCTGCACTCTCACCTTCACCAGGGATGCTCCTGGGGCTATCGGGTGGATGACACTTTAGTCAACTTTGTCCACAAGCTAGCCTATCCAACACTTTCTATGGCAATCTACTATTTGTACACATTGAATCTTCATTTCATTTCAACATCAACACAAGATTTAAGAGGTGGTACTTCAGTGAAATTGTCACTCGTGGCAGAGACACTCACCGCCCGGAAGACGGCGGTCCGGCCCCCCCAGCGGCAGCAGGAACTCGGATCGGGTCAGATCGGCGGAGGGGCGGGGCGGCAGGACGATCTCGTTGGACTGGGAGGGCGGAGCCGGCGAGGGCGGGGCTGCAGAGGGCGCCGGGATCTGGCAGAACTTTCCGGTGAAGTTGGAGGGGCATAGGCAGCGGTCCCTCAGCAGGCACACTCCTCCGTTCTTACACAGCAGACGACACACGACTGCCAAAACACAAAATCAATCAGTTAGTAAATTGTCTCCTTTTTTTTACCTTTTTGCAGGGGTACTCAGCATAACCATGTGGTCAAAAGAATTCAGGAAACTTTTTCTACTGTAACAAAAAGGAAAGAAAGCGGGCTCCCCGTCACATTTAAAGGTTTCAGCATCCAATCACTCACAGACTCTGAAGCCGTCGCCATTCGGGGGTCCCGCCGGCGGGCCGCTGAACAGGGTGGTGACGTCGCCCCGCTCGCAGTGATTCAGGCAGCGCTGGCCGTCGCAGCGCACCTTGCAGACGGTGGGCGTGAAGGTCACCCGCACACCGGCTCTGGCGGCAGCGGTGGCCCCGCCCCCCGGCGACGGCCACAAGGAGAGCGCCGCCAACCACGGCAGAAAAGAGAGGAGCCTCAGACGCGGCATGACGCCGTCGGGACAGGCATGAGAGGAAGACCGACCAGGACGGGACGGATTTTATAAAAGCTCCGTTTCCACAAGTTCAAAAGGAAAAAAAAGTTCTTCCAAAAGAGATGGTCCGGGTAAAAAGGAGAACTTCCAGAAAAGAGCAAAAGCTCTGCTTAGCAAATGTGTTGACAAAACAAAAGGTCAAGTTTTAAAGAAGACCTGCTCGCTCAAAAGAAGTCTTCTTGTCGTGCTTCCCAAGAAAAACAAGGTGCTCCAAACCACCCAGAGAGAGTCTGCTTCCAAAGAAGAACAAAAACACAATTTTGTGCTCCAAATGAAAGGTTCTGGCTTTAAAAAAAAAGGAAAAAAAAAAGTGTACTTCCAAAGAAGGAAATGTGCTGGAAGAAGAAGAAGAGTTCTCCGAGTGGGGCCAGAGAAGAGAAGAGAGGAGTGAAAGTGGAGAGGAAAAGAGAAGATGTAATTGAAAGCAGCCAAGGGTCGCCGTTCAACATAAGCGCCGGGACCCCGCCCACTCGCGCCGCCATAAATAAAAAAAAGTCTCCAGCCTCCCCGCGCGTCTCGTTGATGATGCAAGCGCAACAAAAAAAAAAAAAAAACACAGGCCCAACCGAGGAAAACCTGGCACGCAAAGACCTGCTCTGTCTTACCGGGGAACTCTTAACTCACTATTGACTTCCGTGGACGTCCAATCCATTCAAAACCCGCGTCAGTGTCATTCATTTTAGGCTCCTTGCATAAGTAGGTCAATTCCTGTACATTTAGGACTATTTTCTATTCCCTCATCCATTTTAGGCCATTTCAAGGTCCATTTTGGCTAATTTAGGACACCATTTTAAATCAGAAATCAGTGTAGTTTGACACCTATCAGAGAGCCAGAATTGGGCAAAGAGCGAGTGAACCGACAACCCAGGCTGGTGATGTTTTTCGGGTTATCGTCACGTTTTTTGTGAGCTTGACGCGCGTCAGGACGTGAGCTCATGGCTAAACAGAAATTAGAACAAGACTTCTTTATCCCGCTTAGAAAAGTGGCTCAGTGTTTTCTTTTTTTTCCTAACGGGGTCCCGACAGACTTCCAAATGTCGGAAAATGTCTCCACATAAGGTGCGACACAGTTCAGGAAGTGTGTCATTTGCAAAACAGGAAGTTCCAAGTGCTACATGAGCTCACTCGCCGCTTCTCTCAACTCAAAGAATACTTGAGTATTGTTTACAAGAGGACCCAAAATGAACAGAATTAAATCTTGAGCCATGAATGGATATATACCGCTAATACACTAGCATTAGCTAATACATAACAATGTGTCCTTTCTGTGTTAAGCTAACAGACTAACATTAGCGGATACGCAATGATAGCTGATTTTAAAATAGAACTCCACCAGAGTGATGGAGTTAATTGACTACGTGGCGGCCATATTGGTGGGGTGGACGTTCTCACTGACATTAGTGCTTCTCGGGTAAAGTTGGTGAGGACCATGAGCGCCTTCCCCCCTAAAAAGAGGGCTTGACCAGAGTGGCCGCGGCTCGCGAGCAGCACAATGACAGGAAGCGTGGCTCGTGGGAAAGATGGCGTCGGGATTGAGCCGGCGTGTTTGCACGCCTTATCTGAAGCGGGCAAAGCCCCCGAAGCGCCATTCCTCAACGCTGACATCAACGCCGGCTCCTTTTTCGCTCGGCGGGAGAGAACGTGTTTGCGATGTGTCAATCATCGGTAGCGAGGGAGAGGGAGAGTGAGAGAGAGAGGGAAGGAAGGAGGGAGAGAGGGAGGGAGGGAGGTTTTGGTTAGAAAGGATGTCTCAAAATGAGAGAAAAGAGGGAAAAAAATACAAGTAGAGGTCAAAAGGTGAATGTTGGTTGGGCAGACATTAGCCAGGTTAGCTTAGCTTAATGTTTGGCTCATTGAGTTCACTTGGCAGTGCGAGACGTCCAATCCATTTTGTATCAAGTATCAAGCCATGATTGACAGTTAATGGCCCATTCTAGCCAGATTGGTTCCTGAATAATAGAGGGGTGGGGTGATGAGTGGCGGCTTACCAGAGAGGTCGCCGCGGCCTTCGCCCGGGTGAGAAAAGGAGCCACGGGTGTTGAGGCGCTTCTGGATATGCTTCTGCAGCACGGCAGCCATTTTGTCTGTCCTTCCCTCCGCCAACTTCTTGGTCAGGACGGCTCGAGCCTCGCGTAGACTGCAAATAAAATGATAATATTCAGCCGCATCTTTTTAAATATTTGTCAGATTTTTGGCGTAAATGGTATCCTCACCTGAGAAACGTTGACTTGATTCCCACCGCCGTGGTGGGCGGGGCAAGGTGATTGGCAGGGGGCGTTCCCATCTTGGTGAGGGCACAGATGCCTTTAGGACACCAGCGGCAAGTGGGGAGACAACGTCCTCCTGTCCAAGTCGTCAATGGATGATAAACAGGGAAAATGGTGCAAGAGAGGCGGTGGCCATTTTGGGATTTGGTACTCACGTTTGACGCACGTGGCGTTCGCCGTCCGCCAGGCAAGGTCGGAACAGAGACGGCCGGATCTGCGCACACACACGTTTAGGTTACAGTAACACACTTTCTATGACAATATAGTACCCTTAAAAGTGACAAGTAAAAGGAGTTGACCATGCTAAGCTAGCTAAACATAGTAGTTGACTAGGCAAACAAAATGGCTTTGACACGTCAACGGCAAAGGAGAAAAAGCGACAAAGCGGCAGGAAGCGTTTGCTTTGCGCTTTGCCGCGTGGACGGCGCCCACCGGGAAGGGATTATTTCAACGTTAATCACAGTGCGCTGCTCCTTTTGTGACCAGATCAGATCTGGAAGCGGAATTAACTCTCACGTCATCCCTTATTCCTTGGATTGGATCCCAATGAACACTAAAAATGACGATTGGGCACAATTGAGACTTGAATGGGAAACTGGAGCCAAAATGGCTGCCCGGCGGCCTCTTTCCAGGTCTGACTTGAGACTTCATTGGACACAATATCGACTAGAAGGGCAACTTATGGTCAAAGTCATCTCAGAGGACATTCCCTCACCAAGGTGAAATTCCTTCAACGTGGCTGGCTTTCACTCGGACGCCTATGTGACAAAGGCGCGCAAACATTGGCTCCCTATTTAAATAAGGCATGTTTGTGTTGTGTTTTGATTCGCTCCATGCAAAGTGTTTGTGTTGACCAAAGATCCATGGACGTAGCGTGAGTGAAGACGACGCTTGACGTGTGGCATTCCAGAGCCGTCTGCAGGCGCGATAAGACGCTGATTATCAATGACAACTTCAAACTGATAAAAAGACTTGCTTTGACCATCTTTGGTTTGTTCAAATGTTGTCGCTTTCAACCAAAATAACCACTTTCTGGTTTCTCTCTGGAGACTTTGTTGTGGGTCTATTCATGATTGACACACCCGTCGAATTGTATGCTCACCAATCAACAGTGGAGCATAGTTGATGATGATTTGACTACTTGGAGCCAAAATGGCTGACTTTCCAAGTCTGCCTTCTTGATACAGTTTTGGGTGGGTAGTCTACTCATAATGAAGAGACAAAACTACCAAATGTCATGCAGCAAAATTAAACAGAATTAAACGGGCCGAGTGACTGGGAAAACTGGGCTACGACTGCCACTTTGAGCCAAAATGTCTGACTACGTACATAAGTACGTAGTCATAACACACACTCACCTGCCACAATGCATGTCAATGAATGATGTTCAGGCTAAGTTTCAAAGAAAACTCAAACTCCCACTTGAAATAAATTCGACGTTTTTAAAACGAGGGTTTGGTATACGTACTATTAGTTGACAAAGTGTGGCCAGAAAGGCCTTTTTTGGGGAGTAGGGGTGTCACGTACCTGACCCGTGTCCCGGTTGAGTCCAGCCGGTGGCTGCCAACGTCCGCCTTTCGACTTCTCTCCACCTCCTCCGTCTCCTTCTCTTTCTCTTTCTCATTCTCCTTCTCTATCTCCTTCTCCTCCCCGGGCGTCGGCGTCTCCTCGCCGGGTCCGGGCCGGACGGCCTCCCGCTGTCGAAGCCGGTTCCGGTGCCCGTCAGTGGCGTGGACACTGAGCATCCACGTCGTCGTGCACACGCAGAGCAGAAGAACGCGCATGGCGGGAAAAATTGGCGGGGGGATAAACGAAAAAAAGTGGAATTGGGGGAGATTGGAAAGTTTACAATGGTCAACTCAACATGGTCAATTTTAAAGGGGCGGACGAGCGGGCGTGTGACGGGTGCCCGGCAACAAAGTGATAATGGTACACCCCGCTTTGGGTAATTGGCCAATGAGAACGCGAAACGCTCGACCAATAGGAAGCCAAAAGGTCATTGAGCTCTCTTCATGGTGAGTTTCTTTACTTTCATATTGTGGCTGCTCATTTTCTCTTTGTTTTGCATAGTTTATTTACTTTCGTGAAGATATAAATATACAGTATATGTTTCGGTACAGTTTAGAAAATGAGATGAGATGAGATAAATTGTGATAAATACATAGATAATCAATAAATAGGGTGGAACACGGAACATAAATATGTATTGGACGGTACTCTTTATTGCCACTAGTTGGCGACATGGTGAAGTGACGTCAGTGGGAAATCCCAACTTGCAAGCACATAGGAACTTCTTACGCTACTTCCTACAAACACACGCTAACCATTAACCATTGTTTATCGCGGCACCCCGAACTCTTGGTCTCGTCCAAAAAGTTCGGCGCGAACTGACACATGCTACCAACTCATCTTCATGTAAGCTAACTCTCGGTTTTGTCTTATTTTGTCGTTTTTCCTCCTTCTCCACCCTGTGGCGTTTTTCACATCTGTATTTGCCGTCTACCAATGTACAATGTATGAATTTTCAGCAGGCTTATGTGTCATGGACCGTTTTAGACGTCCAATCTATTTCGTTCGGGAGCCTTTCGCATTTCAAGGATTGTAGCTTCCTCTCGGTCAATTCACCGTGATTTTTTATATTTTTAAGCTATTTATTTCAGTCATAACATTTGAATGACTGTGATATATTAATATTGAAGGGGTTTATTCGTTTAAATGTTGTTTTTTTACAACGCCTGTATCTGTTTGCAGGTTGTCTTTAGGCTTCATGTGTCTTTGCTAGTTGGCATGGTGATGGCGGATGGCCTCCTCACCACAGATTCAACAGGTAGGTATTACGTATACAGATTTTGCCAGTAGTGAACGTCCAACTACTTAACTTGGCTGCAATCGACAGCTTTTTTATTATTAAAGATGTATGTTTATTATCATGCTTACATTACTTATTTTCGTATTTTCCATGTATCCTATTTTATTTTCAACACTATCTTATAATTTGCTCATTTAGGAACGCAGTGTCACCACCTTGGCGAGTCCACGTCGCCGGTTGTTGTCCTGAAGGGGGAGACGGCGTGGGTGCCGTGTCCCCTCCTCGGCAACGACTCGTCGTCGGGCGACCCGGCGTGGTCCCGCCTCCTGCGAGGGGAGGAGCAGCCCATGGCGTACAGGTAAATTGGCGAGAACGTCATCAGGCACGTTGGTCGGGTTGACATTCTAATTGAAGGTACTGATGTCTGTCAGTTGTCACATTAAGGGACATGAAGATAAACTTTTATAGGGAGAGGGACTATTTTTTGCAATTGAAGAAAAATCCTATCATTTAATGAGCTTGGGAGAGTGGCAGTGATTTTGTTGTTTTGCAGCCAACGCTTGAGGAAAGAGCGCCACGGCTTGTTGTTTCAGTCGGTGGAGGAGCAGGATACGGGCCGCTACGTCTGCCACCCAAGGTCAGAACCACAAACGCCTACAAATCATTCTTTTCAACCACAGGGAAGTGGTGGTCATTAAGGTTTGAATATAATGAGAAAATAACCTTAAATAAATATTCCTTAAATATCCTCAACATAAAATGGGGTCAAATTAGCGAAGAAACAAAGTTAACGGGCAAAGACAAAGATGCAGACCGAACAAAACATGGCACTTTTTCAGTCTTATTTCAAAAGTCTTATTTGGGCCAACACGGTAATTCTCCCAACATGCTCTTCCTTCTGGCAGCCATGAATCACCCTGCTCCAAGATGGCCGTGCACCTGGTGGTGGTCCGGGCCACGCCACCATCTTTGGAATGCGACTCGCCGGTGACGCCGGAGCCCGTCACGGCCACGGTCCCTCTGCAGGGCGACGCCGTTCTGGACTGCCCGTCCCACCGTGACGTGGCCCGGATTTCCGACGAGGCCCCCGACGTGGCCTGGTACCACGTGAGGAGACGCGGAGAGGGGGGGCAGGTTTGCCACCACGTTCCCGGCGTGACGCCCGTCCCTTTTTGACAGGAGTGCCGGCCGGCCGAGCGATGGACGAGTGATCGCGAGCCGGACGGCGCCCGCCTGCGGATTCACTTCATGGCCGAACACTACCAGGGCCTTTACCTGTGTCGGGTGCGCTTCCGAAAGCGAGGGAGAGAGCTTTACTTCATCGGCGCCGTCCACGTCAACGCCGTCTGTGAGTGCCCTGCGCGCCCACATAAAGGGTGGAGCCCGTCATTGAGACGTGTGTGGTTTTTGCGTTTCAGCGCCACCTCCCATGCCCAAACATCCCGTGATCCTCCTCCCGGCGGCCGACCAGGTCGTCGTCGTCCCGCCAGGTAAGTCCCGCCTACGACCGCCCTGCCGGAATTCCGCCAAACGGAGCGCTTGCGCTTTGCGCCAGGCTCCGACGTGAATCTGACGTGCAGAGGGATCTTCCCCTATTTGGACTCGGACTGGGACATCTGGTGGAGCGTGGACGGGGAGACGCCGGAGCAGTCGGACCCCTCCCGATTCTCCGTCAGAAACGGGTGAGCCGCTCCTCGAGTTCCCCCAAATTGGGCGGGATTTGAACCAGAGGCGCTTCCATTTCAAGTGAAAAAGATGATGTAAGCTCAAGCTAAAGTGGTCCATATTGACGAGCAAATATTCCGTGTCCAGTCAGGTGAGCTCCAAGCACGGCGACCGCGTGGAGGAGAGCGTCCTGCTGATCCGAGAATTTGCGGCCGAGGACCTCCGCAGGGCCTTCAATTGCTCGGTGAGGAACGCCCGTGGATCCCAGACGCGGAGGGTCGGCCTGGCGTTGGAAGGTGAGCGCCGAGCTAGGCTAGTTAGCCTTTTCCGTTCTGGGAAGCTGAAGCGCTCCGTTTCAGAGCGGGCACCCACGTTGGCGCTGGCGTGCGGCCTGAGCGCCGCCTTGGCGCTTTCGCTACTCCTGCTGCTCATCCTGCGCCTCTTCCGGCTGGAGCTGCTGCTGCTCTACAGGTCGCGCTTTGCTAGCGACGAGCGCCACGCCGGTGAGAAAAGCTGTGGACGCGTAGCTCTCTAGTCGCCACTCACGGTCCCGCGTATGTCCCCGTTTGTAGGCGACAAGGAATTCGACGTGTACGTCTCGTACGCCAGGAACAGCGAGGAGGAGAAGTTTGTCCTGGAGACTCTGCGTCCGGTCCTGGAGAACCAGCTGGGCTACACCGTCTGCATTTTTGACCGAGACAGCCTGCCGGGCGGGAGTGAGTTCTTTCTCCCCAAATACGATTGAGGTCAACGCTTTTAACGCATTTCTCCGCCAGCCGTGACGGACGAGACGCTGCGCTTCGTGGCTCGCAGTCGGCGCCTCCTAGTGGTGCCGGGCCCCGGCTACGGCCGCCGGGGCACCCGGGCCCTGCTGGAGCTCAAGGCGGGCGTGGACGGCTTGGCCAGCGGGCACCTGCGCCTCGTCCTGGTCCATGGCGAGCGGGCGCGGCGCCAAGAGTGGGCCAGCGAGCTGAGGAGGGCCGGCGCGGCGCTAGCCGTCCTCCGCTGGCGGGGGGAGCGCTCGCGGGACCTCACGTCGCGATTCTGGAAGGAGATGAGGCTGGCGTTGCCCGTCGAGAGACCGCCGGGACGCCCGGGGAGGCGGGGCCAGTTGCTCGTTTGTACTAATGTGTGATTCCTTTGATTTTGGGAGGAGAGGACGTCCCGGATTGGGCGCCGGATTGTGACCGTCAATTCTTGGACAACATTTCATTGTATTTTCACTATGTATTCAAAAAAATAAAATATATTTTGAGGAAAATGTTGTTTTTTTTTCAAAAACTTTTACCCCCATTTTAAATGAAAAAGATGCTGTCATGTTTTCAAGAAAAAAAAGGACACCCCCAAAAATTTATGAGAGGAATTCATTGGCCTTTCACAAAAGAATGAAAAATCACAAGAAGAACAGAAAAAAACATTTATTTCACATCGGGACATTCGTGAATGTCGACAGCTGCACTTTAGTTGATCTGATATTCCAAGAAAGTCATACAAACGACACCAAGGATGGCACGTGGAAAAGAAGACTTTTCAAAATAAAAGCCACACCACACGATCCCAAAAAAGTGGGGAAAGGCATTTCCCAACACTCAAAAAGGAAATAAATAAGTCAAACTCAACGATCACGAGAAAAGTCCCCGAGAGGAAAGATATGTGTTGTTTTGTTTGTTTGTTGTTTGTTGGTTTGTTTGAACACTGTACAGTACATCTTAAAAACATGAAATATAATACACCTTCCGTCCGGATGCATGTCGACACGCCGGCTTGCCTACATTGCGCTTGGTTATATGGCACGGACTGGACTCTCTGCCTTCCCTCCTACTCGTCGTCCTCTTCCTCGTCTTCGTCGTCCTCGTCCTCCTCCTCGTCTTCCTCTTCGTCGTCGTCGTCGGCCACCACCGCCACCGCCGCCGCCGCCGCCACCGCGGCCGAGCCGGAATCCACTTTGCCCTTGGTGCGATAGGCCACGATGTCCTGGCGTGGAGGGACGGTGTGTCAAAAGTCCGCACACCATCGGAGGAGGACGCGCACGCCATCCTTTTTTTTTTGCCACTTACCTTGTCGTACTTCTCCTTGAGCTTGGAGGCCTTCTTCTCGTAGGGCTGCTTGTCCTCCGAGGACAAGCCGTTCCACATCTCGCCCAGCTTCTTGGCCGTGTCGCCGATGGACAGACCGGGGTGCTCGCCCTTCACCTTGGGCCGGAAATCGGCGCAGAACAGGAAGAACGCCGACCTGCGGGCGCCCAAAAAAAGCCAGCGGATGGGTGATTAGCGCGTGGGAGTTTTCAATTGCTACGCCATTGGACGTCTGTCATCGTCTTTGATTTCGCTAATAGACAAAGTATTATAAAGGTGTTCTCACGGGGGTCTCTTGGGAGCGTTAGGGTCCTTGAAGCGCTTCATTTTCTGGCCCTTGGGCGGGATGTAGTTCTTCATCTCGGCCTCGTAGCGCACCTTGTCCTGCTTGGCCATGTCTTCGAATTTGCCCTTCTCCTTGGGGGACATGGTCTGTATCCGGACAATACGGGTCTCAAACCGCGATCCGGTGGGACAAATCGGTCGAGCCAGCACTTACCTTCCATCGCTCGGAGCATTTCTTGGAAAACTCGGCAAAGTTGACGCTGGCGTCGGGATGCTTTTTCTTGTGCTCCTCTCGGCACGTTTGCACAAAGTAAGCGTAGGAGGACATCTTGCCTCGGGGCTTTTTCGGATCCTTCCCCATTTTCTTCTGTGCTGAGCGCACAAGAAGCAAAAGAGGACGGGAAATAACGGAATGAGAGCGGAACATATGGGGATTGATGCGTATACATTTTAAGATCTTTTTTCACTTCATGATAAATGGAGTGTCACTAAAAAAAGAACAAAGCGGGTGACTTATTGCGCCCTCCCTGGGAGCGCCATCAAATATTCTCTTGATGATGATTATTGATATAATTCAGCGAAAATGAGACAGAGTTCTATTTCTAGTTCAACTTTTCTCAGCGGATCATTTTTGTTCCAATGTTAAAATGTCAAGCACATGAGTTGACACATTGCAAAATGACTATCAAAATAATGATTTATCGTGGTTTTATTTAAGATCCATGTCTCGTTTTGAAGAACACGTCATTTTAGGAACGAATAAAAAAATGTGAAAAAAATGTTTTAAAACAGAGATATATAATGAGACAGTCAATAAATACATACAATTCTGCGAATACGGACCAAATTTGGTGGGACTAGACACCGGAAATATGCAAATGAGCTCCACGTCTGACCGGAGGCTGTCTTTGTCTATTGTTTTAATGAAGCCGGAGGGAGGAGAAAGGAAAAGACGTGTCTGGGTGAATGACTAATGAGCTTTTGTACATTCAAACAGTTCAAGCTGCATTATTTAAGCTATAATAGAGAGCAACCGGTCGCTGTCGAGGAAACACGCCGTTATTACTGTCAGGGTAAAGTTGTCAACCCATACATTAAGACGGGGCTTGTTAGCCGTGCTAACCGTGCTCTTTTAAAATGGCCGAGCAGGGCAATGGCTAAGTGGTCTCCGGGGAAATTGGGGGGTTTGTTCTGGCAATCCGAATAATATACAAATTAAAACGGGAGAGTCTTTTTTGTAGATGTCGGACGGTAAAATATATACTATAGTGAGCTGTGACAACTGAATGGCAAAGGGGCTGGCCGCTCGGCTTTGACGGCACGGTATATTAGTATTAGCTCCGCCCTTTAGCATTAGCGTTCGCTTTGTGTCCGCCATTGCGTTGAATCCTACGGAGGTTCTAGGCGGGACACACTCCGCTGCAACGATTGGCTCCGCGGAAGGGCGGGCTTTCCCCGATATGTGGCAGCCAACCGTATTACAGTGGTGCGTGCGTTGCAACCAATGATATTACAGCGGGGCGTGGGCTGCCTAGAAATCCCGTGGCTTTCTTGACAAGGCGTCCTGCGGGCTCGTTAGCGTGCCTAGCTAACCATTAAAATGGCTAAGCGTTGGTTCGAGCTAACGTTAGGCCGCGGGCCCTCCTCACTTGTCGCACGCCCACCGGTTCCGAACTGAGAAAAGGCGTAAAACCAGAGATAAAGCGGCGACGATAGAAAGCGCTTGTAGAACGTGACACGTTGTACATTCTCCGGCTTTTAGCCGTCCGTGCTTGTCCCGACTGGGCTAACGTAGGGGGCTCGAGCTCGGAGGTTAGCCCTCACTTGTCACGATTGCGGACCGACGCTGACCCACGGCGCGTGTGTCGACATTGGGAGGAGTCATTCGTCACCCCACGTTGCGTGAATGAAATGGCCTCGACTCTCGTCACTCAATCGGGGGAAACAAAGAAGCGCCGAAGCTCCCGGTAAGATTCGCACGGACAAATAGGCTAGCATCGCTGCCCGTCGCTGTCATTCAAGTAAGTTCATCCTTTTTTTCTCTCCCCACGCATCGCATAGCATCTCATCGCATCGCTTGGACGCACGCTCACACCGACGACCGACGGCGCTCCACTCTCGGCGAAGACATCCAACAAGTTGGCGACAAGAGAAAGATGGACCTACCGGAACTGGAGCGGCGCGTACGCGTGAGTCGTCTCAGACAATGGGACAAAAAGCACGATGTGAGTGCGCAATGATGATGATGATGATGCTCGCGTGTTTATCCTGATTGTCGGGAAGCCCTGTAGCCGGCGGACATTGGCTGCCGTCGAGCCCCCCGCGAGTGTCTAATTGGGCAAGCGGCCACTTGCACCGGCGGGACGCTTGGTTGGTTGGTTGACTCCGACGGGACGTGCTGGCGCTAAACTTGAACAGCAGCAAAATGGCACACTTGGAGGAGAAGCCACCACCAGCACCACATCAGCATCAGCATCCACTACAGCATCATCATCAGCAGCAGCATCAGCAGTACGTGCATGGACTTCAGTGCCCAGGTGAGTAAAGGAGCAGAAATTTGGACCCATGAGAAGGTCCTTGTTTTTCAATTCAATCAATAAAAATACACCAAGAGCAAAAAATCAATATTTGCATTATTTTTAGATTAGATTAGATCACTTTATTCATCCCATATTTGGGAAATTATACAGTAACAAGAGGTTGAGAATACAGATACTATCTCTACTCGAGATCTACTTTCATATTTCATTTTTTTAATTAAGGGAAAATTCACAAATAGCAAAAATTTTATTGTATTTTTTTTCTTAATTTATTCAAGATGGCACACAGCTGCTTTAGAATAGTGATTGTATTATTTATTTGGATAGCTTAGGTATTTCTACTCAAGATGAGATAGTTTGTATTTTTAAATGACTTTGCTATATTTTAAACGATCAATTCCAATATATTGCATTTAAGATGATCAGATATTATATTAATTTTCTTATGTATATATATGTTAAATGTCCATTCAGGCTCATAAAAACATGATATGAAAAAAATCCTTTCATTTTTGGTTGATTGGAGCCTGCTCCCGAGATGAATTGGCCTCCTAAATTGATCTTGGCTTCCAGCGCATACACTGCTTTGTGTTATTTGTAGACAATGGCACGCTGGCGAGTGCTGCAGCTGCTGCTGATATCCAAATATTTGTTTTTCCTTTGAAGCGCCGCTCATAAATCACGTCATCTTGAGCCGACAGCCCGCGTTCATTAGCATCTTCGAAATTGAAGCCTGCCTCCGCGCAATGGAAGGAATAACTCTCAGAAGGGTTGCTACGAGTTACCCGCCTGCAAAATAAATCAAGGCTACGACGCTGCCTCGGTCGCAATAAAGCGCACACTTGCTTTTAACTCATCGACTGACTTTGATTGCCACAGACGCCAAATCCTGGCATTGACTGATACTTTCACTGCCTCTGGCCGTGATGCTTGGTTGGGTTGAGGATTTTGCCACTTTTATTATTATTATTTTTTTCAATTGAACCCTTTTGGGGACAATGATGACGTCTATTCAGAAATTGGCACTATCTTAGCAATTTACTGCCAACTTACACCAAAGTGTGTGTGTAGTGGTATTTGATAAAAGAGGCAGATGTCGCCGTCATTGGCAGAGAGTTAAATAGTCCCAGAATACAAAAGTGACAAATGCCATTTCCAGAGCCAAATACACATTCTGTCAATTTATTGCAATTTGTTTTAATTCTTTGTTTGCTTTTCATTTTTTTGTATCACTCCTCTTGATTTGTGTTTTAATGTACTTCAATTCACAATTTAAATGATGTATTCTAGTACTGCTCTCATTTCATTTAAAATGATTTTCTCTATTATTTTTGCTCAAGCACCCCTGCAACCCTCATGAGGATATACAGTTAGATAAAGGAATAATGTAATCTATTGTATTATAACATGGGTTAGGTTCCAGACAGAACTTAAAATAAATAATATGAATGTCAAATAGGGCCTCCAAATTTGCTCCATGGGACACAATTGGCCCCTCCACCGCACCTTTGAGACCACTGGCCTCTGGGAATGTAATAACTCCTCCTAATTCGTGCATGAGGTTGCAAAAATTGATTAAAAAAAAACAAACCCAAAGAAACAGCCTATAAGAACAACATGAACCTTTCACCGCAATCGATCCATCATGCCTTTTATCTTTTCTCTTATTTGTAGTGCAGTGCCAGTTGCGGCCTGCCAGAGGGCACTGGTGTGCCGTGGCCTCCCGGTGACGATGCCGCCCACCGCCACGAGAAAAAACGAAGCAGAAGCTCCACTCCTGCGTTTCTACCCTTCAGCGCTGGCGTCCGCGTCCCGTCCTCCTCCTCCACCTCACCCAGCACTCCTTCTCCTCCTCGTCCTCCACCTCCTCCTCGCATGTACCCGGCGGTGCGACGAAGGTAGTCCCCGACACGGCGAGCAGCCTCCGCGGAGCCAGCGCCGAGGCAGACCGAGAGCGCGGCCACCATGGCCGGGAACCGGCGACACGTCGCGGGCTTGCTGTTGCTTTCCCTCGGTGAGTCTACCTCCTTTCCTCCGGCTACACTTCGGCCTCACTTCAGTACTTTTTTCTGTGGGTCCGCATTGTTGTTGTTTATCTTCGAAACGTTCAAATAAGGTGTGGCGCTTCCACCAAAAAGCTTTGGAAAGTTTTGAAAGGTCTCGAATGTTCTTCGAAAAAGATAAAAGACACCGCCAAAAAGATAAAAGACGCCGCAACCGGTGTTGTCAAGCAACCAAAGAGTGGGCTGACTGACTAGCTTAAATGCAAATGACTACGCATATAGTTTACCGTCGCTTTACTTTTCTTTTCCTCCATACTAGGGCTGTCGAATTCGATATTTTTTTTATCGTTTGCGATAATGTTGGCAATGGAGTCGACTAATTAGCCATTGACAGTGAATGGTATCCAATCTGGTTCGTTCAACCATTGAAATTCTTAACTTCAAGACTTGTTTTAACTAATTAACTCTACTGAAATGTAAATACAACGTTGACACTTCAAAAAAAAAAACTTTAGCTTATTATCTTTTTTGTGAAATGTATATATTTTCTTCAATTCTGTGAGAGGAATTGACGGTAGTGCGAGCTTAATTTGGGTACTGGGGGGTACCGTGGATAAAGTGGGTCGCCGTTGCAGTGAGCACAGCTGCGGCCACGCAAGAGCGCGCCCAAGCACGGCGCCACTGGAGCCGCCGCGCTCACGAATGGCCGCAAACGCCACTGGAGCAGATAATATGACGATTAGGGATGTCCCGGCCCGTGGCGGATTTTTGCACGCCACTCCAAGCCCGAATCACCCCATTTTCTGTCCCTGCTCATAACGAGTTACCCTCAGATACCTCAGGGGGAAAATATCACATCCAAATATGTATTTTTCCCCCCAATTTGAACAAACTGATCCAAAATGAAGGCCGTAGAAGAGGCTTATTAGCAAAAACATTTTTTGATGCAAATTGGTGGCGCGGCACAAAACAAATGATGCTTGAACATTTGCTTCTAATGAGTCCCACGTGACAAATGATGATCCTGATTTATGTGTTCTCTTTGTTCTGCAAAGTTTGTTTTTGAAATGTTTTCTCATTGGCTGCCAACCCTCCCGCATCAAATGGATTTGAACTGGTTGAGAAACCATTTTATGACTTTTTTTTTCAATGTGAATGCATTGACCTTAATGAGAATGTTGCCCCTACCAACATGGCCGCTCTGAGGCCATTTAAGTAGGGGCAGAGGTAGGGTTAGGGGTAATGTAATTTCCATTATCTCTAGTAGACGCCCATCGATTGAAAGTTGAATAGACATTTGGTAATTACTGCAAGACCGTTGACTCCCTGGTAGAGGGAATGTATTTTTTTTGTATTTGTTGTTTTTTACCCCCCTCTTATGAAGTCCTAATCCAATTAGCTGTTTCTCTCCGTTAAATTTGGGCGCCTTTCACCTCCAGCTTAAGCGTGCGGCAAAAGTGTTTTTTTGAAGTCAACTGTGGTCTCTGAAAAATAGATGAGATTCCTTCTGGGCGTTAGCAACCCCATCTGACCGCCAGAATGCCAAATGCCCCCCCGGCGGGGAAATGCGTACGGGCTTCTGGGAGCTTTTTTCCTTTTTAATAGAAAGCCAACGACCTCCGAGTAAACGTCTGTCGGAGAAGCGGCGCTTTTATGTCTTGATCAACACTCCCGTCCCTCCCTCCCAGGTTGCTCTCTCTCTCTCTCTGCCGGTGAGCACGCCGCTTTTCTGCTTTCTGGAGGTAGGCGGCTGGCTAATAGAGGTCACCGCCGCCGTCGTCGTGGCTCGCCAGCGCTACGGATGACCGGCCTTGGCGTAAAGTCTGATTTATTAACCGGCGGTGGCGGCGGCAGTGGGCTTCTTTATTTTTTTTCCTTTAGACGCGTGGATTTCCGCAAAAGCTCTCGGGGGAGGCCAGTTTGTCCCGGGATCGATGACGGCGTGATTGGAAAGCGACGGAGCGTGGCGTCGTAGCGGCGTGATAGATGACGCAAAGTCACCTCGGAAGGCGCTCTGATTGAGAGATTCTATTTGGCGTCTTAAACCCGCACCCTTATTTAAGGACTCCTGCAAAATGGCTGCCTTATTTAAAATTAAAGGCAAATTGCCTGTGCGTGGCCAATCAAATTGAGCTGGCTCCAAACAAAATGGTTTGTTTTGGTTTGCCTATTGCAGACTTTGTCATCATAGGATACATTTCCACCAAATGTCATGTTAGCAACAGATTTTTCTGTAGCTATTTTGAGCTAAAATGGCGGACTTGCATTGTATTTTCGGGGATGGCCTCTTGGGGGATTTTTTGTGGGTCTCTTCTTGATAAACAAACTAACCAAACACAATTCCACTGTCTCAAAATGGCCGACCTGCCCTTCTCTATTCCAGTGTTTGTTCTAGAGACTTTTTGGTGGATCTCCCCTTAATGGACACACCCACACAATGTCAAGTTCCCATTCCAAACAAGCTTAAGGGGCTGAATTTTACAAAAAAACATGGTTTCCACTGATCTAAAATGTCCAATTTTTCTCTGTCCCCGCAGGTCACATGGTGTTAGCTGCCGGCAGCTCAAACGAAGCCTCCCAGGTAAGTGTCTTTGGGTTTTTGTTCATGGACAATTGTGTTAAAACTGAAACAAAAGTTCATTGAATGTAAACAAAAAAACGATGTGATTTTTGGGCGCTTTGGCCTTGTGGTCCTCCCTCGAGGTTCTCTGCTTGTATTTTATTTATTTTTTAGCCTTCCTCGCTAAATAATGAACGCTTTGCTTCTAGGGCTAGCTGTTAGCGTGTTGACGGTAAACCTGATTTCCAAGCTCGTTGTCACGCTCCAAACGGCCTCGGTCTTTTTTTTTAAGCCCAAGAATAGTAACTTGACGGCATTAGACGTCCAATCGTAAGTTAAAGGTGTTTATCTCATCAAATGCCAACCCATTTGAAACGGATGGGCTTTTTTTACGCGATTTGCTGCTCCACCTGGTGTTAAAGCTCAGAATTGCAACGTAGGCTGAATGGAAGCGCGTGGCATTTTCCGTGCAATTTTACTTTGGTTTGGCCCGCTTGAAATGCACATTTCCTGCTCACATTCCTCCGTCGAAAGTTGAAGCTGCCATTGATTGCGACCTTTTCCAGGTGGGGAAGAAAATCAAACAAACACAGAGTCCAGTTTGGGTTGTCCTTTGGCTTGTTGCTTAGTGACCGCGGAATGGCATTTCAAGCATTTATTTCTTGGGCGCACAGGAGCTTAATTCTCTTTTACTTCCGGATAGATGCCTTGGACATATTCATTAAACCTCTTGCTATTTTGCTCAGCCAACCATACACACACACACGGTAGCGATGATTTCCTCAACACGAAAAAAAATCAACGTTGCAATTGGAGCACGTGGTCCAAAAAGCGGGCCTTGGTGGTCTTGGTGAACGCTGAGCTTATTAGCCTCGTCAAACTGGGTAAAATGAGTTTAGCTTTTAATCTCCGTGTGGCAACGCACGTTTCCTTTTAATCACCCGAATCGGAATGGCAATCAGACGCGGACGCCAGCCCAACATCTGCTCGCTCGCCTCTCATTTCCCGCGAGAACTCCAATCTTCACTTTCATTTTTCTTCTTTGCTTCTTCATCTTATCAATTGTTTTAATTAAATAGGATGGAAAATTTAAATTAGCAGGTTTTTTTTTTGTTTTCATCATTCATTTTCTACATCGTTGGGGGTGCTGGAGCCTATTTCAGTTGACTGACATAGTCGATTGGTCGCCGAGGCCAAATGGACAAAAATATTTACTTTTAGGAGGATTTGAAAACAATGTATTGTCTCAAAAAGTCTCACTTTAATGATCAAAATGTTACTGTTGAAACGATGTTCTTTTTTTTCGAGTGGCTTCTTCCTCCTCCTCTTCCTCCTCCTTCCAAGTCATATCGTTTGTCACAGTTGATCACCAGAGCAGCTTTATGGCGCCACGTGTAATTAGGTGCATCCCGTCAAGGTAAATGAGGGCCGTAAATTGGTAGGTGGAGGGAGGCAGTCCGTAACCGTGGCAACAAGCAGCCCGCCCTCCCAACTTTCCTGGAGCGCAATCCTTTTGTGGTCTCACTTGCTGAAAATTATGCCATTTGCATCTCATTTGACAGAGCCCCGCGTCCATTCGTCAAACCGATTGGACGCCTAGCCACGGAGTCAAAACTGCCGACAAATTGGAAGGATGCAAAGTTGTTGTCCCCCCCCCCATCCTATTATCCATGTGGCCACCTTTTTATTTTATTATTTTTTGGGGGCAAAACGTCGTAACAATTGTTTCTGCGTGAGCCCATTTGGAAGGTTAGGCCTTTTTTCCCCAGCCTGGCGGTTGCCCCGGGCAACCCGACTCTGACCACGTCAACAATTTTCTCCGCTTCGCTGGATTTTTTTCTGGCCGCTTCTTTCCTCTTTAAAATCACATTTCAGGCCTTTTTGCTTATTTTATCTTCCTCCTGCTTTTATTTCTGACAACAAGCAAAAAGTCACCCCATTTGCACTTCAAAATGGTCACAAATTTTCAGGTGTGTCAACGTTTTTCAGGCAAAAAAATGGGTCTAAAAATGTCCAATCTTTTCACTTTGGCATATTTCCTGCTGATGTAACCCTTTTCTCCCCAAAAAAAGAGGTTAAAAGATGATTTGATAGATTCATGGGATGACTTTTTCATTTGAAGCCAAAGAAAAAGTTTTTCAAATATCAATATTTAATAGCTGAATGTGTTGAACAATCCCCCCCCCCTAATCTCATTTGAGTCCAATCAAAACAACCCCGGCCCCCACAAATATTGATGTAATATTAATCCGATGACATTTGAAGAAATGAATTCCCTTTTTTTTTCAATCAGAAAAAGAAAACGATGATGATCTGTTAGCAGCAATGTGGCTAACTATGAGATCATCTTCCTTTTCGCAGCCATCCATATTCATTAACATGTTTTTGTTTTGGGGAAAGCGAGGACTTTTTTTTGTTTTGTTGTCTCTTCTGCAGCTCCATAATTAAAGCGCCTTTTTCTCTCCGTGTGTGTGTTTCAGAGCGACAAAGAAAAGACACGTGGGATTCCCGCCAGGCAACTGGGTAAGTAAGTAAGTTTCATCAGAAAAAGAAAAGAAAAGCAAAAAAGCAAAGCCCAAAGGAAAAGCTTTGTTCGACACCACGGCCGATGTAACGCTAACACTTGCTTAAGCGTCTGCAAATGGGAACGCATTACATTTTAATCACCAGGCATTTTTTCCAAAAATTTGGCGCGGGAGGGCGGAGCCTACTGTTGGCTGCCTACTTTCCCCGCTGTCAATCTTAGCCAATGACTTCAAATGATCAAGATAAATTGACCAAATGTCCTCATTTTTTGGAGCTAGTATGAATAGGAAGAAAGGATTTTAAAAAAAATGATTTTTCTTTTCCGTTGGGCAGCCATAGCAAACATTTAATCAGATGGAAAAAGATCCAGTTTGTATTTTGCCCTTTCTCCGTTCCAACATTTGTAGGAAGGAGCTCTTGTAATTGCTCCGCGAGAGATCAATGCGCCCCATTGATCTCCCTAAAATGTGAGCCGGGTGGCAAAACGGCGGCAAAACGGCGGCCCCACGGCGATCCCGTGTCAGCGTTTTGCCGCCACAATTCCGGGCAATTGCACAAAATCCCCTCCTGCAAATCTCACGCCGCTTCGTGTGTTGAATAGTTGGAGATTTTGAATTTGCGGAGTGGACTCTGGCTTTCTAGGAATGGATGGGATTCCCACTGTTGGGTCTTTTTGCAGGGGTGGAGGAGGTGGTGTTTGTGATCCAGAGTCAGAGCAACTCCTTCCACGCCGGCCAGGCTCACAAACGGCGAGAAGATTTACTCCGCCAAGCGCTGGCCGCCTCTCAGGTGGGCGACCTTTCAAATTGGGAGGAATCTCAATGGACTCGTTTGCCTGACGGAATGCTAAATGGAGGCGCTGACTCTAAACGGGGCCTGGCTTTCTTGTTTGTTTTGTCAGAAAGCGCCCGTGGTTTTGCTGCTTCACACTTTGTCGGACAACGAGGGCGATTGGAGCATCCTTCCTCTGCTGCCTTAGTGAGTCGAGTCGCCGGTACAATTCCATGCTTTTCCTGGCACTGTATTCATTGAAATTTTGGTTAATTTATTTCCGTCTTATTGAGTTTTTCTTGTTTTTTTTCCTTGCAATGTGCATCATTGTCATTTTTAAAGCCCTCTCCCCTTACACATACTGAAACAAATAGCATCCTTAGCTCGCTCGCTAGGTTTGTACGTCAGCCATTTCCCAGAGCTGCCATTCACAAGACAATTTTTTTTCAGCCATTGACGTATTCAAAGTTGAGATTTTTTTGTGTTGCCATTTTAAGCGAGAGGGCTGATTCTTTTTGAAACGCAACGTGTCCTCAGTTTGTCGAGCACTTTTGGAAAGAATTCCTCCTGGATGCTTTTCTTGGAAGAAGACACCCACGTGGAGGTGGGCCGCCTGCTGGCTGCGCTGGCTCACTTTGACCACCAAAAGGTAAGTGGAGCTCGCTCACTCGCTTCTTACCCAAAAAAAAGAAAGCCGGGTACAAAGCATGTGCCCAATTAGGAGCTCGGCGAGTCGCAACCGCGTTGCCGCCGCCGTCGTCGCCTGGCGCTAATTAAAAAAAAGTCTCCCGGCTGGCGGCAAGATTTTCCCACCTTCTTATTTTTGCCGGCGACGTGAGCGGCGTATTGATCTCCGAGTGGCTGTGGAGGCACTTTTCAAGACGGCTTCCATTTCCTCAAGTTTGACAAAAATCCCCGTCAGCCGTCCTACTTTTTCTGGCTATTTCGGTCAAAGACTGAGGAGGCGTTTCGCTCCTGTCAAATCAATCCGACGACACAGTCGCTCTGTGATCCAAATCCATCCCTTTTGACGTCCTCCCCATGCAGGAATGGTTCCTGGGCAAGCCGCTCCACGACCTGGAGTCCACCATCATCCATCACTACGCCTTTGCGGAGAAGCCGTCCGTCTTCGCCTACCCCGACTTCTCGGCCGCCTGGGCCTTGAGCGTCGCCCTGCTGGTCCGGTCAGTCTCCGTCCGTTGGCGCCGAGGAGAGAGAAAAAGGGGATGCTGACCGCCGTCTTCATTTTTCAAGGCTCGCCAACAAAGTCCAGCGGCGGCCGCCCGAGTCCGACTTTACCATCGACCTGAAACACGAGGTCAGTGGCGCTTTTTATTCTGCCATCGTGATTGGCCATTTGCGGCATTTTTTCATTTTTTTTTCTAGGACAAAGAAAGCTTTTCGCTTAACCTAGTCTTCATTTTTTTGGGTGGCCATATTTTTCTTCTCAGTTCAAGTGTGACTTGAATTTATTCGTCATTTGACGTGACAGATGCTAAACTATACTATGCTTTGCTAAAATAAGATGAGCTAATACAAGCTAAAACAAGCTAGGCTAAGCGGAGAAAAGGCTAAGCTAGCAACTGCGCCTGACGATGCTCTGTTTTTGTTTTGGCGGCAGGTGGCCTTGTACATCTGGGACAAAGGCGCGGGCCCCCGGCTGACGGGCGTCCCCCAGCTGTGCACGGAGCCCCAAGAATCGCCGCGGGCGCGGCGGTCCTGCGCCACCGCCCTGAGACCCCCGCCGTTCCCCTGCGTGAGTCTCCCAACCAGCGGCTCGGGATTTCCACCTCTCTGAGCTTTTCTCTTTTTGCCGACAGGGAGAGCCGGTGAAAAAGGAGGACCTCTTTGTGGCCGTCAAAACTTGCAGGAAATTTCATGCGGAAAGAGGTGAGTGACCCTAACAGACTTTTCTTCTCTAATTCATGGCTAGCTACCTTTATTGCGTGTTGCTAACCACTTTAGTCACTTCATTTTGATTGAACATCCATGGTTTTAGGACGACTTTTTGGGCGGTGCACCTTCCGCTAAAGCTCAAAATGTCACTTGACTGGTAGGATGGCAATTCACATTGGATGAAATGTACTTTTTGACGCAGTTCCCGTCATCAAGAAGACTTGGGAGCCGGACGCCGCCCACTTGGAATACTACAGCGACTACGCCGACGCTTCCGTTCCCACCCTGGATTTGGGGGTCCCCAACACGGAGAGAGGTGAGGCTGAATTGGGCCCCGGGCCATTTGCCGGAAACCTTCCGTCCGTTTGAATTGGCGACCAATGAATCCGTCCCATTATTTTCGGCCCGACTGAGGAATCCCAAATTCCCATTGCGTTTAAGGAAGACGGACGAGGCCGCTTTGGTCCCATCTGTGGCTTTTTCCCCGACAACCTGCGGCGTTATGCTAATAGCGCTTAGCCGACAACCTGCGGCGTTATGCTAATGGCGGCGAGCGGCCGTCCGCCCGCCTGTCGCTTCTCGTCCGTTTCTCGAAATGTGAGTCAAGCGTACGCGTATATCGTTAGCAGCTCCAGTCGGCGCGTGCGGAGAGATGTCAAGCCCAACGTTTGGTTTTCCGTGCATAATTTGCCGCCTTCAAAGGCAAACGTCAGCCCGCAGGGAAGATTAACACCAAGGGAGGATTTAGGGATTTACAAAATGCCGTTTCACCGTCAGCTTTTTTTTCCCCACTGGTATTGAGTTTGCTTTTTTAATTTGTTTTTTTTACCACTGATGGCGCTCGATGAGTTTAAGGTGGGTTACTTTCTTGGTCATTTTATTTGTTACATTGACTTTACGTCTATATATTTTGTTGGAATAGGCTTTCATAATGTCAGATACTGAGATTTGTGTGTGTGATGACAGGCCACTGCGGGAAAACCTTCGCCATCCTCCAACGATTCCTCAGCGGCGACGTCCCGGACACCCAGTGGCTGCTCATCGTCGACGACGACACGCTCATCAGGTGCCACCCCATAATTCAGAAACCATTCCCAAAAATAGGAATTAGCCATAGTGTCCATAGGATGTCGCCATTGCCACCGTTCAGTAATTGGCCAATTGTTGACATTTTTTTAGAATGTCTTTTTTTCCCCGCAGCCTGCCCAGACTACGCCGCTTGCTGAGCTGCTACGAGGCCAGCGAAGCCGTGTATCTGGGCGAGCGCTACGGCTACGGCCTGGGACAGGGAGGCTACAGCTACATCACGGGCGGCGGCGGGTGAGCGCCGTTCAAAAGTCGCCCAGAGGCTCCCGTTCTGAGCGCTGACGTGCCGGTCGGCACCCGCAGGATGGCCTTCAGCAGGGAGACGGTGACGCGCCTCCTGGCCAGCGGATGCAAGTGCTACAGCGACGACGCCCCGGACGACATGGTGCTGGGAATGTGCCTGAACGCGCTGCGCATCCCCGCCACACACAGCCCGCTCTTCCATCAGGTGACTCACTCGATCAACGGCCGTCGTTTCAATTCCACGACTCGCTCGTCGCCCATCGTTCCGTCCGTGACGCTGTAAAATTGGGTGGTAAAAAAATAATAAATGCCAAAAATTGAACGGTGAGGCATTTTGTCAATGAGGCGGGGCGGTTTTTGCTTCCCAGGCCCGGCCGGAGGATTACGCGGCGGAGCTCCTGGCCCACCAGCTGCCCATTTCTTTCCACAAGCACTGGAACGTGGACCCCGTGGCCCTTTTTGACAAATGGCTGCGAGAAGAGCGGCCCCCCGCCTTGCCCAAAAGCGAATTGTGAAAGCAAAGGAAAGGAAGGTCACCACCCTTAATTTATAATCCATACCAATATCTATTTTCAAATAAATGGCCAATTTTTAACATTTTGTTTTCTTGTTTTGATTTTTTTTTGGGAAGTGCTTTTCTCTTTTTTTCAGTCTTGTCCTGAGTTTTTGGTCCTTTAGCACCATCTGCTGGATTCCTGGTAATGATTCTGCTAGCAGGAATGGCCAAATAAAATCAAGTAAAAATATCCAATTAAAATACCAAAGTCATTGATACAAATTCATGAGATAGGTTGAAAAAAAATCTGACTTTTCTGAGTGGAAATGAAATGAGTGACTTGCAAATGAGCCAGAGGCTGCTATGGAATGACTCTTTACTATACTAGTAGGTAAGTAGAAATGTGAACTTGAACGTAAATGAGGATGTTGATTGGTTCTCTGGCCGCCCTTTTGAAATGCATCATTAAATAATGAAGTCAATGAATACCCAAAAAGGACTGCCCGCTGATACAGCGCTGGGTTCGCCCCACCGATCGTGGGATCGATTCCCGCTGGATGCTAGTGTTTGTCTGTCTGCCTCTCCACTGATTGGTGACCAATCCGGGGTGTGCTCAGCTGGGATAGCAATGAAGGCTTGAAGTAGTAACCTGTTTTAGTCTGATATGTTTCTTCCCTTTGTGACCGCCTTCTTCTGCATTATTCAGGGACGGAGGACGAAAGAAACGAGACACAAAGTGGACAGATGGACGGAGAGCCACAAGGGAGTCAAATGACTGCAGCTCCAGGTAGCCTTCTTTTATTCCTTGTATTTTCTTGCCATTTAGGTCTTTTTTTTATCTCGGCTTATTTCCCCGTCGGTTGGATTTTGGTCAGGGGTGTCAAGTTGACATTTTGGAACCGCTTTGCCACTTTGTAGTTTCCATCGGGGCCCTTCATTGACGACCGATCAATTTATTGGGACGTCGTGTCTAACACGAGAACAAACAAATGTAGTCTTGTGAAAAATAATTATCGTCGGCCAGGGCCAAAAAGTTCTTTTCCCTTGGGGTCGCCAGGGTATTACTGGAAGGGAATGGGGCTCTTATTTTTGCGTCACGTTTGCTCAAGAGCGCCACCCACAGGGACGGGAGCGCCAGACCCATACGGGATACGCTCTTCCTTTTTTTTGGTCCCAAAGAGAGGAGGGGCCATCCGTGTAACTTAATACCTGTCCAATTCATGACTTTTCCTTTTTTTCCTTCCTTCCTTTTTCTAACGAGTTGAAGCGCTTAACGCCGGCGTGCAGGCACATCAGAAGCAGAGCAGAAGGAAAGGGAAAGATGACGGAATATGGCGGGGTGGTGGAGCGGCGGGGGCCCTCCTCGAACGGACGCGCGGATGCTTTCCCCTCGCCGGATTTTCGGGGGAAGCTTCTTAAAAAGACGCGACAGAGGAAAAGGCCCACCATCCTGGAAAGTAGGTCCCTGACACCCAAAAGCCATCCGGGTCATCCTGGCTGCCGGCCTCCCACCTCCAACGGATTGGACGTCCACTAGCGATAAATCAAGCGTAATTTGGCTGGCTCTCAGATGATTTTAGGCTGAATTCTCCAGCCATTTCAGGGTCATTTTTTTCTGGCGATTTAAGTTGACTTTGTGCTTTTCTGTCAGGTAACAGCGGGAGTTTGGAAATCGGAATTATTTTGTCAGAATGGGAATTTTTAATTGGGGTCAAAAAGTTCAAAGATGCTTTTCAAGAGATTAGATGGATAGAAGTCTCCATAAATGTGGCCGCTTTGTTTAAACCTAAAAAAAAATGTTTTTTTTTTTTTTGGGTCCATAGGTGATGGCGACCACGAGCCCCGCCTCCCCCAGGTGGGCGACGCCCCCATGGCGGTGGACCCGGAGAGCAAACCGGGCCAGTACGTCCTCAAGAGCATCTTGGCCGACTTCGCCGTCGCGTCGGAGCGCAAAATCCGGGTCACGGTGGCCGAGCCGCCGGTGAAGCCTTTGAGCAAGTTTCTTCAGAGGGGACAAGATCCTCACTTTGACCAAGTAACCACTGCTCACTTCTTATTTTCATAGGATATATAGAACACAAATGGCATTCCTTCCGCTCCCTCGGTCACCGTCAGTGACGTCGAAAATGTTGGCGCTTTCTCACTTGGAGACTTTTAGTTAGCGCGTGCTCGACCGCTTATTTTGGGACCCGCAGGCCCCTCCGCGGCGCTGGGACTGGCCGGCCCCGCCCCATTTTGCACAGAGCGCTCCTTCTTCTCAATCAAGGGACTGCTTGTGCCGGCCGGCGACCCCTCCCTTCCTGTGCCTTCCCTTCCCGTGCCTTCCCGACCCGCCCGTTCCTTCCTCTCTTTCCCCGAGGAGCCGTCAAGCCGGCCCATCCCACCCCGGCGGGCCGTCCGCTTTCCACTCCGACGCGTGGTTAAGTCTTTATAATTACGAGCGCCCCGAATACTTACCGTCCTTTCCCCGACAGCTGCTGAGCGCCATGAGCTCCCTGTCCGAGTTCTGCCTGCCGTCCGTCCTGCGCACCGTGCTGGACTGGCGTCGACGTCAAGTGGGCCCCGAGGAGCCGGCGCGGGGGTACCGTTGCCAAAGCCCAAATAAAAAGTCCAATCGGCCTCCTCTCATCGTCCCCCTTTGGTCTTTTCCGGCCACGTGCCGCGCAGGGACGATTTGCCGGAAAGGAGAGATCTGGCCGTGGAATTCATCTTTTGCCTGACCCTTATACAACTGCTCAAACAGGTGAAACTTCAGCAAGTGGAGATGTGTGCATAAGTAAATAATGGCGATTGCTAGGTAGACAGACATTGTAGGTATAAATGTACAATATAGTAGGTTAGATTTCTGTAGTTAAAGGCCATAAAAATGCTATCCATTGGTCTGCCAGATGGCCCTTCAACCTGTCCTGGACGCCTCGGTGGACGAGGTCATCCACTTGGCCTTCAAGCACTTCAGACACAAAGAAGGGTAAATAAAGCCTTTGACTTTTATCCACTCACCATTTGTACTCTCACCCTCGTCCGCTTTTTCAGATGCCACGGTCTCAACGCCGACGACGTGCGCACCGTCGCCGACCTCTACGCCGAGGTCATCGGAGTCCTGGCTCAGTCCAAGTGAGTGCGGGAGTAGATTTCCCAGATTCTCCGACCGGCACCATTTTTGGACATTTCACCAAATTAGGACTGGAAAATGATGTGTGCCAGCGCTCTGTTTTTAATCACAACCAGAGCGCCATTCCACATCTATTTAAGCCTCCTTTTCTCACGCCATGTTTGCGTCAAGATAAGCATTTTTTTTCTCACAGTTAGGAATGATGCAATAGATTAGAAGTCAAATAGGGGTCTCTGCCAGGGGTCCACACATCTGGAAAAAGTGGCGACATCTGAAGCACTTCCGTCATTTTCCGGGAAGTGACCGTGGGTGTCCTGCGTCTTTAGGTTTCCCGCCGTGAAGAAGAGGTTCATGGCGGAGCTGAAGGAGCTGAGGCGGAAGGAGCAGAGTCCGCGGGTGGTCCAAAATACCGTCTGTCTCATCGTGGGACTCAAGTTCTTCCGGATTAAAATGTATCCGCTGGAGGACTTTGAAGCGTTCTTTCACTTCACGCAGGTACTTTATTTCAAAGTTGCTAGATTAGATATTATAGAGAGAGATATTTATTTGCTGGAATAACTCTATACTATTTGTTTTTGTTGAAGGAATGGGCCCACTACTTCCTGGAAGTCAAGGAAAAGGACATTAAGCACGCTTTGGCCGGGCTTTTCGTGGAAATTTTGGTTCCTGTTGCGGCGGTAAGTTTGTTTTCGACCCCACGGCGGCGGGATATTTTGGGCCAAAGTCTGTCTCCGTGGCAGGCGGTGAAGAACGAGGTGAACGTGCCCTGCCTGAGGAACTTTGTGGAAAGCTTGTACGACAGCACCTTGGACCTCTCGGCCAGGAAGAAGCACGCGTTGGTCCGTCCTGGGAATGCGCTCAAAATGGCTGGACCTGGAAAGCTCCCCCAAAAAATATGACGTCCTTTCTTTTTTCTGGCTGTGTCCACAGGCTTTTTACCCGCTAGTGACATGCTTGCTTTGTGTCAGCCAGAAGCAATTCTTCCTCGGCCGATGGCACGTCTTCCTCAACAACTGCCTGTCCCATCTCAAGGTAAGGCCGCTTTCGCCCTTTGGGGGAGACCGCCAAGTCGGGTCGTGACCCTCCGTTGCGGTCGGGCGGCAGAGCCGAGACCCCGACATGGCCGGCGTGGCGCTGGAGTCTCTGTATCGCCTGCTGTGGGTCTACGTGATCCGGATCAAGTGCGAGAGCAACACCGCCACGCAAAGGTCAGCCTGCCTGCTAGCCAGTTAGCCAGTTAGCTATCCTTGACGTAAAGCAAATCTTTATCAGGTTAGAATTTTGACCTAAACTCAGCTCTAGCTCATTTCTAAGACTGTCTCTTCTTCTGCAGTCGCCTCAACGGCATGGTGGCCACGCTTTTCCCCAAAGGGTCTCGCGGCGTGGTCCCGCGAGACATGCCGCTCAACATCTTTGTCAAGATTGTCCAATTTATAGCGCAGGTGAGTTGAGAACGCCAACATTTTCTCATTGGATGCTATTAAACGCCTCTTTTCTCTCCCTCCACACGTCAGGAAAGACTGGACTTTGCCATGAAAGAAATCATTTTGGATCTCCTGAGTGTGGAGAAACCGGCAAAGTCCTTCACTCTCAATCCGGAGGTAAACGCACGGAATAAATCGGACGACGGTGGGAGCGCCCATCTTGGAACTGTCGCCTATCCTTTTCAGAGAATGAACATCGGACTGCAAGCCTTCCTGGTGGTGGCCGACAATCTTCAGCGGAAGGACGGCGAGCCTCCCATGCCCGACACCGGCTGCGCTTTTCCCTCGGGGAACGCCCCGCCGGCCCAGACGACGTACCTCGGCAAGAGGCTGACGGACAAAGAGGCCAAAGCCATCGGTGGGGTCGTCGCCGTCGCCGACGACGCCTTTTTGGCCTAACCGTGCCGTCGGCTCCCTCTTCAGGATTGTCCCACTACTACCCCCGCGTTCGGAAGGCCGCGGACGGCATCCTGAGGCGCTTGGACAAGGAGGTGGGGCGCGCCATGATGATGAGCCACGCCCAGACATTGAACAGAGAGCCCCAAGAAATGATCACGTACGTACATCAGAGCGGCGCTACGAGGGATGGGTGATAAATGCGCTGGAACTGGTTCGCAGAGCTGAACGCAAACCCAAGATGGACTTGTTCAGGACCTGCGTGGCCGCCATTCCTCGCCTGATGCCGGACGGGATGTCCAAGACGGAGCTCATCGACTTGCTGTCCAGGTGAGACGACGGACCGGGTCAATGGCGTTAGAATGTCCATACTCCAAAAATGGGCAGGTGACGCTTGAATAATGACCTTGTGCCTAGGCTAACGATCCACATGGACGACGAGCTGAGACTCATCGCCCGGAACTCTTTGCAAAGTCTGCTGGTGGACTTCTCGGACTGGCGGGAAGAAATCGTTTTGGGCTTCGCTGCCTTTGTGCTGCACCACGTTCACGACGCTCACCAAGGGGTGTTGGAGGACTCGCTCAAGCTGCTTCTCCAGTTGCTCAACCAATGGAAACTGACGGAGACGACGACGGCGGCGGCGGCAGGGAGGAGCTCCCGCGGGGCTGAGGTACACGGTCCTCACGCCGCCACATTGCACGCCGTGGAGGGTCTGGCCCTGGTGCTGCTTTGCTCGTGCGACCTCAACATCCGGAGACTCGCCGTCGACATCCTCAAGGAGGTCGCCGGCCTCTTCGCCGTCGTCGGCCAGTCCCAGGTGAGGCCCGGGGCGGCGAAGTGGCGTGGGTACAAGCGAGAGCCGCGTCCCTTCTAGCACTAATCCGCACTCCCTCCTCGTCTTTTGCAGGATGACAATGATGAACCGTTGATCGAGGTCATGGACCGTCTGAGCCCCGCCATCGTGGACAGTCTAGCCGACGTGGCCGTCTCCGACGTGGTGAGTCGAGTCGGGTTCGGAAAGAAACTCCCAACAAACCGGAGGTCTGAATCTCTCTTCCTTTCGCAGCCCGAGGCGCGCTTGGACCTCCAGCGACTGATCGAGTGGAGCCCCCGGCTGGTGGGCGACCGCCACGATACCCGGAGCCCGTCGCACGCTTGGATCGGGGCGCGGACGTCCAAAGACCCCTGGGGGCTTTGCCTGTACGGCCTGTTGCGACGGGACCGCCTGCCCCGGCGCTGCCCCGTCGCCCTGGGTTACGCCTGGACCTACGCTTTCGCTCGCTTGCGGACGCTGGTGCCCGCCGTCGAGCCAAAGTGAGCGTCCGTCTACGTTTACTTTATGAAATGATGAGTATTATTGTATTTGAAATGATTGCAATTGGCCAGTAACCCGGCCAACGCGAAGAAGAGCAGCACGGGGGGCGTTCCGGACAGTCACGTGGCCCTTTGGCGGAACTATTTGATCCTCTGCATGGGGACGGCCAAACCCGCCACGGCCGGCGCCACCCCGCCCAGAACGTCCACGCCCCAGAACGCCTCGCCCGACTACGCGTCCGCCCATGACAACAGGGTAAGAGGAAGGTCAAATGAAGACTGGCATCCTATAAATGTTTTCTTTGAACTATTTTGAGCTATTATATAGATAGATTTTGAATGTGAAAATGATGTTTGAATGCCGTCTTAAGCAAAAGCTCATTGATGAATGTCCGATTGTGAAAGGAAATATATCAGACATTTGTTCTTCTGCCACGTCAGGTGGCGTCGGACTGCCCGTCGGCGTCTTGGCTCCTCAAGCGCTGGCTTCCCCTCCTGCGGGCGGAGAAGGCGGAGCTGACCGAGGCCCTGGTCCTGGCCTTGGGCCGTGCCAACTCCCTCATCTTTAGGTATTTACCCCAAAGGCCGAAGGTCAGGTGGTGGAATCTGATGGGTGCTGTTCTTTCTGGCTTCAGAGAACTGGTGGAGCAATTGCATCCGCTCATGAAAGAAGCGCTGGAACGAAGACCCGAGGTGCGTCGTTGAGATGGGGTGAAATACAAAATAAAAGGAAGATAAAAAGGCCCGCCTACTCTTTCCAGAACAAGAAACGACGGGAGCGCCGCGACCTTCTCCGACTTCACCTGCTGCGCGTCTTGGAGCTGCTGGCGGACGGCGGCGTGCTCAGCGACAGGTAACGTCAAAAAAGACAAAAAAAATCTGAGGCTCACCCACTCGATGCCCGCCGTCCCGTCCTTACGCAGCGCCAACGGAGCCCTGGAGCGCGACACCCTGGCCCTCGGCGCCCTCTTCCTGGACTACGTGGACTGCAGCCGGACGCTCCTGGAAGCCGAGGACGAGCGGGACTCGGAGATCCTGGAGGACAGCCGCGCTCACTTTGCCGCCACGGTGGCCCTCCTCATCCAGCGTGTGCCAGGTGGGCCGGCTTCTTCAACAATATCAAATGAGGGAAATGAAGGGAAGCAATATTTCTTATCTGTATTGTGACTATGTCCTTCCGTTTCCCCGCCTCCAATTGCAAGTGCACCACAGGCGCTTCCTGTTCCCGCAACAGAGCCTGCGACATCACCTCTTCGTCCTCTTCGGCCAGTGGGCGGGGCCCTTCCGCGTCACCCCGACCCCCTCGCCGGCCATGCAGATCACGCGATACCGCCACAGCGCTCTGAAGGTACGACGCCGGCGGTGGACGTTAAAAAAAGGGCCGCGAGAGGAAAGTGTCCCTTTCTCCGGCAGGCGGCGTCCGCCGTCTTGTGCTGCGGGCCGGCCTTCGACAACGTGGGCCTGTCTTTGGGCGGATACCTTTACGAGTGGCTGGACGACTTCCTGGCCTGCCCGGAGCTGCAGGTCGGCGACCGCTCTTTTCTTTGGGAAGGGAAAATGGGAACGGGGGGTAAATTTGACAACCCAAGTAATATTGGATCTGGATTTTCCAGGTCCATCGGCTGGGCCGCGAGCTGCTGATCCTCCTCCTGGAACTGAACGGCGAGCAGGTCCACCTCTGGGAGTGGGCTGCCGACCGCTGCTACTCGGGTTCCCACCGGCTGGCCTCGGGTTGCTTCGGCGCCATCGCCGCCGCGTGCGCCAGCGGGTACGTAGGGTTGGGCTTGTATGGTTGCAGACTTTGCTTCCTGAGCGCTCTTTTTGAATTTCCCCGCAGGGAGTTCCCGGGCGATGCCGTGACGCTGCTCAATCTGGTGCTCTTCAAGGCGTGGGACAGCAACAGAGAGATTTATGACCTTTCGCTGCAACTGATGCGGGTGAGGCCAAGACCTGGGCGGGACTTGAGGCGGAGCTCTGGTTTGACGGCCGCCATTCTTGTATGCAGATTCTAGAGGCGGGGCCGCTGGCCGACTCCCAGAAGGCCGGAAGCGTCCTCGATGGCGGCGGTGCGGTCTCACCCGAGAAGCTTTCCCGTCGGCTGGCCGCGACCTATCCCCAACTGACCCACCCTCTTTTTTCTGGTTCGTTACAAAGTCTTTGTCCACTCTTTCTTCTGAGCTATCCATACCTTGGCTGTCATTGACATATTTGTTCCAGAGGTCAGCCGGAGGTTCCCCGCCGCTCGTGGCCAAGGGAGGCAGGTCATGCTGACCTATCTGCTGCCTTGGCTGGGCAACGTCGAGCTCGGCAGTGGAGGCGACGACGGCCAAGACGGTGCGTCCGTGGTGCTCGACAACCTGATGTACATGACTTCCAAGGTAAGGTCTTCCTTGGAGTCCAATTGACCGACAATAACAAAAAAATAACAAAAAGATGATTGGTCACCACATAATCTATGCTTTTTCTTTTCAGTATGGTGACGACGTACCCGGAACCGAGATGGAAAAGGCCTGGAGCGCGTTGGCGTGCAACGAAAAGCGGAGCCGCAACTTAGACGCCACGCTGCATTTCCTCATGGGCCTCTGCGGCGTGGCCAGCGACACGCCGCTGCTGACCTCCGTGAGGGATTTCCCGTGCCAGTCCAAAAGACGTCACGTGGCCTAAGTGGTTTATTCACCTTGGCCCCTTGGTGTATTTAGATCAAGAAGGTGGTGGTCTACCTGTGTCGGAAAAACCCGACGGAAACCGTGGACCGCTTGCTCTCGGAGTTGTCGCGGACGGAGGTCGTCCACCCGGCGGCGTGCCGTGGCCAGGCTCCGCCCTTTTATGGCTGGAGCCAGGTGGCCGCCAACGTCCCGGGTGGGAAAAGTCGACGCTTAAATCCAATTAAATGAATATAATAAAAACACATTTGTATTGTTTCTGCAGAGACCCCGTCTTTGGTGGCGGGCCAAGAATGTGACCCAGATCCAGACCACCACCAGGACAACCAGGAGAGGTACTCTGGATTAGACTTTGGAGTGGGCGCCCTCCCGCCTAGTATGTCATTTGTTTGCGTCCGTCCTCAGGGCGGAGCATTTTCCATTTTCCATCCCAGGTGAACCTTCGCCGTGGGCGTCGGCCAGCGAGCGCTCGCCTCTTCTCGACCGAGGCCGCCGGGCTCCCCTCTCGGACCCGTTGCCCGAGAACCCGGCGACCGGGGTGCCGCTTGGCAGGTGTGCACGTCACCGTGCTCCGTCTTGGAGTTTGCCATCACGGCCAGCCCCTCTATCGCCCCCGCCGCAGGTGCGACGTCGCCGTCGTATTCCTGACGGAGCTGGTGGTGGACCACGGCGTGAGGGAAGACTGGGCCGCCCACCTCCCGCTGTTGCTGCACGCCGCCATTTTGGGTCAGTGAACCCTTGGAAAGAAATAAAGCTAGAAATGGAATGTCATGGCTGTGCTTTGCTTTCTAGGCATGGACCACCGGCGTGCAGAGGTGCTGGAGCACAGCAAGCGCCTCCTCCTCCACCTTGCCACGGCGTTGTGCCAGTGGCGGCCCGCGGTCCGGTTATCGCCCCGGTCCCACTCTTTGACGTGCGGTGAGAGGAGAAAAGGCCTCGCCGTAATGCTAACGCTAATTGACGCTGCTCTGTTTCCTCTGTTTTGGCACCGTAGGGACACCGGACGTGGTCGGGGAGTGGCGGACATCTCCCACGCCGGACTCGGCTCGGCGTCGTTCGTCCCCGACGTCCGGTTCAAGTCCGGACGGGAGAAGAGAAGACTATATCACAAAGCTGATGGAGTTTTTAAGCAGCAGGTAATCTCAAGTCACGGGGTTAGCTAAGGGCTAACGTAGCACTGGCTATCTTCCGGAAAAATACGCTAAAGATAACAATAATGAAATACGCAACTAAAATGTTGGATGTTTTGTGCAAGCTGCGGAGCGTTGTGGTGCCACCAAGACATTTCGCCCAAGAATCCGCTTCCCAAAAGCGCGGGGCAGCTGACCAACTTCACGCGCCACGTGCTCTCCGTCTTTGGAGAATGCGGTAAGTAATGCAAAGCGCCAAAACGGCGGCGTCCGCCAACTGACGTCGGTTTGCCCGTTTTAAGATGCCCGACTGGAGCGGCAGCTGAGCGAGGTGGCCCTGCGCGACGGCCTGGACGGCTCCTCGCGCCACCGCGCCGGACGCTCCTTGCAGGTGTTCCGAGCCCTGCGCCGGCCCGTCTGCACGGGCGCCGTCTTCCATTTGCTGTCCAAGCTGGCGGAGGTGGTCGGGGAGGAAGGAGAGGAGGCGCAGGTCAGTCCATGGCTCGACATGCACAGAATCCTTTAGTGAGGTCTAAATGGATGATTTTGCAGGGCTACGTGATGGAGCTTTTGCTGACTTTGGAATGCGTGACGGACCACCTGACCCCGTGGCCCAATGACCACGAGCCCGCGGACATCTTCAGCAGGTGGGCGACATTTCCCCACCTTCCCCCCTGGCGTATCAAACTTCTGATTGGAATGAAATGCCATGGCTAACTTTTCACCCCTGGCCCGCAGACGGTCGTCTCCGGACCCACTCGCCGCCACGGAGCCTCCGTCGGGCCCGGGCCGCGCCTCCGAGCCGCTGGCCGCCGTCTTCTGGGCGGCGGCGGCCCTGGCCGAGTCGGTCTCGGAGTGGGAGTACCGGCCGGCGCTGAGGCTGCTCACCAAAGCGCTGACCCGCGTCTCGCCGGAGAAGACGGCGGCCCGGCTGGGATCTGCCGGCTGGGCGGGGCTCCGCCGCGTGCTGCTCAAGGCCTCGGCCTTGGACGCCCACCTGGCGCTCCAGCTCTTCCTGAGGCTGACAGACGCCCCTCAAGATCCAAGTACGTTAAACCCCAGGGACGTACATTCCCGAAAGTGGGCCACCATTTTGGATCTCCGCCAGGGTTCCCCTTAAACGTCCTGTGCACGCTGCCGCACCTGCTGGCGGCTTTCGACGCCCCCACGCCCCTCTGCCGGAATGTCGCCGAGAGGATCGCTCGGGTTTGGCTAAAATAATGCAAAAATCAAATGGTAGAAATAGGCAACCATTGGAGATAGATTAATTTATGTGTCTTTTTGGCAGGTGTGCGCCCAGGAGCGCCAGATGTCCAACCTGGCTCACGTCATGACGCTCTACCAGACGCGCTCATACGCACGTGACGGCCTCTCGTGGCTGGATGCCGTGTGCCGCTATCTCCTGGAGGCCTTCCCGGACGCCGCGCCTCACCTGCCGGTGCACGCGGCCCAGGTGGGCGGGAACAACTTAGCGGAACCCCCACAATTCCGCTTTTGACATTTTTCACCCGCACAGATGTTGGAGACGGCACTTCCCACCCAACAGGGGAGCATTTTGCAAATGATCTACAGTCTGCTGAGTCACGTGGACTTGAACGCCGTCCCAGTCGGGGCCTTCAACGTGGGGGTGCTCAAGACGCTGGAGAGATTTACGCAGGTAGGCAACCAGTCAAATTGCTCTCTGACTTTTTAGCACTTGCGTAGAACCCCTTCATTCATTTTTTGGGTACTTGACGGTGTGCAGACGGTCCACTGGAGGGAAGCGCTGAACGTCCTGAAGCTGGTGGTGAGGCGCTCGGCCGGTCCGGCGCCGTCTGGGAAAACGCTGGACTTCCATTTTGACGTGTCGCAGGTCAGCCATTGTTTTCCTTTGACTTTCCAGATGGGCCGCTTGACTTTTGCTTTGTTTCTTTTTAGACACCCGTTATTGGTCGGCGTGGGGGCGAGAGGGGAAGCGTGGCGGCGGTGACCCGCCATCCATGGCCCCCCGTTGCTTCGGGGGCGGCGTCCGAGGTAATGACATTCGAACCAAGTTGGCTTTTTGGACTGGAGGCTTCATAGCTTTTTCTTTGCAGAAAAGCACCGGCGAAAAACTGCTGCAGGTTTTGTCCCTGTTCGGGCGGGAAGCGGCTCTCGCCGAAAACCCTTCCGTAACGCCGGACCGCTCCTCCAACTGCGGCCAGCCAGACCGGCCGGAGCGGCGGCCTTTCCCGGCCCCTGCTCCGGCGCCCCGCCAAGACGGGAGCCCAGAAGTCCCGGTCTTCCCAAAGTTTGACTTCCTGGACGACGGAGAGGTCAGCTCTCACTTTTTCTAGCCCAAAAAGGCCCGGATAA
This sequence comes from Stigmatopora nigra, assembly GCF_051989575.1. Lineage (NCBI taxonomy): Eukaryota > Metazoa > Chordata > Actinopteri > Syngnathiformes > Syngnathidae > Stigmatopora > Stigmatopora nigra. Next base: position 457,442 of record NC_135515.1, on the reverse strand, counting down.
CCGAGACTGTTTTATTTTTCTCCGGCTTTGGCGGCAGGGCCAGACGACGGACAACTTCTACTGGGGCGTGCGACGGCGCTCGCCCGACGGCCAGGGGCGGAGCCAAAAAGGCGACACGGAGGACCTCACTCTGCCCCTTTCGGACGATTGGGATCGGTCCTCGGAGGAGGGTTCCGTTCCCCGCTCGCAGACGGTACCATTTCTCCAACTGTAATATTGGGGTTACTTTGAGGCCGCTAACAACCACTCAGCCGATGGCGTTCCTCCCGTCATTGTTTTCCTGTGGCTTTTTCGCTCTCTGGCAGTTTTGGCAAACGGACGAAGACGGCGACGAGGCGGACGAGTCGCTCTCCGTCTGTCGCGGGTTTGACGGCCAGGCGCTGGAGACGGAGAACTCGTTCTGCAAGGACGTGGACACGAAGGAGGAGCCATATGAGCTCACGTCTCCGCCCTCGCCCTTCTTCTCGGCCATCCTGACGGCGTACCGGCCGGCGACACGCGCCCGTGGCCACGGAGAGGGGGACTGGCGGTCGCACCTGGAGCGACTGGCGTCCGACTGGGACGGCTCCTGCGCCGTCTACACCTTTGGCGTCTTTGCTGGCCTCTTCCAGGTACGCCGCCGCAAGGTCCTTTCACGTCTGTCCAAATGACTTTACAAGTGTACATCAGCAAGGGAACTTTTTGACCCGGCAGGGCGTCCGGAGGCAAATGAGGTCGCTGACGCGCCACGCCGCCCGTCACCTGGACCGCTACCCGGCGGGCTGGGCGGCCAAATTCCTGGACTCGTCAGAAACGCTGAGCGCGTGCGCGCGCTGCCCCCTGTTGTTGATGGACGCCGACGCCGTGAGTTCCCCGTGGTCAGACCTGGGCCGAGAAAGACCTCCGCTAACGCCACGTCGGCAGGTGGCGTCCGCCGGAGTCCTGGACAAAATCAAATTTGGCGTGTTGGAACTGCAAGAATACCTGGATACTTACAACGACCAACAGGAGGCGCTGCTCACGGTAAGCGTGGCAAGTATTCAGTGGCTAGCTCCTTATTTCATTTGCTTACTGATTGTCAGTGGCTGAGTGACCACCAAAGGAGCTTTCCCACAAGTCCCGGCGGCACCGGTCCGCCAGACCAAAAGGTGAGCGGAGATCCTTCGATTCTTTTCCACGTGGACTCTTTGGTTGGTGGTCAAAGGGCTTGTTTTGGTGTTTTCCAGCTGGTGGAGCTTTGCCAAAGACTCTACAAGGTCCACTTTCATTTCTTGCTGCTCTTTCAGTCCTACTGGAAGATGCTGGAAAAGATCCACACCATCAGCTCTCTCACAAAGGTAACATTTCTCTACCCTATCTGGTAGAGAAATTGCGACTTTTTTCTTTACTTTTTAATTTTAATCTCCATAGCTGGGCAACATGTCCGCGGAGCTCAACGACTTGAATTGTCGGCTTGGAGCGGCCATGCGGGAAGGAGGAGACCAGGCGCCGCCATTTTCCCCGGCCTGCTCCCAATGGGCCCGGCGGGCCGTCCCGGAGGACCCGGAGGGCCTGAGCGCCTTGGCCTCGGCTTTCCGTCTCCTGCGGGAGCAGCGCAGGTCAGAAAATAACAGGGAGAGTGTATTTAAGTATGGCTCCAATCCTTTCTGTCCACTTGTTGATGGATTCCATTCCAAGTGGGAAAGCTGGCTCCATCATTAACCCAAAGGTTTCTTTTTTCCGACTTCCAGAACGACGCCAACCGACGACATCTCAGACGAGCCTTTGTCGGAGGAGGAGGCGGAGTACGAGATCCAGACGTCGCTCGACGTGTATTTCCGCCACCGGACGGCGGACCGACCCGGCGCCTGGGCTCTGGTGGGCCCGGAACCCGACCTGGATAAGGCGGCCGCCCGGCTGACGCGACTGGACGGGGAGCTTCGACGGCACGCTCGGCGACGGCCCCGGCTCGGCGCCTTCCTGCCCGACGCCAAGGTTTCCGGATCCACGTTGTAAAAAGAAATGCATTATAAAGCGCAGGTGCGTATCAAAGTGGCGGCCAGAGGCCCGCCACGTGTGGTATTTAGATCAAATTGTGTGTTTGCACATGTAGAGGAGATACATATTTTACATAGGAATGTTTTCATGCTGTAAAAAATGGCGTGTCATACGATGAAGAAAATATTTATGAGTTGAATAAAATGAAGCATCCAAATAGAGAAATATATGTTGAATATTCTAGAACCATGGAGGTTAGTGTGGCTTTTCTCTAGGAGGGTCACCCGCAGGGGCGCAGCGGGTCCTGGTGGTCGATGGGGACGTAGTAGAAGGCCTCCCCTTCGGGGCAGGGGTGGCCCCCGGAGGACGAGCCGCCTCCGCCATGGTGGCGGCCCCCAGAGGAGCCATCGTCGTTGTTGTCATGGTGACAGCCCAGGCTCATGTTGCGTGACAATTGGATCTTGGTTTGAAACCAAACCTCCCGCTCCTGTGAACAAGTCCGCTTCGTTCATTTCATTCATGTTCATGCCATGGAATGAATGTCCACCTGGTGGTCTTTGATGCACTGGATCTCCATCTTGTCCCCCGCCAGCGGAAGCAGCGCCTTCTGCACTTCGGCCAGCTGCCAGAAAAAGACATTGATATCCTTTTAAATGACTAGTTAGTTTGAAGGGTGTCAAAGTGGTGACCTTGTAAGGCCGCAGACAGGACGGCGTGACGCCGGCGTCCTCCAGCGCTCTGCAAAAGACACACACGGTCACGCCGGCCCGAGCGAGAGACGCACTCGCCCGTCGGCTCACTTTTGCAGGTCAAAGCGTTGTCGCAGTTTCAGGCACGTGCTGAAGTAGGCCAGCGGAGAGTTGAGACCTTCCACGCAACCCGCGCAAGCCCCGTGTTTCTCCCATTCGTCCCTCCTGGCCCACAAAAAGGACAAATGTTGTGTGTCCAATCCATTCAGACTGGGAAATCCGAACGGACGTCCGTGCCCAGAAGTCAACAGTCTTCCGTATTTCTTCGCCCGAACTCACCAGAAACATAAGCTGGATCGACTCTTCAACAGAGACGGCCATTGTTCTTGTAGCGGCCCCCGAATGTCCTGAAGGATGGACCACGCGTCGGGTCCCGGACAAAAGGACGGAGGGACGGCGAGCTCACCTGCACGTCGGAGGCGAACATGGGCCAACACCGGCAGCATTGCTGGATCTTCTGCGGCCTGCAAAGAGGGACGGCGTCAAGCGTCCGTCTGAGCGTCCGGGTCGACGCTCTCGCCGCTTACCACAAGCCGTGGATCAGCCAGCTGTTGACTTCGGGAAGAAGTTTGCAAAGAGAAGCGTCGTCCAGGGACTAGAAAACACCCAAAAAAATCCGATTTTTGGAGTATTGACGGCAGTTGACGTCCATTCCCAGCGACTGTTAGGTGACCTGGCAGAAGGCTCCGGGCCACTGCAACGTGAAGATGGCGCACGTCCACGAGCAAAAGGACTTGCTCTCGCTCTCTGCCCCAGACAGCATCATTGCGGTGCCCGCCAAGGCCAATAAGCGAAGCAGCATCTCCGCCAAGTAAGTGGATTTCAAATGATGAAATTTAAAAAGTATATGTAGCATCCATAGCAGACGGACAAAATGGTGGCCACTTACTGTAGGCAAGTGTCCGAGTGGCTGGCTGTGAGAGCCTTTTTTAACACGCTGGGAAAATGAAACAAGAAGCATAAAAGAGGAAACCTTGTTGGAACTTGTTCCTCTTTTTAAATATAAACAAAACAGCTGCCTACAGACTACACAAAAAAACGTTGTAATGGTTTAAATCATTTTGTCTCATGAAAATTAAAATGTATTTTCATGAAGATGGGTAAACATTTTTAAAAGTATTATGAATAGTACATACATTTTATGTGTATTTTGCAGAAAGATCCTTGGTGAATTTATTCATTGTAAAAGAATATTTAATAAAATCATTAGTGTTGAAAATACATTAGCACAATAAATCAATATGTTTTATTAACAAGAAATCAAATATACTTGTATATTTTTGTTTAGGAGTGTTGATAACATATTAAGAATATTTTAAATTCGTATTTTAATACATATTTTTCTGTCAACAATTACAAATCAAAATGCACTTTCCATGTAAATGATTACCGGCATAGCAAAAGACAGCTATTTTTCTTACCCTGACCTCTGACCTGGGTGTCGTGAGCAAAGCCGGAAATGGAGAAGGATCACATGGTAAACATCGAGCACAACAATTGCCGTCGAAAACATGCAAACAAATGGCTATATACTTTGTATATATATTTGTTAATGTCAAATAAACGTGCCGCTACAAGTTAAGTTTGCATTTGCTGCAAAGAATGTGACTTTGGAGCAAGTTTGAACGAGCCAAGTACAACAATGAATTCACCCTCCAACTTTAAGAAAGGTAAGAGCTCACAATCAAAATAGTCACAAATGCATTCATGAATATACAGAATTGTAAGTAAATGCGCACACGTGTGACTTAGCAAATCTTAGTTTTATTAAAACAATCTAACTGCACGTCATGACATTTCTTCGCTGTAAAATGTTCAAGTTCACCTTTGGCCTTGCATGCCGAGTAACGAACGCGGCCTCTGCTGGTCAAAGTCAGTCATGACCACATGGTTACCTTCTCTTTGCATTTCGTGCATTCTTTTTTTGGCTAATTTTTGATTGTTTTAACAACACGCGGCTTGGACTTGAATTTGCGAACTTTTTAAACATTACAATCTAAATTTAACCTGGCTATCCCAGCGGAAACCCGACGACGACGACGGTGGCAAGGTGGTCGATATCTATAATACTACTTTGACGTGCTTTACCAGGAGTTGATTCATGTCTTTGCCATCCAAAGTCGTCCAATATAAGAAGGACCAAACGTCCCAATAGGTCTCCCGTTGTTTGTGCTTTCACTCACAAGAGGGCACCATTGCTACACAAACAAGTCGCCCTTACATCTATTTTTAAAGTTCCCTCTTTTTTTTACCCCTTAAGTCAGAATTGGTGCATTGAAGGGGTAATGACAAAAAACATAGTTCAATAATGCGTTTTTTCAATTTAAGTTTATTTTATTTGTTGGAATAGTATGAAAAAATGTCCCGCATAGGCAAAAGTCCATTTTTTTTAATAGACATTTTAAAATACACAAAATAAGTATCGAAACATTCTGGATACAAAACTAGAAATAGCATGTATTGATTTGAAATGTGCTCCTTTTTTTGCTCCTCCTTTTTATTGAAGAAAAGAAAAATGTGGTGGCCAATAATGATTGTTTTTGTGTGGACAGGTGCTGGCCCACGTTGTTGTAGTCACTGGATGATTGGCGCTTGGCCCCGGTGACCGTCACGGCCAGTCTGCGTTCCCGCCCAGGCCCGGGTCGAAGGTCGGCGGGAGGCGGATGCCAGCGGGAAGGCCAGGAAGGCCGTCGGCCGCCGCTTAAGCGGCGGAACCCCAAAGCGGAGGTGAGCCCCCCCCCCCCCCCCGAGCCGGCGCTTTTACTACCACTTTTTTTATTTATTTATTTTTGCCCTCCTCCTGCGGCCACATCACATTTCAGTACAGTTCAAATTGAGTATTTTCTCGGAGGTAAATCCATTTTATGGCCTTTGCGAATTGCATTCCTTAGCGGAAATGTCTATTCTGCCGGTTAAAGGCAATAAGTGAAGAGGGAAAGTCCAATTTGATAGCCAAATCTTTTCTATTTAAAGCACAAAGCTGTCAATGACAACAATAGATGTCCGACTTGTTTGAACAAGAAAGACTGGCACGTGTGGCATTTGATTTTGACTTGCGCTTTTCTTTTGTCATTTCAGCGAGCACGTGGCCATTTTTAGCCGCAAGCGCTTTGTTTCATTGTGAGCTTTGCGTGTTTGCAAAAGCCACTTTGGTTCCCGTCGCCACTTTTACTTTCTTTTTTTTTTTTTTCTGCGCACGCACGCACGCACGCGCGCGGTGGTGGTGGGAATGTGGTGCCGGAGAGTAAAGACACACGTGAGAAAAGAAGGAAGTGAACATGAAAAGAGAACACACACACTGGCACTCACACCTGTCAACACTTGGTCACCCCGCGTCACCTTTGACCCCGACGGGGGAAAACGTTTTCCCAGCTCATCCGCTGACAGGCGCCGCTCAGCGAATGTGTTTTACGAGACTTTTTTTTTTTTATACGGCCGTGCGTCTGACTTTGATTGTTATGTGTTCCTGCCGTCGACGTTGATAGAGCCACCAGACTTGCTTTATAACATCAACCACTCCTTTTATTCTTAAAAAAAGCCTTATTTAGTCTTAACTTTTTTCTCTTAAAAAATGACCGTGTATCAGAAGGCTTTTTTGTCTCCCTAAAAAAGACCATGTAGTTAATTTAGCTAATAAGACCATGTATAGTAAGGCAATTCTTTGTTAAAGAAAAGCTTTTTATGAGTTCAATAATGTTTGGACTGTGTGTATTTGTCGGAGGCTTGTATTGGACTTTGAATATTGTAAATGACTTGAGAAGTAAATATGTACCGAGCGCTTTCATTTCCAGTTTACGTGTCCATATCACGCACATTAAGTGAGCGTCCGCTACATGTGGACACACGTCGCAAATGTTCAGGAGGCCATATCGCCGGCATCGCTAGCAAAACAAATTGAGCCGTGAAGCCAACGGAATGCGACGTCTGCAAGCACACACTTGACACGCGCCAAGAATGTTGACGTCCAAATTGCCAGTGTTTTTCCCTGTAACACAGGAAATAACAGCTTTACTTTTTGTACACAAAATACGGACGGCTTAACCAAACATGGTCATGTAAGTCAGCTAAACAACTTATTCGCCATTAAAACAAATGTCACATCTAGTCCAGGAGTCTTCGTGCTACTCAAACCAGGCTTATACAGTCAAGCTTTCTTTGAAAATGCCCATGTATTATCGGAAGCCTTCTTCTTTACTATACTATACGTTTTTTTACGAAAAACGACATAGTATAGTAAGGCTTTTTTATTCAAAAAACGACATAGTATAGTAAGGCTTTTAGGTTAAAAAAACGACATAGTATAATAAGGCTTTTTATCGCAAAAAAAACGACATAGTATAGTAAGGCTGTTTTTCTTAAAAAACGACATAGTATAGTAAGGCTTTTTTCTTCAAAAAAAAACGACATAGTATAGTAAGGCTTTTTTCTTCAAAAAAAAACGACATAGTATAGTAAGGCTTTTTTCTTCAAAAAAACGACATAGTATAGTAAGGCTTTTTACTTAAAAAAACGACATAGTATAGTAAGGCTTTTTTTTTCTCGAAAAAACGACATAGTATAGTAAGGCTTTTTTACTTCAAAAAACGACATAGTATAGTAAGACTTTTTTCTTCGAAAAAACGACATAGTATAGTAAGGCTTTTTTTTCTCGAAAAAACGACATAGTATAGTAAGGCTTTTTACTTCAAAAAACGACATAGTATAGTAAGGCTTTTTTTTTCGAAAAAAACGACATCGTATAGTAAGGCTTTTCATCGCAAAAAACGACATAGTATAGTAAGGCTTTTTATCGCAAAAAAAACGACATAGTATAGTAAGGCTTTTTATCGCAAAAAAAACGACATAGTATAGTAAGGCTTTTTTATCGCAAAAAACAACATAGTATAGTAAGGCTTTTTACTTCGAAAAAGGACATAGTATAGTAAGGTTTTTTACTTCCAAAAACGACATAGTATAGTAAGGCTTTTTTTTCGAAAAAAAACGACATAGTATAGTAAGGCTTTTTCTCTTCAAAAACGACATAGTATAGTAAGGCTTTTTACTTCAAAAAACGACATAGTGTAGTAAGTATAGTAAGGCTTTTATTTGTTAAAAAATGACAATGTATAGTAAGGCTGTTTTCTTTAAAAATACAAAAAACACTGAGGCATTTGAGCAATAATATATTTGACTTTATTATATACATAATGAATGAATGTTGGCTTCTGGCTCATCCTCACAAGGCTCATGTACGTCCAAGATATTTGTTGAATGTAAGTTGCAGCATGGAGGAAATGTTCACGCCTTTTCTTCTTGTTTGTTGACAGACTGCTACTGACCGGCGCCCCCTGGATTGCACCTTCATCCAGGAGTCTCCAGCACCCCTGTGAGCGAAGGCTGACACGCTCATGTCAGGATGAGGGTGACTGGCAGAACAACGTCACCATGAAGACTGAAAAGAATGTGATGTACAGATGTATGTTAATACATGTTTTAATGTACTACAGTACATTTTAAAATTGCAAAGTGTATGTGACCAACGATGACCCAGCAATAAAACAACAAATGTATACTATGACTATGTTTCTACTACAGACTTCTCTCACAGGGTGGTGGTCCAGTGGTTAAGTCATCAGCCTCCCACCTCTGTGGTCCTGGGTTCAAATCCCAGTGCAGGCAAAGATTTTCCCAATATTATTCAGTTAAAAGAATAAGTACTACTGCCTAAGTGTTTAACTGAATAAGTATTGAGTGGTGAATGAAGCATTTAGTCTAAAAAAATGACTAAGTGTTTCACCCCATTTCCTTAGATAAAATGTTTCGTAAATGAATGGGATAAAAGTACTGAAAGTACTACTACCTTCTCTCACAGGGTGGTGGCCTGGTGGCTAAGTCATCAGTCTCCCGCCTCTGAGGTCCTGGGTTCAAATCCAAGTACCTGCAAAGATTTTCCAAATATTATTCAGTTAAAAGAACAAGTTCTAATGCCTAAGTGTTTAAGTGTATAAGTCTTCAGTGGTAAATGTATAAGTATATAAGTATTTAGTGGTGAATGAAGCATTTTGTCGAAAAAATGACTAAGTGTTTCACCCCATTTCCTGGGATAAAACGTTTCAACACCCATGTATAAGTGGGGCACGAGTTGGTGTTGTGGGTTGCACACTCGCCTTTGCACCGAGAGAACGTGAGTTCGCTTCCCGGTGTCGGCGGTTCACTGACCAAGCAAGCGGTCGAGGGTCGGCCGAAGGCCGACCCGAGAACGCCTTTCGCACATACAGGTCCATCAAGTGTCTTCCGAACTGCCGAAGGCAGTTCGGAACTTAACCTTTTGCTGAAATGTATGACTAAGTGTTTCATAAAAATTAAAAAGTTTTTCTTTTCTTTCCATCTTCCATTTACTCACCTACATGGTGTTGTGGCGATCAACCAAACGACGACAGCGGGAAGCGAACCCGGGTCTCCCAGACGGGAGTCCGGTGAACAAACCTCTGCGCCACCAAGTGGCTACACTTTTCCTTGGTCGTCATTTGAGTGTCTTGCCTGCAAATACACAGAAACAACCAAGTGAAAATGTGTCCCGACCGGGAACCGAACCCAGGTCCCCCACACGGGAGTCGAGTGTGTTAACCTCTGCGCTACAATTTGGCTACACTTTCCTTGATCATCATTGGAAGATCTTGACTACAAATCCACAGAAACAACTAAGGGAAAATGTTGCTGCCTAAATGGGAGATGAATGAACAATTTTCTATTAAAAAATATAAGCCTTACAATACTATGTCTTTTTTAAGAAACTACATGGTCATTACCAAAAATAAATAAATCAAGTGGCCAGATATCCCCAATATTACTGGAGGGAGTGTCTTTCCACAATTTGGATTTTGGTTTTAAGACAAATGATCTCTAAAGGAATTTCGAATTGGAAAAGTCATCATTGAGCCGTCTGCTTTTCTGTCCTTGTGCGCGATCTTTGAAGCGACTAAAAAAAACACTAAAGGCAATTGGATTCGGAGATATTATGACTGCAAGTCAAACTATATCTTTAGAAGAGAAGCTTGCAATGTGTAAAACGGGAGCATTTCTTACCTTTCCGGCGGCATGCGTCGAGTAGCGTCGAGTACACAAAAATCGGCCAACGTCAAAAACAACAACTTCTTGGTGAACTTGTGTTCACGTCCTTTAACAAACGTGTTTTGGTTGAAGCTAACCCAAATGAGGACGTTCAGATCATGCGATTAAAACGCTGAAAAAACGTTTACAAACAAAACAAACAGGTCAACGAAATGCGGTTTTCTTCCGTGGTCTTTTCCGGTCCGTTTCACTTCCGGCTCACCAAAGTGACGTCATTTGCCCTCGACTTTCTGCCCCCCCCTTTTTTTAATGTAATAGTTTGAACTGAAAGCCTAATCTTATGCATGCTACGCCTTGATATCAAATCAATTGTCACAGCTGTGTGTAATGAGCTAAGTCTATATTTGAATGAAAAAAAAATTAAACTGAATAGTGCAGTGATCAGTCAAACAGCACCGGGATTTGAACCCAGGTCTGCCTAGATGGCAGTCAGGTGAACAAACCGCTATTCCATGAAGGGGACACACTTGACTTGGTGATTATTGGAAGGTCTTGAATACACATGGTTGTTTCTATTTAAGGGTAAAAAGGTTTCTCAACTGGGATGCAGGTTTCAAACCCACTTACCCTTGGCTTGGTGAGCAGGCACTCTACTCATTGAGCTAAGTGAACAAGTCACCAGGAGCAGTCCAGTTTTAGGTTTGACCTGAAAAGAGGGACTTGGTGTCCATTAGCAATTAGTGATAAAAGCATTGATTCCACACGAGTTAAAGGCATGGTGTGGAAAATGGTCAACTCTGTTTCCCAAAAAGAGCGCCAGTCAAGGTTGATTTTTGATATTTATTTATGAAAATATAGTTAGTGATTGCGTTTATTAAATATAAATTCTGTACAGGCTTATGTACAAATTTAAATAAAACTGTACACACATTGCACCGTCTTAAATTAACACACACACAAGGTTTGGTCGAAAAGAGGACGACGAGGCGGCGGCACTGGCCCCTTTCTTGGTGTTGGTGCGGCCGATTGGTCGCCGCGCACAGCGTGGCGACCAATCCTCACAACAATTGGGAGAAAAAAAAGTGCAAAAGTGGCACAACATTCAGTCTTTAGTTTCTTTGTCCTTTTTCTCGTTTGTTTTTAGGAAGTTCAATTGGAAAAAATAAAAATAAAAAAGAAAGAAATCTGACAATTTCCAAACGTAGTCTTGTTCAAAATCCAAAACATCCCATGCTTTGACGTCAAACCTACGGCATCAAGATAATAAATACGAATATTAGAACGAATAATAACGGCTGTGAATAGCAACAGCATTTCTGGGCCATTCTCATAGCGTTCAATGATAAACGTTTGTTTTTTTTTTTCTTCTTGTTTTACCTCAGTGGCAAAGACGCAGCGTTCCAGGTTCTCGGGGAGCGGCGAACGGGGCCGAGAGTGGACCTCCTGCAGCGAACTGAGCGCACGGAGCGCGGCGGACGCGTGGCACTTCTCTCTACACAGCCCGTCGCCCACCCCCACCCACAAAAAAAAAACAGCAAAAAAAAAACAACAGAGAGAACACGTTAGAGTCCGCAATTGTTTTCAAGACAAGAAGATGAAGCGTTGACTTACCCCTCAAAAGCAGTGCAAAGCAAAGTTATATACATTGTTTTTTTTTCTTTTGGCCATGTTACACAATACTTTGTTTAACTAACCTAAACTATGAGTGTTATTAGGGAATAGATAAATCCCAGTGGGAAGTGATCTGGAAACATTCCTAAATGAGCAGAATGTGTAGCTTACATGGGCCAAAATAACCCCAAATTCTCTCTAAATGGACAAAAAGTGTCCCAAAATGATCAGGAAATGGACCATAAACAGAAAGGGAAACGGAAAAGTACCATGCTTAACGGGATGCAAGCCAATGTCAAAAGGAAGGGACCTAGAAGATACCTTGAAACCCAAAAACGGCCCAAAATGAACAGGCGCTGGGTGACCTTTATCGACAGGAAATGCCTCATGGCCCCGCCCTCTCTCCCTCCTTCCCTCCCTCCCACTTGGAATGGATTAAAAGTGTATTAGTGATTCAACTTTTGAAAAAGAAATAAAGGTGGCTTACCTGGACACCTTGTCTTGTCGCTCCTTGGCCAGGTTGCAGTCGGCGGCCATTTTGTTCTTCAGGAGGGCCCCGCGCTCGGCCGACGTGGCCCCGTCCGGCGTCGCCTCCTTGTTGCCCACTTTAGGCCCACGGTTGTTGACGGCCTCCAGGTCGTTCTTGAGCGACAGGGCGGCCAACTCCTTCCCGCGCCGCACTTGGCGCAGCACAAAGACGGCGGCGGCCGCCAGGAGGCCCAGCGTCAGCGCCGCCAGGACGCAGGCCGAGGCCAGGGCGGCGGAGAAGGCGCCCCGGGGAGGGGCGGGGGCGGGCGCCCGGGGCTCGGCGCCGTACTCGCAGCGCGCCCCCATGAAGTCGGGCGGGCACTGGCACACGGGCCCCGAGAAGTGGGCGAAGCAGCGGCCGCCGTTGCGGCACGGGAAGCGCTCGCAGGGGTTGGAGCGCAGGGAGCAATCTTTGCCGGAGAAACCCAGCGCGCACGTGCACGTGAAGTCGGCCACGCCGTCGGCGCACGTGCCGCCGTTGAGGCACGGGTTGCCGGCGCACTCGTCCACGTTGATCTCACAGAGGGGCCCCGCGAAGCCCGGGCGACAGCGGCACGTCACCTCGCCGCCACCCAAATCCAGGCACTGGCCACCTTAATACATTCAAAACAACATTTCTGAGCAAAGAAACACTTTTTTTTGTCAAACAATGTGAAATTACACTTACACACACCGCTAAAAACAACTTTTACTGATGTTTTTCTTCTTTTTTTGCCAATGGAAAAGGCTTTTAATTTTTGGGTGAAATTATGAATTAGAATTTTTATCACCGTTCTGCCTGGGCACAAAGAAGAGGACGGACTTTCTTGTTTGTCTGACGGGAATTTGGAGAGATAAGAAAATGGCAGCGCTGCAGGGCCCAGATCAGGGCCCCGATAACGCCGTTACGCCGCCTCTTCCTCATTTGACATGCGAGCTGACTTTGGCAGCTGACCAGAGGGAAGGGGGAAGTCTCTAAAGACACCACGCACACGCGCTTTCCCCGTCAAGACCGGGCGCTAACCGCGAGCCAAGCTGTACTCACCGTTGGCGCAGGGGGCGCTGGTGCACGGGCTGTCCTTCATCTCGCAGTTGGAACCGGCGTAGCCCGTGGGGCAGCGGCAGGTGTAGCCGGCGGCCGTGCCCGTCACGCACACGCCTCGGTTGAAGCAGGGCCGGTCGGCGCAGGTCAGGGCGGCGCCGGCGGCGCCGGCGGCGCAGTCGGGCCCGGAGAAGCCCGGCGGACACGTGCACACGTAGCCCGACGGCGAATCCTGAAAGCGGAAGGCCGCACTTCAAGCAAACTTATCGTCAGACGCTAGCTCGCCCCGGATGTCTCAAACCCGGCAAAATGTTGTTTGTTTGTCCAACTGAACGCAATCAACATCAACAGAAAATTAATCGTGTTTGTTGTTATTAAAAAAGAAATAATTTGTCTCATCCTGGGTGACTCATCTCAGACTCCCCCACTTTGTTTACATACCGAGTTCGAGAGCCTGGGGAAAGAAGCTTCCAAGCCTAAAATTCAACTCAAGTAAGCGATACCAATGGCCAAACATTAACAGGAAGCCACCCAAAATCAACAGGGAGTTCCCTGACATTCACCCAAAACGAACAGAAAGCCCCCTATCAATAATAACTGCGGCCAAACTGAAATAGGGGGGGCGGAGAAAAACTAACAGAAAGTGACGACCCGTAATTTTCCAGTCAATGTCGTTTTTTGATCACTATTTCAGGAATGAAAGAAAAATACAAAGCTGCTTAAGTGAGTGGACTGACCTGGCAGCGACCTCCGTTCCTGCAGGGGGCGCTGTCGCAGGCCTTGTCCTCCGCCTGGCAGTCCTTGCCGCTGAAGCCCGGGCGGCAGGCGCAGGTGTAGCTGCCCTGGCCCGTGTTGGTGCACGACGCTCCGTTCTGGCACGGCTTGTGGTTGGTGCAGTAGTTGAGATCTGAGGGCGGGGGCAAAGAAAAAAAGGGGGTCAACGGGGGGTAGGGCCAGGCCGGGCGGTCATCCGAGTCAGCGGGCCGGCCGGCCGACTCACCCTGGTCGCAGTAGAGTCCGCCCCATCCCTCCTGGCAGTGGCACTGCCAGGGCTGCTGGCAGGTCCCGTGCAGGCAGCCCGGGTGGCGCTCGCACTGGTCGCAGCGCTCCCCCCGCCAGCCTTGGTGGCAGGCGCACTCGCCGGGGGCCTGGCAGAAGCCGTGCTCGCCGCTGCAGCCCGAAGCGCAGATGGCTGATGGCAAGGAAGGGAGCGGCGGCGGGGAGGAGGAGGAGGAGGTGGAGGAGGAGGGGGAGTCAAAAGTGAGCTCCAGTCCCGTGCTCCTAAAAAGGCTCCGACGGCGTCCGATCCATTCGAAGCGGACTCACGTTCGCACTTCCAATGCATCCGCACGTGTAAATGCGTTTGACTTTGATTAAAACCATCCTAAATGGAGCCCTTTCTTGTGATTTGACACTGCCTCTCTCTTCTGGACACGTATCGCCGTCGATGGCAGTCACTTCATTAGGGAAGTCAATTTGTTTGCCAGCATAAAAAATGTGGCCCTCCAAATGACCATGTTTTTTTTTTTTTGCCATCTTTCCCTCCATTTCCCCGTAACGTCTATTTTTGTCCACCAGCTGTGAAATTGTCAAGTGGGCGCATCATAGTTTCCGCGGCTCCGGCGCCCCCGGCCGTCAACGGAAAAGAGACAAACGGCTTTTGTTTTGGTCGGGCGGGTCAGCTGCTCGCCTGGACGGAGGGAGGGGGGGAGGGCGCCTGATGTCCAATCTTTTTAAAAGGGGACCTTTGGCGGCAAACTCCATTCCGTCTTTGGTCGCCAACCCTCCCACTTCAAAGGTACTGGACATCTCCCAGCGATAAACTCTTGGGAATTGACGGCACGGGCGCGAGGAGACCTCTGGTGGCCCCGGGGCGGCCATGTTGCTAAGGGCAAAGTTCCCATCAAAGTCAATGCATTTACTGTGACATCAAGGTCAAGGCTTTTGCTATTTACTCGGTTGGGTGGCTGCCATTGACGGCACCAATTCCTTATTTTTTTTAACTGCTTGAATTTATTTTATTCAATTTAGAATCTTTTTTTGAAAATCCGTAAAATCTGTAAAAAGGAATTCATGTTTTAAAAAGTGCTTCTCCACTATAGGGAGTCCACCAATGTTTGCGGTACTTGTACCACACATTGACGTTTATATTATTATATTATAAAATTGAATCGTTATATTCATTTTATTTTGCATCTATTAATATGTGTGTCTTTACGTTAGGGGGAAATTATTGATAGACATCCAAACTATTTGAACTCGGGGGCCCGAAGGCGAGCGCTAATCATTCATCCGTGCCACGAGGGCCATTCTCTTTGAAGCGGAACGTCGGGGATGGGCGTACTCACGCTGCGCGCAGTACTCGCCATCCCAGCCGTCGAGACATTGCCGTCGCCCGTCCCGCTGGCAGGCGAAGTGTCCGAAGGTGTCGTTGCGGGGCCGGCAGTAGGCGGCGCAGGCCTCGCCGTGGTAGTGCTGGTCGCACACGGCGCGGTACGAGTAGCGCAGGTGGCCGCGCTGGCCAAAGTGGACGTCCTGCGACCAATCCTCGCCCACGCGCAGCTGTCGCCGCGTGGCCACGCGGCTGATCAGGTTGTTCTGTTTTTCTGCGGGAGGAGGGAACGGGGAAAAGACGCTTATTCCGTGGTCAAAAATGCTCGAGTGGCGACGCGTGTGCGAGCGAAGAGGGGGAGCTTCATTTCTTTTACGAAATGCGGCTGGCATTTCTTGTAAATTATTTTATTGGCTAACTGGGTGTTTGAGACCTCCGGCCCACTAGGGGGCTCCCATAAAGTTTTGAGTTGGGGGCTTTTAAGTAAAAACGGTGGAAAAGCAACATTTTTTTAAAGGATCAAATTTGTACATAATAAATTATAATAATGATAATTATAATAATTATTATTATGATAATAGAGCGCCTCCTGGTGGAGAAACCAAGCTAGCGAAGCGGACATCCTTGTACCTGCAGATTCCACTCCGGCAGACTGGGCATTCCTGGCCTCCAGGATCAACGAGAAAGTTCCCTAAAAAGGGGGCGGAGAAAGATGCTCGAATAAGAGGGTGGGGGGGAAAGTGCGCCTTACCAGACTGAACGGCGGTGGGGGTGGGGCTTTTTCGCTTACCGGCCACTTGAAGTGAAAGGGTACCCTTAGAGGTTGACTCCCCTCGAGGGAGGCGGGGTCAGCGGGCAGGATGTCGCTGATCATGGTCCCGTACGTGCACGGAGGTTCGGGGTCGATGACTTCCTGCGCGTGCTTCAGGCAGACCCGAAAGATGACGTCCTGCCCGCCGCCGCCCGTCAGTGAATCGATCTTCAGCTCGAACACACCCGACGTCTCCACCTGCCAAATCAAATCCATTTAAAGCCCCATTGTCACATTTAAAAAAACATAACTACAAAACGTTTTCATCAATATCAAGAAAACGTGCTCCTAAATCAATAAGATGTGACTTATATGTTGCAAAATAAAAAGGAAAAGACTCAAAGTCATTTTAAATTTTCCGTTTTATGCTCTTATTGTTATAAATCAGATAGTTGGTGGAAAAAAAGATTATTTCTTAGCTTCATATCAACCTTATATCTACTGCATACCAACCTTTCCCTCCTATATAAATATATAGTACAGAGGGGTGTACAAAAATAGCTCTACTGTACAATAGCAGTGCAATACATTTTGATGGTTTGTATTTTCGTAACTTTATACCTACTTTCGTTACCCCCTATAACAGTAAATCACGTGCTCAAATATATAAGTATACAAGCAGGGTGTGCCAAAGTGGGTCTACGAAAGTAGTGCGCAAATATAAATCTTTAGAATCCATTTTCCCGCAATTGCATAGCCTTTTGTAACCCTGTGTTAATTAATACACGTTTATAGAGTATAATTATCCATACAAGTACGCAAAATACACATGTAAATTTACACATGCATAAAAAAAGATTTGTGATGATAATGCCTATCACCACAGCCGACTTTTGCTCCCTCCGTATAAAATATGTGCGCACATCGACAGGAGTGTGCAAAAGAATTCCAACAATACATTCAACCTATATTTTTGCACCTCGAAAATAGATGTGCGCACACACATTTGCCTTAAAAAAGTATAGAAAAGAAGAAACGGAAAGAGTAAACGCATGATTTTCTAACACGAATCGGTTAGCATTTTTTAAAAGTGAATTATTGAAGAGAAATGGAAAAGAAAGTGAAAGAAATGGATGCGTAAAAGTACTGACGGTGCGCGTTCCGAGGAGCAGGAGTAGCAGCGGAAGAAGGCAGCGCTCCATGGCGCACGATTTCAATCAATCAATAGATCGATCGAACGGACGACCGACCGACCGAATGAACGCGTCCGCTCCAAAAGCTCCAAAAAATCCACCGGACGAAGGCAGTGCGCGCTCCCGCCGACGAAGGAACAAAGTGCGGAGGGCGAGCGAGCAAAGTTCCGCTGCCGAATGGAGTGCCAATCGGGAACGGATACTTTTTTTATACCGGCGCTCGAGGGGGAGCAGGGGGAGGGCGGAGGGGCAAGAGGAAGAGCAAGAGGAGGAGGAGGAGGAAGCGACTGGCCCGAGTGGGAAGGGGCGGGGCCTCCGCTGTAAAAAATGTCGTCTTGCAGCGCCGAAAATAACAAACGGTGGAGTCAAAAGTCAAACTGCTTCCATTCGACGTCCAATCCCTTTCAAGTGGGAGGGTGGCCATCCTCTCACCTTCAACAGATTGGTTGTCTAATCGTGATACATTTAACTAATAGTAAATATTGGGGAGCTGGTGATTTTCTAATTAGAGTTGACAGAGGTAGCCTTCTTTGACTATGACAGATTTAGTCGTCAATGGCATGGTTGCATCGTTAGCTTTGACGGATATAGCCGTCATCTGCATACAGGGTTATGGTGGTCTGTAGCATTTCAAAATATGGGCGATCGCTCATTCGCTGCCACTCTCCCACTTCTAACGAATTTGGACACTACTGTTGATAAATCCATTTAGAAATAGTTTGAATTGAATTAAAACCAGTCCCTTGCCAGTCAAATAACTCAACCCTGACGTCATCTCACCCATTCGCCGATTTGCAGGTGAGTGACGTCACGCGAACGCCGGCTCGTGTCTGCCCACGCCCCTTTTTAACTCCTTAGCGCGTGCCTCCCGCACCGCAAGGCCGGCGCGCGTCAATACACAAGCGTCCCGCCAGGAAGCGCGAGCGCCATCCGTTATCATACAAGCTCTAGCAGCACTCCCCCCGCACCTTCGCACCTTTTGCTCGCGCGTGCCCAAACGGCAGGTCGCGTGAGTATAAAGAAGGTGCGAAGACACAAGGCCGCGTGTCGTGGGAACGTCTGCTGAGGTGCGAGCACGCGCGGTGACGCGGGGGTGCGAAGACGGACACTGGGACAAAAGGCGAGCCCAATCTCTGCTGTCAATCATCAATCCGCTCGCTCTTCCCTCCTATATTGCCCCCTATCCGAAATGGCTACTGTGCATGCGTGCTTACGTCCGCAGAAGATGATGCTATTGATGTATACATACACATGTACATTTACACTGAACCATTGTTTAAAAATGTCACTAACGTGTAATAAAATCTTCACCATTTCACTCTTCTCTGCTTATGGAAACATTTTTACCGACCCAGTATGACGACATATAGCACGTCAGCAACTAGCAAGAATAGCCATTTCTTCCCCAAGTTCATTCGCCTAGCATGGAAGCTAATAACATAGTAACATGCGCGTAAGAAATAATTTATCATTGAAGCTGCATGATAACATGAGCGGACACATTATCTCAAGCCCATTCAGAAGAAACAAGTATATAGATAAATTAGTGTATCTTAATTCCGTGTCAAGAATCCGTTAGCTACGTTAGCAAGTCTTAGCACATTTCTAATTGTGACATTAAAACGAGGTGAACATGGTAACATGTACTCGGTCAATATACGTGAAATTTAAAAAGGGTGCTTATTAGGAAAAGAATTGTTAAACAATCTTACCGGCAAGAAAATCTTTTCGTGTGCGTCAGAGCGTCCAAAAACTCGTCCAAACTGGCGTCCATCCACAACACGGTGTAAAGTTCAAATTTTCACTTCATGTCAACAAAACTTTACGCTCTGCCTTCAGTGTTGTGATTACTCTTTTGAAGTTATAATAGGTTAACACAAAAATATTGACCATTTTACTGTACTATTACTGTATCGTAACTTTGTTTTCGAGATTCGACGGTTAACAACGACAATGGACGCGGATACAGGAAGTGGTAACAAAAAGATAGCTAATTTCTACCCGAAAAAGCTAGCAGAACCGGAAGCAACACCGGCCGTCAAGTTGGACAAAACCGACACGAGAATGTGGAAATAAATGTCGAATTAAAAAATAAAGTTAGTTTATTCCATAAACGAAGGTCTGTTTAAAAAAATGACATGATAAAATTACAACATGTTAACAAATTAAAATTAATCCATTCTGTGTCATTGAGAGCAATGGACGTCCAAACCATTTGGATTTTTTAAAGTGAAGAAAATCTTTTAGGGGTTTATTTAAAAGGCAGAACAACGTCACCAATTAAAAGGAAAAAAAGCAGCTTAATTTCAAAGCAGCTGTGGTTGGTCAATGGCACTTTATTCATGGGTACCCCCCACTTGTTCACCTTTGACCTGTGAAAAAAACCTTGTATTCTTAGTAAAACTGGAAGGCCCGAATAAGAAAAGCATTTTAAAAGGCCTTGATCAAAATATGAAGTGTGAAAAGCCACAAGTGTTACTTTTGGCACGCCGACCGGCCGGCCAGCGACAAATGGGCCTTCTGTCGTAAAGCGCCGTCCGTTCCCGCGTTCGCACCTCAAAGCATCCACATGCACTTATTTTTTCCCAAATGCACATGACATAAAGTTTAGGTGCAACAAACACTTATGAAAATGAACTGTGTCCGTGTGGTGAAAGCTTTAAATGGCATTATACATGTATAATGACAATAAAAACATTCAATTCAATTGAAGGGCCCTCCCGCTTCTAATGGATTGGATGTCGACTAGTGATAAATGTGTTTAAATTCATGACAAATAGTATACTTATTTTACTCTACTTTAGTTTTAAACAAAATTAACAGTAAATGTATTTATCCCATAATACACAATTTTGCTGGGGGAAAATAGCTAACCTAATTTTCTTTTTAATGATCAAAATGTTAATGCCTCAGTTTTTGTATGGTGGGGGCAAGTGACTATTTTTTTTTTTGGTAATTTAACGATTTTGTACAAGACTTGTGTAGACCATTAACTTTATTTTCTTAATTTGACTGGTAGCCATCATTACACATGGAATGGATGTGAAAGTGTCCCAAAAGCGACAGAAAGTGACTCAAAATCAACACAAAGTGACCCAAACGCATCGGGAAGAGAGCAAGAAAGTGTCTGGAAAGGAAAGATCAAAAGAAAGTGACCCAAAATGGACAAAAAGTGACCCACAAATTCAGGAAGAGAACCCTGGAATTCAACCAAAACCAAGAGAAATCAAGCTGAAATAAACATGAAGTTACCTGGAATTGAACTTTAACCAATAGGAAGTGACCTGAAACATAAAGGAAAAAATTCCATTTTCAGGGAAAGTTTATTACCTTTTAATTTTAATGTTAAAAAAATATACACAAAAAAGCACAATGATAACAAACAATAGCATAATGAATGATAATGTTTTTCAGAGTACCAAAAATGGTCACTTGCTCTATAAATGGTTAAATATAAGTTCCATCTTCCTCCCGTCACGTACAAGTTTTGACATTATTGGACGTCTTTCACCGTCAATGTCAGCAAAAGAGTTGATCTAAAAATAAAAAATAAAAATAACATAAAAACCCAGCGATCAAAGCCTCTTGACATCCGGCGTTTGATTTGTTCACGTTAACGAGCGTTCTCTCACGACTTTATGAGCTCGTTAAAGCGCAAGCAGGGAAAAAGAAAAAATAGAAAAAAAATCATAAACGCAGCACGACTTCTCCGATACGGAGATTGTGGCTTTTTTCGCCTTTCCGCTCGGGAACGACAAAAGAGGGAGGGCGCCGACGTCGGGATTGGTTCCTTTTATTGATGACGTCATCGGGCGAGCCGCCACAAAAAAGTTCATAAATAAAGGAAAGATGGAAAAAAAAAAAAAAAAGTTCACGTGATCTCGTCCGCCGCCGCCTCCACCGTGTCGTCCTTCCGGACGAGCGGATCTGGTGCCGCTCCCCCGCCTCCCGCCCGTCCAATCGGGAGCCGCCTTCTGGAGGAAGGGGAGGAGCCGGCCGACGCTCTCGGGAGCGCTCTCTCCGACCGATCCGACCGACGCCGTGGGCCAGCGCTCACTGCTGTTTGGGGCGCCAAAAGCGGGACGCGATGGAGCCCAGGGACAATCCCGATTTCTTGGGCTGCGACCCTTCGCCCGCGCGTTGCTCCTCTTCCTGAAAGTTTGCAAACGGCGAGAGAAGAAGGCTTATTTTGGTGAACGTGAGGGGAGGGAGGGGTGGCCTCATAAGAAGGACGGAGATGACCCACCTGCGCCAGGAGAGCCTGCCTGCGCTTGAAGGCGTCGATGGGGTCGTCCTCGGTGGCGTAGTTCTCCAGCACCGAGCGCACGTCGTCCACGCCGCTCAGCGCGATGGCTGCACAGCAACAAAAACAAATGAATAAAGAAAAGAAAAAAAAAAAAACACATGATAAATGTTGAAATATGGATGTTACTCTTCAGGAAGTGTGCCAGGTCGTAGAGCGTGCGGTCGTCCGAGTTGCCGTCCCACTTCTTGAGCGCCATCCCGTTGAAAGGCTGCAGGCTGAAGGCTTCGCGCTTGCAGTCCACCACGATGACTTTGCTCCCGTCGCGGTTCAGGCACGACACGTCC
Organism: Stigmatopora nigra; assembly: GCF_051989575.1. NCBI lineage: Eukaryota > Metazoa > Chordata > Actinopteri > Syngnathiformes > Syngnathidae > Stigmatopora > Stigmatopora nigra. The sequence goes on along the minus strand of NC_135515.1, from coordinate 435,661 downwards.
TGGACAACAACAAAAACACAATTTTATGGTGTTTATGTTTCAGCACGATATAAATGTGTCTTTTTTAAATGGAAGGAAACTGAAAAGGTTTCGATTGGCTGCTGCTTTAGGCAACACGATGTCATTGGACAGAAAAGAAACATGTTGCGTGACTTTTAATCAGCGTTTGTGCTTGCGGCGCATGTTATTTTTCCAGCGTGTCCCGCCGAGATAAAGCGCTTATGAAAATGATTTACGCCGCCCGGCTCGCCGGGCCTCCGCACAATCGCTGAGCGTGGCGCTTTAAAGCGGAAGCGGCAAAATGCCGCGGCGCCGGGTCCACAATGGCGGGAAGTTGACAAATGGCCTTTCGCTTTCACTGCCCTTTTGACGGACGCCTATGGACGTCTAACCTCTGGAAAATGACAAGCGCGGGCCATCAAACTCATCCAATTCAGTCTGTGCTCGTTTTCTTTAGTGGGGATATTTCTCTTTTTCATCTTTAAAAACTATTTAAAACTCTAATAGAAGTGAAAGTTGACCTAAAAATGATTTTTTACCACCTTTGTTTTTTTTTACTTTCTGGACTCACCTTGACGTGATGTCCCTCCATGTAGCGCGTGGCGTCCCTGAAGAGGCGATAGAGGACAAAGCCTTGCGGGTCGATGCCGTCGATCAACGGGTACGCCGTCTGTATCCGCGTCAAACCAGATGGTCAGGAATGGCCCACGCCCTTTGGACGGGAGGGCCTCTCACTCACCATGCCCGTCTCGGCGGTGAAGATGATGATCTCGTAGAGCGGCGCCAGCTGCTGGAACAGGTAGTCGATGCCGGGCCTTTTCTTGAAGCGCCAGCCGGTCGCCAGCTGGAAACAAAAAAAAAATAGATCCAAAATAAATAAAGTAAGCTGCGAGTGCACAAAAAATGAAATGAATCCAAGTCAAAGTCATGAAATCAACGCGGTAGACGTACCGACCACTCCGGGTGAAGCAGAACGTCGGTGAGCTCCAGGACCAACGTGTAGGGAGGTTGGTAATAGGGCTCCTTCAGGGGGTCCGGTAGGAGTTTGGGGCTGGTGGGCTCGATGATCATCTAAAAGCCGGAGAAACGCACATCATCAATTTCATTCCTTTTTAATGTCCATTTCAGTGCTCGTTGCTAAAAGAAGGAAATTGAAAATAGGCATTGACGATCGATCCATCCGTTTCCAGGGGGAGGGGCTAAACCACCAAGGCTCACCTGTCTGTAGTCCTGGAAGTACTTGACGGTTCTCTTCAGCTGTTGGACCACTGGCGGATCTGAATGAGACACCACCCAAAAAAAAAATACAGTAAGAGGCAAATGGAACATTCGCAGCTGTTGGTTTTGGGTCACATTGAGGTCACTTCCTGTACATTTGGGGGGGATTTGGGGTCCCTTTCGGAGCATTTTGAATGATTTTCTATTGATTCAATGGAATTTGCAGGTCACTGCTACTTTCTGTTGATTTTCACTTGTGTTATGATGAGGATGACGATAGACCGGGGACATCCCTCATAAAAGCCATTTATTAATGACCGACGTACGGAAGGTTGGACTTGACCGCTGTGGTGTGTGTGAATATAAAAAAGAAAAAAGGGAAAGAAAAATGCAGGGTGGGCGGCAGAGAGTTGGCAGCAAGCGCTTCCCTTTTCCTTTCCTCGGCCTCTTGTTTTTCCCAAAAATAGGGTGGGGGAGGAATCAAAAGCTCATTAAAGAGCCCCGCTATAAACAAGCGGGAAGGGAAACTTTCCAAGGCATCAAATAAAAAGAAAATGGGAAGGAAAATAGAAAGGGGGGGGGGGGGAAAGGGAGAGGCTTTTTTTTTTTTTTTAACTTTTGGACACATCTGTCTTACCTTACACTTTTGGGCTTTTGGGTGATTAAAATTAAGAAATACAAAAAAAATCTATAACAAACACGTTCATTACCACAAATTAAAAATAATACAAAACTTAAATTGACCTGTATTATTTGTGATGACCGCAAAAAGAAAAAACAACTATCCGAGTACAGCTACTTTGGCCATGTATTTACCGCATTTGATTATGGACATTTGAGTCAAGTCGTAGTCCAAATAATGAGCGACTATCAAAAGAAGGGTCAGCGGGCGGAAAGCGAGCGCTGGGCCTCGCCCGTCCTTCTCTTCCGATGGCGGCGCAAAGAAAAATGTCAAGCGCGCAAATGTCTGGCGTTTGGGCCGGACCCAAACGCCGTCCAAAGAGGCCAGATGTTTCACCAGGAAAGGCTTACGTAAGCACATTCCTGGGAAAGCGGCGAGCGACCTCTTGCCGTTAGCCAACGCCGGGCTTTTTGATTGGGACTCGGGATTAAGTTCATGGAGAACCAAAATGAAATTTATCTATTTATGGCAGCACGTGTTTTTGTCACTCACCTTTGTCGAACTCATCGGGAATCTGAAAGAGATGGAAACAAACAATTATTATTATTATTTGAAATGAACACACTGACAACCATTGACGCTGACAGGCGTCCAATCTATTTCCACCCAGTCAAATCAATGTCTGTCACAGTCATTGGAAGTCAAGTCGAGTTTATACTATTTTTTTATGTATTCTTCCAATGTTTTATCTACTTAATCCATAAATAAATTCATTACAATTTATGAATTAAAACGTTTTTTAATCATTTGAGACTTTGGGTGTGCAAAAGAAACTTTTTGTTAGGCATTCTGTGAACAAAACTTCAAAGTTGGAATGTGAAAGCACAACAGTGACGCCTAGTGGCTACACTTGAACATGCCGCAGCATTGTAAAACACACCATGAAATACTCTCATTAACATGTATTCATTGCTACTTTCTTTTTTACCAGCGAGACAAATATTAAAACTCTAAACATTTTCTTTTTTCCATGTAAATGGCTGTAATCATTTTTTGGGGATAGAAAAAGCATAATTGGCAGTCTGGTAAAGAAGGCAGATTGGTGGTATTTAGCAACTGCGCACGGGCGGTCACGATTTGCCTCAAGGCGACAAGAGTCGCAAGTCGAGTTAGTGCACGTCGGGGTAATGAACTTTTAAAGGTGGCTTCAAAGCCAGGCAGGAAGCCAGCGGCAACCCGACCGGGTGCGAAAAGTGTGCCCTTTGAAGCCTCCACCTCGGTCGGGCGGGGACAATTTCATGCAAGAAAAGCTCCCGTAAAAGTGGCAAAAGGAGAGCGAGCGAGAGAGAGAAAGGAAGGCCGGCCAAAGTCACATGAAAGAAGGAGACCCGTGCCGGCCCGCCCACGTGCGAGTGACGCTTACCGCCCTGCCGTGCTCGTCCGCCGAATTGGACCCTGCAAAAAAAAAAAAAAAGAGAAAGAAAGAAAGGAGAGTCAACGGCGCAGACGCCTTTGTCCAAAGCGTCAAGTCCGCCTCTGACAATTTTATAAGCCAGTCGTCTGGACGGACTGTGACCCACTTTTAAATTGGACTCTGTTTATACATTTAGCGGCCCACAATTTCAGCCTTTTAACGCTCACGACCCTGAAACAAGTGTCACCGCTTTATCATTGGCTCTCCACTCTCGACTTTGACTTGAGAAAGATGATTGGATGCTAAAGTGGTTGGTTAGATGGCCATCATTGGCAATAACACTGAACAAGTTATTAGCAAGGACTTTTCTTGAAAATATTTTTTTAAAATAAGAATATTTACATATTTTCCCACTTTTTTGTGTTAATGTCCCAAATTGGATCGTGTGATCGGAAATTGGACCCGATGACGGTAGAAGAAAGTGCGCTCACCGAATATGTAGACGACGCTGACGGCGCCGCCGAGGCCCATGAGTCCCGCTAACCTCAACACCATCTTCTTGGCGTAGGCGGCATTCTCCTTCTGCTTCTTGTCGCCGCCCGCCTGCTCGCCGGCGCCCTCCTCGGGCGAGGGAGGGGGCTGCTCCTGCATCAGCACATTTAATACAGTGTCAGAGCAACCACAATATGCAATCTGCCGTCCAACGGACTGGACGTCTTTCACCGTCAATGGCAAAACTATCACAAAAACAGGGTCATTAGCATTAGTGAAAAGTTGACGTGTCTTCTCTGGATTTTAATCAAACTGACTCATCGAGGTGAAAACGTAGCTCATTCAGTGCCAGCAATGGTATATGTAGAAGTCATAGTATGTGCTGTGGTAGTTAGTACAATTTGAAATGGCATTCGATTTCTAGCGCCGGCATTGGCAGGCAAGAGTTTAACAAATCCCCTCTCATATGTTGCCCTTGCAACGTTTGGCATCAGAGAATTTGATTAAGTAGCAATGAAACATTTGATTGTACATTACATTGAATCATCTCTGCTCCTGACCTTCACACCCAACAAATGTCGAGGCTAACTCAACACATGCTGGCACTTCCAAGCGAAATGGCGCTCACACGCCAATTTCCCTTCAGTTTTAGTGACAAGACGTCGGCACGAGCACCCGTGCGACATTATCGCGCTAGACCCTGAAGAAAGTGTCAGAGTAGAGTTAGCAGCAATGCTAGGATGCTAACATTAGCCAAAGCCCCGCGTCACGTTCCATTCAAACGTTACACAACACGGTAGAAGGCTCAGGACGATTGTGGTTTCACTAAATATGTCGGCTGGCGTCCACAATATGTTCTGCTAGCTTGTAAATATCGCAAAATGCCTTTATTTTGTGTTTACTTTTCACATCGAATGTTAGCTAAGGACAGGTTCGACATGCAGTGGAGAGGTTTGTTTTATTCGTCCTCACGTCCCCGCGAGCCCAAATACAGCGAAGTTGATGCTTCTTCGCTCGGTCCGTGTTGTCAATGTCAAGTAATGAAACGCACCCCAAAAGCTACTGACCTGACTCTGTTGCTGGAGTCGCTCCTGGAGAATAGCTTGGGCCAGCCCGCTCGTGGCACCGTCGTGGCCGGCCTGCGGTTTCTCCGTAGATAGCGTGCGGACGATGTCAACCCCGCCGCGGAGCCTGAAGAGGCCGCGGCTCGCTCGCACACACATGGGGAGCACACACGGAGCAGACATCTTGGATGGCAGTTGCCGGCGAACGCCTTGGAGACTTCCCTTCCGAGCTGAAAGGACAAACGCGACCGATTGGTTGCAGCTAGTGATTGACAGGCGTGGCAACCTATCAGTGATGGTGAAGGTTGACTTGGTGGCCGGCCAATCGCAGGTGAGAGAGAGTCTGACCTTCGATTGCGAAACCTAATGGACAATTGAAGGGGCCAAAATCTACAGGATGGAAGTGACTCCAAATAAACTACAAGTAACACAGATTTGCCTCAAAATGGTCCTTAAAATCAACTGAGTGAGCTGGAAACGCCCAGATATAAACTGGAAGTGTGCAGTTGTGGCCATACTTTTGGTTATAATCAATTATTTTGATGGGCTGTTGTAAATGGTAAAAAAAGTGGCGTTGACGTGACTTCTTGTAAACAATGCCCCCTGTCAAAAGGGCACCCATAAAATAAAATGTGATTGGCAAAAAGATGAATCATTTGGCATGGGGGCGTGTGCCTCCAACGCTGGTATTGCATAGGACCGGCCCTGCTCCCCATCACCGGCACCATCCTCCTCCTCTAGCTCTTCATCATCATCGTCATCATAGTCTTCTTCAGTGTTGTTTTTGGAGCATATCGCCGCCTTTAAACAACGCCTGCGCTTTTTTCCAGGTAAACAATCATTTTGCCTCCATGTATCAGTTTATTCGTGACGTTTAGACGCGCTCGTGCGTCGAAATGCGCGCGGTCGCCACAATGAAAACGAACACAAAAGCCTGTTCTATCAAATTGCAAAACAAACATTCCTTGTCGTTTATGTTCGTTTAGACTAAATGATATTTTGCGACTTCGAGATCGAGTTTTTTGTTAATGATGCGCACGTCGGCCTTTCAATCGAAGCGTTTGTTTTTTTGTCTATTAAATCGCCATCTTAAACACCGATTAAGAAATAAAACAACGCAATTTTGACGACGTTGTTGTTTTGTGCTGTTTTCCTATTCATTTTTTGCGGCATTTTGCGCGTAAGTGGTGGTGCGGATGCAAAATGGAGGCTTGGTGGGAGGAGGGGGACGCCATGCCTACTTACATACGCAGCAAAATGTACACCATTTTACTTGCTACTGACAACTGCTCCTTCTTTTTTTGACGTTGTCAAATACCAATTAGAGATTCGAATCTTTGCTTTTATCCTTGGGTTTTATTGGGAGGAGTAGGCTCATCTTTCGGTGCCATTGACTGAAATATACGTCCAATTCAGAATAAACGTTCATTTATATGCTTCCTTCCCAGGAAAAATGAAATGGACGTCTTGCGCCGTCAATGGTAGCCAATATTTTCAAGTAAAGAAAATGCAAAAGATAATGATACTATTCCCTCTTTATTATACAAAAAAAATATTATATATAAGCAAATATTTACGTTTGTGGTCATGTTGCCCAGAAAATCAATAGAAAATGAGTTGTAAACATCCCAAATCAACAATTCGTATCCTAGCGTGAGTTTACAGACCATAATTGCATTTTCGAATGTAAGAACGCCATTGGCTTCTTTGTGACGCATGTCTAATCATATTACTTTTTATCATTTTTTTTAAAATGGCTTTTTTTGGTGTGCAACAACATCACATTTTTCCAAACTGAAGCTAATTGCAATTGAGACGTCACAGTTTTCGAGCTACACATACGGACCTTCCCTCCAGCAAGATGTGGTCTTTGCCTTCAGGCGCTCAGTAATGACCAAAGAGGAGAACCTGGAGATGACGGAGAAGGAGAGGCACGAGCAGGAGGAGGAACAAGAAGAAGAGGAGGAGGACGAGGATGAGGAGGACACCAGGATCAGGAGAGGGGAGGACGGGGAACTCACCGAGGAAGACGAGGACGACGAAGGAGATCGGCGGGAGGCCGAAGCCCCCGAGGAGCTGACCGCCGCCGCCGTGGACGACGAGCCGCTGTCCGTGTCGGCGCTCCAGAGTCCGCTCCGGGAGAGCCGGCGGCGCCCCATGGTGCACCCCTCGGCGCAGGCGCCCCTGCCACAAAACTATCGTACGTCATGACTACATCTGTGGTCAATATTCGATAGACTTGGCTGTGGCTACGAAGCTACCGTAGCTCTCTCTTTCTTCGGCTTTTGGTTTCAGCCTTCACCTTCTTCGACCCCAACGACCCGGCCTGTCAGGAGATCCTGTCGGACCCCCGGACCAGCATCCCGGAGCTCTTTGCCATCGTGCGTCAGTGGGTCCCCCAGGTGCAGCACAAGATCGACGTCATCGGCAACGAGGTGAGACGGGCCCGACTAGAAGATTTTAAAAAGAAATCGTAAAGCAGTAAGATGACGGCGGACGTCTGTGTCAGATTCTAAAACGCGGTTGCCACGTCAACGACCGCGACGGCCTGACGGACATGACGCTGCTCCACTACAGCTGCAAGGCGGGCGCGCACGGCGTGGGTGGGTGACACTCTTCCGCGTTCTTGTGCTTTTCGGCCCATGGTTCAAGGGGCCATTTTTTTTGTCGCAGGCGACCCGGCGGCGGCGCTGCGTCTGACCAGCCAGCTGATGTCTCTGGGCGCGGACGTCAGTCTGAGGAGCCGCTGGACCAACATGAACGCCCTGCACTACGCCGCCTACTTTGACGTGCCCGAATTGGTGCGGGTGCTGCTGAAGGCCGCCAAACCCAGAGGTAGGAGGCGGGCGGATGGGGGGAGCCGGCTGGTCGGCATCAACCGCCAACACTTTTTCTGGCGCGGCAGTTTTGAACTCCACGTGCAGCGACTTCCAGTACGGGACGGCCCTGCACATCGCCGCCTCCAACCTGTGCCTGGGTGCCGTCAACTGTCTGCTGGAGCACGGCGCCAACCCCAGCGTGCGGGTCAGAAACCTCCACTTCTTAACTTGTTGTTGTTGTTAGCATTGTAGCTAATACTACCACTTTAAAGCAAAACAAAAAGAGATAGCACACGTTCTGGGTTGTTGTGGGCAGAACGAAAACGGCCACGTCCCGGCCGAGGTGGTCCCCGACCCCATGGACATGACTCTGGACAAGGCGGAGGCGGCCATGGTGGCCAAGGAGCTGAAGCAGCTGCTCTTGGACGCCGTGCCGCTCAGCTGTAACCTTCCCCGGGCCACCTTGCCCAACTACGACAACATTCCCGGGAACCTCATGCTGTCATCGCTGGGCATGAAGCTGGGCGAGCGCGTGCAGCTGGACGACATGAAGGTCAGAAAGCCTGGATCCGCTCAGATCATGTAAATGTTGGAAATCAACAGGAATTGACCTGTAAATGCCCTAAAGTTTGATAGGAAGTCACCCAAATGTGCACTGACCTTTCAGAAGGGGACGCTCCGGTTTTGCGGGACCACCGAGTTCGCCAGCGGCCAGTGGGTGGGCGTGGAGCTGGACGAGCCCGAGGGCAAGAACGACGGCAGCGTGGGCGGCGTGCGTTACTTCATCTGCCCTCCCAAACTGGGCATCTTCGCTCCGGTGTCCAAGATCGCCAAGTCGGCGGAGCAGACGGCGTCCTCTGTCACCTCCACGCCCAGGACCCCCCGCGCCAATCTGGCCTCGCGCCTTACTGGGAAGAACAAGAAAGACAAAGAGAAGAAGGAGAAAGGTGAGACAAACACACTTTAAAAATGATGGAGCACAGTCTATATTGACATAAATGCATCTCTGGAGAAAGTGGCCTCTGTTGCAAGATGGCCGCCGGTCACAAATGTGCCTATAGAAACAAGTAGCAATGGCTCGCAATGTCTCCTCAGCCCCGAAGAAGAAGTCGTCCGTGGTCAGTCTGGATCCGGAAGGACTGAACGTGGAGGTCGGAGATCAGGTTTTGGTCGCCGGGCAGAAAAACGGCATTGTGCGCTTCATCGGAAAGACAGACTTTGCTCCGGGTGAGATTCCAAAAAGATGACAATTCATATATCAGAGATGTGATGAAAAAAATTCCACTTGCACGGACAGGTTTGTGGTTCGGCGTAGAGTTGGACCAGCCCACCGGCAAGCACGACGGCTCCGTCTTCGGCGTCCGCTACTTCAGCTGCCTGCCCAAATATGGCGTGTTTGCCCCGCCCTCTCGAGTCCAGAGGTAAGGACCTCCCCTTCCCTCGCCTGACCATCCGGGGAGGTCCGCTTTCAACTTGAAGCTCTTTCTCTCAGGATTGGAGGACCTCTGCCGGGCTCCCACAACGAGCAGAAGAACATGAAGAAAGTCCACCAGATCACCAGTGAGTATCGACATCTCCTCCGCCGCCGCCCCCGGCGAAATACAGCGCCGTTGACCTCGGGGGCGTCTCGCCGCAGTGTCTCAACCCAAGCGGAACTTCAACGCGGTGGGCTCTCCCAAAGATCTGACCTCCGAGAACTCCATGTCCAGGTAAGGGTCGAGCCGGTGGTTCTTGGAACGGCCGAGGAGCAGCGCTCAAGCGCCCCCTTTTCCTTCAAGGTTGCTCTTCTGCTGCTGGTTTCCGTGGATGCTGCGAGCCGAGATGCGCACCTGAGCGCGCCGGCGTTTCCCCCCAACAATCTTCTGGCTTAGCCCTTCCCGATATTTAGTGCCTTGTCGATGAAATGTACCTTTGCTGAAGAACGCCACACGTTTTGCCCTCCTCGCTTGCCCTTTCTCCATTTTTGTTGCCCCTTGAAAATGTCAAAAAGGGAACTTCAGCGCGTCCGCCTCACTCTTCTGAGAACGAAGGTCCAATTCACGGGCAGTTCCGATCCTTCCCGTGCAGAGTTTGCATGTTCTCCTGCGTGGGTTTTCTCCGGGTACTCCGGTTTCTTCTCATATCCCCCCCCTAAAAAACATGCATGCTAGGCTAATTGTACATGTATGTGATCCTAGCGTAATTGGTTGCTTGTCTCATTGCGCCTTGTGATTGGCTGGCAACCCATTCAGGGCTGCCCATAGTTGGCTGGGATAGGCTCCAGCACCCCCTTGGTGAAGATAAGCAGCACCAAAAAAATGAATATCTTTACTTGATAATTGCCCCATTTTTTTTACCTTATGCTAAAATATTGACGCTGGGCTAATGAGCGGAAATCTTGTGGGCCAAAAGCACTAAGGAAGCCAAAACGTATCCATATGATAGTGTTTAGATTCTTTTTAAATTTTCTTTAAAGCCTTTACGTCGTTCGCTGCCTTTCTTTCATCTTTTGTTTGGAAAAGTGCCAACTTTTCTTCTGCGGAAGTGAGCGGTGATTAGTCATTATTATTTCAAATACTCACTTGTGGAATAAGCTGCTGTCATTGGCCGTCGATGACCCCGAAACTCCATCCTTGGATGCCGGGATCGGACGTCCGTCGCCGTCAATGGTAGCCAATGAGATATCTCGTCCCGGATCTGTTCAGAAAACAACCCACATTACTTAACGTCGGCCGCTAGGCGTCACCAGTGAGTCACTAGTGTTTTGTTAGTTCTCTATTGTAAGCCATACAGTATCTATAAATACACACACAAACAATATATAGGAATTATAGGAATGGTTTAACTTGTACTCGGAAAATGGAGTTGTCTTTTTTGTTTTGACTTGTGATTTGGGGTTCCGGAAGTGTCTTTTGTTCTTGACATGGCGTGTTCCGAAACATCACTGCATGCTGTGTGTGTGTGTGTGTACTTTGTACTTTTATCTCTGTGTACTTTTCTCATCTTCTCATTAGCATGAAAATGCGGCCTGTAATATTAACCACTGCTGTCATTCATACTCGATATACAAAATAAAGGATTTGATGTTTTTTTTAAGGCGCTGTCATTTGTTTTGATTTGGAAGGCCAATCAAGTTTGGTTGGAGTGTACGATGAATGCTACGTAGGATCAGAGCTTTCAAAATAATGAAATCAAAGAATAAAAAAATGTGGAAATCGGCTTATGTTGAATGGAGCCTATCAAATCAAATGAAAACTCCACATTTTTCATCAGTGTTTAAACGGAGGGGGTGGCAGCAGCCTTGCGACGGGTCTGTTTGGAAGAAGAGCTCCGATTGGCTGCCCGAGTAAACAATAGGACTATTATTGGCTGACAGCAGCACAATAGTGCTGGCATTGCTGGAGCAAAGCCAACAAAAAGACTGTTTGGGCCTCCGACGGGTCAATGGGTCACTCCTCTTCACTCGGAAAGTCTTCACATTTAGACACCAGTCACAATGCTCGACTAAATGTAGGAATAGATCTTTGGCCATTAAAAAAAAACTATACCAATAGATATGGATTGGAAAGTAAGAGTTTAGCCTTGGTTGTTTACTATAATCACGACATTTCATGTTACAGTTGGATGACACGCACAAAAAAGGCCACTTTTTCCTTTCTATTTGTTCTGAATGGCAACCATCTCAAAGTGTACTCTTTCAACCAAAATTAGCTAGGATGGCCATAGACATCCAATGAATTCCAAACTCATTGAAAAGGGTCAGGCATCCATTGGCGTCACTCGAACCCGACAGAAAGTGAGTGCCTTGTGTGCACAGTACACATTGCTGTTAGCACAGAGGAAAGTGGGTCAAGTGTTTCAGGTTCACGCAGGGGGGCGTGGCCAGGAGACTACCTGCGGCAGGTGAAGTGACGTCAGGCCGGATCGCACTCGCACTCACATCTTCGCTCGCTCGGCCGGGCGAGGGCAACTGGCGGCGTCATTTGGCAGCAGGTAACGTTGCCGTGACCTTTGACCTCTTCTTACACACTTTCGTCCGACGCTCGTTTGTCTCACCGGCTCGGGTGGCGTAGCGGAAGTCGTCCGCGTGTCGTTTCGGAACGTGTAGGTGTCGTCGTCGCGTGACGGAACGTGAGAAAGTCAGTATGTGCGAACGGGGGATATTTGCGTAGGAAAGGCGCGACCGTCCGTCGCCATGGTAACCGATGCCAGACACTCCAACTACTCCATAAATGAACGGAATAAAGCTGGATTTAAGCAATGTGTGGTTCTGAGTTGCCACAAAAATAATAAATACAAGCAATTTGACGGGTAACAAGAAATGGCCCCAAAATGAGTAGGAAGCGACCCATACATGCCCAGTAATCAATAAGAATTGGACCAAAATAAAGTGACTCAACTGTGACTCATAAGAAAATGTCCTATACTTGGAAATACATTCCCAAGATAATCGTTAAGAAAGGAGGGAACTTCATTAAAATCCTTCCATGTTTTTTGTTCCAAGCAAGAGCCATTTTGGTCCTTTAAATGAAGTCATACTTTGGGTCCATACGTTTTCTCTCTGAGGGAAACAAAAAGGCTGTCCGATCGTCGGTGGCGCTATTGAGCTACAGCCCCTCCCTCGCTTTTTTTGGTGGATCTTTGAGAGAAGTCACTTGAAACCGTGTGAACCGCTGCATCTTTTCTTCTGGCCTTGGGCTCGTCTTCCCGCATACGAGCACACAGTCGCTCTTTGTCCGTCCTCGCCGTCTCCGGACCAAGGCGACCTGATTCATTTGCTTGGACGCTCTCTGTGCTTTTTCCAAACAAAAGCCAAGGGAATTTAGGAAACCTGTCCCAAATCCACAGAAATGCCACGGCATTGATAAGGAAGTGCCAGAACAGCTCTCGAATGCCTTAAAACCGATGGCGAGTGACCTAGAAATGTCCCCAAATCAGGAAGAAAGGCCGCAAAATCAATCGAAAGTGACGTGGCCATGTCCACAAAGATCAAAGTTTCAAGTTGACAGAGAAACACACGCCAGGTTGAAAGTGGCCCGTCGGCTCGTCACGGAAACGTCAGCCGGCGTGTCACGGCGATGTCGCCGCCGGTTCAAAAGGCGACATCGCTGACGCTAACGCCCAAACATCACCAAATGCGAGCGAGCAACAAAGCCGGGAGGAAAGCCTCCTCCGCCGTGTCGTGCTGGTTGGCGGTTGGTCACTCCGGGACGACAAATCACGTCCGCCGAGCTCCAAAAAGCGCAAGTCGGTGGCGCGCCTTCCCGCCATGACCTGCTCTCTTCCAGGCGGCGATCTGACGTCATCATGTCCGGATTAGACGGGCCGCCACGCCGGATGGACCGAGAACTAGAGTCGACGGACGCCCGGGATGGCGAAGCGGCAGAGTGCGAGGCGTGAGTCCCGCCGAGGGCGGACGAGGCGAGCGTCGCGCTCACTCGGCCATCCCACCCGCAGCTTGGAGAGAAGATGGCGGCTCTGGCACGGCTTCATGGAGGAACACGCCCACCTGGACGCCTGGCTGCGATCGGCCGAGCGGGCCCTGGCCTCCGGTGACACGGCGCGGGTCACCCGCGGGGGCGCCGTGGACGACGTCAGAAGGTTTCAGGTCAGGAATGAATGGACGCAGCAACCCACGTCGGCCAGACAGAAAATGGAAGGTGGCTATTTTGTCTTTTCCCACCAGAGACTGCGTTGCGAGGTGGCCTCGCGTCTGTCTCAGCTGGACGCGCTGAGCCAGAAGAAGCGTTCCCTGGCGCCGTTGTTTCAGGGCGCCATGCGGGCCCGCCTCCTGGCCGCCGTCCGGGACTGCCGACTGCGATGGAAGAGCCTCAACGTCAAACTGGAGTCCCTCGGCGAGAAAGTCCAGGTCAGATGATGGCCAATGTCCAGGAAAATGTACGAAAATCATTGGCCGAGAAGCTTGCTATCACGAGATAGCTAGCTAGCCAATAAGCATTGACGGAGTCTACTTGCCAGCTAATGCTAGCTGTCGCTATCTTCCGCTAGCTACTGTTAGCTACTGCTAGCGGGCGTTCACGAGGCAAGGTTCCAAACAGGGTGTCCAGTGACCACATTTCCAGTGACGCCCTCTTGCAGGGTTTCCAATACGAGTGGGAGGAGTTTAAGGAGGAGACGGAGGAGCTGGCCGTCTGGTTGGCTGAAATGGAAGCCGGTCTCACCCAAGTCCTCCACGCCACGGGGAACACGTGTCAAAAACTGCGACAGCTGCAGGTGCCTTTGAACTTTCTTTTTTCTTGTCTGTACCAACATGGCCGCCATTGGGCGGCTTGATTGGTAGTTTATTTGTCCGCTGCCAACCTTCCACTTGAAACACCTCTTCAGCGGTTCAAGCAGAGCGTGAGCGTCAACTCGGCTCGCGTGAACGGGGTGCTGCAGCGCGGCGAGGTCCTCATCCAGCACGCCGACGACGCCCGCGACGCCGAGCGAGTGGAGCGCCGCCTGCTGGAGCTCCTTCGCCAATGCGCTCACATCTACGGCGACATCGGACGAGCGCGCACCAGGCTCCTTAGCATGAGACTGGTAAATTGAAAATTCATACATTTTTGGGAGAAAAAAACAGTTTTTATAGATTTGAAAAACGTTTCTTAGAGAAAACATTGAATACTTATACGACATTTTCTGTTTTACAAAAAAAAAAAACGTGTTTTTGGACAGGTATTCGAGGACGATTTCCTGCTAAGTCCGCCTCCTCCGGATTCTGGCTGCCCTTCCGAGACGTGGTTGGACGAGGACAGAGAGCTCTGGCTGGATCCAACAGGTGAACCCAAAATGGCCACCTTTGACTGAGCGCACGCAAACAAAAAAATGACCAAAAACCAAAGTGCCCCCCCCTTTTCCTCTCAGAGCGCCGCCGCCACAGTCAGCCTTCTCGTCCTCCTTCGCCGTCTAACGAACCCCTGGGTCTGGAATGGGACCCCTCGGTGGATATCGGACGCCACTTATCCTTCTGTGCAGTCAACACAGGTGCGGAGCGCCAACCAGCGGGGGTGCTGGAGCTGATCCCAGCCAAGTATGGCCGCCAGCCAATCTCAGGCCACAATGAGACAATCACACTAAGGTCAATACAGCCTGCAATTAGCCTAGCATGCCTGTTTCGGAGATGTGGGAGGAAACCTGAGTACTTTCTATTGATTTTTGGTACAAACCAGAGTAAACCATTATCAGTCCCACTGTGGGGAAATGTACAACAACAAAACATATAACCATACATTCACAAATTGGGTAAAACCTGACTTTATAGAAAACTAAAACAATTAAAGTTTAGTGCAGTCAAAAACTAAAACAATTAAAGTTTAGTGCAGTCATATTGATCTCTTTTGCTGTGTAAACACGCGCGCGTGTCCTGTAGGTGTCAATGTCACCAGCAGAGGGCACATTAGCATTGTGTTTAGTATATTGAGCGTGAATCTAGCGGGACGATGAAGAGTAGTGTATAGCTAATGTTAACTTGTTGCTAACAAAACACCGAACGTAAACGCTTTAGTTCATTAAGACTTTGTGTCGTTTTCATTGAAAAAAATAACACAGCAAGCACACCCACAAAGCCGAGCGAGTGGAGCATTCTTCCTCAATAAAAGTTGACTCATGCGTAAAACTATGAGGCTAATATATAGCCGCGAATCGGCTAATGTTTTGGCGACTTGTCGAATGTCAATAGTTCCTACCTTAACATTCAGTTCCGGGTCGCCTTTCTCGTTATCCTACGGCCTTTCTTCCAGCTTGTTTTTTAAATCGTCCTTCGGTTTTGGTGACTTTGTCCAGTTTTTGAGGTTGAAGTGTTTTCCGGCTGCTTCTTTGCACTTCCTTTCGAAACTTCCCATTCATTTCTTTTCGTACAGGAGAGCATTTCAGTCATTAGATTGACCTAACTAGTCTCTAACTAACAAATTAACTAAGTAACTCTAACCAGTCCAACGTCCTGACGCGTCAAAGGAAATGCAGATTGTTTGTACAACACAGGGGCGCACAGGTGGAAACAACACCTAATTAAGCAAGTGTACTGTAATAAGGAATGTCACGGTTTCAAAAATAAAACAGGAAGTGAGCGGAATGATCGTTCCTACTCCTTTTGGTTTAGGAACATTTCCTGATCATTCCTGTTCTTTTTGCGCCACTTGATGATTGTTATGGGGGCCAATTCTGAGTCACTTAATGTTAATATTTGCACTAAGATAAATGATTTTCCCGCTCAGGTGTGGCAGAAAGCGACGAGAGGCGGAGCTACCTGGCATCCCTGGACTCCGAAGACATCGCCGAGAGTCGAGTGGACCGCCGCGCCGAATCGGACATCCGGGGTCGTGGTCCCGCCTTCGCATCCCGTAATCAAGCCACGCAGACGGACGCTCAGGTGAGTTTTGACGTCCATAGCCGTCAAGGTGGATGACCCCTCACCCTTTTTTTTGTCATCAGTGTTCGGGCGCCGGCGATCCACCGCGGCTGGCGGCGCACGTCCCGAGTTGCCGCGGCGACGAGCGCGCCGACTCGTCCAAGAAGCCACGTCGGGTTTGTTAAAAAAGAGAGATGATGTCATCGCCCCCTCCTCAAAAACACCCCCCTCAAAACTCACCCATTTCATGTTTTAGACTCAAGAAGACCTAAAGCGAGAGGACAAGAAAGAATCCTACAACAAAGCCCGTCAAAGGTAACGAATGCTTGGCAATTGACGTCCAATCCATTTCAACAGACAAAAACAGGTTCAGTGGAGAAATCATTCATCTTAATGGCATGTGATTGACTTTAAGAGTAATGTTGACCCTACCAAGATGGCCACCACAAGAGTGGGAGCGTGAAAGGGATTAGACGTGTGGCGCTTTTAATGGCAGCCGATGAGTGAACTGAGAAGCCCAAAATAATGGAATTTGCGGCTTTGCAGACGCTACTCGGCCGTCGTGGGCAAAGCGGCGGTGGCCAGCGGCGCCGGCGCCGGCAGCGCCAAGTGCCTCCTGTTGGTGGCGGCGCTCTCCGTGCTGGTTTGTCTCCTGTGGAGCTTCCCGGAGCCGCCCTGCCATCACACCGGCGCCGTCAACTTGCACCTGAGCTACGTCAACGGACCCCCGCCCACCTGACCACTAAGTTACTATACTTTTGCTTCAGTAGAAAAATACAAGTCAATAAAGGATTATTATAATCATTATAATCAAAATGTATACAATTGTGCCAACATTTGACCACTTTTCATTTTCAATAGCACCTTACGACATCCACAGTAAGTAACCAATGAGTAGAAAGTGATCCATAAATGCGCAAGAATCAACAGAAAATGATGAGAATCAACAAGAAGTGAGCTGACAAAAGCAAGAGGAAATGAACACCATCATTTCGTAACTTCAAATCCTAGCTAGCGCATTGTTGCCGATCATCGGCTTTTAGCTTTTCAGACCAATGGAATGCAGTGAAGATTTTCACACTGGTGACTTACATAAAAAGTGTCACCAGGTGAGATTAGCGTTAGCGTGTACTTGCTGCACCGCTCACGTGACTGCAAAAGACGTACTATCGTTAATACATTAAGTGGAGATTAACTCTACTCTGTGTGTGTGCGTGCATGTGTGTGCGCATGTGTGTGGTGACGTTGATTAACGGCAACTTTTGAAGAATGCTTTGTATTGACTTTGATGGGAATGTCACCTCAGGGCGGCCATCTTGGGAGGGGCCTGGAATTGAAATGACTAGTTCATGGGAGATGTTTCATCCATTGGGAATGGGAGGACGGCAGCGACTCTTTCGGGGTCCCCAACGTTTGCGCCTTGGCGGCCAACCCTCTCGCTTCCAAGGGATCGGACGCCTATCCACTCTGAGCACTTCCTGTCGTCTGAATGCCCGCCAAGACACCGGCTGGGCATTGTGGGAGATTCTTTGGTTGCCATTTGAAAGGATGGGGACCCCCCCCCCCAAACGACCCACCCCCTTTTCTTAGTCAGCCAGCATTGTTCTCTCTCTCTCTTTTGCGCGCTCGCGCACAAACAATGGCGTCAACAGGGGCGGGGGGGGGGGGGGGGGCACGGTGGCGAGACTTTGTTTTCTCCAGACAAATTTGGCTTCTTCTTGTATATTTTTAGCGCGCGCATCCAAGGAGATTATGCCCCCCTTTTTTTCTCGTTATCCTCCATATGGAGATAACGTTTAAATTATAAAGGGGTGGGGCCGAGAGGGGGGGGGGGTGTTCGTCGTTGCTAGGGGCAACCGCAGGGGAGTGATCTGGCTTGCGCGCGCGCGTGAGACTTGCCCGTGTCCTGCTGGGAGACCATTTGAGAGACACGGGAGGGGAGGGGTGAAAGGGGGGAGGGGGTGGGAGCAAAAAAAGAGAGAGAGAGAGAAAGAGAGAGAGGGGAGGAGGAGGACGTCTGTGAGGATTTGGCGCCGTTGGCGTCTTTGGAGCGAGCGCAACACACACAACAACAAGCTGATTATTAGCGAACGAGTCGTCAACGAGCGAACGAACGAACGAACGAACGAACGAACGAACGGATTTACGCGCACGGAAGCAGGTGAGTCACTTGCTTTTTTCCCCCCATTTCATCCCCTCATCTTTCCGAAAGGCGCCTAAGGGGCAGGTGAGGCTACAGGTCTTCCTCTTTCTCCTCCTTCTCCTCCACCTCTGAGCGCGCGTCTAGATTTTTTGGGCCCTTCTCGATTTTTTTTTCTATTGTTTTTTTTGTTGTTGCTTTTTTTCAACGAACGTCGCCGGTGCGTTCACTCGTAAAAAAAAAAGCAGACGAGATGACGGGAGCGCGCGTCCGCACGCCCGCAGACAGTGCAGACAGACAGAGACAGAAGGGGGCGAGCGTCCATTTTGGACGCGCAAAAAGGATGGACGTCCCCGACGGTGGACTTGGATGCTGCGCGCGTACACGCGTGCACGCGCGCAACAGACAAGGAGGCTGCTTGTGGGGAATTTGGCGCTTGACTTGTTTTGTTGAATGAGCCATGGGCTGCATGGGAGCGCCAACACCAGCACCCCCAGTACCCCCAGCACCCCCAGTACTTCCCGCCCATTTCGCACCCGTCGACCCCGCCCACCGACACCCCCCCCCCCAACCCCCTTAAAACTACTACAACAGCGAGCCCATTTTCTGTCCAAAATGACGACGACGCAAGATTCCATCTGGCGCCGCTGGTATCTGAAATTTGGCCCGTCGTCAAGGGACGCCGGCCGGCCGGAGAAAGACGGCGGTGGCCGCGCTTGACGGCACCAGACGTCCCGTGGCTTTCAAGTAGGAGGGTGGCCATTCTCCCGCTTCAAACAGATTGGACTCATTGATATTTGCTGCACAAAAAATGAATGTCTCTGGTCGTCAAGCGAGTAAATATGGGTTGCTTTGATGTCGATGAAAGAATCACTTACGACTGAATGCATTGAGTTTGATGGGAATGTTGCCCCTACCAAGATGGCCACCCTCAGGTCATGATGTAGGAGTGACACCATTTCCATTTCTAGGTTACTTCATTCCAATTAACATAGAGGCACAAAAAATACATTTGACAGCCTTAGGGCAGCCATGTTGGTAGGGGCGACTGACATTAAAATCATCAAATCATAACTTATTGTTAAACTCCTACAAACACTGAAGTTCAACTCAAATGTTGTTCTAAAATGAGGCTCCAAAAGATTTTCTTCTCAAATCGGTCCCTTGAAACCCCCCCCAAATCCTCAAGCGGAGGCAAGAAGACGCTTAACTCACGCTCGTATCTCAAAAATATTGTACATCAAGGCGCTCTTATCTCAAAATATACGTCAAGGCACCCCAAACATTTTCTGTGTCACGATTGTCATCTTCGGTCGCCATGTTACGTGAAGTTTGCTGCGCCCCCAAAATGGAGGAGATGACACAGTTTGTGTGTGTGGGGATGGGGAAGCAAGGGGGGCGGGGGAGGGGGGGGGGTCGACTTTGGAAAAGGGGGGCTTATTAGAAATGCAAATTGCTTTTTTTCCTTTTTTTCCTTTTTCCCCTTCCCTCCCCCCTTCAGCGGCACGGAGCACCTGCCTTCCCTCTCGTGCACCCCCTTTTTTTTTTACCCCCCGACATCATTTCAATGATGCAACCAATACATCAATCTTGATAAAGGCCCAACATTATAAAACGTCTAAACGTGCGGGTCGTAATTGTCCAAAAAGGGACAGACGCTGAAAGAGAGACATTTTAGAAAGGAGCGGAAAGAGTCCCAATGGCATTTCGAAGCGGGCAAAAATGTGGACGGGCTTGGGAAACGCGTGCCACGCCACCACGGACAACGAGAGCGCTCGTTCGCCAGCTCGCTTGCCCTCTCGCTCGCCCTCTCGCCGGCCCACCCGCTGTTCCACGTGTCCGCCCGACAATACTTGAGTGTTTCTTTGTTCTCTTTTGGGCCGCTCGTCAAGAGAAAGAGAGAAAGACAAAAAGAGAGAGAGAGAGAGAGAGAGAGAGAGATAGGGAGAGAGAGGGAGAGAGAGAAACGGGGTCACGCACGCCGGAGGAGGGAAAGAGAAAGACGGGAGAAAGGACGCCCTGTCCTGGCCCGTCCTGCCCTGTCCTGTCATGGCCGGACCATGAAGGGGACTCTCTGTTAAAGTGTCACGCCCCCAGTGCGCCCCCCCCCCCATTCACTGTCTATGAAGGGCTTCACAAGGACTATAAAAGAGGGTTATTAGCGGTACAAAAAATAGGCCATCAGCACAAAATTAGGCTGGAAATTGTGATCAATGGAATTCTCATTTATTTATTGACCTTTATGCTCTCTACTTTCTTTTCACTGATGATTTTATAAATGGATTCTATCGGCTTATTTGAGTTAAATATAATAATGGATTTTTTGAAGTGATATGGTGACCAATGGAGATTTCTGGATAGTCATTTTCTTAACTTGTGTGCTCTCTTTGGTCTGCAAATAGTACATTAGTATAAATTGTATAGTTTCTCGAAAGTCCACGATTGTTGTTAGTGAATGAGAAAGCGTTCCCGGGTGACGGAAATAGCCCTTATTTTTTGGTCCCATGCCACGCAAAGTAAGCACGTTCCCTCGTGTGGACGTACTGCGTGGCGGAGGTTGTCCTGGCGTGCCGTTTGCGCTGATCCCGTTGATGGACTTAAGACAAGTTCAACGAGAGCCACAGTGAGAGCCACAGCGCCAGAGTTTGGAGCTACTCAGCTCATCCACCACATCTTGGCCGCTAAGCCGCTTTAGCCGCCAACACACTCACGGACAAAGTTCGCAGTTCAAGGTGGCGGCCCTCCCGCGTGGCCCTTCAGGTTCACTACGGGCTAACTACGCCCGTCAAACGCGGCCATTCTCCAACGCCAAACGCCCGTCAAACGCGGCCATTCTCCAACGGCAAACGCCCATCTAGCCCGCCACGCGCTCACTTCTTATTAGCCTGGCCAAACGAAGCCATCAAGTGGGTCACGGCGGAGTTATTGCGGCCCGGGGTAGCGAGCGCCATCCAAAAACAGTCGTGAACGTCAATCCCCTTTAAATTGGCTGCTCTCCTGAAGCGGGATTAGCGACGCGCTAAAGCCGGCGCGCTAAAAAGGCCCCGCGGCCCGCCCTAAGATAAACCCCTCGCCGACGACACGAGGGGGCGTGACTCTCGCGCCCGAACGTCCGAGACAACAACCGTCGGCGCCAAAATCCCCACCGCTGGTCGTTTTGCCGCTTGCTGTTAGCGTAGCCTAGCGCCGTCTGACCCAGAAGGCTCAAAGAGGAGCAGCAATATCACAAAAATAGAGCCCCCACCCCACTTGGCGGCGTGAAATTTGGTCTCCGTCTTTGGCGTGAAGCATCAGGCAGTGAGACCATGAGACGGAGACAAAGACGGAGGAGAAAATAAGACAGTCGAAGCGGGAAGGACCAATGCCCGCCCGCCAGGAAGACGAAGAGGGGGAAGAGAAAAAAAAAAGAGCAAGGCTGGAGCTCATCCTCTCGCACGCTCGCTGCTTCCCTCCATTTTGTCCTCCTCAAGCCCCCCCTCCCACGTCTCAGCTGGACCAGAAAAAAAGACGTTAGATGTAAATGTACTGGTGGGTGTCTTGAAGGCATCCTCGCAGTCAAAAGAGGAACAGCACAGATTGCCAGAACTCCCACTTTACAATCATATATCTTATGTCACTTTCCTGTAAAATAATTTTAGAATATTTTTCTGTACATTTTGGCCTTTTTCTGCTGTTTTGGGGCATTTTGGTGCATTTCTTGGGCCATAGGAAGAGCGATAGGGTCGGGGGGGCTGTTTGTGAACTAAAGAATGGACTGACACCTTCTCACTTAAAATAGATTGGATATAGCAAACCATGAGTTCGTTTGGGGGGATTAAGATTATATTCATACGATACCAATGATTTGTTGGTCAGTCCATCCTTGTCAATCCACGCTAAGCTGTCTTTCCTTCCTTCTGCACGCAGGAGTCGACCGGGGTGGCCGAGTAGGATGCGGAGTGCCTTCCCCCCGCGCTTCTCTTGGCCCCGATTTCCATGAGCTGAGCGCCACCTGACGGGAAAAAGTCATCGCGTGAGAGCGGCGGGAAGCCGAGCCAGCGCTCACTACAAGACACGTACCTTTTTTTGTCAGGTTCCAGCCCGCCAGGGGAAATGGCGGCGACGGAAGCCGACGCGGCGCCCGCCGTCCGAGAAGACGGCAAGGCCCCGGAGGACCGGGGGGCGGAGAAAGACGCCGCCGAAGCGGCGCCGGCCGACGGCGAGGCCCTTCCCGCCAAGGAGCCGGCCAATGACGACGCCGTCGTCGCCGGGGAGGACGGCGAGGCGGGAGCCGTCGCCGACGGGGGCGCCGACGACCCGGCGTCCTCGCGGGGCGCCGAAAACCACGAGCACAAGACCTCCTTCCTGGACTCCTTCCTAAACAAGAGCGGGCTGGGGAAGGTGATGGCGGGGAGGAAAAAGAAAGAGGCGGCGGCGGAAGACGGCGACGTCGAAGACAAGGAAACGGAGAAGGGCGGCGAGCAGCCGGAAGCCGAAGCGGCCACGCTGGAAAACGGCGACAAGGACGAGGAAAAGAAGAGCAGAGAGGCCAAGTCGTCGTCCACGTCGGTGCGAGATCTGATCCGCAAACCCGTGGCCAAGATCTTCTCCCACAAGAGCGCCGACAAGAAGGACGCCGACAGTCCCGGGAGGGTCAAGGTCCGCTCCAAGTCGCTGGACCGCCTGGAAGACGCCCAGGCGGCGGCCGAGGGCGAGGCGGACGGCGAGCACGAGGCCGACGGCGCCGAGGCGGAGAACCGGGCGGCCTCCTCCTCGGCCGTCAAGCACGTCAAGCGCTGGCACTCCTTCAAGAAGCTGATGGCTCCCAAAACGCACAAAAAGAGCGAAGACGCCGCCGCCGGCGCCACCGACGGCGCCACCGACGGGGAGGGGGGCGGAGACTCGTCCACGCTGGACTCCAAAGAATCGGGACAAAAGCGTTGGAAGCTCAAGCGCTCTTGGACCTTCCAGGGCCTCAAGAGGGACCACTCCATGGTGGGCATCAGCGGCAAGACCAAGACCGCCGACAAAGAGGCCACCGACGGCGAGGACGAAGGAGAGAAGGCGGCCGAGGATGGCGAGGAGGACGAGGACAAGGCGGCGACGGCGCCGCCGGCCGGGGGAACCGTCACGCAACACGCCAACGAGATCTGGACCTCCTTTAAAAAGCGCGTCATCCCCAAGTCCAAGCGGGCAAACACCGAGTGCCAACCCGCCACCGCCGAAGACGACGCCGCCGCCACACCCGCCGCCGCCGCCACACCCGCCGCCACACCCGCCGCCGCCGCCACTTCAGGTCAGACCGCCAGACGCTTTCATCCGTCACGGGCCTTTTTCTAACGTCTTTTTATCTCGTTTCAGGCGAAGACGGCGCCGCCGCCGAAGACGGAAAGGACGGCAAGTCGGCCAAGGCCAAACGCTCCCACTTTGGCCGGGCCGTCTCGCTCAAAAACTTCATCCTGCGCAAAGGCAAGTCCGCCAGCTTGGACACGGGCGACGGCGCCAAGGAGGAAGAAGCCGCCGGCGCCGAGCCGGTCGAGGACGGCGCCGAGCCGGCCGGAGCCCAAGAAGACGGCGCCGCCGACCCGGCCGCCGTTCCGGAAAAGTCCGCGGGAGACGGGGAAGCTAGCCAAGCTAGCCAAGTGGCGGAGACGGCCGACGAAGCTAGCAAAGCTAGCCAAGGCGAGGCCGAGACGCCCGGCCACGGCGAGGCCAAACCGGAGACGCCGGTGACCAACGGCGAGAACGGCTGCCAGAACGGGACGGGCGAGGACGACGAGCGGCCCGACCCAGACGGCGACAAGAGCCCCTTGAAGATGAGCAAGGAAGTGGGCGGAGCCAAGGAAGAGACCAACGCCAAGGTCATCAACGCCGCGCCGACAGCCGTCAACAGCGGTGAGTTGACGCCGACAAAGGACCGGCGAGGAGACGCCAATGGTGACCTTTGGGGGGAGGAAGAGGAGGAGGAGGAAGAAGTGGTGAGGAAGAAAGAGCTGAGGGAGGCGGCGGCGGCCATCGTCCGAAGCGTGGTGTCCGCCGCCGCCGACCAATTAGAGCGCGAGGTGCGACGCGGAATGCTAGTCGGGTGGTGGCCGGCTAGCGTGAGCGCCGATTAGCTTAGCTAGATTAGCTTAGAAAAAAGAATGCCAAATGGATAGGACGTCTCACACCGTCAATGTTAGAGAAACACACACACACCAGCCAATAGGAAGAGTTCTATTGTCCGGGGCACATTTACTAAAATTGTCAAAAGCAAAGACATGGATTGGACGTCTATCACCGTTAACGGGAGCCAATGAGAAAGCTACATGACTCAATAAACCATTATCGGAACATTCCGAGTAACTGAAAACTTTCTCTCCAAATGTCATTTCTATTCTTTTCTCCCCTTGGGGTCAAAAGGTCACACAAACTGGAACTCCAAGAAAACCAAAAATAAAGAATATTTTCCCCTGAAAATGCCAGACAAAAAGTAACAGAAAGGTTGTCGATAGGCGCTGAAAAAAAACTATAATTAGTGTGCCCTGTTGTTGTTTTTGAACTTCTTTGGCCTTTTTGCTTCTCTCTTTTTTTCCCCACTTTTTAACTTTGTTTTGTTATCACTCAGCAGAGAAAAAGGCGGGAAGCGCGTGAGGAAACACACAAAGAGGATTAGAACTTCTTCGCTGAGCCACCAGCTCTGACCAGCGTCCTTTCCAAACCACCCGCACAACACGCCCTAATCCCTCCTTGCACCCCCGCCCCGCCCCACAGCGCCTAGCCCCGCCCACATCAGGTGTTAAGAAGAGCGAGCGGCAAAGAAAGAGACTACTCGGAAAGCAATAATTCACCCCGTCATTTCCTCTGCTTGTGTGTGAGACATTTTATTTTGCAGAAATGTCCATTTAGAGAAGAAAAAAATGGAGGAAAAAAACACACTCCACCCCCTCCTGTCGATACTGAGCCCCGATTGGTGGAGGAAAAACAAACAAACAAACAAAAAAAAAAAGAGTGTTAGTTTTCTATTGACAGCAGTTATGCTTTGTAGCCCCGCCCCCTCCCTCATCCACCCAAGATTAGTTTGGACTCCAGTACATAGACTACTCCAGTAAATAGACAGACCCCCACCCTCCCCGTTCCCCCCGACAACAATGCGATGTCTCCAGCTGCGTGTTGAGTGTTTAGACTGTTCTGTCGTGGACATGATGTTGTAAAAGACTTTAAAAAACAAACAAAAAAACAGCTCAGCTGCCATTGACGGTGATACACGTCCTTTCCATTTTTTCAATGGCCAATTCCCATTTCAAGCTAGAGCTTGCTAACATGCAAACAACAGACAAAAGTTATCAGTAGAACCCATTTGACAATCTTCCCATTTCACACATTTTCATTGGTCCATTCCCTCACTCCAAAACTCCTCAAATTGCGCCAAAACCAACAGGGAGTGACACGCAAATGGCCCCATATTGAATAGAATGCTTTTATTGTCATGATACAAGTGTAAAGAGATTTCAAGTTTACACCACTTAGTGCACAAATCCATAAGAAGTAACACACAAATGAAGAGGAAGTGAGCCACTTTTCTAAAAATGGCATTTAGTCATTTAGTCATCGCAACTTTGGTTGATGGATGGCCATGAATGGCAACCAATGGGTGAATTATGCAGGACAAGGAGTGCCAAAATCAGATCAATAGCTCATTGGCTGCCAGCCAATCAAAAACGTTTGGACATCTAAGCATCATATGCATTTATGGAAGGATTGGACGTCGAAACTTGTCAATGGCACTGAAAGAATAAAAAAAATATGACGATACAGAAGCTTATTGCATTTACTGGGGGAAAAACAAAACTTTTTTTTCTGAGTAATTAATTTTAAACAGTGTTTTACCTATTTTTTGTATACACAGTATTTTTTATTTGTATTTTTTGCTGTTTTATGCGCATGCTTGCATATTTTAATTTTTTTTTAATATTTGTGTCCTGATTTCAGACCCCAAAACTGTGAATTGTTTTTTTTTAATTTCTAAAAAATAAGGGGAAATAAAATTCACAAAAACACACCCAGAGAAAATTACTCAGAAAAAAAATTCAATATTTCTTTTCATTTGTCTGAATTTATTTTTAAATGCTTTGGAAAATTAAGTCATAAATTCACCCGAAAAAATAAAACAATCAGCAGTCTGAGTTATGTAGAAATGAGTCCATAATGAGAATAAAGTCACTTCCAAATATGATAATTCTTATTACGAGGATAAAAGTTACTACTCAAGTATTACTTGATATATATGGATGCCGCACAGCTTTAATCGTAATATGACTACGTTACTTGCTGTACTTTATGAAGTTTTACAAGATGCAGTGTTGATTACAATAAAAAATATTGCAGTATTTTTTAGGACGTATAGTACGTAAAATCGTAAGATAACGATTTAAAAGTGGCGCATCCAAGTAAACTTATGTCATATTGCAGCTTTTTTCTCCTGATAATAGTACATTTTGGGGGGTAACATAAAAAAATGTAAATGCAATATGCTTCTGTGCGTTCTAAAAAAAGGCTCTTTTGATTCTTTCTTTTCTTTTTTTGTAAAAGCACATTTTGTCAATGTTTGTCCCTGCGCGCTCATTTACACTCTCACGGCAACAATGTTTTTTTCTCGGTCCAGTTTTCACGTCTGCTAGCAAAAAAGAAGGAAAACAAATAGTACAATAAAGATGAAAATCTAACAAGTCAAGTGTGCTGTGGCGTGGCGCTTATTTTCGGGGAAAGCTCCTCCCCCTCCTCCCGCCCCTCCCCCGCCTTAATCCACGTATCGATAATCTCATCCTTTTACGTAAGCGCGGCCATAAAGGCAGATTTCACATTTGGACGTGCCGCCAAACGACTCGTCGCCAATAAATCCGCCATCGAATTAATCCGCCGACATTTTCAGCGGCGGTTAACGTATGGGAGGCGATTTACGTCCGTTAGAGCAACTCTTCCCACTCCAAATAGACATCAAAAATCATATTTCCGAGTGGGGAAAGAGAGAAACAAAAACAAAAAAACATCCACACCTGACTGTTTCTTCGACTGATGCTCCAAAGACTCAAAGGGATCCGCCGGCTGCTCCATCATTCCATCTTGGACATCTCAAACTTGGTCGTCATGGTTTCCTGAGGCAGAAACAACAACGGTCACCATCGAGGAAACAGGGTTGCTACGCGTGCTCCCCCTGGCGGCACCCTTAGGATAAAGCTAAATAAAAAGACGCCGTCGAAAGCACACGAGTTGAGAATTTTACATGTGACGTCATCGCCACTTACAGGTCAGCAGCAATTGACGACGGGATGTTCTCCTCCACCCATTTCAAAGCTTCATCCTGCACACACACAAGGAAGACGGTTGGTTAGATGGCGCTGGGTTAGCTTCTGGGAAAATCCATTGTGGAGGTTTTAGGGAAGACAAAAATGTTGTGCTTCTTCAAAGTTTTTAAAGTTCAAAGGAAATGATAGTAAGACAAGAGGTTGCTTGTTGGCCGAGCGTCGAGACTGTCAACTCACATTGTCCACGTCCACCACCCATTTGCCCGGTTACAAAAGTGCGAAGCGAAGCTCAAGGAGTCCGGACAGCGCCAAGAGGAGGACTGTCCCAAAGCAACCACAACGTCCCCCCCGGCCGCCATTAGAGCAGCCAGCTCGAAAACTTGTCGACCGGTCTCCCGCCTAAGTTCGTATTTCCGTGTACGTAACAGAGAGACGACAGCCCATTGGCTGTTAGCCGGAAGCCTCTCCCTGAAGTGTTGTTTATGTTGGCTTCTCAAATAACCTTCTTGTATAGTTTGTGTGTTTCTATAAACTTCATTTTAATAAAGGGAGCTGAGTCTATATTGTCATAAATGAAAATATACAACAAACAATTTATTTTTCACACTGAACGGTCTTTCAGAAAGTAAAGTGTTACAGGTTGGCCCTGTAATTAACAGGAAATGAATGGCCCAGTGGGAAAAGAAAGTTCTGGAAAGACTTCCAAAATGAGCCAGTAGAGGGCAGGCGTTTTCAGGTTTAGATATTTCCCAGCAGAGTTATTGTTGGCTTTAAGTGTCGAGATAGCCGGTATTGTTTCTCCTTTTTGATTAAAAAAGATTAAAAGACACAAAGAAAGTAGTAGTGTTTTCTCCCCAAAAATAAGAACTACTTGAGGAAATGTCCTATTCAGTGCTCAAAAACATATAAAGGACATATATCCCATGTTCTCCCTCTACAATCCAATGCGGAAGGCTTTACATTGATATTATAATAATTGCTAGCTTACAAGGACTTGAACATTGTATAACCGTAGCGAGAAAAACATCAGGAAGTCCTATTTTTCTTGCAGTATTTTAAGAAAGTCCAAGAAATTGACATGGCGAGGCCTTGCATCTGGCGTTTTGCTATGGTCTGCCATGTTTCTGCCGCTCGTACAGAGCGAGTTACAGCCCGCAGCTGCGCGTGCTATAAAAACACATCTGCCTGCGGCCAACAAACCAACTCAAACTATTTTTAAGGGCCCTTCCAGGGTGAAAGCCAGGGGAAAGAAATTGCATTCATATTGCACATTCGAAGCGAATGCCCACAATTTCGTACCACTTTGACAGTTGCTCGGGCCCTAAACTGTAAACATTTGTAGTTATTCCGTGTCAAAGTCGTTAACATTTGTGCTAAGAAGCTAGCTTGACAGACCGAGCAAAACACAAACTCTGTATGCTTTAGAGTTTAGAGTTTAGACTGTACTACTTTTGGCTGAACAAATTAACAGCAGGCTAACACGCTAGCTTCTTGTTGCTACAGTGGAAGCTAACACGCTAGCTACCGATCTAGGGAGGAGTGTGCCTTTACCAAACTACTAAATATGCATTTTGTGCACCGCAAGCGCCGTGTTTATTTTCAACACTCTGGCCTCCTCTTCTGAAAATATCCTAGCTGTCCAAGTCGTAGGCGGGCGCACAAAAGACGACCCGGCGTTAGGAATCTTCATCTCGCGCACATATGGTCGACGAGCCTTTATTTTGGGCGCCCCCATGTAAGTCGCGAGGTTAGCTTGTATATCACGCTGAAGTGTTTAGTGCTTCTATTACAATGTTCGCGGCCCAGCTCGGTCTGGCTGGGAATTGGACGGACGGCTTCCAGGAGAGGAGCCGCCCCTCCCCACCACCGCACTTCATCCCCCCCCCGCATCTGAAGACACTTTTGGCGCACCGCGGGTTCCTCCGAGAGGCTCGCCGAGCTTCCGTCGGGGCCCGGGATCAAACGGCGTCCTGGCCAGACGCTATCTGCGACATCTGGGGGCGGTCTGCCGCGGCTCCGCCCCCTCCAGCGGCGGCGGCGGTGAGACACCGACGTCCTATCACGTAAGGCAGATGTTCTGGCGGTTTTCCGGAAGGAACTTTTCTCATTTGGTATGCGCCCAGATTCGGCGGCGCCGCCGCCGCGGGGATATTAAAAGGCGCGTTGGCTTCTGCCACGTTTGGGCCGGCCAGACTTCAAAAATGTGGCGTAGAAATAAAAATTCTTGAATTGGTTTTAACGTCAAGGCTTTGACTTTGCATGGAATGTTGCCCCTACCAAGATGGCCGCCACCTGACTTGATTCTAATGTCAATGCTTTGACTTTGCCAGTACTCTCGCCCCTACCAACATGGCCGCCCCGAAGCCAACTGGCCACGGGCCATCAAAAGTCAGTTTGTCCGTATTTCAGTGAAGACTCGGGACAGAATGGTTGCAGACAAACAACAGGGTGGGCTTTTGGGCATCACGGCGAGGCCGATGTTCCTGACGGGCCTCCCTTTCCCTTCCTCCCCCCGCCGAGACGCCACGAGGAGTCGGAGGAAACCGTGCGCGCAAAGCCAACAAAAACAGAAGGCCTGGCTTTGATTCACGGCGCGAGAGCATCCCATTCATACGAGGAGGAGGAGGAGGAGGAGGAGAAAGAAGGGGGTCAGGGCCGGGTCGCGCCACCGGGCCGCGCCACCGGGCCACACCACCGGGCGGCGCTTCCGACGTCGCCGGGCGCTCTTCCAGAGATCCTCTTGTTGTTGTTGGAAGAGGGAAAAATAAGAACAACATTTTGGCCTTTCGCTCATCTCTCCGGGACCGACGGGAACGTGCCGTGCAGCCCCGCACGATACATCCGACAAATTTCGAAGGGAAACGACCAATCGTCCGCCCCAAAATTGGCGGACGTCTCAGGTATAGAGGTGCCCCTACTAACGAAATTCATTGCACAAAAGTAGTACCTCTACTTTGCATGTAAAATACCACTACTCACAAAAATTCAGGTTACGACATTAAGCTAATTTCGTAAGTAGAGGTACCAGTGTAATTTCCGTTTTGTTGGGCCTGTGTGTCATTGTTTTGACAACTGAACGTAATCCCGTTCAGTAAACGATCCCTCGCCGTCTCACGAGCGCCTTTCGGTGAGCTCATCGCTTTGATAAGCCGCACTCCTCCTATGTGGGAAAACAATCTCCCACTCGGAGACGGGAAAACTGGGCAAATCCGCAAAAGAACCACTAAAGCCGCGTCCTCTCTTTTTATAAAATATATCCTTCGGCGAGGGTGGCATATTCGCCGCGGGTGGAAATTCTAATGGCGCCTCTTGAAAGTCTCTTTTTGTGCGGCTTGGGCGGCCAGAGAAGATTTTTCTGGTCAGAGCGGACCTGCCAAGACCAAAAGTCGCCGGCTGCCAAGGCGCCGTTAGATCAGGCGTCCAATCATTGTCTCACTCGCATGTTCTGTTCTGTCTCAAAAGAGAGGCCGGCGTCCTCCTCCGGTTCCTCCCGCCCACCGCGCTTTGATGGCGGCGCTATATTATCGGAGCCGTCAGTTCCCGGGCCAGACTCCTCCGGACTTGGCTCACAGCGCGTAAAAAGAGAAGTTTGTCAATGAATCCGCACGCCCCGGCCATTGTTCCGATGACGCGGCCGGCTGGTTCATTTAGCCGCGGCCTCGGCGGCCATTTTGAGACGAGAAGAGGGCGGCTGGCTGAAAATAGGTGGCGCGCGTGTGGCACGTGCACGTGATGGACGGTCCTGACACGTCGATGTGAGGTCCTCCCGCAATTTGGGATTTATTCCACTTTGTAAAATGAAGCAATACTGCCATACTGTACTCGTACGTACACAATTAAACACTTTTATTTTTTGCCACCGGGGCGGCGCCAAACTAGATATTTGCACTGATTCATTTGTTATTGGTTATTTTGAATTGACGCAATGTGAACTCATTATGAAACTTATTATTGATGTCCAACTCACTTCAAGCGGCAGCGGAGACTCATCTTCCAATGCCATTGACGGTGCTAGACGTCCAATCCAATTCCCCCGCCCCGTTGACTTCCAAGATGGAGGATAGCAAAGACTGGACAAAGCGTTTAAGTCATTGGCCACCACGGACATTGGCGGACGGCCAAGCCGTAGCGATTAACGCCTCCCGTCAACGGCATCATCCGGCGCCCGTTGAAAAAAAAAAGCGGAAAGTTTCCGAGAGGCACGGCTGGAGTTTGTGAATTTTTCCGCCTTTTTGGACACTTAGCGTTGGACGGCGTCCCGCTTCCCCCATCTGGGCCTCGTCGAGGAGCCCGGCGCAAATGTTGACTTAGATTTTCTTTTGTCTGAGCGCCGGTTCCGAGCGAGCGGCGCCCGTCCCTTTCGCTCTCGGACGCCGTAAATAAGCGGCGATGGAAGGGCGTGGACCTTTCCTGTTGCAGAGGAAATCAAAACGTTGCCGTCCGCCAAAGAAAATCTCGCCGGGGAGTGAAAAAAATGACTTGTGGATGAGTTCAGTTCATCCGTGTCTCCACGTCGGGTTTTCTTTGCCACCTGCGTCCGTCCAGGTGTTCCCACCAACGTCGTTTAAGGCTCTCTTTAGACTGACTTTATTCGATCGAATCGGAATTTTTAACAACCAAATCCAGCGGACTCGCCCCGATCGAGTCGATAAGTTCACGGTTCTCGGCCCCAGACCGACGAGAGCGACACTTTGCGACCTCCCGGGCCGTCTGTTTTCCACTGGGCGCTCTTTGGCCAAGGCGCCATCAATCACGGCGCCGTTCTCACCGCGGAAGCAAATTCCTCAGACGTTGTCAGGAATGTCTGAACCGTCGGGACGGAGTGGGCTCCCCGGGAAGGCTTTGTGCGACCCCCCGAAAAAGGCCAAGGAATGCCCCGCATTGAGAGGCGCGCCGTGGAATGCCCGGCCGCCACAAAGAAATTGTTCGAGGCCATGGTTTGGGAAAAAGAACGCCATTGGCGGCGTTGGTTTCGCACACTTTGCCACAATAGCGGGAGCTAATCAAGCGTCACTTGGGACCGTCCTCCCGCATACCTGAATCGGGGTGGGAGTAGTCTGGAATTTTCTCATCATTCGTCCGCGTCACCCCGAAAAAAATGGGTGGTCTTGTAGCATCAAAAGTGGGCGATGGGTTCAATATACATTTGAAAAACAAAAAACAACAACTTTATAGTGCTATTGGGTCTCATAATGGGGATTGATTTCACCTGGAAACAGTTTGTGACCGAAAAATGCAATGAGTAAAATATAAAAGATAAACGTTATTGTAGTGTTATTGGAGGGGCCTTGAGCAGAATTAATTTCAACAGAAATGAATCCAAACTAACAATTTAGCATATATTTAGCCTAGCATTTATGTTTTGGGGGTATAGAATGACACTAGACTACCCAAAGAAACTCCACACATGACGGACCGAACCTACTGGGGGAGACAGTGGTACCTCTACTTACAAAATCAACCCGTTCGTAACTTGAATTTTCCCTTTTCATCGATCTATTTCATCGCTCCGTGAATTTCACGCGTCTCGCCCCAGACACGAAAGTTTCCCGAAGAATGACGAGCCTTTTCGAAGTATGTTTTGCCAGACACAGGTATAGAATAAACGCTTTTTCCCCTGTGTCCATGAATGCGTCATGAGTACAGGTGGTTCTCGTTGAGTTAATCAAGATTCCGAGGCGCTCGTGTTTGGTGTTTTGCTCTGCAGAAATGCCTGCTATCAAACATTCACCCGGGGACGGAAAACTTTCTGCAAAATCGACATTTAATGGATCTGATGGATTTCGTTCAGCAGGTGAGCATGCAAATATGGCGGATGTGCATGAAAAAGGCGTCGATGTCGGTGCGATTTGTTCTTAAAGTGACAACGAAGCAGCTCGCATCGTTCATTTCCTCTTTTGTCATCACTCAACTTGGCGTTTGATTGTTTTTGCAGTAATATCCATCCCCGGTGATGATTTATTCCCTCGTTTATGTGTTTGTTTCGGTCAGGATATCACAAATTTGGATGTTATGGAGGAAGTGTCTGATAAGAGAGTTGTTTTTGGCTCTTTATGATCTCGGAAACAAACTTTTGACGATACTAGGCGTCCAATCGCGTGGCTGACAAACATTTTCTTTAAATAAAATGAACTTTCCTTCACCCTCCCTCCCACTTGAAATGGATTTGACACCTCATTCCTTCAATGGCAGCCAGGGGAACATCGCAAGTTTTGACGTTGATCATTTCACATTTCAATGTCAATGCTTTGTTTTGATGGGAGCGTTGCCCCTACCAAGATGGCCGCCCGGGAGCCGTCTTGGTAGGGGCCACAAAAAGTGTTTTCATGCTTGGTTTATGACTAGTAGACGCCCAATCCAATAGTGTCGTCAATTGAGTATCACTTTGGAGCAACTTTCTTCCCATTAATGCTCATTTCCGACCGGTCGCCGCTTTTTAAAAAGCGATGACGGACGGCGTGGAAAGGATGGGGACTGAACGCCGCCAATTTGCAGGATATTCGATCATCCATCGTCCCGTCTGGCGACTTCCGACTGGAACGCCGAGCCTAATCCACTGATGAATTATGAGGAGGCGTGGCCAAAACATAAACAAAACTGAAGACCTCGTCTTTGCAAATGCAATCCAGATTGGTCTCGGATATTAAAATGATTAAAAAGGCAGATATCTGGGCCATCTCTCAATTTGCACAAACAAACGCGAGATGACGGGAGGCAAAATATTCATAAAAGCCTGCACGTGGCCTTTCTAGAATACATTTTATCAAACTTTTTTCTGTTTTGAGTGGTTAGCACGTTGGCCTCACAGCTCTGGGATCCTGGGTTCAAATCCAGGTCACGGCCATCGGTGTGGGGTTTGCGTGTTCTCTCCTCAGGCCTGCGTGGGTTTCTTCCGGGTACTCCGCTTTCCTCCCGCATTCCAAAAACATGCATAGTAAACTGATTGTAAAATCTAAATGACCCCTAGCTACGAGCGATGGCTTGTTTGTCTCATTGCACCTTGCCATTGGCTGGCCTCTGGCCCGCAGTCAGCTGGGATAGCCTCAAGCATTTTCATCTTTGACTGTACTCTAATAAAAGTATGTAAAACAATGTAACAACTATGTATAATAAGCTGGATGATTCCAATTTTGTGTTTTTTTTTTTCTCCGATGCTAGTTCCATTTTCCAGAGCATGGTGGCAGCAGAGCTCAGTCTTGGAGGCACCCCCCCCCCCTCCTCTTCCCCACCTCTTCGTGGCTGATGAGAGGAGGCTAAGGAGGAGGAGGAGGAGGAGGTGTAGGCTGCCAAGCCGCACTCCAGTCATGTGTTGAATACATTACGTTTGGGGGAGAGAGAAAGAGAGAGAGGACGGCCGGAGTCCAGTGTTGCAAGCGAAGACTGTATTTTCTCCGCACGGCCGCCCCGACGCAGCACGGCGGACGCGCGATCCCAGCCGGGAAGGAACTTTTTCTACAAGTTGCCGATTGACGGCCCAAGGAATGGCACCGGTGGATGCCCCGAAGATGGATGCCACGCTCGCTTGGACCGGGAAGCGCTGAGAAGGAAAGACTTTTTTTTTTGGCCCGGCGGAACACTTCAAGACGTCAAGTGAGACGCTCACGAATGTAAGTCTTTCTTTCAATGCTCTTTGCCATGGACGGCGGCCGACGTCCGCTCCACGCGAGGAACGCTGGTTCATGGGACGCCGTCCCTCGCCGTTCCGAGGTAGCGGACGTCGGTCGCCGTCAAAGCTAGCCAGTCACTTCAAAAGTTGTGTATTTAGTAGTAACGACGTACACGTGTGTGTACACAGTTTGGGTGTCAACACACAGCCTCACTTTACTAAAACTCATGATGAATGAAACTAAGAAAGAAAAAAAATCCATATTTTTGCTCTTTCATCTGAAGGAATCCTCCTTTATTTGACTCCCAAATTCCCCAAATGATGATATTATAATGCAAATTCAGCAGATCTGCTTTTGTTGGAGTCAAAGCTTGACGAGTTAACTCACTGTTTGAGGTCATTAGCTCATTTTGACAATTCGTGCGAGAAAAGTTTCAAACACACGGCTGTAAGACGCCCAATCCGTTTGGAGTGGGAGGGGTTTGCCGAGATCAAAACTTTGAGGGGAGTGCTCACTACTTTACTGAAAAAATCTGAAAATCATTTCCTTTAAAAAAAAAAAAAGATGGCTACTGTTCTACTAGTCGCCTGGGATAGGCTCCAGCACCCTGGTGACACTCGTGACGATAAGCGGAATGGTTGAATGAATGAATCGATTTTTTTAATGAATAAGCATGGTAAACAATGTGATACAAAAAAATAGAATACTACTATGATGTCACTTCAATTACAAACTATTTTTCAAGTTAAAAATAATAAACCTAATGACAATTTTAAAACTTAACTTTATCATTAAAGTGCCGGTGGTTGGTTGGGATTGGCTCTAGCACCCCCGCCACCAACCTTCTTAGGATACTAAAAGATGAATTGGGCCCCCCCACTCAAAATAGATTGGACATCTTGTGCCGTCAATGGCAAGCATGAAAATAAAGGAAAAAAACAATGGATAAACACAAAGACAAAAACAAAAAAAAACTTGTTTACAGACGGAGAGCAAAAATAACATAAAAACCTCGCCATCCAAAAATTCCAGCAAGCGTGCAGGGATGATTTCAAAGTTGTTTTATTTTCAACTTAACCACTTTGAGCGCTTCTGGGTGGCGCTGACTCGGCCTTCTAAAAAAGATTAGCGTGTCATTATTTTAATCCCGCGCTGGAGTTTTTTTTTTTATGGTGGGTTTTGTCAAACGTCTGGCTGGCCTGACCTCATCTTTGGCTCTTTTTTGGGGTTTTGTTGTTAACTCCCCATGGAAATAAAAACGTTAGTAAATAGTGGCAAGGAGGGGCGTGCGTGCATTTTGGGGAGGGTGGGGCTAGAACCCAGGGCCCCGCTTTTAGACTAAAACGGAGGCGTGGCCTCGAATAGGTGACTACAAAAGTATTGGAAGATTATCTTCTGGACACTCGTAAATAAAAGTGCAAACATTTTTGCCCCAATGGTTGAAATTGGGCGCTTCCCCTAATTTGAGTGTCGTTTGTTGCCGCCCAAAAATAACTTTTGAGTTATGCATGAGTCATTGGGGCTCTTTCTATTGAAAGTTTGCAAAGAAATGAACAAAATGATGTCAAATCACCTGCGGTAAAAGACGCAACGCAAAAGAAAACAAAAGAAAAGGAAGCAAGTGCGCACCCCTGCTGAGGCACATTATTTTTCAAGACATCACCATGGGACTGCCTTGACACACTTTAACTCACCCTTTTTCTTTGTTTTGCTAGAAAAAGTCTGGCCATCCCAGGTGGATTTTGCACCAGCTTGCGTGGCTTTTCTCCGGGTACTCCAGTGTCCTCCCACATCCCCAAAACATGCATGCTAGGCTAGCTGCTTGACCACTCTAAATAGCCTAACGCTATTTACGATGGGTTGTCCTCAGTCTCTTTGCAATTCCAGTGGGATAGGCTCCAGTACCCCCCGTGACCCTTGTGAGGATAAGCGATACGGAACACAAATGGAGGGATGTTGCTGTAGAATAGTTTCAAGGTTGTTGAACTGGGTGCAGGCATTGTTAGCACGGGTTGATGACCTCAAAGTTCAGCTCTCGGGCGGGTTCACTTCTCAAAGCCTGGCTTTTTTATCGGGGTTAATGGAGCCCAGGGATGGGAGCCAGCAAGCCAGCAAGCTAGCTAACCAGCTAATCACGGTTCTGGGCTAGCGGCAATGTGAAAGAGCATAAATAGCCGCTGTGTGATGGTGCGCCGCCAGTAAGCCGATCCCTTTGCGGTTTTCCCGTCTGGAGTGTTTTCATTGCGGCGGAGCAATTGCGACGGTGGGCCAGCACCCCCGGCTTGGCTAACTGATGCTATCCAAAAAGCGCGTTCCGCTGACTTGGCGCGCCGTCCGTCTTCACGCATCATCGGCGGGGGGGAAAAGAAGACATTTATCCGTCGTCGTGGGACGGACGTCTCTTGCCGTCGCTGCTTGTTTGATTATTTTTTTTCTTCTTCTTCCACATAAAAAAGCGAGTCGTTTCCCACCAAGCTATAAATTTCCCAATGAGCAATCTTAATGAAAGCGAGCAAAGTATGACTAATTTTGTAATGTCACAAAAACTGCTGACTGTCAGCACGCCCCATTTGCCAAAAAGTGCCCCGGAATGGCGTCCCATCAAGTCGCCGGCGGCTCTGACGGACGTTGCCGTGGCGACGCGTCGCCGGGGAACGCGTGGCGCAGATGCCAAGCGGCGAAACATTTTCAGATTTTTGTGGAGAGAAAAACCAAAGCTTGTAATGTTTTCAATGTCAAGTTGTGTCCATTTCCAAGAATTTGGATTTTATTTTTTTTCATAGTTTTAAAAATGCAGATGTATTTGTCCTCTCCGGCGTGGGGATCGCGTTACGGGGCCAGGTGCCACTTTGGGGGATCGTTTGGACGTGGGGCACGCCGGGGGTCAAAGGTCACCACATGGGAGTCACCTGACGCAGATGAAAAGGTCACCATGTGGGAAAAAGATCCCCTTCTGGAGAAAGTTCCTTGTGTAATGGACAAGAAAACCATCTCAGGGGGGTGTTGGAGTCGCTGGCTGCCATTGACGGCGCCGGACGTCCAATTTATCTTGACACAAGGTATTGATGCATTTTCCCCCCTTTTCTTTCTTCAATGAAGTGCGGTGTAGCGCGGATTTCGTCTCAAAGCAGGAGTTTGAAATCTCCTACCAGCGCTTTTCGTGATTTACGTTCCGGCGACCCCGGCCTTTTTTTTCCCGCTCCTTTGACAAAAGGAGACGTTTCCGAGGCCGAGCTCTTGACGAGAAGGCCGCCCGCCATTGAAGTAAAGCGGCCCTGGCTGGCTCACTCGCTTTTTCTCTCTCTCTCTCTGTCGGCTAATGGATCGGGCAGACGCCCGGCGGCCATTGGCGCCCAAATGGGCTCCCAGAAAGATTCCAGCTTAAAATGGGGAAAAGATGGCGGCCGAAGCCACAGACCTGGATTTGCTCGACGCCAGGACCGGCGGGCGGATTGAGAGAAAAAAAATGTTCTAAACTATTTGGAGGACTCCAAATAGTTCATCGTGGGATCATTCTGACATTTGGTGGAATTTTGATGAACACTCGTGACTCGAAAGCCAACGTTTGGGGCCCAGTCGTTTCCTTTATAACATCCAATTTTGCTGATAAAATAAAGACAACGTGGTATCAAAACAGCGTATGAAAATGATCATTTGGATTTTGATAGGCTTACATTCAATTGTGTTTACCAAATTATAATTCTGATTGCTACAACTACTATGCTAACTTGTACTGTCCTTTTTTCAATCAAGTATAGCGCAGTATAGTCCTTCTTAATCCTTAAAATGGAAAAAAAAAAAGTGTCCCCTCCCAGTGGAGACGGCCGCCGAGCCCCCGTCGGCGA
The DNA here is from genome assembly GCF_051989575.1 of Stigmatopora nigra. Taxonomy (NCBI): domain Eukaryota; kingdom Metazoa; phylum Chordata; class Actinopteri; order Syngnathiformes; family Syngnathidae; genus Stigmatopora; species Stigmatopora nigra. The sequence goes on along the minus strand of NC_135515.1, from coordinate 396,848 downwards.
CTGCCGATGAATCTAACCGGTGGCCTTTAAAACCTTTAGAAGGGGAACCCCCTCCCCTAAATTGGGCCCGGCTTGACTGGAGGGCCTCTTATTGCTGCTATGGTGAGCGGCTGACTTTTTCATTAAATGAAGCCAGAGTGGCTGCCAAGGAGACCAGACTGCTTTTTCTGTCAATGTCTTGACTTACTGCTTCTGGGCCCTGGCCTGCGGAACACCCGCTTTTCAGGGTGACGGGAGAATTTTAGATAAGCTAGGTGTCCGTTTGAGTGCAATAACTTTGGGTTTGGGGTCTACGTCTGGTGGGGTTAAAACCCGAACAGTGGTGTGTTCGCAGAAGTATTAGGAAACCCGGTCCTGTACAAACATGGCCTCGAAATACACAGGCATATCCTCATGTCTGCCTTTTTTTGTGCGTCCGCAGGCTTAAGAAGAAGTATACAGAATGAAGAGTTTGCGGCGAGGGCGGGGCCGCCGGGCCGAGAGCGTCCCGACCCTGTTGGCGCTCCTGGCGCTCGCGGCGCTCCTCTGGGCCCCCGCGGTCCGGGCCGCCCTGGACCTCCAGCTGGACGAGGAGCAACCGGCCGGGACGGTGGTGGGCGACATCGGGGCGGGGCTGCCCCCCGGCGTGACGGCGGCCCTCTTCTTCATCTCCGACCACGAGGGCACGGGCGTGGGCGCCGACCTGGACATCGACGAGAGCACGGGCATCATCAAGACGGCCCGGGTCCTGGACCGCGAGCTGCGCGAGCGCTACAACTTCATCGCCGTCACCGTGACCGGCGTGACGGTGGAGGTCAACGTCCGGGTCAACGACATCAACGACCACGGGCCGGCCTTCCCCCGGCCCCGGGCCGCCCTGGCCATCCCCGAGCAGACGGCCGTGGGCACCAGGTTCCCCCTGGACCCGGCCACGGACGCCGACGCCGGCCTCTTCGCCACGCAGGGCTACCTGATCCGGGACGGAAACGTGGGAGGGGCCTTCGCCCTGGAGACCCGGAGGGGCGCAGACCGGGTCCTGTACCTGGACCTGGTGGTCAACGGCGCGCTGGACCGGGAGGAGCGCTCGAGCTACACGCTGACCATCGAGGCCTTCGACGGCGGCTCGCCGCAGCGGCGCGACGGCGTGACCCTGGACGTGACCGTCCTGGACATCAACGACAACGCTCCGGTGTTCAACCAGAGCCGCTACCACGCCGTCATCTCGGAGAACCTGCGGCCGGGCAGCCAGATCCTGCGGGTGTTTGCCACCGACGCCGACCTGGGCGACGCCGGCCTGGTCGGCTACCAGATCAACCGGCGGCAGAGCGACCCGGACGGCTACTTTGCGGTGGACCCGTCCACGGGCGCGGTGTCGCTCAACAAGCCCCTGGACTTTGAGGAGCGGCGGGTCCACGAGCTGGTGGTGCGGGCCCAGGACAAGGGCGCCCACCCCGAGTCCAGCGACGCCTTCGTGACGGTGCACGTCCGCGACTACAACGACAACCGGCCCACCATGAGCATCATCTTCCTGAGCGACGACGGCTCGCCCCGCGTGTCGGAGGACGCCCGGCCGGGCCAGTACGTGGCCCGCATCTCGGTGACGGACCCGGACTACGGCGAGTACGCCAACGTCAACGTGTCGCTGGAGGGCGGCGACGGCAAGTTCGGCCTGACCACCAAGGACGGCGTGGTCTACCTGGTGTGCGTGGACCGGGTCCTGGACCGCGAGGAGAGGGACCGCTACCGGCTGCGGGTGACGGCCACCGACTCGGGCACGCCGCCCCTGCGGGCCGAGTCCTCCTTCACCGTGGAGGTGACGGACGTCAACGACAACCCGCCGCTCTTCGACCGCGCCGAGTACCGCCAGCCCGTCCCGGAGGGCGTCTTCCCGGGCACCTTCGTGCTGCAGGTGACGGCCCGGGACAGGGACCGGGGCCCCAACGGACAGGTGTCCTACGCCATCCCGCCCGAGGACCCCTTCGCCCACTGGTTCGCCATCGACGCCGCCACGGGCATCGTCAGCACCCGGGCCCGGCTGGATTACGAGAAGAAGGCCGACCCCGGCGTGACGGTGGTGGCCACGGACGGGGGGAGGCCGCCGCTGTCTTCCACCGCCGTGGTGCGCGTGCTGATCCGGGACAGCAACGACAACCGGCCCGTCTTCGAGCGCCGCTTCTACAACGTCTCTGTGGCCGAGGACGCCGCTCCGGGGACCTGCGTCTTGGAGGTAGGACCCCTTTTTAAATTGTTTTTGACGGCAACCACGGTTTGAATTTGTGCCACTTCTGGGTTTCTGGGGGGTATTTTACAAGTGTTGAGGAGATTTTTGCTGGTTACATTTGGTAAACACTTTGCAGCCTCCTCGCCGTATTTAAGCGCCGGGGGGAGGTGGCCCTTTTGTGCCAGTGGGTTTTCCGATTTTTTTATATCCCGTTCAAAGGAAATTTGAGCGTCTTTCTGAGATGAGCTGGAGTGTTGTGGCCAATCCCGTTTTTTTTTGTCCGTCCCTATTTTCTGTGCGTTGAAAGGGATGAGGTGACATCACTGTTGCCGTGTAACTACGGTAAATTCGCTCTCTTCGCTTTTGTGGCACTTTTAAAGGATTTCAAGAGGTTTTCATCTCTTTGATGGGAATTGGAGTGTAGACTCACTTCATTCGTTTAGCGCTTAGAGAGCGTTGGGCTGACAGTTCTGGGGTCGAGGGTTCGATCTTAGACTTAAAAAAAAAGTTACTCTTTTTTTTTTTAAATTTAACGTGGAAGGAAACGCGGAGGAAGGAGGTTTCGGTGCGGCTTTTGCGGAGATTTTGAGCGCCGCCGCCAGCTGGGTTTGTTCCAAAAGAGACATTTTCCAAAGATTCCTTGCGCGGCCGCCGCTCCAATTTCTATAATCAATGTCAGTTTGTTCCCGTCTCCCGTCATCCTTGCGGTGGCTCTGATTTATAATTAGGGGGACCTCACGCGAGAAAGCCGCGCCGACGAACTTCTATTTCTGCCCGCCGGCCGGGAGGCCCGCCGGGTTTGGAAAAAAGCAACAAAAAAAATCATTAGTCATTACGTCCGATAAATATAATGAATTAAAAGTATAGAAAATGCATCAAAATCCTACAAACAAATTTTCTCATGGATAAAAAAAAAAAATGTTCCGGTGGTTCGTTGGTAAAGTGGTTGGCGTGTCGGCCTCACGGCTCCGGGTCGAGGGTTTGATCCCGGGTGGGTCCTCACTGTGTGGCTTGCATGGCTTTTCTCTAGGTGACCAAAAAGTTGTATTGTATCGTATTGTAGCTATTTACTCAATTGTCGCTCTCTCGGGCGACCGGTTGTTTGTCTCCTTGCGATTGGCTGGCGACCACTTGAGGGCCAGGATAAGCGCTCCGGAGAAGCAATGATATTTCAAGTGTTTCAACGTTCCTTTCTGAGACGCCAAAGTCGGCGCGCGCTAACGATTTTGACCGAGTCAAACAGCTGCTCTCAGCTGTCCCTTTCTGGACCTCCGGGTGGGACGCTCTCATTATCTCTCCGCTTCCTTTCCCACGTCCGTCCCGTCTCGTCCCGTCTCGTCCCGTTTCCTCCGGTTTCCTGCGGCGCCGTCACCACGCCAGGTGAAGGCGTCACCTCGGGGATTTGACGGCGTCTTTGCCTCCGGGGTCCCCGGCCCCCGCCCTAGATGATCCCTTTTGATAAAAAAAGGGGAGGAAGGAGGTTCAGACTGCAGGTGCGCGCCCCGTCATCGACCCCCGACGCCATTATTGACTTGGCGCCGGTTCCACCGGCGACCAGCCGCCAGACCTTCTGTTGGCCGAGGATGTCGGGCACCGACGGAGGAGCCTCATCTGCTGGTCCTAGTGGACAAATGTGGAATAAGTCATCCGTGGAGGCCCCAGCTGGCCATCGGGGACGCCAGATGCCGGCTGAGGTCTTGCCAGGGAGGGACCACTTGACCTCCTCGTCTTCTCCGAGTGGAAAAGAGGAAAATTGGATGCATTTGCCGTTTAGAGTAACGGTGTCAAAGTGGAGGCCCGGGGGCCAAATCTGGCCCGCCGCATCATTTTGTGCGGCCCGGGAAAGTCAATCGTGAGTGCCCACTCTCTGTTTTAAGATCAAATTCAAATGATAGATATTGATGTATATTAAGTTTCCGGATTTCCCCCCTTTTAAATCAATCATTGTCATTCTTTAATCCATTTTTTCACATGGTAATAACCATAATTGTTGAGTCCAAATACAGTAATAACTATAGTAGTTGTCGGTGAAAGTCAAATAGTCTTCCTTCTTCCTGATGCTAGCTTGTTTTTCTCTTTGGAAGGCAAATGATATCCTAAAGTGCAAATTGTTGCATGGCATTTTGTAGAGGCAGCCTTGATTGCCAAATGATGGACTCGTTTCAAGTATGTCCTGTAATTACACTTTGCCACCACTCTGGCCAAAGTGGCTGACAAACCCAAACGGGGCTACAAATTAGGGTTAGCGTGCGTCGGGACTGGAATTCCAACGTATGGCGACAAGGGCCAAGGCCCGCCTCCCGTCTTTTGCATCCGAGGCCCGCCTCCCTTCCCAGAAAAGCGTCGGGGCCCCCCAACACGCCTGGAAATATCCCAAGCAAACGCCCGGAAAATGATCTGGGCACGCAAAATGGCGACCGTTCACCAAGAATGCGAGGCCGACGTCTGCCAGCGACCTCAAGCACCCCCTCCGTTTTGAAAAAAAAAAATGCAATTCTGCGGCGACCGCCCGTTGAAATGCTAAGCTAGCGCCTCGTTGTATTTGGACGAGGCTAATTGAAACCATTTGGGCCGATGAGAAACGGGGGGGAAGGTGGCCCGTCCCGGCCCGTCCCGACCAGGCCAGGCGCCAAAAGGATGAGAGCTAATGTTTGGAAATGTTCATCTTTTATCTGATTCATGGGAAACAGCTGTGGGGTTAATAGATTGTCGCCCGTATATATCAAGCAGACCTCCACCGAGGCGCATTTATCGCGCCTCGGAGACGCATTTTGTCGACGCATGTGTGGACAATGTGTCTTTGAGGTGGGCAAATTCCAAATGACAACGTCCATCCCGGGATCGACGCGTTCGGCATTACGACTTCTTCATGTTGATCATTGGGATTCAATTCGGGAATAAACATTTTTTCATTGACGTCCAGCCCGTTTGACAAATTGGATGCTACCAGGCAGCTTTCCTTCAATCAATCATTCATGAATGGCAGCCAGAAGCCCCTCCCAGTCAAAACGGATTGGCGCAGTACCGTCAATGCACGCCATGGCTTGCCCTATAAAATTCTGAGCTCAAATCCTGCCTTCTTCAAATTTAACTTTTCGATTTTTTACTCCCTTCTTACTACGTTCTATGACTCCGCACTTACGACCCCGTGACCTTGTTTCGACCCGTCATGGTTCCATTAGCGGCATCACCATAAGTTTTGCTAGCAACCTGTCAGTTCCGCCATCTTTTCAAAACTATATATATATATATATATATATATATATATATATATATATATATATATATATATATATATATATATATATATATATATATATACATCTTTCTGTTTCTCATAACCTCCCATATTTTGGTACCGACAGCTATGTGGGGAATCTTTTTTGGGCCGACGTTTTGGGCCTCTCGTGACGAGGAAGACACACGACAAACCGCTCGGAGACGCTTGATTTGCGGCCCGGGAGATGCTCTACTTTTACATTTTTCTCGGCATCCTCCCAGTCTGAGGGCGAGGCCTCGGCGCCCCCGGTGGTCCGGCTGTCCTCCTAACGATCCCGGCGTCTCATTGGTCGGCGTCCAAAGGTGTCCGTCCCACGGCGAGACGAGCCGACCAATGGCATCTGAGCTAAAGACGGCCGGCGGAGGCACGCGGGCTAATTAGCTGGGCTCCTCGTTAGCTTTATATACGAGGCATCCTTGTGGGAACCCCAAGCTGTAATTAGGCGACGCTCCCGTGCGGCCGCCTCGCTGGAGACGCGCCATGTGGCATCAAAGCGGGCCAGCGGAGGGCGGCGTTAGCGTACAACGCAGTGGATTCTTCAATCCATTTCTAGTGGATTTAAATACCAACCAAAAGTGTCCATGACGCATTAGAACGGAAGAAAAGTGTGACTCCGAAAGCCCCTTTTTAAGAGAAGACAATAGAAAAGGCGGCGGCGCTTTGACAGCTAACGTTGAGCAGACGCCACCAGCGTGTTAGCGGACAGATAAACAAGGCGCTTTCCGGCTCCTCCTTTGCCGTCACCCCATCTGTCATGGCCATTTTGAAATCCGAGTTATTCACCAGTCGGCTCCCCTCAGCAACCTGCGCTAACGCATGAATGCATTCCTGGTTTTGTCCTTCCGGAAACCACGTTAACGAGAGTGGCGTCAGATGAATGGTCGCTTGCTTTTCAAAGGAGCTCTTTCTTGAATTCTTTTCTCTCTTTTTTTTTGGGCCTCCCTTAGTTTCTGCCAAAAATAAAAGTGTAAATAGGCCCCGCTTACGTGCAAAGTCGCTCCGCGGGTCGTCGCTTCCGCTCTTTTTGTCGTCTGGCGAATGGACGTTTGGAGGATTTTTTTTCCGTCCCGGTGGGTGTCGTGGCGTCATTTGGACAAATTCCATCGGCCTCGAGAAATGCGGGCGAGGGACGGGTCAGATCCTGCGCCAAAATGCGTGTTGGGGTTCGGCGCCGGGGACTTCCGCCGGCGAGATAAGGCAGATTAGCCAAAGAGGGGAGCGGCTATCAGTGCCAAAAAGGCTTCCTTTTCAAATGGACCCTATTTTTTCTCCCTTTTGGATTGGGCGCCGGTCTGTCCATTAAGGATTGGTCACATTGACAAAAATAAGTGTGACCGCCCCGTCCCGGTTTAAGACGACAAGACTCGAGCCGCAAAATACTCTGTCTGATGGTGGCCATTTTAGTTCAAAGTAGGTCAACTTGGGGCCCTTCAGGTCAACAGATACGCCGTTTTTTTTCCTTCCAAAATCAAAGAAAGGGCTCCTCCGTTGCTTATTTTTGCCGCGCGTACGGTCGAAGCCATTTTTTTCCCCCTGAAAGGAAGCCCGATGGCATCCGTCTTCCTTCGGTGTGGATGTGGCTCAAACGCGGCCTGTCATCAACGCGCGAGTCGAAGATGACGGCGGTAAAGGGGGGAAAGCCAGGAGGACGTTGGCTCCGATGGGGAAACGGCGGGCGGACAAGGAAAAGGAGGGGAGGGGGGGGGGGGGGGGAGAAAAAAAAAGTAGCAAAACCGAACGAAAATAGGCTCCTGATGGCGCTGGTGTCTCCAGGCTAACCTCAGAGGCGCCACTCTCATCCAAAATGGGGGTTTAAGGGGGGGGAGGGAGGACGGGCGCCGCACTTTCCGTCTGGCTCGCGGGAGGCCCCGCAAAACAAAAACCTTGCGCTCCGTGATTGACAAGACGTCGGGAGCGGTTGACGCCGCGCACAAAAACGGGACCGTTTGTTTACTTTGGGGAAAAGTACGCGACAAACTGCAATTTTAGAGGTGTGTATGTCATATTGTTGAATATAAGAAGCCGTTTGGTACACTGAGTTAAGTAGACATTTCGTTTAAAGTAATTGTTTGCCATTGACAGCACCGGACGTCCAACCCACTTCCACAGAGGAGGCCCAAAGCGTTAAACGGCGTCTCGTGTTCGCAGCTTTTCCTCGCAGGCAAAATATTGAGCCAAGCGCCCCAAATGGTCCGTTTTGGAGGGATCAGAGGAAGCGCCTCTTTTTTTTCTCCCTATTTTTTCTCGCTGCTACTCCTAAAACAACATCTGTGGCGCGTTAGTCGCGTCCCGCGCAATTATTTTGATTTGTCACTTTGCAGGCCGAGCGTGGCGTGCGCGCAAAAGCGCTTTTCTTGGCTGGCCAGCGCCCTTTAACGTCCACCCCAAAGACCCCCGATGACAAATGAAAAAAAGGGACGCGGCTGAGAGCCCGCCGCCGCCGCCATTTCACGCCGGATTTACGTCCGGCGACGCCGTGGTCCGGCCCGCACCATAAATTCACAGCCGATACGGCACGTGAAGATGAACACGTTGGCTTTCTAGTAGGGACAACGGTCAGATCTGTCCCCCGGGCCAGGGATTTCAAGAAAAACTAAAGTATTCAAATGATTTTGACGCTGGCCGCGAAACCCACTTTGGAATCGGCCCCCCTCCTTCTAAAAAAAGACTTGAAGTGGTAGTTTTTGTAGCTTTTCATCTGGTAGCAATCTCCCACCAGCGCCACACGAGCAATCCATCAGCTCGCCGGTGTGACGCGCAAAAACAACGGCCGTGTGTAACCTTGTCGGCCAATGGAAAGAAAGAAAAAAAGAAGAAGCCAAACAAAAAGCTGGCTTTGTGCCAAAAGGAGCGGCGGGTCGCACGGCCACATTTGCAGCATCCAAAAGCGTTCCCAGGTGTCTTCCTAAAAGGGATTCTCTCTAAATAGTAGCCGAGAGTCCGAGTACCGGTCCAAACTCACACAGACTATTTTTGTCCGGGTGAAACCAACCCGTATTTTGAAGGTTGTGCTCCCGTTTCCTGGAAATGCGCCACAGTGGATTTTGATGGAGAAATAAGATCAGGAGTCACCATAGTGAATGGCTTTATTGTGCAATGACATTTAAAGCGTCGCTGTACAGCGCACACGTCAATAAGAGTCCTAAAAGATTGATATATAGTCAAAATGAAGGGAGGTCAAAAGAAAAAGCGGCTAAAGTGGTTGGCAGCATGCGTTTGAGGTAGCTAGCTCGCTAGCTATGTGATTATGCTAGCTACCTTGATCACGTAGCTAGATAGCTAGCTGGCTATGTGATTGAGCTAGCTAGCTACTTGATGTAATGCTACAAGCATGAATGAGTTTGTCCCCCACCAGGCAAGAAATGCATCTTTTTCTTGTCTCTTTTCATTTTGAGCGCCTTTACGTGGACACCTTTCATTTCCTGCCGTCCGTAATCCCCGGAGGCGGACTTTGGCGTGGACGGCGCGCCGGCTTTTTGGAAGAAGAGCCCTTCATATTAGCTTTGATCCCGGCTTTCGCTCCTCAAAGCGCGGCGGATATGACGGCTCTTTGGGTCGTCTCGCCGTTAGCGTCTGCGCTGTGACTCCTTCTTCCCCTGGCCAAGATGCACGCAGCCTCCCCCCACAATTAGTTTATCAGCGTATCCACTTAAAGGAGAAAAGGTGTCGATTTGGAAGAGCGCGACTTGATCCCAGTCCAAATCCTCTTTCCGATCCTTTCCTTTCCTCTTCAATTTCCGTCCGTTTGTACGTTCGGATCGTGTCAAATTGAAATCAGACTCCAGCTGCTTCTCATCTGGCCATCCAAAGGCGCTTGTTATGGCTGCTCCGAGCCCCCGGGCCGCTCCCCGTCACCCCCGAGCGCGCGGCGCACCCACCGGTCGCCATTGTTTTCAACCGAGGCTCACTTTGGGTTCTCACCAGATTTTGCTGCTTTTCTTGCTTCGGCCGAACTTGTTTGCTTTCAATTTTTTTTAGCCATGTTGCAAAGGGGCGAACTCTTGCGCCCTCCCCAGCAGATTGCGCCCCAAACGCTTGCCAAGAGCAGACCTTCTTGCCGTGGCTAATCTCTTCCGAGAGGGTGCAAAATGCGACATGGTGCTCTTTGTTTCGCGCCAAAACGGCGGCGGTGGCGGCGGCGGCCAGCTGGCTTCTTTAGTTTGTTTGAATGTGGCACGGCCGTGTCACGCTGACTTAGTCCAGAAGTGCGCCGGCCTCTGGCCAGACCGCCCGACAATATTTGTCCAAGATTGCCTGGGTCTGGGGACTATGTTGTCTCGGTCTTCATTTGTCTTCCGACACTTGTCGCTAATCCACGGGAATCCACTTTTTTTTCTTTTTTGGTATGGGGAATATTCCACTGGCATTTGTGTCTTTTGGAAATGATGTTGCTAAAAACAGAGCCGGTGGGAAAGTCAACATTTTCTCTGGGCCGCTTTCTTATCACAATGGATCCAAATTTTCACATGATTATTTGCTTTTTCTCGTTAGACTATTGTTATGGCTTCCAAAAAGCTGGAGTCAATTGCCATCTGGCGATACGTTCCGTCGACTCGCCCGATGCGGACCGTGTGGGAAATGACAGACATTTTTCTAGCCCTTGATTGCATTGCGCCCTAAAAAAAATGAAGCAGGAAAAAAAACATCTATATTAGTCTGATCCAAACAATAGTTCAGTGATTCAGTAGTAAAAACGAGCTCATCCTGGCCAGACCAAGAAGGAGGATTTAATTTTATTATTTTTTGTAATTGTTGGCTGCTAGGTGTCCAATCTGTTTGACGTGGGAGGGTTGGCAGTGAGTGAAAGCGCGCTCGTCCGCCCGACAGCTTGGGCGTCCACCAGCGAGCGAGCGAGCGAGTCATTTACATTCGTAGCACGATCGGACGTCCGTCCCGTCTGGTCCCGTCTGTCGGTGCGGCGGCCAACCACGCCGACCGACTTGGATGGGATGGAGGGTCGGGGCCAATTCCCCGAGCTAATCTCCGCTCCGCGAGCTAATTGGAGGGCCGCTCCAGCCGCCGCTCGCCGATCCGTCATCTCCACACAATTTCAAATCGGGGCTCTTTGTTTGTTTTTAGGGGGGAGCAACTGTGAGGGTAAAGCCGCCGCCGCCGCCCTCCCGCACCCGTGTTTTCGCAACTGTCGTCCGTGGCTTAGCGCGGGCGGTCGACGTGGGAACGGGTGGACCTCGGCCTGGGCCCCGGTCATTCTTGTGGAATGCGAGTGGTCCCGGGCTTTTGTCCCAGGCAAATTAGGCAGGCTAATTTGTCCGTGCCGTGCCGGCCTGCCAAGCCGTCGCCGGGGTGGCCCGGCGTCCCCTCGAAAGACGCTATCCTTCCACGGTATTTGGCCAGCCGAGATGGCTTTTATTTTTGGCAGCAAAAAGTTGACTTGCTTGACGTCACGGATGGCGTCGTGACAGACACTTTTTGTTGATTTGTCATTCTCAATAGCTGTCAGGCCACCATTTTGTGTCACTTTTTCTTGTCACTTTTGGATCATTTCCTAATCATTTTAAACGACTTGTTGGTTTGTTGATTTTTTTTTTTTTGCCATTGAAGGCACCGTTTTGACGGCAGGGGGTGAATGAGCCAATAGGAAGGAAATGGAGCCAATTTATTTGTCTACGTGCAGTAGGAAGGAGCAAAGATGGCCATGATGACGATGATACAATAATAATAGTAATAATAATAATAATAACAATAAAAGCTCCTTTTTTTATTTAAAAAAAACAAGCAAATGATCTTGAATGAAAATATTTCTTCAAATATTATACTCCATTGACGAGTTAAAGGAATCATATTTGGATTGGATTGGATTGGATTGGATAACTTTATTCATCCCGTATTCGGGAAATTACATTGTGGCAGGTAGCAAGAGGGTGATTAGACAGAATAAACAGCATCAATCATTAAAATCATCAAATCATTAAAACATAAAAGCCGCAAAACACAAAACGAACAAGAGTGGACAAAGCTACCGTGGCCGCCGGCTGCCGCTTAAACAGCGCCATTTGGTTGCGGTAACTGAATCGGACTCAAAAAGACATTGTAGAGTTGGACAAAAACTGGAACCCCACAGAACAGCAAAGCAAAAAGCACAAAGTACAAAGCAAATCAAAGTAAATGGAATCATCAAATCATTAAAACATAAAAGCCGCAAAACACAAAACGAACAAGAGTGGACAAAGCTACCGTGGCCGCCGGCTGCTGCTTAAACAGCGCCAATTTGGTTGCGGTAGCTGAATCGGACTCAAAAACGACCTTGTAAATTGGGCAAAAACTGGAACCACACACAGGAAGTCTTCCACGAGATGGGGAACTGCTGCAGACTGTGACCAAGGTGGAGAATACGCTCTTGCAAGCTTATTTGCACAGTTACTCAGTAGTCTGAAGCTGAAGAAAACAGCAGCAGGGCAGAAAATCTCGACTCCGTCGCTGTTAGGGGCCTACAACTCTTCCATCCCATCCCACGATGGAATGGTTGGTCAGAAGCGTTGCCTCTTCTCCCAGCACTTTTGTCCAGCTCCAGACCTCCGGCGGTACCGAGGTGTTGCTCCTTCTGCTGCGTATTGTGACAGATAGTTCCATGTGTGTGACAGCGTAGGCATGGCTGGCTGGTCCCCCGAACAAAAAAGAAGTGGCCGAAAAATGCCAGGCTAACAGAACAAGGAAAGTTGTAAAAACATTAAAGTAAAAAGTATAAAGTACAAAGTAAAGTAAAAAAGAATGCTTTAGGAAATATTAAAATGTCATTTAAAAAAAGATAGAAGAGCTGTAAAACATGAAAAACATAAGAGTCTGACACCCTTGGTGCAGAGCTACTGCCACAGGCTTCCGCTTGAACGGCGCCATCTTGAAAATGTATTCATCAAATATTTAAGCAAAATGTTCAAATGTGAGTTTTTTTTTCCTTTTGGGGATGTGAGAAGCTCTTCTCTTTGCCCATTATTTATTCATCTTACATCAAATTTCCATGCTCTTCTCTTAGCCATATACAAGCAAAAAAAAAAAAAAAGACTTAGTTCAGGAAGATTTAACCATTTCATGCCCGACTTGATTGATTTTGTCACCCGTCCAATCATCTTTCTACTGTAAATCCCAATGAGTTTGAGGGAATCTGGTTTTGTAGCTTTTGCGTGGATTTTCCATATTGTCCTCCGAAAAAAAGGGCCACTAATCCCCCGAGCTACTTTAGCGTGCGTCACGTGACCCGGGCGGGAACGGCCAAGCCATCAAATGCGCTTAAGTCATACTCCCACTGCCGCTGCATTTTCTGCCATCCCATGACTGGTCCGTGGTAATCCACAGTACCGCCTTTCTTTCTTCATTTTTTTTCTTCATGATTACAATATGTTTTTCTTTGCAAAACAATATGGACTTTCTCTCCCCAAAGCCAGCGTTAATCCTTCATTAGCCCTCATTGCCATTCTTCAGCAGCGCCTCTATTACGCCATTTTCATTTTTCATTTTTTTTCCCCATGACCCACCGCTCATCTTGCCTATGAAAAGTGTTTAAAAATAATGGAAAAACGAGGGGTCCCCAAGGAAAGCTTCACGTTGTGGTTTTAAGGCGCAAATGGACAAGATAATAATAGACATTGATAAATGTAGCAGCGCAATTTTTGATTTAGCATTTGCAGGTGTAGCATTCATTCAGGTCTTGTTTTCACCATATCCATTTGTCATCCGTTAAAGGGAAGGAAAACATTGTTGACTGGTCGCTGCAGGCCTTTTTGCAGGAATACACCCAAAAGACAACCAGAGCAAGACTTATCAACCCCCCCAATAAGCGACGGCGGCAGTGTCATCAAAGAAAGCAAAGAGCCAAGGTCAAGGTTTTTGGTTCCCCAGGCGCTATGTGCTGGGCCACCTCCCTCTCCCGCCGAGCGTGACGTCCGCCTCGACTGCTTTGTATCGGGATGGGAGCGGAGCGGAGCGCAGCGCCAAAGTGTCTGGGCCCCATTTTTCAGCAAACAGGTGCTGGCTTCAGCCACTGGAATAAAGACCATATGAGGATTTAAATGGCCAGTGAGGGAAAAAAAAAAAAAAAGAAAAAAAACGAAAAAGCGGGACAAACGGGGCAGGGAACGTACTTGATTAGCATCGGAATCTCTTCAAGCTGTCCAAACACGCCGCTTATCAAAGGGAGCCAAGCCCAAAAGTCCCACTAAAGCGCACGCTCTTTAAAGTGTGGCACACGGGCCCAAAATGGCACCGCTAGGGCCCCCTGGCGGCCCGGCGAACATTTTCTAGTCCATTCATAGTGTACAGAATGCGATTTTTTTCAACTAGAAGTTTCCCATTGGTTCTTTGGCCTTGTAGCAAAATGGGCTTTCTCTTCTGCCTTAGCTTAGCCGGTAGCGAGCGTTGTGGGAGTGGGTTAAAGGGGAGGGGGGGGGGGGGGTGCGTTTTGACACGGGACCTCCCAAGTTGACTGGTACTTACTTGGAGGCGATTATGGAAAAGGATTTGCTGCCTGCCGCTAAAGCTCATAAAAATATGCTGCAGGTGCTTACCCAAATTATCAATTGGTGTATTGTGAGAACGCCATTTTCTCACAAACATGTTCACCAATCATTTTTAAACAGATGAGTGATGAGTGAGCATGAAAAATGTTACCAGTCGTGTTTGGAGTCAAAATGAAAAAAACAAAATGACCGGTAGGGAGACAGTCTTTGGCGGACATCTTTTTTACGGGCGTGCGTTGGCGAGACGAGACGACGACCTGGTGTATACTCGGACGCCGTCTTGTTTGAAATCAATCACGCAAAACGTGTACGAGATCAACCGGCGTTTTCCCATCAGCCAAATATTTGACCAAAAGATAAATAAATATCGTTTTAGGGGTTGCTGAAGATGAGCAGAAAGTGGGGATGTGTCCACGGATTGTCCTTTCAATGTTTTGAAATGACTTGACGGCGACGCTGCGTCCCCTCTTTTCAAATGTTTGCATTTTGTGGCTCGCGAGCTCTCGGCTCTTGTCAACACTCCCTTTTCTTTGGGAAAATATTGCTTCAGCCCAGCAGCTCTACTACTAATACAAAGTAGTTTAGTTAAGAGTTAAATTCATCATTTTGAAGGTTTATACTAGATTTTAAAGAAAAAAACGTTTTGATTGATGGCACGCTCTTCCCATCATTTATTGCCATTTGTTTGATTGTGCAACGTTCTCATGCTTGGACGGCGACAAAAATAGAACACGGTTCCGTTCGGACTTTTTTTTGCGGGCAAAACGTCAGCCAGGGCGGGCAGAGTTTTTGTTGACTTTTTTATTTTTGTTTTTGATTTTTCCCAGGCCGTCCGTCTCTTAGCAATTAGAACGCGGCCGTAAACATCAAAATGGCCGTAAATCTCTCGGTCGTTGGCGCCGTCGGCGCCGTCGGCGCGGCCCACGGAACGCCGTTTGATGGGGAACGCGCTGTCGATGTCCGTCAAGTGGCGGAACTCTTTGAAAGAACGCTGACTCGGAACGGGAAGAAATACTCGGTTAGGGGTCCCCCACGCTAGGCGCTTCCGCCCATTGTTCCGCCTCACGTTCCTACGCCACGTCATTCATGAGAATTTTCATTAAACACAAGGAATTAAATCACAGGGAACTTTGAAATGCCCAAAACCAACATGAAGTGACCTAGAAATGCCCCAAAAATCAGTAGGCAGTGACAAACCAACAAAAAGCCCCTCAAAATGATGCAAA
Organism: Stigmatopora nigra; assembly: GCF_051989575.1. NCBI lineage: Eukaryota > Metazoa > Chordata > Actinopteri > Syngnathiformes > Syngnathidae > Stigmatopora > Stigmatopora nigra. The sequence goes on along the minus strand of NC_135515.1, from coordinate 381,671 downwards.
AAATGTACTGTAAGTGACCTTTGTGTACCCTAGAAAGACCTGTCGGACAGGCCAAAGGATAGACATCCAATTGACTTGCTCCATTTGAGTGTCCTTTGGGGGGTTCCAGTCTTCTCATTAAAAAGTGCAAAGTTTGGCCGAGGCTGGATTCCAAATCTCCAAAGGAGCCTTCTGGGATCGGCTCGGAAAGGCCGGCGCGAGGCCGGCTGTCTGACACGGGCGCCTGACCTCGGGACGGCCTCGGGACGGCCTGTTTTGGACATTTCCTGGCGATGCGTCCCCCAAAATGGAGACAGGTGTTTTTACAATCCAACCCAACCGACTTATTTTCTCTTCAACCGTGGTCCTCGTTGGATGGGCCGGCTCTCGCCGAGCTTCCGACGACGGGGGCGCTCTCGCTAGGCCTCGCGAGGGTGCCGGAGCTTTGACGTTCTTTGTTTTGCCACCTGGCGGAAAGGTTGTTTTCGGGAATTGGCCACGCGAAGAGCTGAACTTTGCTCGCTTGAGATCCGCCGCTCTTATCCGACCGGGTGAGCCTTAATCCTCCTCCTCCTCCTTCTTTTTTTTCCACTTGAAATGGAACATTTGGCTAAAGTCAATATGGAGGCGGGGTCTAGGGGGGCCCTTGGTAAAGGGGGTGGGGCTTATGGAATCACAGAAATCTCTATTATTTGTCATAGACTTTTAGAATGTTTTTTTTTTGTTGTCATTGTCTGTTGAAGAGTAAAAATCCAAAGATGAAGTGGCTTGAATTATCAGTGGATGGAACGTTCCCTTAAATTGAGTTGGCGCCTTTGGCGGACATTTTTCACGACGTTTCGCCACTTGTTGAAGCGCACGTCATTTTAACGGACATCTGGACCAGACTCGGACAATCTGGAGTTGATTTTTCGTTTTTTTTTTTTTTTTTTTTTAAGTTCCCCCGCCAAGTCACGCGAGGACGCCGCGATCCCAACGTGGACTCTTTTCCTTCCCTAATTAGAAAGACTTTAAATGAGCGTGACTCTGTAGACTAAAGAAGGTCTTTTTTGGGGGGCGGGGGGTGTTTAAACCAAACAGTCCCCCCCCCCCCCAATAAGAGTGTTCTTTGAATGAATGAGTGTCTCTCACGCGATAGGTTGCAGAGCTTTTTTTTTTTTCTGCGCCTTTTTTGGCATTTGGCTCCAATCATTGATTGGTGTGGAGCAGCAAAAGCATCCACACACAAAAAAAGTTATTAAGCATTCCCAGATGAAAAAGTCATGGACTAAATGCCAAAGTCCAAAAGCCAACATGCGTACATCCAACCATGACTTTTTTCCCCCCCTTCTTGTAGTCACGCTATGTATAGTGGACAAAAATGGAAGTGGACAGAAAAGAAGACACTTGATCCATTTCCCGGGCACATTTTCCAATCGGGCAAGCGCGTGCCATCTTCGGCTCTTTGCTCAATTTAGCGTATCCGGCAGGAGGTCCGTCCTCCCGTCCTTCCGTCCTTGTGGCGTCAGAAGTGATGCCAGGATATCATCTTGACCACCGACCGACCGGAGCAAGCGGCTTTCCCAAAGCGCCTTTCTGGCCCGCCCACTCAAGCCATTTCTGTTTATTTTTCGTAGGCCACACTTATAATCACGGACCCACATTTTTGTCCTCAGGTGCTGGCCAGGGACGCGGACGGCGGCTCTTTTGGCTCCATCAGCTACTCGCTGAGCTCTAACCCGAGCGTCGACGGCGGCGGTGCCTCCCACTTCACCGTCGACAAAGAGACCGGGCTCATCTGCACCGACGCCCCGCTGGACCGCGACGCAGGCCACGCCTCCTACGACTTGACCGTTACCGCCGTGGACGGGGTGAGTGAGCGCCACAAAAAAAAAAATCCGTGGCTTTCTGTCCCAAAATTCTTAAGACAACACGAAGCGCCAGCGGCGTGTTAAAGCCATTCGAGTGTCAGGCGCGCCAATGTTTTGTCAGCTTGAACGGCGCCCTCCCTGCTCTCTGCCACCTGCCCCAATAAAAAAGGCCGCATCGTACGCGGTCCGGAAGGTTTGACGAGAAGTACTTTTTTTGGGCAGGGCGGGCTGAGCGCGTCGGCCCAGGTGAAGGTGGACGTGCTGGACGTCAACGATAACAGACCCGCCTTCTACCCGCTGAGCTACGCCGTCAGCCTGGGCTCGCAGAGCGCCCCCGGCACGTCCGTGGTGCGCGTGTGGGCCCACGACGCCGACGCCGGAGACAACGGCAGGGTGACCTACCAGACCCTGCCCGGGGGCTCCTCGCCTTACTTCACGCTCAACAAAGACACAGGTGGGCGGAGACGGCGACTCCTTCCCGACTTATGTTGAGCCATCCATTTGTGGGACGGCAGGCGTGATCTCGCTGTCTCGGCCCGTCCACGGCCGGGCCGACTCGGTCATCCAGTTGACCGTCTCGGCCCGGGACGGCGGCGGTCTGAGCGCCCCGGCCAACGCCCAGGTCAACATCAGCGTGGCGGCGGGCGCGGTGGCGCCACCCGTCTTCCAGCGGGCGCAGTACCACTTTGCAGTTTCCGAGGACGTTCTGCAGGGGACCGTGGTGGGCGCCGTCCTGGCCAAGACCCAGACAGGTACGGTCCGGGTTCGCTAAATGCAGTCATCCCTCGGATAGCACGGTTTCACCACATCACAGATTTATTCATGGTTTATTGTTTTTGCCTGGTCGATGGTAACTTCTGTTTTTTTTTGTATGTCTCCTGGTCCAGGCCCCCCCGGAGACCTGGTTTACGCCATCAGCTCCGGGGACCCCACGGGCTACTTCACGGTGGACCCGGACACGGGGGTGCTGCGAACCCGCCTCTCCCTGGACCACGAAGCCCAAGCCACCCTGGACCTGGAAGTGCAAGTCCGCGCCGGGAACCCGCCGGCGTTCGGCCGGACCCGGGTGCGCGTGGCGGTGGAGGACGTCAACGACAACGCCCCCGTCTTCCTCCCCTCGTCCTCGGAGTCCCTGATGCTCCCGGAGCGGACGGAGGCGGGCGCGGTGGTGTACCGCGTCCGGGCCGAGGACGGCGACTCGGGCGACAACGGGCGAGTCTCCTTCGAGCTGTCCGCCCCCGGCGGCGCCCGTCAGGCTTTCGGCGTGGAGCGCCACGGCGGCGAGATCCGACTGCTGACGGCTTTGGACTACGAGAGCGCGCCGCGCCACGATCTGCGGGTGATCGCCCGAGACGGCGGCCAGCCTCGGCTCAGCGCCACCTTCACGCTGGTGGTCCACGTCCAAGCGGAGAACCAGCAGGGGCCCGTGTTCGATACCCTGAGCTACAGGGTGGAGCTGAAGGAGGGCACGCCCGTCGGCACCCGCTTCCTGCGGGTGCGAGCCCTGGACGGGGAGACGGCGGGCGCCCTTTCCTACGGCCTGCGAGCGGACGGCGACGCGGCGGCCTTCGGCGTGGCGCCCGACAGCGGCTGGCTCTTCGTCAAGAGCGCCCTGGACCGAGAGCTGAAGGACATGTACCTGCTGACCGTGCTGGCCGGCGCCGGGGACGAGGACGGCGGGGGGCCCCAAAAGAGCGGCAGCGCCACCGTCAGGATCTCGCTGACGGACGAGAACGACAACGCCCCCCGGCTGGCACGGGAGCGCATCTTCGCCGCCGTCGTGGAGAACGCGCCGGCCGGGACGGGCTTCGGCCGCGTGCCGGCCACCGACCGAGACGCCGGCGCCAACGGGCGCTTGACCTTCCGCCTGCTGCGCTCGGATCGGAACTTCCGGATTCACCCGCAGACAGGTGACTGGTTGTCGGGATGCGGGGAGGGGAAACCGGGGCACCCGCACAAAAGCCAACGACCCATCTGCTTCCAGGCGAGTTGAGCACCGGAGCGGCTTTGGACCGGGAGTGCCAGTCCACTTATCAGCTGACCGTGGTGGTCCAGGACGGGGGCTCGCCGGCGCGCAGCGCCACCGGTACCGTCTTCGTCAGCGTGCTGGACGACAACGACAACGCGCCGGCGTTCGTCCACGGCCGGGCGGGCCAAAAGCTGCTCTTCCAGGTGACGGCCGCGGCCAGAGGACTCGTTATTCCGGCAAATTCCGGGTTTTGAAAACGGATTTGTGCGTGTCGGACGGACAGGTGGCGGAGGGTCGGTCCGCTGGGGAGCTGCTTGGCACGGTGCAAGCCAAAGACCCCGACCAGGGCGAGAACGGCACCGTCATTTACTCTCTGTCGGGTACGTTTAAAAATGGCCGGTTGCTACTTGGGGTGCTTTGCTGCCTCTGGGCCCGGACAAAGTGTCAAGTGAGCCTTTTCTTCCAGGTCCCCGGGCCGAGCGCTTCTTCCTGAACCCCAACACGGGCCAGCTACGCTCGTCGTCGGCGCTCATCCAGTCGGAGCGCGCCGAGTACGCCTTGACGGTGACGGCCAGCGACCGTGGAGAGCCGCCCCGCAGCGCCTCCCGCTCCCTCGCCGTCCAGGTGGGCCGACGCGTCCCCGGAACCCGGGCTCTCGGCTCCCGGCTCATCGGTTAACGAGCCCTCTCCCGCTTTTTCGACGGCAGGTCCTCGGCACCGGCGGGCCGTCCCGCGGGGAGAAGACGGCGTCCGTGTCCTTGAACTCGCCGGAGGAGGCGGAGCCGGGTTCGCTGCTGGGCTCCGTCCGCCGGGGCGAGGGGAGGGCCAGCTACACGGTGGTGGGCGGCACGGACCGGGACGGGACCCTGGCGGTGGACCGCTCCACCGGGGACGTGTACCTGGCCGGCCCGCTGGACTACGAGCGGCAGGCGCGCTACGCGCTGAGCGTCCGCGTGGACGACTTCTCCCGGGAGCCGCCCGTCAGCACGCTGGTCCACTTGGACGTGGACGTGGACGACAGCAACGACCACGCGCCCCAGTTTCCCGAGGACCCCGTCTCCGTGGTGGTCTCGGAGAGCGCCCCGCCGGGGAGCCGGCTCTTCGTATTCCGGGCGACCGACGGGGACCACGCCGGCGGCCCCAACGGCCAACTGACCTACTCGCTGGAGCGCCAGTTCCCGCCGGCGCCCGGACTGTTGTCGCTGGACCCGGCCACGGGGGTCCTGACGCTGGAGGGGGAGCTGGACCACGAGGAGCGGCCCGTCCTGACCCTGGTGGTGGCGGCCACCGACTCGGCGCCGGAGCCCGGCGCCAGGCGGAGGGCGTCGGTCACGGCCAGGATCTACGTGACGGACGAAAACGACAACGCGCCGGCGTTCGCCTCGCCGGCGGCGGCCAGCGTGACGGAGGACCGCCCCCCGGGCTCGGTGGCCCTCTACGTGGTGGCCGGCGACGGCGACGAGGGGGAGAACGGCCGGGTGACCTATCGGATGGCCCGGGGGAACACGGACGGGACCTTCGCCCTGGACTCCGACACCGGTGAGTCCCCGTGGGGTCGTCCATGAAATATGAGGCAACTTTGTCACCGTTAGCGTTCAAAAAAGGAAGCGGATCTATTCATTCAAAAAGTCAAAGTTCCATTCGTTTCTTTTAAAAATGGTCAAAGTTGGAGTTCCGACCAAAAAAGGAAGCGGATCTATTCATTCAAAAAGTCAAAGTTTTCATTAGTTTCTTTTAAAAATGGTCAAATTTGGAGTTCCGACCTTCCTCACCCGTAAAAATACCGAAAAGATCCCTTCCTCCTTTCCTTCCTCGCTATCTTTTATTTGTATTTCCCCCACCTGCTGCGAATTCCATTCCAGCGACCCGCACGCGTCCATCCGCCCGACGGTTTGTCCACCTGTTGGCGTCATTTCACGGGCTCCTTTTTGAAGCATTGAAAGAGCCCCTTTGAAATTCCCCAATTCCCCCGCAGGCCGTATATCTCTCCGCTCACCTTTGAACGTCCAAAAGAAAGGCGGCCGTCTCCCGCCGCCCTTTTGCGCCCCCGAGCCGCTTCCCTTGATGGGTCGGTAAGAAGGAAGGAGAAAACTTTTTGCCAAAAGTGGAAAGGCCTTTGCAATTCTTGAGTCACCTTTTTTTCCGGTGCATTTTTTGTCCCCCCCTCTCTCTGTTGGAGTGGAGACTTTTGGAGGGCTATTCTAAAAAAATATGTCATTGGATTGACTCAGGGGTGTCAAATTGAGTTGAATTGAGTTTCCAAAAAAGTCAACTCACTCAAAGTTGCTTCATACTTTGCTGTCATTTTGGGGTGCTTTCAGGTCAGGAAGCGCAAAAATGAGCGTTTGCGGGCCGGCAAAAGCCACAAAGCCGCATTCATTTGGGCTTAAAAAGTTGAAAACACCCCCAATATAATTCCCCCATTTCCCACATTTGATTCTTCTTTTTAAAATGTTTTTTTTGATACCTTTCACATGTGTTACGAGGCCGACAGAAACGTTCAAAGCGCTAACTGGGAGCAGATTAAGAGCCGGAGGGCAAAAGTGCGGGCGCCAGCCAGCCAGCCAGCATCCAAAACAGCTCCACTCTTTGGCGGGGCAATTTCAGCCGTGAAATTGAAAAGGTATCAATGCGAGAGGGCTCGGCGGAAAGCAAGAAATAAATACAAATAAATAAAAGCTTAGACGCCAAGACGGCACGGCGTCCCGCGCCTTTACGGCTTCTTTCTCCGAGGCCGGCCGCCTGGAAAATCTCGTAAATGGGTGCGGGCGGCCCTCTTGAGGTGGCGGGCCGCTCCGATTGGCCCCTGGAAGCGACTTGAAACCTCTGATGAAAAAGAGACGACTATTGCAAACTTGGCCTAGAGTTGATTTCCATTTCTATTCATTGTCAATTCAGAAACAGGATGTCTAAGTGTAGAATGTCCCAGAAATGTAAAACTCCTGTTTTTCTGTGTCCCGCAGGTGCTCTGTCCATCTTGAAAGGTCTGGACCGCGAAGAGCAGGAAGTCTTCAACTTGACCGTGGTGGCCGAGGACCACGGCACCCCCCGCCTCTCCGCCAGCCAGCTCTTGCGCATCTACGTGGTGGACGTCAACGACGAGGCGCCACGGTTCCAAGAGAGCGTCTACCGGGCCCAAATCGCCGAGAACCGGCCGGCGGGAACCAGCGTCTTGACAGTGTCGGCCTTTGACCTGGACCAAGGTGACCCCAAGTTTCGCTCTTTCGTCCCATTTTATGACAAACTAAACTTGCAATCACTTCAAAATAAAATAACGGATACGTTTGCTACTAGGAAAAAAAAAGCTCTAATGAGGTGAACCTGCTTTGCGATTTTTCAATTACCGCGGACATGTTTGTTCGACATTGACTGTGATATTCGAGGGATTACTGTTAAATCAATCCAGATTTTAAAAACATGTAAAAAAACAAAGAGCAAAAGACTTTAGTTGTTAACCGCATCTCACAAAGCATCCCAGAATATGAATTATAGTACGATGACAAGTGGCTTAGATGCTGAAAGCATGGCGTCCTCACAATTGCATAGCGCCACTCCAACAAACATTCTTTTGTGCTGTTTCTTTGCTCTTTTTTTTCTTCTTTGTAAATGAGCGCTTTGGAGACGGACGGGGGCTTTTCTTTCCTCCCCGCATGACTTTGCCAGAAAATCAAACAAAAAGCTTTGTAAACTTTGGCTCCAAATGCAGTAAACAATGCCAGTTTTCCATCGTACGCGCCGCAAAACGTGCGAGCCAGATACCTGGAGAGAGAACGCAACGGTAATGGGCGGGTTCAAACGCAAAAAAAATTATCCCACGAGCCTTATCGTTTACTCCGCGTTTTAAAAAAAGAAAAAAAAGGAAAAATTGTTTTTACTCCAGACCAGTAGGTGGCACTGTTTTTGTCGACTTTTCTTTGAGTTTAAAGCCCCTAATGAGCCGTAACTTTTCCCCGCCAGGTTCCAACGGCAAAGTGACGTACGAGGGGGTCTCGGAGGAGGCTTTCAGCGTCGACCCCGCCTCCGGCGTCGTCACGGCCACTCGTCCGCTGGACCGCGAAGAGCGAGAGAACTACTCGCTGACAGGTACGCCGGCCGGCAAAAACCACCACGGAAGAAGCGCCTCCTCAAAGTAGGCCGTGAAAGTGGAGCGTGTTTGAAAAGTGCTCCGTCGTTGGGGAGTTTGCTTTTCTTTATTTTCATGTAAGGTGTCCCACAGACGTGTCGTGAAGACACCTGGAAACTCTTTGGGATTTTGCGGGGGAGGAAAAGAGCAGAATACGTCGTCTGTCTGCTTTAAGGAGTCGGTGATCAAAGGCGGCCGGCAAATCAGCCGCCGCTAGACGGAACAAAAACACTTTGCCGTCATTAGATAACCACCGCCTCATTATTCTTACATAAGGCTCCTCTCGCACCCATGTAGTATTTGCCTTTTTAGCCCGGTCACCAGAGCCTGACCGCTGATGTCAATCACGCAAAATGCTTTGTTTACTTATTCTGGTTAACACGTCTGACCGACCCACAGTTCTGGGGTACTGGGTTCGAGCCCAGGGCGGTCCTCGCTGTGTGGAATTTACATGTTTTCCCCGGGCTTGCGTAGGTTTTCTCTGGGTACTACACATTCCTACAAAACAACAAATCTTTTTTTTCCCCCCAGTGTACGCCAAAGACGGCGGTCTACCCCCAAACTACTCCAAAGCGACGGTGAGGATCCGGGTGTCGGACGAGAACGACAACGCCCCCGTTTTCGGACGACGCCATTACGGCCTGGAGGTGCCGGAGAACTCGGAGCCTCGCCTCCTTTTCACGCTGAGGGCCACCGATGGCGACGCCGGAGACGCCGGGAAGATTTTCTACGAAATTACGGGTAAAAAGTTGTCTCTCGCCGCCGCCGTCGCCGCCCCAAACCTGAGGTCACGAGCCCGGTTGACCTTGCAGACGGCGACCCGGCCGGCCATTTCCACTTGGACAGAGAGTCCGGCCATCTGTCCACCGCCGGGCCCCTGGACCGGGAAACCACGGGCGGCTACACGCTGACGGTGACGGCCCGGGACGGGGGGCGCCCGCCCCGGAGCGCCACGGCCACGGTGGAGGTGACGGTCACGGACGCCAACGACCACAGCCCCGTCTTTACCAGCGGCAGCTACACGGCGGACGTGTCCGAAGACGTGCCGGTGGGCTCCCTGGTCCTGGACGTGAAGGCCACGGATCTGGACCTGGGCGCCAACGGGGAGGTGACGTACTTCCTGATCCGGGGCGCCCGAAGCACCTTCGTCGTGGACCAGAAGACGGGCCGCATCATCACGGCGGCGCCCCTGGACAGAGAGCGGACCGCCTCTTACGTCTTGGACGTGTGCGCCGCGGACGCGTCGCCCTCCGACCCCCGCAACGCCACCGTCCGGGTCACGGTCCACGTCGGGGACGTCAACGACAACGCCCCCTTCTTCGTCCGGGACCCGCTGGTCCTCGACGTTTCCGCCGGCGACGTGTCCAAGCAGAGGGTGCTGGCCACCATGCGGGCGGAGGACAAGGACTTTGGCGCCAACGGTTCCGTCTTCTACCGCTTCGCAAACCCGGCGGTCCGGGGATTCGCCATCAACTCGTTGACGGGGGCCATCCAGGCCACCGAGAAGCCGGAGACCTTGACGCAGAGCCAGAGGACTTTGATCGTCCAGGCCACGGATCAGGGCAACCCGGCTCGCTCCTCCTTGGGCGTGGTGGTCATTTACGTCAAGGAGCAGGCCTACGGGGGGATTCGCTTCTCCCGGGCGGCGAGGGACGTCAGCCTGCAGGAGAATGCCGCCAAAGGTGGGGGGAAACGAGGCTTCGGGTCCCCAAATAAGACCAATGTGTACCAGTAGCTCAACTTAAGACACATTTTGTGTTACAGGCACCATGGTGACCCAGGCCCAGGCCCATTACCCAGACGGCTCTCAAAATGGAGTGACTTACAGTCTCTTCAGTGGAAACCCATTGCAATCTTTTGGAATCAACACCCTTACCGGTAGGAGTCTAGCGATGAACATTGTCTACTCTGTCTAACTCTATTATCGTTTTCCCAGGGGAAATATGGGTGCAGAAGTCCGAAGGTCTGGACTACGAGGAGAGCCCCAAACTGCGCCTGGTGGTGAAAGCCGAGACGGCGTCCTCCAGCTCCTACACGGCCGTCAACTTGATCCTGCAGGACGTCAATGACAATTTGCCTCGCTTCCAGCTCCAGAACTACGTGGCCTACGTCCGAGAGGCGCAGGGTCGGGATTTCCCACTCATCCAGGTGCGCCCCAAACAGACACTCTCGCTTGGCGGTCCGTTTTTGCGTCGCGGCCCGCCGTCCATTTCTACAGCTTAACCAAATGTTCTGGCAGGTGGCGGCCGAGGACCTGGACCAAGGTCAAAATGGCCAGGTGACCTACTCCATCCGCTCGTCCTCCATGAGCGGGTTGTTCAAGATGGACCCGCTGACGGGCAGCGTGAGCACCTCGGCCATCATGGACAGGGAGATCTGGACACAGACAAAGTCAGTCAAAGTCTTTTTCTGCCAAGTACAGGTTTTGGAGGTAGCTCTGTTGTTTTTTTCAGGCTGGTAGTCACGGCGACGGACCGCGGGAGCCCGCGATTGGCCGGCTCCGCCACCCTGACGGTGATCGTGGTGGACCAGAACGACAACAGTCCCACCATTCCTCTGCCGCTGGAGATCCGAATACCCGAAGGTGAGTGGGCCCACTTTTACAGTTCTGAATTCAGCGAGAGTGATCCACAAAGCTAGTTTTGTGTTTTAGATCAGACCCAAGAGTTTCATTTCTTATTTATTTGGGAAAGCAAGAATATTTTTGTACGCGGCGGGCGGCAGCTATAATTACGCCACTGTAATCTATTTTCTGAAGACTATTCTTAAGGAACTTTTGGCCGCACACGCACGTCAAGTTCAATAAAGGACGTGTTGACTTTAAGCCATCTCCACGTACACCAGTGGGACAATCTTGACCTGGAGGTTCACCGGTAGTGTGGTGGTTCCGGTCCTGGTCAGAGACCCTTTGACCCACTGCCAACGGGTCCTCCTTTTTGGTCAAATCCAGTTGGCGCTAGCTTCAAAAACCAACCGATCAAAGTGTTCCCGGGACGCAAAATGCTCCTTCCAGAGGCTAATAAGCAGGGACGGAAGGACGAAGGCTTGGGCTAGCGACTTTAAAGAGCGGCCCACATGTCGTGATGATCTGTGATCTGAAGGATTTGGACTTAGCATACGTCGTCGCTAAACTTTTGTTGTCGTCTCTGGTTGTCAAGACACGTTGATCGGCAGCGTCATCGGTCAAGTGACCGGAAACGACGTGGATTCGGGCCCGGCGCTCTCCTACACGCTCCACCTGGACGCCCACGGCGAAGGGATGTTCGCCATCCAGCGCTACGGCGGCGGCGCCGTGGCTCTCACCGGCGCCCTGGACTACGAAGAGAGGACGCGGTACACTTTGACCGTCCGCTCGTCCGACTCCAAGCATCAGACCGAAGCCAATCTGACCGTTGTGGTGGAAGACGTCAATGACAACGCGCCGGTCTTCACCCAGGACTCGTACCGGGTACGGTTGCAAATGTGCGATCCGGCTGATATTTGGCTAAACATTTGCCTGGCTATCCGACAGGTGACGGTGTCGGAGCACCTGGCGGAAGGCAGCGCTCTCCTGGCCGTGAGCGCCACCGACTCGGACTCCGGGGACAACGGAAAGATTATCTACAGTGTCCGGTGGTCCAGCGGCGGCTCCTTCTCCGTCGACCCCAACAACGGTAAGGGTCCTCGGAACAATGGTGGTTTCCCTCGCCGACATTTCAACGGCTTTCCGTTTCCCGGCAGGCAAGCTGTTCGTCAATCACAAAACCGAGTTCCGTCTGGAAAAGCCGTCCATCCTGGTGGTGGTGGAGGCCCGAGACCAAGGGACTCCGTCGCTGTCCTCCGTGGCCACCGTCCAAGTCCAAGTGTCCGACCTCAACGACAACGCCCCGGTCTTCCACCGGTCGGAATACGCGGCCAGCGTTTCCGAGGACCAGCTCCCCGGCGCCACGCTCCTGACCTTGGAGGCCACGGACGGCGACCTGTCGCGGGACAACTCCGCCTTCCACTTTGCCATCGCCGGCGGCGACGTCGGCAACGTCTTCCAGATGGAGAGCAGCGTGCGCTTCGTGGAAGGCCGAGGCTTCCAGACGGTGGGCGGCCTGATCCTGGTGGGGGACTTGGATTACGAGAGCGTCTCCGCTTACAACCTGACCGTGGTGGTGTCGGATCGCGGGACGCCCCAACGCAGCTCCGCCGTCCGAGTCTCCGTCGCCGTGGAGGACGTCAACGACAACCCCCCGGCTTTCGGGCGGGAGGAGTACGGCGTGGTGCTGAGCGAGAGCGCCGCCGCCGGGACCCAAGTCCTTCACCTCTCTGCCGTCGATCCCGACTCGCCCCCCAACGGCGAGGTGCGCTATTCCATCAGCTCGGGGGACGAGACCGACCTCTTCCGGGTGGACCGGCAGACCGGGGCCCTCCGGCTACAGCGGCCACTCAACGGCGAGAGGGACCTGGCCCACTCCGTCGTGGTCCAAGCCACGGACGGCTCGGGGAAGTACGCCTTGGCCGCCGTCCGCCTGGACGTGAAGGACGTCAACGACCACCGGCCCTTTTTCCCGCTGGGCCGGGTGAGCGCCAGCGTCGGGGAGAATGGGCCCGAGGACGCCTTGGTGACCACGCTGCACGCCACGGACCGCGACCGGGGACGCTTTGGAAAGTTGAGCTACTTCCTGCTGGAGGACGCAAAGCGGGCCTTCTCGGTCAACCGGACCTCCGGAGAAGTGCGGACTCGCGCCACCTTCGACTTTGAGAAAGTGGACTCCTTCAACTTGACGGTGGCGGCCGTGGACGCCGGCAACTACTCGGCCACCGTCGCCGTGCAGGTTTACGTCTCGGGGGAGGACGAGTACGATCCGGTTTTCACCTCCCCGGAGTACCGCTTCCAGGTGCCCGAGGACGCCCAGAGGGGTCAGGTCATCGGCCGGGTGCGAGCCCACGACGAAGACGGGGGCCTGGACGGCGTGGTCCTCTACTCGCTGTCCGGGTCTTCGCCCTACTTTGAGCTCAACCAATCCAGCGGCGCCATCTCCCTGAAGATGGACGCCCGCGGGGGGCGACACGGCGGGCGCTCCAAGCGTGAGGCGCGCCTGCTGACGCTGGACCTGACGGCCCACAGCCCCCTGGAAAATTCCCGCACGGCGGCGGTCAGGGTGAGCGTGGACGTGGGCCACACCACCTTCGGACTGGCCTCGGACGCCAGCTTGCTGCTGGTGAGCGTGGTGGCCGCCTCCCTGGGCGCCGTGGTCATCCTGTGCCTGATCGGCGTGGCGCTCTTCTTGGTCAAGCTGAGGCGGCGGCGGCGCCGCCAGCGGAAAAGACACGGCAGGACCGACGCCACCGTCTTGCACAAGTTCCAGGAGAGCAAGATAGCCGCCGACGAGATCATCTACCACCAAACGCTCCCCGGGTATTCCTCCGAGAAGAGCGGGGGCGGAGTCAGGGGGGGCGGCGGCGGCGGCGACGGCGGCGACGGAGGCCCTTACGCCCGCGGGGGCTCCCTGGACCCCTCGCACTCCAGCGGGCGCGGCTCGGCGGAGGCCGAGGCGGCCGAGGACGACGAGATCCGGATGATAAACGAGTACCCCCGCGTGTCCAGCGTGTCGTCCTCCGTGCAGGAGCGCATCTCGGCCCGCGGGCCCGACTCCGGCATCCAGCAGGACGCCGACCGGCTCTCGGACGTGTCCTGCGAGCCTTCCGTCGACTGGTTCAAAGGGAAGAAAATGGGCGGCGCCCCGCTGGCCGGGCAGGCGCCCATCTACCGAGATGACGTGGGCTACGTGGGCTACGTGGGGCGGAGCCTGAGCCTCTCCCAGCACCAGCACCAGAAGCACTACGCCTTCCCCGAGGACGGCAAGCCGCCCGCCGACGGCTCCCTGAGCGCCATCGTGGCCAGCGACGAGGAACTGCGGGGCAGCTACAACTGGGACTACCTGCTGAACTGGTGCCCGCAGTTCCAACCGCTGGCCAGCGTCTTCACGGAGATCGCCCGGCTGAAGGACGAGACGGCGCCCCCGCACCCCCGCCGCTCCTTCCACGGCAAATGCAAAGCCGAGTCCAGGATCGACCCGCCTCCGCTCATCACCTCCGTGGCGCACCCCGGCGCCAAGACGGTGCCGCCCAAGCCGGTGGCGGCGAGGACCTTCCCCGCCCACCTGTCCACCTTCCGAAGGTCCCCCCTGAGCGGCGAGGGCTCGGTGTGCTCGGCGGCCATGTCCCCCAGCTTCTCCCCGTCGCTGTCGCCGCTGGCGGCGCGCTCTCCCGCCGTCACGCCGTTCAGCGTCTCGCAGGGTCCGTCGGCGTCCGTCATCAGCGCCACGGAGCGCCACCTGGAGCACGTGGACCAAGCCGAACTGAGGATTTGAACCCGAAACCCACGGAGAGCCAGGTCAGTTTGGACCCGAATTTTCCGTTTTGATTTGTACAGAAGAAAGGACTGTTTATGGGATGGTCGGTATCCCCCCCCAAAAAAAGCATTGTTTATATTTTTATACTTTAACGTGGCATTCAAGTCTGAAAAGAGGGGGGAGGGGCTTACATGTGTATATTTGTAGCTTGTACTGTATCCTCGGTCGTACTGTAACTTTTGTTTTTTTTTCGGACGTCGTTGCAGATCGTTGTAAATATATTTTGAGGGCGACGTCTTTGCTAATGACGCGTGGGATTTTCGGCAAAAAGCTGGCTCTGAGCGTTTAAACGCGAGCGGAATGCGTCCTTCAGGTGTGGTCATTAATCACGGCCCAGCGACCTTAAGCGCTTCCTGCGGATTTATTTTAGGAAAGGGAGTTTTTGCAAACAGATAGCGCCGCTTCCTAGCTAAACAAAAAAAAAAAAAACGTCTATTCCTCCCGTTTTTGGCCATAATTCACGACAAACGTGCCTCCAAGACATTTGAATAATGTGTTAAAAGGCTGCCGAAGGACCAAGAAAACCAAGAAGAAGCCCCATTTTTGCTACTTTGAGATCAGCTGTTTGATTCTTGAGCGCGTTGTGAACATCTCGCTTGGTTTTCTGCAGTGTTTTATTATTTATTGTTTTGGCAGGCCTCACAAAGCTCGGGAGGTTTCGTGTAAATTATTATGCAGAAGAGCGTCGGGCAAATGAACGTCAGTCAGCGCGTGAACTCTAATACGTATCCACGCCTTTTACAAGGTAGCTTCGGACTTGGTTGTTGTTTTTTTTTCTACCTTTCTCATCTCATTCATTTATGGACGAATGTTTTGAGCTCAAGTGCCTGATTAAAAAAAAAAACTTTGACAATTATATCGTTGGGGGTTTTTTTGTCGGCGTTTGGCAAAAGCGTTAATGAAGTCAAATGTTTATCCGGTGGTCCACCTAGATGACCATGTGTCATTTAAAAGCCAACATTATTGTCAGGCAGCGCACGCACGCATACGCCAATGTTTTTTCTCCCCCCGAATGGAAAAAAAAGGAAGGCGGACGATCCGCTGATGATACGCTTGGTCTCGCTGTCACGGTAATGAGGAGGCCAGCGCGCGCGTTTCCCCCCAAAAAAGATGGGGGCTCACTATTTACGCCACGCCGATCCCAGCAAAAAAAAAAAAGGCGAGTCGGGCTGAAATTAAAGGCTCGCCATAAACCAAAAGAGATCTGTTATTTGCCGAGCGCCGAGGAAGGCGGGACGGGAGGGGACGGGAGGCGAGGCCGCTCCCTTCACGTGCGAGGAAGCGTCCATGTTTTTTCCATCAACGCTCTATTGAGCCGTCAGGGCTGTCACCACCGCGTGCGCCCTAAACGGCTTCCCGTCTCCCCCAAAAATGCGGTCAAACTTCCTCTTTTAAAATGCTAATGAGGCGTGCTCGCCACCAAAAGTACATGGCCATGAATTATTGCCAGTTAAGGGCCTTTTGCTAAATTTCAAATGGCGGAGCCATCGCTAAGACGAGAGCAGTATACATACTACTTGTGCGTTATCCTATGGTGAGGACATTGGTGTCCATCATTTTGGGAATATTTTGAAGGGAAGACGCAGTGGCCTCAACTCCATTCTTCTGTCGATACTTTGTTGTAAAATGTCCAAGGTTTCATTGACACGGCGCCCCCCGTAAACGTGGCTTTTAGCACCGGCACCTGTCATTAAGTCTCCCCCCTCCCTGGTCCACATTTTCCACAAGTTCTCCTTAGAAGTCGTGGATTCGCTTGTATTTTTATTTGATGTTTTTTTTTTTTTGTGGCCTTAAAGACATAATGACTAAAAAGACTGAAAGGAC
This sequence comes from Stigmatopora nigra, assembly GCF_051989575.1. Taxonomy (NCBI): domain Eukaryota; kingdom Metazoa; phylum Chordata; class Actinopteri; order Syngnathiformes; family Syngnathidae; genus Stigmatopora; species Stigmatopora nigra. The sequence goes on along the minus strand of NC_135515.1, from coordinate 365,543 downwards.
TGGGGGGGTTGGAGGAGGAGGGGGGGGGGTGCATAATGGTTTTAACATGGCTTCTGCACAAGCGCTTTGTGCCTCTCTGGAGCACAAATAGGCCACGCTTCAAAAGGAGTTAAAAGCGGCTTGTTTGCCGCGGAAGACCGACCCACGCCGCCAACGACGACTGCCGCCGACGACGACCGGGTACCAGGAGGCCGGCCACCCGCCCATCCCGGGTCACGTGGGATCCCCGTACGTCAGCTGGTAAGCACCCCCGTGAACCTAAGCGATTATCCTTAACTACCTTAATGTGTGTGATGCTGCCATTTAGCGGGGCCTCCAATTACCATTCACGTTGGGAACACGGATCTGTACAAAAAAACAAAAAAAACAAGCCTACCAGGACCAGTCCTATGCCAAAATCACATTGCCCGCCTTACGACAATTTGCCCTTGCAAGAAAATGCTCTCCACTGTTCCCCCTAAAAAAATGTTCAACTTTATTTTGTTGGCGTCTTGGATTTAGCCCGTTGCCGTCCCACCTGTCGCTACCTCCGTAGAACCGGCTCGGACTGGACGGAGCTCATCTCGTCTAAGTCAAAGCTCAAGTCCACTGGAAATGAGTCCAGAGCCCCGGATTGAAATTTCTTTTCAAACCGGGATCACCCGTAAAGCCTCCGTACCTCCACTCTGCACGGAACTTGCCTTTAAGCGGACGGTCGGGCTCCGGCGAGAAGTCCGAGAACAATCCCGCCCCCCTCCCCCTCCATTGTCTCTCACAAGTCTTCCTCGCCTTTGCGTGACTAGAAGAAGAAGAAGGGGGAAAAAAAGAAGAAAAAGGTTTGAAAAGTCATTGGCACGCAAAGCCCACGTCTATTTTTGGAGAGACAGCGTTGTTTTTTTTCCTCTTTGAAAAGACAAAAAAAGCCACAGGGAGAAATAGGCAACGCTGGCTGGGGCCAAAAGGGGGTCTGCTTCTCATTTGGGCCCAGCCCAGCCAGCGTCAAGACCAACCGCAACCCTACCAGGCGAGGGAGGGAGGGAGGGACGGCACATTCTGGCTGGATGGATGGCGGGCCCAAGGACAGGAGGAGAGTGTTTTTCCCTGCAAAAACCACGGCCAAATCTCATTGGAGGCTTGTCACTAAGGCGCCCCCCCCCCTCCCCCGGCTGGATCCCATTAGCGGCCCCGCTGCTTTCTGTTTGTGCGTTTGTTGTTTTTTGTCGCTCTTTCGCACCTCTTAAATCTGCCACTGCTAAATGTGCGCTTCTTTTGCTTTTATTTCCACGCCATTGTTACCAAAGGATTCCCGCCGCGCGCCACGCCATTCGCTCGTCGCTAGACTCGGTGCACAAGTGGCGGCTTGGGGGCCAAATGTGGCCCGCCACATCATTTTGTGTGGCCCGAGAAAATAAATCACGACTTTCTGTCTTAGGATCAAAGTCAGATAAAAAGTATAGATGTATATTACATTTCCTGATTTTCTTTTAAAGCAATCATTGTCATTTTGTAATCCATTTATTTTCAGACAAATCAGTGATGCGTCTCCAAAAGTCCTTCCATCGTCAGGAAACGTCGGCGGAGGCTAACGGAGCGCTTATTGTTAGTAACCCAAACGTCTCCTCAGTGACCGAGTCCTAATAGCCGCACAAAAAACAGAGAGAAAGGCCGTCATTAGCGTCAAGTATTATCCGGAGAGGCCTTTCATTTTCAAGTGGAAAAATGTTTCTAGAGCCGCAGAAAATCATGTTCCCAAAACATGATGGCTACATCAAAAATAAAAAGCGCTTTTGGTCCATTTGAAGGCTTCAACGTGGTTTGGAGGAAGTGATGTATCATCGCAGTTGAAGTCTTTTGTGGTCTACCTCAAGGTTCTGTCTTTGATCACCTTTTTTTGCCAAACACCAGTAAAAAATAATGCAAAATATAATCATTTGGTTTTCTATTTATTGTGTACATTGATTGCTGATTGTACATTCCTTAAGTGTGTTGCCTGTATGTAGGTGACTTCAAAAAAAAAGAAGTCACGTGATCCGTACAACCAGGAAGTGTTTCCAACGCGGTCTACTTTGTAATTGTTTGTAAGATGAGCCCCCGGCGAGACATGGCAGCCACAGGTAAGTCACTTTTACTATGTTTTATATAAGATGTGGTTTACTTTTTCCTTGTATTTCTAGTGCTAGTGACTCTATTTTGCCGTTTAGTCCCACGTTTTATGCTAGCAGGAGAAGTGTTTGCTTGTAGCGTCGAAAGGTAGAAAGAAGTCACGCGTTTGCCGATTCTGGAATTCCATCCCCCCGCCCCAACAAATCAATAAAACATGGTCAAACCTACGTGGATATGCTCCAAAAACTATGGCTTTACTTGAGCGCGAGCAGATTGACATGACTTGATTTTGGAATGGGATGGCGCGGTGCTGTGCCCCATTGGCACTCGATGATTCGTACGCTCTTAAATGTATCACATGGGTTCCCTCTTTATGAATAAAAGCCGTCCTGTGGAGTGAGCCTTCCTCGGAAGCTAGTGAATATCATGTGCCAGCGTTTCTCAATCTGGCTCCTTTTCAAACTTCCCACTGCCCCTTTTATCATTTTTTTTCCATCTCGGGTTTGCCCGTCTTCTCCTTTCGCTTAACGATGGAGTGACTCACCGGGGTAGGCAAAAGTCGCTTTTTTTTCTAAGTCGTTTCCAAAAGAAATGAGTGCCCGAGATCTGATTTCCTTCACCCTCTCTTAGCTTCTTTTCAAAGTTGCCATGGCGTGTTTTAGATGGGAAGGATTTGGGTTTCATTTTTCAAGCAAACACCCAAGGCTACGTTGGACATGATCTCAAACGGAAATTCTTGCCTTGTAACTCTTACTTTTGGACTCGTCAATCTTCTATTTTCCAATTTGATGCAGACCACTTTTGGATGTGAAATTGTTGACGTTGAAATGCGACAACTGGCGTTGAAAAGACTTTTCAAAAGGGGAAGTTTTGCTATTTGAGGCCTATTTTTGGGCTAAATTAGGAAAGAGGCAAGATCGGGGGGAGAAAAAAATCGAATTAATGAGTGCATTTGCAGTTGTTTTTTTTTTGATGAATTGGACGTGTATGGCTGTCAAGATTACAGGCCTTTCTATTAAATTCAGACGGGACGATATTGCTATTTTTTGCTTTTCTTGTCCCTAATTAATCCAAAATAACTGGTTCAAATGCTTTTTAGGCACACGTAATTCAATCCAAATTCCGCAGCGGACCCCCCTCCCCGTCATAATTCTCGCTTCCCCGTCTTGATGTGGGCTACTTTGACGCTTTATTGCCGTCCCAATCAAAGCGCGCGGGCCGGCCGTGGGCTTTACACAATAAGCGTGCGTGGCTTTTTTATTCCTTACATTAACGCCAAGTAAGTCGTGGCGTGAACAAAGGCCATTTTTTTTTCTTCTTCCCAACGATCCCGCCGAGGGACGAGGACATCAATGACGTTCTGGTCGGCGTTTGGGCCTTAATGGTTTCCCATAAAGGATAAAAAGGCGGCGCCATTACCAGCCGTAAATTTTGACGAGACGGCCGGTGGCTTAATGAGAGAAAGTCTCCGTATTTTTCATGCGGCGCAAAAAACACTTCATCCAGCAAATGGAAGCATGTGCTACTTTGAGGCCAAAGTATTTTCCATCCAAAGTCGGTCGGCCTCCCCTTTTTTCTTATGTTTTTTTTTTTTTTCCTCCCCGAGGGAAAGACGCGGAATTGGCTTTCTCCGCTCTCCCCGCAATGTTGTGGGCTAAAAAGTTCCAAACTTGACGTTTCAAGTTAAAAAGTGAACGTGCAAATGCAGACTCTGCACTTTTATGTCATCTGGTCGCGCGCCGATGATGTCATCAAACATGGACGAAGCAAACGTCGGACGACTTTTTATGTCGTGCAATAAAACACTTTTGTGTTTGCGCGCTGAGGTAAACAAACGTGGGTGTTCGTGTCAAAGGTCGTCAATCGAAGTGTCTTGCCCGAAAAAAGGAACCTTTAAAAAAATAACAAGAAATGAATTAGATAAATTCCAAAATTGAGCAGAAGTGACCTGTAAAATAGCCTGATGGTCCCGTGGATGCTCATTTTTCAGCGCCATTGACGGCCCTAGGCGTCCAATCCATTCTAATTTATATCGCCCAATGATTGGACGCCAATAGTGAACTTTTTGGGCCAAAACTGAACTACGTGAGCTTTAATTATTAAGAACACGGCCCGCACAACCTTAGCGAGTTTTCTCTAGCTTGTAAAAAGACGGAGAGTTGGGTGACTCACCTCAATTTGGCCCGTGTCCTCCTCGACCCGCTGGATTCAATATCACACCAAGAGGGAAGGAAGGAAGGAAGGTGGGAGGTCCGTCCGCCAGAAACGTACCGAGGGAGGGATGAGTCGGGGGGGCTCTTTACTGCCCTGACATCTTTTTGGCACCACTAGAAAGCAAAATCCTCAGCTCGCTGCTAGCGCTTCAAGCGTGACCCACATGCCGACACAATCTCTTCAAAGCAAGACAACAATAGGTTGAAGGTGTAAATCTTGTACATGGACGCCATCTTTGTTTTGGACCGATTTAGTTTTGATCCATTTGCAAGGAGTTGTGTTGTTTACAGGTTTCTTTCAGGATGTGTTTTCACCTCATGTTGGCTCGTGTTTCTTAGCTTTGCCTTCTTATTTACAGAAAATATGAAGACGGCTAGTGAGCACAAACATCCAATTACTTCTTATGAAAAGTAGTTTCCAAAAAAGCAGATTTGATAAGGGTGGCGCATTCAGTGCAAACGCTTCGAACCAGAGCTGTTACTGCTCAATTATACCTCCAAAAATATGGCCGCCTCACCGGCATAAAGAGCAAAAAAAAATGGCCTTTCATGTTTGTTTCTTGCGAGGAAAAAAATCCCAGATCAAACGTCATCAAAGCCATATTACACAAGGTCTTTAAACCAATATTTGGAGTAAATAGAGATTGTTTTACAGAAAATGTTGGGTAATCTACTCATAATTTGAGGAAAGATGGGAAATAATCTTGCAAAACAATACATTCCCCCTTTTCTTAAGTGTAGCTTTTTTGTGGTTGACACAAAACATTGTGATTTAATGTTTGAGTGCAACTATTTAGTTTTTGTTGACATTTTTGTGTGTTGACATGGCATGGTGAGCCCAAAATAGTAACTCCAAAAATTCCAACATCAATTCTTCATGAAGGCACTGATGAAACCGGGTTGAAAGTCGCTAACTTTTGCCTTCAGTCTCCTCAGTTCATCGCCGGTGGTTATTTCCAAAACGACGACGAGTGTGGCGCGGCGATAATTCAATATCAGCATAGATCACGGGTATCAAAGTGGCGGCCCGGGGGCCAAATCTGGTCCGCTGCATCATTTTGTGCGCCCCGAGAGAATAAATCTCTCCGTTTTAGGAGAAAAAGTATTTATATATATATGTAGTATGCATAAAGAATTCTGCTAATCTAACTCATACTTTAAACTGCAGTATAGTTTCCTGTGGGAGTAAACATACCTGCTTATATTTCTTTCAACCACTTTTTACATAAAAGAATGCACATTTGTGTCTTATGGGAATCCCTTTGATCGTCTCCTAGCTTGACTTCTAAAAAAAAAAAAAAAAGAAATGAATCCACTTAACAACAACAAACAAGCTTAAGCGGACTTTTGTTAGGAAACAAACGTTGTAGTATTCACATTTCCTAGCGTCTTTAGCATTAAGCCAATGTACTGCAAATGGCTACTTTGCTACTTTTCTAAAGCCCTCGCTAGCTAGCGTTAGCATGTGGCTGCTAAGTCTGTAAAGGGGTGGTTTGCCGATATTTTCCGAGATTTACGAGCGACTTTGAACAAAGTGGGAATGTTATTGTGCCTTGTAAAAATGGGAAGAAAAGCGTGGAGGGTCTGCTCAATGTTGGACGCATCTGGGAAGCACTTTTAAGACAATTAATGACTTGTTAGCCAGGTTACTAACAGTGCGTAGCCGTGTGGTAATACTCGCCTCCTCATTTCCTGCCTTCATTAGGATTAATCAATGAATTTAAACAAAGACCTAATAGCGTTTTCTAACCTTTAAAATATTCACTCTGCGCTAACGTGCGTCTATTTTCTTTAAAAAAATAATTCATTTAAGAAACAACCTTGTAAATAAATGAAATTGAAAAACAGCCAGGGCTTTTTTTATTTTATTTTGAAGGTAAATACAGGCTGAATTTGGGTGAAAATTCAAGTGGGACTTTGACGGATGGACGGACGGACTTCATTAAAAACAACCTTTGAAGGATTAAAGGCTCATAAAAAGCATATGAATCGCACTATTTTGGGAAAATGGGCGCTCTTAGACACCCCCCCCCCCCCAATTCATTATCTGATGGGAAACTCAACTAGCCAAAGACATTTTTCCACTCCAAGAAAAAGGCAATTATGAATCACTTGCAGAACGCTGACAACATTAATGCACTCCGAGATGAGCGTTGGAAATGTCACAAATGTCACAAGTCCCAGTGAAAGCGCAAATCCAAATTGAAATTTTCAACTTGTCGTAAAATATTTGTCGGCCGACCTTGCACGAATTCAGCGGCGCTGCTGCGTTTGAGGCCGCGATAGGTCGCCTTCGTTCTATTCAACGTGGCCTACGGGCCCGCTGAATGGGAACTGGAACTACCGTCCAAAAATTGCCCCTAAATTCACACTGCTGTGGAGAAGAGGAACGCTGTTACCACGGCAACCACAGTTGCTCGTTAGAAAAAATTCAAATGAAAAGCCTAGACGGCCAACAGCAATGTAACTATTTTGCCACTCGTTTCCACTAATATAAGGAAAAAAAAATCAATCTTCAAGTCCACTCCTACTCACGAAAAAAAACACTTTATTTGGCATGTACTGTAATTACTGTCATTAGGAACAAGAGTAGATGGTCATATGGAATATTTCAAGTTGATGTTTCTTCCAGATTGTGGGAGGAGTCAATGTACAAGAATGTCCACCGAGGAATGCAAATAATTATTGCGGCCAGCCGTTTTAAATGACCGAGCCGACCGAAACTGGCGTCCGAGCGCTCGACTAGCGTTCTTTGGCAACTCGTGTCGCCCGGCCGGGTCAAACTACAAAAACAACCATTCTCCGAATCAAAGTCCGCCTAGCGACTCGGCCACAAGGTATTGATAACAGTCCCCCAGTTTAATTATATTCTATTCGTGACGTTCGTTGAGGCGTATTTGAACAAAAAGTATCTTTTAGGTTCAAGCTAAAGTGACCAGTTAGCAAACAACTGTAGCGATGCTATCCGAACAACAAAAGCTAAAAGTTTGTTGGAGAGCGCAATGTTCCACTGGGAAACTTTGAGTATGATTGGATAATTTCCCATCCGGAAGTTTCAGAATATATACGTACGTATGGTACTCCATTCCACGTAAGAAAATGACTCTCCACGCGGGTCACTGTTGTCAAGAAGCGCTTGAAGGGCGCCATTTTGTTTCATTACACTCAACAGTCTCAACAATTTTGAGCTCTTTGAGCCTAGTGGGAGGTCCTTAGCCGTTGCTTCTTTTTATTCTTTTTGTATACGTTTGCGTTCATCTTCACACGAGTGACTTTACGTTTCAGCAAAAGCATCAAACTGTGTACTTAAGTGAGTCATGGCCACTTTAGCCAGGCTGGGAAAATCTTCCCGCTGACATATTTACTAAATAATTGTCAGGCCTTGTTTGCCTGCTTTTTTTTTCATGTGGCAATATGACGACAGCGTGCGTGCGTATATATATCTCGCCGTCATTTGAGGGCTCTCGAGTAAATAGTCAAAAGTCCTCTTGGCAGACCAGGAGGGAGGGAGGGAGGGAGGGAGGGAGGGCACTGGGACAAGTTGGATGCGTTGTTTGGACATAGTTGGATGGGCTCTGGGCTGCAGACTCTCTCACTGCCAAATATTTTGTCTAATAAATGTCGGACTCGTAGAATTCTCTACACTTGAGTGATGAATATGTGTCAACAACGGTTAGTTAAATCTTCTTGAATTGCGTTTGTACATTTTTTTTTTTTTTGGGTCGTGGGGAAGCGTGAATCATTTTCAGAGCGAGACTTGGACGTTTGTTAGCGCGTGGCATTGGCTTCAAAAAGTTTTCCTTCTCTTTTATATGCTTGGTTTTTCGACTTCAAAGTCTACCTCGCATGACAAATGGCAACATTTTCAACGTCAATTTGTCCAGAGCGTAGACGCACCTGAGTATAGTCGTGCTAGCTAAAGAATGTACAATGAAAGGGGAAAATAAGTCTCGCTGGAGTGGAAGTTGCCTTTTTTTGGGGGGCACTTTTTTGTCATTTTTATCAACAAACAACAATAAAATCAAGAACAGACAAAATAGGTACATGATGCCAAGATCAATAATTATGTTTTGCAATATTAAAATGTCTTGGTCTAAGCCCGATCGATGACAATCTTTGCTCCGTCCAAATTAGTTCCGCCCCTGGGCGGGGTCAATGTGGCCCCCGAGCTTTGAGTTTGATACCTGTGTTCTAATTTGTATACTGAGCCACTTGTGGAACTGACCTTTAAAGCTCAATTGATTTTCATTTCAAATTAATTCAAACCACCAGCATTTCTGGCTTTAACGTTCACCTTCAGATATTCATTCAGCCAAAATGTCAACGTTAGCGCCTCGGGCTGGCCGTTCTGGGGTCGAGGGTTTGATCCCAGGTGGGTCTTCCCTCGGCATGTTCTCCACTGGCTTGCGTGGGTTTTCTCCGGGTTGTTTGTCTCCTTGGGTTTCAGAAAATGGATGAACAAATGACAAATGTCATGAATTTCTTTCACTAGCTAGCACGACCGTTCATTTTAGGCGGAAACGAACAAAAAAGAGAGAATTAACGTCCACACATTTTTTTTCCTTTTTTTTCAGGATTCCGACTGGCGTCCTGGCAAAGCAAAACAAAAGTGGACTGTTTATGGGCCGTGAATAATCCGGAGGTCAAAGGTACGCTGGGGGGGATGTGAAGGCAGTAACTTGGGCAAGATGCAAAGTCAAAACATACCTTTTCAATTATTCCAAGTGGAACGGTGAAAAAAGAAAAAAAAAGGGAAAAAAAGGAAAAAAAAAGAAAGAAAAGAAAGAGGCTGCCGTCAGAATGTTTGGCAACATTGCTTTTCTTCTTCCTTTTTGGCAGAGGTGTCAAACCTGAACTAGCATAACGGCCAGCCTATATCAATAAATATGTCATCCACTCATATTATTATTATTATTATTCGTGGTGGAAGAAAAAGAAATGGCATATTATTAATCCCGGTTAAATGGCTCTAATCGCTGAGCAATGTTGTTTCAGAGAGCTTCTTTTAGCATGAAAAATAAGACAGACGCATGTGAGACATTCGAAAAGTAACGCCGTTTGGCCCCGTGCCTTTAGTTTGACACCTACACTTTGAGAATTGGACTCACTTACACGGTTAAGAAATGTGAACAGCAAGTGGCTTTGAGTTTTGTCAGAGGTTACACCAAGCAAGATTGACGCTCACAATGCTATAATCGCTCTTTCTTTTGAGATCTTCCATTCATTCCTACTTTCTTTTTTTTCCTTCTCCCCCTGCCTCACTCACTCTGCCTTCTTTCTTACATTTCACCTCTGGGCGGGCGCTCGCCGCATGAGCTGCTTCCAAGCAAAAAGAACATATATATATTGGATATTGTGTGTGTGTGTGTGTGTGCGTGCGTGCGTGTTTTTGTTCATTTTTCATATACAGTGTATGTGGTTTTTGCAGCTAACAAGAAGCAGTCAAGTGGAGAAGTCTTCAAAATCCAGACAGCAGCGACCTCTGACCTCACTCTTGCACACGGGGAAAGCGTGATGGATAATTTTACATTTTGTTTAAAACAACACCCATACATTAAGTAAGTTCTTTGGGCTCCAGGGAGTAAGGTAGCCGGGGTAGAGCTCAAAAAGGCTTTTTGGTTTCCATGATTCGAACAAATGAGGCACTTTTTTTTTTTTTTTTACACATGGAAAATGTGTTTCTTTTAGGGAAGTGCAATCAGCAAGACAAGTGGGACACTAATGATAATAATCATCAAAAATAGCTACTCGGTGACAAGGTAATCATCTATTCATTCATTTTGGGGACTAAAGAAAGAAATTCAATTAGGTAAAGAATAGGTGAACAGAAATATGTCCAATTCATCTTTAATTATATTTAAAAAAAACTCCATGGTTGAAGTTAGATTCAAAAATATCCTGCATTTACTTAATTGCCAATATCTCTATAAAATTGTTTTATGTTTATATTTATTTAACATTTTATGGGGCCAGTGATTATAAAAAAATATCTGCTACCCCCAACAAGTTAACTGAGTGTCCTGTTAAGGGTTAAAAAAAATCTGTTGCTATTTCGGTTGCCACGCTACGGGTGCGTTTTAAAATGAAGAAACAGTGACTCCTTGAGCAAAACAAGGTGTACTACAATTCAGTGACACTTGACGTCAGCACAGCACGACGTGGACAACGGTGATGGCGAAAAGGGATTCTCTTTCAAAATAAATCTAAGCCTCTTGGCATGTGCATCTAGAAAACATTCAATGCGTTTTAACGAATAAATTTACTTAAATAACAAATAATTTAAAACTATAATATGATTTAAAGCGATACAATTGAGATTTTTGCAACTTCACCATACACCTTTACATTTATTGTGAAGAGACGTTAATGCCGCTGCCTGGCTGGATGCAGGGATTTTCTGGATGAGTTGTATAGAACGAGGCAGCTCATGTAAACAGCCGTCATGGATATCGCCTTTTTCTCTTTCCAATAGACAAATAGGCGCCTTTTCTCTCTGCTTGTGCGCCATTTCATTCCATTTGTTTGACTTTGTATTCATTTATTTTTGCCAAAGCAGGCAAAGGGCGAAGCTAGCTGTCACCAAGCCAGAATCTTCATCAGCTGCGGTAGGAACACCGTTAACGTCCATGTTAGCTAGCTAACGAAGCTCGCTTCTCTTCAACTAATATGGTATATTTTGCTTGTTTCTTTGCTCGACGCTATTTTTCCTCCCAGATTTGACATCATGGCAGAAGGTATCATGAGCAAAGCTGCTACCATGGAGATTCCCATTAACAGCAATGGAGACACTGGGACGCAGCCAGAAGATGACAGTCTGGAACAGGTCCAATTTTGCCATCTATCTTTTGACATTTATTTGTTTTGTAACTCCTATTCCTCCGCATTGCCCCTGGCTTCTCATTCTGCAATGCTGCTTTGACTTACGAGTTTAGTTTAGAGTTGAATTGACCACCAACAAACGTGATTAAAATGTCGCATCCATTCAAAAATCATGTATTTTAGTCATGAAAAATATCAGGTGGAAATAATCGTAACATCGTTTAAGGCAGGCCTATCTGATGATTGGAACTATTTCAAATTGAAAGACCAAAAACCAATGAAGTAACTGCTCAAAAGTCCTATGTTGGGGCATTTTGTAAACCAAGTTATAGTTCAACAAGAATTAATAATGACATTAAAACCAATACACGATTTCTTTGTTTAGCAGGCGGGCTTTGTTTATTACTTAACATGTTTATGAATGTCTGACACATTGTTTTTTTTTTTTTACTCCATTTTAAAAGTATTATATATATTTTAAATACAACGTCTGGGTGTAAAGTGCTAAAGCTCTCCTACAATATTTTCTTCACAGTCCTACTTAATTATTCCAGGTTTTAGGAATAACTTTGTTAGAATTTGGAGGATTGGCTAGCTAATTCATTGACGTCCATCCTTGTTAGCGGCAGTGAAAGGTGACTTTTCCAAACGATGAACTGTTGCTTTTGTATCAGGATTTGCAGCAGGTGATGGTATCGGGTCCAAACCTCAACGAAACCAGCATCGTGTCGGGAGGCTACGGCGGTCCAGCGGGGGGCATCATTCCTACCAGCACCATCAAAGGTACCGTTTGCGACTGGTAAACTGCTTAGTTGGTGACAGACAATGACTTTTGAAATAGCCTTCGGTCACAGCGGAGGAGAACGGCCACGACAATAGAAATGCTAACGGAGATTTAGCGTCAGCATACTTTTGTTGACCTCTAGGCGTATCTCGTAGACCCCGCCATTCGTTTCAACCCTGACTATTTGGACAGAAGACGGGCCCCTGCACCAGGTGCCTGCCCGCCTGCCTTTCACTTCTCAACTTTTCCCTCTTTTGGGGACTTAAGTCCAAAAAAAAATTCTACTTGGATGCCCTCTTACTCGCATGTTTACAGCTGGCAGGGACGCATAGGCCTTAATCCTCACGTTATGTTATATTTGGCCTTTTTGTAATAGTTCCGGATGACTGGAAAATCCTGAAAATATAGATTTAAAAAAAATACATCAAATATCCTGCATCAACATCTCCTGATTTCTCCAAAAAGGAAATCTTCTATATTCCTAGGCATACTTATATTGTCTTACTAGAATTTGGGTTTGGGCCCAACGGAACGGGATTCTCGCTGTTTCCATTTCATCTGGAGTTTCATTCTTCATTTCTGGCCTGCATGAAAAAAAAACCCTGCCTGCCCGCCCGCCACGTGTTGACGTATCGCGTTCCCTCGCCCCCACATCTCTCTTCTCACCCGCGTTCCTCACCCACGCACGCCCATGGCAGACATCCGCATGAAATCCCGAGCCGCCAGCCTGCCGAGCAGCCAATCCGCCGCCGCCGCCAGAGCCGGCCGAGCGTCGCCACCGCCGCCGCTCTCAGGTATGGCGGCTTCATCTCATTAACAACACCTCACTCTCCCTCCCTGGTGTACCACGCTGAAGCACCCCCGTCAGCACTTTTTTTAACAGGCACTATTTCCTTTTTTTTTCTTCCCAGGCTCGTCCAACCACAACACCTGCAACGCCAGTGAGGAAGTATCCCGGGGCGTGGCGGTGGAAAAGCTGGACAGTGTGAAGAAATGGGGGATCAACACTTACAAGGTAATAAGATGCAAAATGAATGAAATGTATATCAGCAATTTTTGCTGTAGTTATTGCATGTTATTGTTTTGAAATCCATTTGAAGACGTCATTTTATATGTCCAGTTAATGACAATGGGTGGATTTATTTGAGCACCTCCCCCCTCCCAATATTGAGTTTGGGCCATGTTTTAAGGAAGATAAAATGAAGAGTCCAATTGTTGTCATTTTATTTGAATCAGTGCACCAAGCAGATGTTCTCGGAGCGCTTCGGGCGAGGCTCCAGGACGGTGGACCTGGAACTGGAGGCCCAGATCGACCTTCTGATAGACACCAAGAGCAAGTACGAGAACATCCTGCGGCTGGCCACCGCCCTCACCGGCCACTTCCAGAGCATGGTGCAGACTCAGCAGGCCCTGGGAGACACCTTCACGGACCTCAGCCAGAAGTCGCCCGAGCTCCAGGTATCGCAGTTGACGAGACGAATTTACCCAGTCCGGCTTGACGCCTCTTCTTCTCAGGACGAATTTGGCTACAACGCGGAAACTCAAAAGCTGCTGTGCAAGAACGGCGAGTCCTTGCTGGGCGCCATCAACTTCTTTGTGTCCAGCATCGACACCCTGGTCAACAAAACCATGGAGGACACCCTCGTGACCATCAAGCACTATGAGAACGCCAGGTAGGATGGGGCGGATGGGGCGGATGGGGCCTCCGGGACAGCCAGCCAGCCAGCCAGCCACCCACCTCTCTGTCCTGCGCTCAGGTTGGAGTTTGACGCCTACCGCTCGGACCTGGAGGAGCTGAGTTTAGGCCCCAGGGACGGCGCCGCCGTGGTCCGCATGGAAATGGCCCAACACGACTACCAAGTCCACCGGGACAAGTACGAGCGGCTGCGCAGCGACGTCACCATCAAGCTCAAGTTTTTGGAGGAGAACAAGGTGGGTGCAATCAAAACACGTGACGACTTTTCGTCAAGCTCCTTGTTGAATCTTTGACCAGAATTGGTGCAGTTAAAGTTCAATTTGATGACATGGACACGTCTCTTGAGCATTGTCCACAAGTTCTCAATGGGGTTTAAGTCTGTCAGGACTTTTTGTGACAGTTGTTTGCGTGTTGTGTGTGTGTGTGGGGCAGGTGAAAGTGATGCACAAGCAACTGCTGCTCTTCCACAACGCCATCTCGGCCTACTTTGCCGGCAACCAGCAGCAGCTGGAACAAACTCTGGTGCAGTTCAACGTCAAGCTAAAGCCGCCCGGCTCCGACAAGCCCTCCTGGCTGGAGGAACAGTGACGGGAAGTAGACGCACGCCGCCGTTAAAAAAAAAAAAAAAATACTAACGTGGCAGAAATTAGCAAAACTGGCGGTCAAGTTTTATTTATACTTTTTATTTTCTCAGTTAGCCTCCGCAGATAGTCCCTTCATTTCAAAGTATATCAAAGTACAGACCTTTCTAGTGGGGGTGGCCGTTGGGGACTTTTCTTTGGGTTTCATATTTTTTGAGGGAGTGGAGTGCAAAGGTTTGTGAAGCGTATGGTCTTTTCTATGACGCCAATCAACTTGAATGGGAATGACTCCATTTTGCGAGATCACCAGCGTCTTAACGTGTCAGCAGATTTATCTCGGCTTATTTGAGGGGGGGGTGGGGTCTCGAACGGACGGCCCGCGAGGGGAATCCGATCCCATCGTTCCGCTTGACGGCGCTCATTCATGCCGCACGTACGTCATGAAATGCTTTCATTTTGATTTCCTATTCTTTCTTACGATCCCTTTCCTTCAATGGCGGGCGGCTAATGACTTAATAAGGGACCTTTAAAATGACCCCAAACCGGCAACCTGGACCCTGTACCCCAAAATCAATATGAAAATGATCTAAAATGTATAAAAAAAAAAGTGATCTAGTCGGCATGAATGCGCCTCGCCAAGCAAACTGATTTTGACACTCCTGATTTATGACATCTTATGTTAGAAATTTTTTTATAATTTGGAGAGAAAATGTATATAGCGGTCGGTATGTATAGCAGTGTCAATCAATCAATAGCGTGCAATCTTAAAACTTTTGGGGTGCCCGGCCAACACACCGGCCGGGAGCGTTCCGTTGGGCTGTTGACAATGAATTCCTCACCAATTCAGCCCGTAAAATGCCATCTGGTTCCGTTTTCAGGACAATGTGTGACCAGCAAGGGTGTCCAAACTAAAGGCGCGGGGAACATTTGGAAAATACCATTCAAAAAAAAACCTTGAGTTGGGCCCGAACACTAAATGGCGCTAGGCACTTATACAATGCATCTGCTTTAATTCAAGATGTTGAAATCAATGTCGGAAATATTATTAATTTTTTTTTCGTCATGGATTAGCCGTCTGTCGCCGTCATTGTTTGGATACTTCAAAAGCCCATGTTTTTTTTTTTTTTTTTTACCCGCCCCTTAAAGTTTGGACACCCGCGCGTCGAAGTAGCCATGTTTCTTTGGACCGTACCGTTTGATCATTGTAAGCGCGTTGTATTTTCACGCCGTTTCCGATGTTGTGGTGCACCCGCAAATAAAAGTCTGATGGATGTTTTGGATTGACCCCCCCAAGAGTCCTTTTTGGAAACGTGTCGGTTCCTCGATTCCATTTGTCAAGCGTCCTCTCCATTCCGATTGGACTGGACGTCTATCGCCCCGTCCATGTGCACTTTTTTGGAGTAACTGTGTCTTTAAAAGTATAATCAATGTCTCTTCTATCTTTTGAAGCCAAGTCATCACGTTGTGATCGCTCCATAAATCCGGCGAGGAGGTTCCGGCACTGATCCTGGGCCGGATGGGTGTGTCTGTCTCCTCCTCCTCCCCCTCCTATTCTTCCTCCTCCTCCTCCTCTTCCTCGTCTCCAGGCAGCAAAGCAAAGTTGCGACACTCTTGTTCAAGTTTCGGCACGAGAGAAGCCGCAATGGAATGAAAAAGGGCAAAGGCAGGAAAACGTCGTCGTTGGAAGACGTAAAAGAAATAGGTGAGTTGCCCTTTTTTTCCCCCTTTCGAAAACTTTATGAGCTTGTCGAGTCATTTCCGTGACCTCCCGTGATGTATTGGCTTTTAGTCACGTTGTTAGCGCTCGCTACATGCTTGACGTACGTTATCACCTATCGAAGATAGAAGTTCCCCCACTTTGGCCCCACCCACCTAACACCCGCATTCTGTTGCTAAAACACACGGTAAATACTAGGCAGTACTCCTTACCTTAACGACTTGATGGTGGAATTTAGTTGAGGCAAATATGCATCCCAAAATGTTCACTAATATGTCCTGTCTAAGGTTAAAAAAGTGCAATTTTTATTTTCATTTATTATCTGTATGTCGTACCTTAAGTCCTATTTTCCAATTTTCTTTAGTTAAGTTTAGCCATCCAACGGTATAGTAAAAGTACAGGTAAATACACTCAAAAATAATTCAACATTTGTGATAATTCAAGTAAAGTTGAGTAAACAATTTCAATAAGAAAAAAAATATATATATATATTTTCAAATCTGTTTGTATTGCTTTTTTTGTCATTTTCTTTTTAAAACTTATTTAATTTTAGCATTTTCCCACTTTTAGCTCAATTACTTTTATTTCTTGTTTAGATTGAGGACGAGTATTTGAGTTTTTTTGGTATTTCTCGGTTGTTACTTTGCACCAGGGCTTGAAACAAAAAAAAGGAGCAAATCAAAGAAAGGTTTAAAGGTTAAAAGGGTGAACTATTGATTGGGACTTTCACAAAGCTCTCATGATTTCATTTAAAAAAGCAATGCCACGCCCACTAACGCTGTCTTTATCCATTTGATAAGCACGTGACTCTTCTTGTGATTAAAAGTTATTCCAGTGGCCATTTTCCCATCAATCAAATTTTACTTCCTATTTTTAACGTCAATTTATAATGACTGTCCCATTATGTTTAATATTATTTATCCACTCCTGCGCCCACTTAAAATCTAAAATTAAGGGGCCAACATGGCTGGGATTGGCTCCAGCACTCCCGCGGACCTTGTCAAGGTATTTCAATGAATCGTTATTACGATAGTAATAAAAATAGGGGTAATCCATGGCTATCGGTCAAACATAGCTTGGAAAAGAAAAATCAATGTGGAAGTCCAAAAATGCGCATTCCTTGTCAGGAATGTTGAAATGTTTATGAAAAGTCCTCCCACTAAATCCTTCCAGAATATTCTAGTGCTCCCATCTAATGTTTTCTGCTCGTTTATGAGTCATTAACGCCACGGTGACCTTTCCCCTCCCTTTTTTTTTTACCCTTTCCGCTGAACAGAAACGCCACCCGCAGCGTCGTTTGGAGCAATTCCCGTGAGAAAAAAAATAATAATCATTGGATCATGACTCTGCCACCAAGTTGAAAACATTCCAATGGAGTCCGGTGAGCCCCCGCCTCCTCCTGCTCTCCCGCCGCCATTACCGCCCCCTCCACCACCCCCTCCACCACCTCCCCCACCCCTTCCGCCACCGCCGCCTCCCGTCCCCGGCGAATCGAGGACGGACCCCCGGTGCGCCAGGATGCGTAACTTCAACTGGGAGACCCTCCCCAAGCACTCGGTGGTGGGCAAGCGCAACGTTTGGACGGAGGACGGGACGGACGGCCAATACCAGTTGGACACCGAGCGCATGGAGGAGCTGTTCAGCCGCCGGCGCAACCGGGAGGCCGCCGCCCTCGCCGGGAGACCCCTGGCCGCCGCCGCCTTTGGACAACCGGTGAGTGAGGGAAACCGGAAAAAAAAAATCATAATTCATAACAGAAAAACAATATCTCAAAGTAGTGAAGACGCAATAATGGAGGGATCTCTGTAGTCCCAAACCAATTGGAAGTTACCTGTAAATGCCCTCAAATCATCACAAATAGACAAACAAAAATCCAAAATTGACAGAAAGTGACCTGTAAGTAGCTCAAAATGACAACACACGGCTATCGATAGAGGTCCAAAGAACTTCATCTGTCTGCGTCAAATGTTATATAAAATGGAGCTAGGAATTATCTAAGGCTGTAAAAAAATAAAAATGAAGGTGCAACACCGGACATAATAATGGTAAACACACGTCATCTTGCTTCACACGTTGCCTGCCTGCCTGCTTGCTTGTTTGCCCAAGGTTTGCTTTGTGCTGCTGTCATAGGACACATTTATCTTGTGTACAGTTAAGGATGAAAAAAAAAAAAAAACATTCCAAAGGCCTCAAGTAGTAGAAGTTGTTGTTGTTCTTGTGGACACACACACTTTACAGTCCTACTCTGCCCTCATTGGCCAAACCGTGGATATTATCTCAAATCAAATCAGCACTTTTAGTATTACATTAACACGCAAAGTCCATTAGACCAACATTAAATCAAGAAAAATGTTTAGAATTTCCTTAGAAAATGTTCAAACCAGTAAAAGCAAACCCAT
Organism: Stigmatopora nigra; assembly: GCF_051989575.1. NCBI lineage: Eukaryota > Metazoa > Chordata > Actinopteri > Syngnathiformes > Syngnathidae > Stigmatopora > Stigmatopora nigra. The sequence goes on along the minus strand of NC_135515.1, from coordinate 347,252 downwards.
TTCCCAACGCTCGCGAGGGTGCTTTAACTGAGTACATTTTCATCCAATGTTTTTCTTGATTTGTCCTTTCTTTGGCCAGGTGAGCGTCCTGAACGCCAAGAGGAGCATGAACATTGGCATTTTCCTCAAGCAGTTCAAGCGGTGAGTCACTCAGTCGGTCGGTCGATTGGTCGCTGACGTTGGCGTGACAATAGCAGTCACGCCAGCGCTGGCGTTCCGGCATGCCCCGTCTCGTTTCCACGTGCTCCCCTTTCAATTTGTTTTTATGCACTGGGTGATGTGAACCAAAATTCCGCTTAAGTCCATACTTATGCACTATTTTGTCTCAACTTCAAATGAAGTTTTGTGTTGTCTTGTTGCTTTTGTCCTTAACTGCGATAATGTAGGGATGACTAGTAGTAGTAATCGGGGATTGTGTTAGACGTCCACTCGATAGAGCTGTGCTAAGGATGAACTAATATTGATCATATCTAAAGCGCACTGGTCAATATTTATACTTTTATATTGCAGAAAATTCGGTACAAGATTCCTTGATAACTAGTCTGACGTGATCTTGATCTATCCACAGGCCGGTGAGCGATCTGATTAAGGAAATCCAAGATGGAAACGCCCTGGCTTTCCCTCCTGGGAAACTTCGAGAGTTGGCAAAACTGCTGCCAGATGACGGGGAGGTATTTTTTACCGTGTTGTTAAATCTTCATGGCACACGCGTTGATGTTCTACACAACATATTTGGGAAGACCATTTTCAACATCTTAGTTAAAACACGCTGGACGCTAAATTGTCACCACTCACTCATTGTCTTTTCATTTTGTCAGCTCAAGGATCTCCTCAAATTTGACGGCGACCAATCGGCCCTCCCGGATGCGGACCTCTTTATGCTGATGCTGGTTCAGATCCCCCAGTGAGAACTCTAGGCTTTTCCTTTGGAACCTTCCTTCCGGGTTGGATTTCAATTCCTATTCTCTGTTCTTTTTTTTTTGCAGGTACGAAAAGCGTCTGAGTAGCTTGGTCCTCAAGGAAGAGTTTTTCCCTTTCATGGCCGAGATGAGAGACTTTATCGCCACTTTGAAAGCTGCGGGAAATGGTACCCTTGTTTTTTATTCTACCAACAAATAGCGGTAGCTGGACTTGGGATTTGTTTCAGAAGTGCTTTCATATTTTCATTTAAAACCTTTAAAAATGTCCAAAGTGCATTCAGGGTTCACTTTTTTGGGGCCCTTAACCAAGAAAGAATAAGGTTTTGTCTTTTGTAAATTCCAATTCTTTTATATCCTGAGATGTTTGTAAGTAGAGGTGGCGCTGTACTTTGCGCCGAGCTAACTCTTCCCGCTTGTGTTGTTCAGAACTTTTGGATTGTGACAGTCTGCACGCTGTCATCCGATTGGTTCTCAAGACCGGAAATTACATGAATGCTGTGAGTGAGTGATTCAATGGTAGAAAATAGTTGTGGGCGGGCGAGGCTCGTCCGGGCGGCACGTTAGCCGTGTCTTTTTCTGGTCGGCAGGGCGGCTACGCGGGAAGCGCCGTGGGCTTCCGGATGGCCTCCCTGCTCAAGTTGGTGGACACCAAAGCCAACAAACCCGGGATGAATCTCATGCACTACGTGGTGATGGTAAGTGTGCCAAACGGGAACCATTGCTTTCCTTCCTTTTGGGGTTCTGGGAAAAAAAACCAAGAGACTTTGTTGTACTTCCGCAGCAAGCCCGGAACGCCGACCCGTCGCTTCTCGGCTTCCCCAAAGAACTGGCGCACATTAAAGCCGCTGCAAGGTAAGCGCAAGACTCCCCGGACAGAAATGGCGAGCAGCTCTTGGGCCTAAACCATCAACGCTAATAGCTCATTTCCACTTTTGTTTTTTCTTTCAGAATCAACCAAAGCGAAATCGAAGCAGAGTTTGATCGACAAGTCCAAAAAGTGAGCGACGCCGCGGCCAACACGTCCCAGCAGGAAGACCTGAAGGCTCAGATGGAGGATTTCCTCAAGGTGACCCGGGCCACTCCAAGTAGGCGCGGCTTTTTTCCGGCTGAGCTAAAGCTCCCCGCCGCTCCCGGTTTAGGACGCCCGGGCCTGCTTGGACCGGGTGGAAGCCGACCTCCGGGAACTCCGGGCCACCGGCGACGCGGTGGCGCAGTACTTTTGCGAGGACCCCGGCAAGTTCAGCCTGGAAGAATCTTGCTGCGTCTTTGACTCCTTTTGCGAAAGATTCCTGCGAGCCATGCAGGTCAGAGCCGTGCCTGGTCGTGCCTGGTCGTGCCTGGTCGTGCCGCGACGTGTCGGAGGAAAGAATTTTAAAGGCGACCTGACAAGGTTTTTTTTATTTATTTATTTTTCCCCCATAGGAGAACACGGCCCGGGAGGTGGCGGAGGTCAAGCGCCGTCACCGAAACCGTCTGCAGAGCGTGGCCAAGCGCCGATCCACGGCCACCTGCTCCGTCAGAGACAAAGAAATGGAGGGCATCGCCTTGGAGTCCGTCCTGCAGGGCTTCCTGACCCATCGGCTCCAGAGGAGGAGGTCCGCTCGACCCGCCTCCGCTCACGGGAGCCCCCAACCCGGGTGTCCCCAGTCCGGTAGCCTCTCCGAGATGAGCTCCGGGCCGGACGCCCCCGAGGCCAAACGGCTGGAATCCTTGAAGAACGCCGCCAAGAAAGGATGGAATTCGGCGGGGGAACTCACCGGGACGCCTGGCCCACAGACGGGCGGTATCGCGGACGTGGCCCCGGAAACGGACAACCGAGAAGAGCTCGACAACGGTGCCCAGAGTCCACCGGTCTCCGTGGACGAGGACCGTCTCCCCGAGGAAGAGGCTCAGAAACTGCGCGAAGTCTCCAAGAAGGTCTTGCTCTACCAGAGTAACCGAGGCAGCGTGGAGTTCTCTGAGCAAAAGCCCATATCGCCCCAAACGTCCAGCCCTCCCACCCGCCACAGGACTTTGGACCTGGAGACGGACCGTTACCCCGGAGACCCCTCCAACGAGGACCTGGTCCAATTCCTGCTCAACTCGCCGCCGCCGCCGCCCTCCAAGCGCAACATTCCACGCAGGCACACGCTACCCGTCAAAGTCCAGAAGAAAGAGGAATGCCAGGGAGAAGACGAATGCCCGCGGCGGCTTTTCCATCTGGCTGCCGCGGACGGCGGCCCGGAGAGCACGCGGCCGTCCCGACCGGTGGCCGACTTTGCCGACCTACCTCAAAAAGTACACCCTCCGCCCGCCGAGAGCGACGGGGACGGTCGAGACCAGTGGCGGAACCGCCGGGAGAACGGAGAAGTCCAGAGTTCGCCGGGTTCGCCGGCCCAGTCCGAGTCGGGCGGATTTTTTTTTGGCTTTTGGAAGCGCCTGGGCGATTTCGGAAGGCCGCAGACCGGCAAGGAAAAGGCCCCCAGGGTTGTGGGGACCGACGTGTGAGGCCCTTGGCCAATTCAAAAACAATCTCGGAGCCAAGGGTTCTCATCCGCTCGGTCGGTATTGCTGCTTTTGATCGGAGGGCATTTTTATGGCAAGTCCTGTCCTGTTGATTTGAAGTCACTTGCTCTTCCTTGGGGGGCATTCCTCATCACTTTCTGTTCAGTCACCCAAAATGTACATTCTTTTAAAATGGCTAAATATTTTTGGAAATCTGAAATGATAGAATGGAACTTAATGTTTACTTTTTTTTTTAAATTAAAAAAAATAAGGACCCCCCCCCCCTTTTTTTCCTAAATTAAATGCCATGTCATTAAAAATCCAAAATATAAGAAAATATTTAAATATACCCTCCGTAACGGTCTTGCGGAGATCACGATTATGACTTAAAGGCCAAAACAGAGAAGGTGAAAAAATGGATCCATGGTGAAGTACTTGATGAGAAGCGTAAGTGGACGTTGTCGAAGGTGTTGATGTGAAAAAAAACTGAGAAATGAGAAAATATGTTGGCATAAAGAATGGTTAAGTATGTTGCTGGAAGGTTAATGAGGCGGGAAAGGTTAGTCAAAAAACACAGAAAGATCTAGAACAGGGCACTCAATGTGTCCTTTTTAAAAGGTGGCACTGTTCAAATTATATTTTATTTTTATTCGTAATGTTGCACACTTCCAATCATTTCTATGCCACGATAATCAATATAGGGAATGGTATCGCATGGCGGAAGAGCCTTACGCTTACCGTTATTGTTTTATTTGTTTTTGTTCCCCAGTGACGTCGTCAGATGAGTTGTGGCTCACCAACAATTGTGCCTTTGTTTTGTTTTCCTTTTAGGTGGGGGGCATTGTGGGGGCTTAACTGGGTCAGTGTTACAAAGACGGTCTGTCAATTCAGGCCTCCTTGTGTTGACGTTTCAACAGACAAACACCTGCAAGCTTACAAATGGAACCATAAGAAGCCTAGTATAGTACGTTGGGATTTGATACTTTTATTTATTTTTCCCCCACTGTCACTGCCAACAGCTTGTCTTTTTTTAGGGCCTCAAAACTGTTGACATGTTACATTAACAGGTGCTTATTTTGTTCTCTATTTTCCTTACCGGATCCTCATTGTTTTTGGTTTCAGATCAATTAAAACACCATTTATACCCCAGTTTGACTTAAATAGTCATATTTCCCCCCATCCTTTGGCTAGTGCAACTCATTCATTTTTCTGGCCCGCTTCCCTTGGCAAAAGGGTGCTGAAGCCCACTACGGGGCACATCCAACCAATTGCAGGCAGGGCACAATGACCCTGTATTCATCCCTGATGGTCTTTTGTGGGATGCAACAAGAAAACTAGGTAGAAACGCAGTGAAAAATCCCCTAAAGCTAAACATCATCCGCCATTTTGGCTCATGAAATCCCCAGTGAGTCCGAGTCGTACGGCTCGGTAGGAGTCACCTTCACGTCATCTACGGCGGCCATGTTGGCGCTGCGGAGGCAGTCTCCGTGGCAACGAGGCAGGGATAGCTGGCTCAAGCCTCCTCCCTCCCTCCCTCCCCCCATCGGAATGGTCTCTATTGGAACCTTGATTTTAATTTGTTTTTGCCTCTTTATAATCTCTGAGCTAGAACGAGCTAACCTCCCTCCTTTGTCCTTTTAAGGTGGAGTCTTCAGCAAGAACCCCCTTTCCTCTTTTTAGCCCCCCACCCCCCTCTCCCTTCCCCTTTTTTTGTTATTGTTGCATCATCACCAGCACTCTGACTGTCTGTACCGCTGGCCTAGCCCCTCCCTCCCTCCTTCGCTCCCTCCCTCCCTTTCCCGTCTGGCCCACTGTAGCCCCGCCCACCGTGATTTGGACCAATGCGGCAAAGAGGCCCCGCCCGTCGTCTCCTCCCCGACAGACCGTGCCCTTCCTTCCTTCCTTTCCCTTTGCTTTCCTTTGCCTCGCCTTCCTTTCCTTTCCCCTCCTGGCTTTCCGTGCACGGTTTTGGACTATTGGACAGAGTGCTACAATGGCGGTGGTTCTCCCGGTGGGTCCGCAATGCTGACGCCTCGGTCTTGGTCTCGTTCTCGGCCTCAATCCTCCGTTTGTGCTCGTCCCGCCGGCGTGATTTCACGTGAGTACTCCTCCGCATACTCCCATTGCTCGCTTCTTTTTTTTGTTGTTGCCGTTTTCCGGCTAGCGGTCCGTCCGACTCGGAATAACGGGCTGCGTCCAAGGCTTCCCGTTTTCGGGGAGGGGGTGTAAAGGGGCATTTAGAAGCAGGTGTGCCCCTTTGCTGCAGTCTGGGGGGGGGACGCGGGGCACGTGCCGCTGGTGAGTCAGCTTTTTTCGCTTATGTCAAAACGGGGAGCTTTTTTGGGGGGGGGGGGGGGGGGCTCATTTAGGATGAAAGCGATGGTTCCGATACCGATTATTGGCCTTTGGCATCCGTGCAAGCCCGAAGGACTACTTGGCATCAGTGGTTCCGAGTTCGAGTGCATTGGTGTCAAAGTAATGGGGCTGGGGCCTTTGTGTGGTCCGCCGCCTTATTTGGTGCGGGCCCATAAATATATCAAATTCAAATGAAGAATAGAGATGATATTGATTCTTTTCTCAAATTCTGATATTAAAGAGGCAAAAATATTTGGTATAATATAAGATACAAACATTTCCTTTGTTCTTTCCCTTTTTGATGAAAAACTTTGATTTCAAAAAAATCCCAAACACATGAGAATATTTGCCCAAAAAGAGCATTTAGAGGAATTTGAATGTCCCTCAATGGAAGCAGTTCTTTCCAGCGCTAACTGAAATGAGCAAAAATCCTGTGAGAGGTCACGGGACGATTGGACTCTGTCTTTGTTGTCTCAACGCCGCCCGAAACGCTGAGTGGCGCATTTGTGGGCTTTAGTCTGACGCCGAGCGATGAAAAGGACGCACGCGCCCGTGGTTGAAGTCAGCCACTTTTTGGGATGCCCTTTTTACATCACGTTACGTCACATGGCGGCCTTTCTCCCCTCCCCCTTCCTGGTTTTCAAATTGAATACTGCTCAACTTTGACATTAACCTCACTGTAAAATATGAGGCATAACGCGACGAGAGGCGTTTTTGCTGCCACGTCATTAATCTCGGCACACAGCTGGTGGAAACGCATCCCCCAGCGGCGCTCTATATTTAAACATTGTCGTGCGCGTCGTCGTCGTCGTCGTCTTTTGCCACACAAAAGCTCATTTTGTGGCCGGATCGAGTCAAAATGGCTAAAAAGCAGAACGGGCCGTGCTAACGCTAGCTTTGTGTCTTTTGAGGAAGAGCCGTTCTTCACGTGAACTTCTTGGAATGCGGCCTGTTTATCTAATGACTTTGGAAATCACGCTCGCTCATCCTCGGAAACATTTCTATTATCGTCAGTCGTCACCTGATTGCGGAAGCAAATGTTACAATGCTGTGATCGAAACGTACAACATATTTACTTTCGTGTTTTAGGGTCACCTTTTTTCTAAATGTACTTTTGCACGAATGTTGCGCAGGTGAGGCATTTGTCGGCTGGAAGTTGGTCAGCGGCGGCGGCGGCGGGCTCCATGGCCAAGCGCGAGAGCGGCGGTAGCAGTCCGGTGGTGCGGCAGATCGACAAGCAGTTTCTGGTGTGCAGCATCTGCCTGGATCGCTACCACAACCCCAAAGTGCTGCCCTGTCTGCACACCTTCTGCGAAAGGTACAACAAAAATGGGGGAAAATGGGTGCAAAATGGACAATTCCATATGATGAATATCAGTGACACCATGTTTTCATAGAATTTCACTCATTTTCCGCCATTGACAATTTAATCGCTTGACAAAAACAAATCATGGAAGACAATGCAAAACAAAAACAATAGTCCGCCATTTTGAGAAAAAAAAAGCTTGCTGTTCAAATGATTAGGGCCACGTTTCCAACGATTTATGCCATGAAAGTAAGGTTTCAATTCAGGCTTTAGGGATTTTCGGGGGGGGGGGTATTAAGGTATTAAAATCTTGTCATTTTGCTGAAATCTGAGCTAAACCCGCCCGCTCGCCCGGTCTTTTTCAAATTCTCCCGTGGGCAGATGTCTCCAGAACTACATCCCGCCGCAGTCCCTGACGCTGTCGTGTCCCGTGTGCCGCCAGACGTCCATCCTGCCCGAGAGGGGCGTGGCGGCCCTGCAGAACAACTTCTTCATCACCAACCTGATGGAGGTGCTGCAGCGAGAGCCCGAGTGCAGCCGACCCGAAGCCCGTAACGTGCTGGAGACGGCCAGCGCCGCCGCCGCTTGTCAGCCCCTCTCGTGTCCCAACCACGAGGGAAAGGTGAGTCGGCCATTAAACGTAATGAGGAGAGGAGAGTAGTTCATCGATTGCTCTTGTGCGCCCCCCGCAGGTGATGGAGTTCTACTGCGAGTCGTGTGAGACGGCCATGTGTCTGGAGTGCACGGAAGGCGAGCACAGGGAGCACGTGACCGTGCCGCTCAGGGACGTCCTGGAGCAGCACAAGTCGGCGCTCAAGAACCAGCTGGACACCGTTCGCAACAGGTGGGCACAAAATGGCCACCCGCCGCCTCTGACGTCACGCAGTTTCCTCCTTTTCTTTTGGACCATACTTTGTTTTTAGGTTAAAAATGCTTTTAAAAAATGCAGATATTTTTGTAAAAAACAAAGTTTTCTTCTGAGTGCGACAGCTTCAGTTTGGAGACGTTTTACGGCGGGCTGTCATGAACAGGCATTTTTTTTTTTTTTGCCTTTTCAGACTCCCTCAGTTGACGGCGGCCGTGGATCTGGTGACGGAGATCTCCAAACAGCTGACGGAGCGCAAGGAGGGGGCGGTGACGGAGATCCAGGCCACCTTCGAGGAGCTGGAGAAAGCCCTGCGCCAGCGCAAGGAGGCCCTGGTGGCCGAGGTGGAGAACATGTGCGCCGCCAAGCAGAAGGTGCTGCAGGCCCAGCTCAGCTCGCTGCTCAGGGGCAAAGAGAACATCCAGAGCAGCTGCGACTTCACCGAGCAGGCGCTCAGCCACGGCAGCGCCGCCGAGGTCCTGCTGGTCCAGAAGCAGATGGGCGAGAGGGTGGGCGCCCTGGCGCGACAGGCTTTCCCCGACCAGCCTCAGGAGAACGGACACCTGGAGTGTCAGGTGGGGGTCATTCCAAAACTTTGAGCTGTAATACCAGTGTTTGTCCGCCAGAGGGCAGAAAGCCGTCGCTTAATAAGAGGAATTCCAAATGAGCAAATGCATCTCCTTTTTTTTTTTGTGTCATTAACGTCAGGTGGAGACGGACGGCTTGAGGCGCTCCATCCAGAACCTGGGCGTGCTGATCACCACGGGGGCGGTGGGCCACACCAGCGTGGCCACCGGCGAGGGCCTGCGCCACGCCCTGGTGGGCCAGCCCACCGCCGTCACCGTCACCAGCAAGGACAAGGACGGCGAGCTGGTGCGCACGGGCAACGCCTGCCTGCGCGCCCGCATGGTCTCGGCCCAGGGGGCGGAGGCGGCCCGCCCCGAGGTGGCCGACAACAAGAACGGCACCTACGAGGTGGCCTACACGGCCCGGGCCGAGGGAGAGTTTGTCTTCTCGCTCATGCTCTACGGGCAGCACGTGCGCGGCAGCCCCTTCCGCCTGCGCGCCGTCAAGCCCTGCGACGTGCTGCAGTCGCCCGACGACGTCAAGAGGCGGGTCAAGTCGCCCGGCGGCGGCGGCGGGGGCGGCCACGTCCGTCAAAAGGCCGTCCGGAGGCCCTCCAGCATGTACAGCACCACCAAGAAGAAGGAGAATCCCATCGAGGACGAGCTCATCTACAGAGTGGGTCAGTATCAACGCCAGTGACTTGAATGATTGTATTACAATGGTAAAAAAATGAAAAAAATTAAGATCAATTTCATTAATTTAAAAAAAAGCTGATCAAAATTTGACTTAATTTTAAAAATACCAATAAAAAAATGACCTTGATCCGTTCCAATTGAAATACAGAATACTTCCTGAAATACTATGAATAGTCAACCAAGAAAAATGTTTTTAAAAATCCGACATTTGTTTTTGTGCGGGACAGGGACACGAGGTCGCGACAAAGGCGAGTTTACCAACCTGCAGGGCATCTCGGCCTCCAACAACGGCCGCGTGGTGGTGGCCGACAGCAACAACCAGTGCATCCAGGTGGCGCCCTACTCCACAAAAGCCCCTCCAAGCGCCGGTCCAGGTCCACTTGGGACGCTCCTCCCTAACTCCCGCGCCCTCCTTCAGGTCTTCTCCAACGACGGGCAGTTCAAGATGAGGTTCGGGGTCCGGGGCCGCTCCCCCGGCCAGCTGCAGCGCCCCACGGGGGTGACGGTGGACGTGAACGGCGACATCGTGGTGGCCGACTACGACAACCGCTGGATCAGCATTTTCTCCTCGGACGGAAAGTTCAAGGTGAGGCCACGAGAGGGCGCTTAAAATGATCGATCTATATTATGGCCATCCGAAGATAACGAGTATGTGTTTTTTTTTTTAAATTTTTTATGGCAGAGCAAAATCGGAGCGGGTCGTCTGATGGGTCCGAAAGGCGTGGCCGTGGACAAGAACGGACACATCATCACGGTGGACAACAAGGCCTGTTGCGTTTTCATCTTTCAGGCCAACGGCAAGCTGGTCACCAAGTTCGGAGCCAAGGGGACTTCCGATCGACATTTTGCAGGTAGCCCTCCTTCAAACGACCACGTACAAAAGTCAAAAACATACAATGTTTATACACTTCATTTTGAATACAGTTGTTGATTTGGTGTTAGCGTCATCATGTCTGACTTTTTTCTTCTTCCGTCTACTTTCCTCTTAGAGAAAAGTGGCGCAAATGTGGCCCTGGAGCAAAAGCTGACCAAATCGGGCCCAGTTTTCAGTGAGTCCATTTGAGCCGGCCGGCCACTTGCCCGGTCCTGGAAATCAACCACCGTCCTTTCCGTTCTCTCAGGTCCTCATTTTGTGGCCGTCAACGGCAAAAACGAAATCATCGTGACCGACTTCCACAACCACTCGGTCAAGGTACCTTCCTTTTCTGCGGCGTCCCGCCTGGTTCCTTCCTGGCGTCTCCCGACGACCGTTTTCCGTCGTCTCCGCCCCCACTCAGGTGTACAACGCCGACGGCGAATTTCTCTTCAAGTTCGGCTCGCACGGGGAGGGCAACGGTCAGTTCAACGCCCCCACCGGAGTGGCCGTCGACTCCAACGGGAACATCATCGTGGCCGACTGGGGAAACAGTCGGATACAGGTTAGAGAAAGATTCCAATTTCTATCGGTGACAGACACGGCAAGCAGCACGGAGGCTCGTGTCTGGCTATCCAGCTAGCACCGTGATGCTTTGAGCTCAAACGAGAAAAGAAAATAGCGCCTCTTTTGAGTGTTTGCCAAACTTTGGCCCATCTTTGGCTCTCTCAGGTGTTTGACAGCTCGGGCTCCTTCCTGTCTTACATCAACACCACGGCGGACCCCCTGTACGGCCCCCAGGGACTGGCCCTCACCTCCGACGGCCACGTGGCGGTGGCCGACTCGGGTAACCACTGTTTCAAGGTGTACCGCTACCTGCAGTAGACCCAACCGCGGCCTATTAAGGGCCCACTTAAAGGGCCGCGCGCACGGATAAAACAAGGTGCGTGCGTCGAGTAGCCTGGAGTATTTGAGCGGCCACATCCGCTTCATTTCTGTAAATAGTCCTCGTCGGTTTGGAGACGTGCGGCGCTCGCACTCAAAAGAAAAGGCAAATTCTGCCAAGAATCGACGCTATTATTGTAGGAAAGGGAATTCTGACGTGGTGTGAGGACTTTTCTGACCTCTGTGACATTGACCTTTGACCAAATTGTAGAACAAACATTGCCATAAACCGGACTATTTTATGTAAAAATGTCATTTGACAATACGGATGGCGGCGAACCAGTTAAACCGTCGCTCGCCTCCAACTCCATTCCGTCAAAATCTGACGTCGTATTGGGTTTTCTTTTGGGTGGGCGCCGCCTCTCCAGTCGCTTCACGTCGCTTCACGTCGCTTTTTTTTTTTTTTGCCATAGCAGAAATAACAAGATGTCTGCCACCTTGTACTTAGTGTACATAGCCAAATGTGTATTATCGTGTACATAAATTAGACCCCGACGTGCTTTTCTAAGCCGTAGTAGAAGAATAATATTTATTGCATTTTAAGCAGCACAACAAGCATTTTTTTGGTCACTTTTTTTGCTTTTGGGGGATTTAGAAAATGAGGAAGCGGACAGAGGAAAAGCTTATTTATTTCTTCTTTATTTTTTATTTTTACACTTTATTTTGTTTAATTGATGTGCTTTTTCTCCTCATCGGCCTTTGTAATTTTTTGTGTATTTATTTGAATATGTAAGGACATGTCATCTTTTAATTCATTGGATATGATTGACGGAGATACACGTCCATTTCATTTATGACGTCTACGGAAGTCAATGAGACTGAATCGTGTGCCAAACCTTACCTTGTTAATATATGAGTAGATTCAAATATGCTTCTTTTTTTTTAGGGCATGTGGTTTGCACCTGTGATCTAAATAGAATTCCACTCAATTGCTCTTTGTGATATACTTGTCTCACCAAATACATCAATTGCTTAATTTGTAATAAATATGCACAGGTAATAAAAGCACATGGTTACTACCTAAAAGCCTGAACTTTGTTGTCATTTTTAAAAATGTTTAACTATGACAATAACTTTAAGAGGGCCACTTTTCAATTTGGATTTTTAATCACAGTAAATAATATGATGATCTGATCTACCTTATATACTACAAAACAAAACCGACTTTCCTAGAATGTGTTTTTGATTTCCTCCCACACTTGTCATTGTGATGGGTCATCCAATCAGCTGCCTCGCGGGTTACTGTCCACCTGTTTTCTATGCCGACGTCACTTTCCTTAGTTCCCATCCTTTCTTCCGGCCTTCCGGTAAGTATTGCCATGCTTTCTCTTTGTTTCTTTTCATATTAATGCAGTGCTTCTAAATTGTTTTCTGCTCCGCTAAAACGATGAAATAAGCGTTTTTCGCCCCCTTAACTCTCCCGCGATTGGCGATAGTCTAATTTTTGTCTACAGTTCCAAGTAAACTCGTAAATAAGATTCCACTATCCTTGTGAAAAAAAACGCAGAGAGTGAACGCGCCACTGCCGTCTAGCGAGTGAATGTGCAATTACACTCTGTTGCTATTGGAATGAAAAAGTAGGCGGTTCCAAGGCTTCGCCTTGCCTTAATAATAATTATAGTAAGACTTTTTATTTTAAATTACCGCGACGACAACACAAATCAAGTCAATGACGACGACAATGCCTATGTCTGATTTTCATTTTTTTTTTTCATTTAAGGCTTTTAGATTCAAAAGACGACATAGTATAGTAAGTCTTTTTACTTCAAAAAACGACATAGTATAGTAAGGCTTTTTCTCTTCAAAAACGACATAGTATAGTAAGGCTTTTTTATTCAAAAAAACGACATAGTATAGTAAGGCTTTTTTTTTCGAAAAAACGACATAGTATAGTAAGGCTTTTTTTTCGAAAAAACGACATAGTATAGTAAGGCTTTTTACTTCAAAAAACGACATAGTATAGTAAGGCCTTTTTACTTCAAAAAACGACATAGTATAGTAAGGCTTTTTACTTCAAAAAAACGACATAGTATAGTAAGGCTTTTTACTTCAAAAAACGACATAGTATAGTAAGGCTTTTTACTTCAAAAAACGACATAGTATAGTAAGGCTTTTTACTTCAAAAAACGACATAGTATAGTAAGGCTTTTAGATTAAAAAAACGACATAGTATAGTAAGGCTTTTTTATTCAAAAAACGACATAGTATAGTAAGGCCTTTTTACTTCAAAAAACGACATAGTATAGTAAGGCCTTTTTACTTCAAAAAACGACATAGTATAGTAAGGCTTTTTACTTCAAAAAACGACATAGTATAGTAAGGCTTTTTACTTCAAAAAACGACATAGTATAGTAAGGCTTTTTACTTCAAAAAACGACATAGTATAGTAAGGCTTTTTTATTCAAAAAAACGACATAGTATAGTAAGGCTTTTTTCTTCGAAAAAACGACATAGTATAGTAAGGCTTTTTTCTTCGAAAAAACGACATAGTATAGTAAGGCTTTTTACTTCAAAAAACGACATAGTATAGTAAGGCTTTTTATCGCAAAAAAACGACATAGTATAGTAAGGCTTTTTATCGCAAAAAAACGACATAGTATAGTAAGGCTTTTTATCGCAAAAAAACGACATAGTATAGTAAGGCTTTTTATCGCAAAAAAAACGACATAGTATAGTAAGGCTTTTTCTCTTCAAAAACGACATAGTATAGTAAGGCTTTTTTATTCAAAAAAACGACATAGTATAGTAAGGCTTTTTTTCCGAAAAAACGACATAGTATAGTAAGGCTTTTTTTTTTCGAAAAAACGACATAGTATAGTAAGGCTTTTTTATTCAAAAAACGACATAGTATAGTAAGGCTTTTTTATTCAAAAAACGACATAGTATAGTAAGGCTTTTTATCGCAAAAAAACGACATGGTATAGTAAGGCTTTTTTTTCGCAAAAAAACGACATAGTATAGTAAGGCTTTTTACTTCAAAAAACGACATAGTATAGTAAGGCTTTTTACTTCAAAAAACGACATAGTATAGTAAGGCTTTTTCTCTTCAAAAACGACATAGTATAGTAAGGCTTTTTTATTCAAAAAAACGACATAGTATAGTAAGGCTTTTTTTTCGAAAAAACGACATAGTATAGTAAGGCTTTTTTTTTCGAAAAAACGACATAGTATAGTAAGGCTTTTTACTTCAAAAAACGACATAGTATAGTAAGGCTTTTTATCGCAAAAAAACGACATAGTATAGTAAGGCTTTTTATCGCAAAAAAACGACATAGTATAGTAAGGCTTTTTATCGCAAAAAAACGACATAGTATAGTAAGGCTTTTTATCGCAAAAAAAACGACATAGTATAGTAAGGCTTTTTCTCTTCAAAAACGACATAGTATAGTAAGGCTTTTTTATTCAAAAAAACGACATAGTATAGTAAGGCTTTTTTTTTCGAAAAATCGACATAGTATAGTAAGGCTTTTTTTTTTCGAAAAAACGACATAGTATAGTCAGGCTTTTTACTTCAAAAAACGACATAGTATAGTAAGGCTTTTTATCGCAAAAAAACGACATAGTATAGTAAGGCTTTTTATCGCAAAAAAACGACATGGTATAGTAAGGCTTTTTACTTCGAAAAACGACATAGTATAGTAAGGTTTTTTTTTTGCAAAACAACGACATAGTATATAGTAAGGCTTTTTTTCGCAAAAAAAACGACATAGTATAGTAAGGCTTTTTATCGCAAAAAACGACATAGTATAGTAAGGCTTTTTTTTTCGCAAAAAAACGACATAGTATAGTAAGGCTTTTTTTCGCAAAAAATCGACATAGTATAGTAAGGCTTTTTATCGCAAAAAACGACATAGTATAGTAAGGCTTTTTTTCGCAAAAAAACGACATAGTATAGTAAGGCTTTTTATCGCAAAAAACGACATAGTATAGTAAGGCTTTTTTTTTCGCAAAAAAACGACATAGTATAGTAAGGCTTTTTTTTCGCAAAAAATCGACATAGTATAGTAAGGCTTTTTATCGCAAAAAACGACATAGTATAGTAAGGCTTTTTTTCGCAAAAAAACGACATAGTATAGTAAGGCTTTTTTTTCGCAAAAAAACGACATAGTATAGTAAGGCTTTTAACTACAAAAAACGACATAGTATAGTAAGGCTTTTTTTTTCTCGAAAAAACGACATAGTATAGTAAGGCTTTTTTTTTCGAAAAAACGACATAGTATAGTAAGGCTTTTTACTTCAAAAAACGACATAGTATAGTAAGGCTTTTTTTTTCTCGAAAAAACGTCATAGTATAGTAAGGCTTTTTTTTCGCAAAAAAACGACATAGTATAGTAAGGCTTTTAACTACAAAAAACGACATAGTATAGAAAGGCTTTTTTCTTCGAAAAAACGACAGAGTATAATAAGGCTTTTTTTTTCTCGAAAAAACGACATAGTATAGTAAGGCTTTTTTTTCGAAAAAACGACATAGTATAGTAAGGCTTTTTACTTCAAAAAACGACATAGTATAGTAAGGGTTTTATTTGTTAAAAATGACAATGTATAGTAAGGCTGTTTTCTTTAAAAATACAAAAACCACTGTGAGGCATTTGAGCAATAATATATTTGACTTTATTATATACATAATGAATGAATGTTGGCTTCTGGCTCATCCTCACAAGGTTCATGTGCGTCCAAGATATTTGTTGAATGTAAGTGGCAGCATGGAGCAAATGTTCACGCCTTTTCTTCTTGTTTGTTGACAGACTGCTACTGACCGGCGCCCCCTGGATTGCACCTTCATCCAGGAGTCTCCAGCACCCCTGTGAGCGAAGGCTGACACGCTCATGTCAGGATGAGGGTGACTGGCAGAACAACGTCACCATGAAGACTGAAAAGAATGTGATGTAGAGATGTATGTTAATACATGTTTTAATGTACCATACATTGTAAAAAAAATAAGAAAGTGTATGCGACCAACGAGGACCCAGCAATAAAACAACAAATGTATACTATGACTATGTTTCTGCTACAGACTTCTCTCACAGGGTGGTGGTCCAGTGGTTAAGTCATCAGCCTCCCACCTCTGTGGTCCTGGGTTCAAATCCCAGTGCAGGCAAAGATTTTCCCAATATTATTCAGTTAAAAGAATAAGTACTACTGCCTAAGTGTTTAACTGAATAAGTATTGAGTGGTGAATGAAGCATTTAGTCTAAAAAAATGACTAAGTGTTTCACCCCATTTCCTTAGATAAAATGTTTCGTAAATGAATGGGATAAAAGTACTAAAAGTACTACTACCTTCTCTCAAAGGGTGGTGGCCTGGTGGCTAAGTCATCAGTCTCCCGCCTCTGAGGTCCTGGGTTCAAATCCAAGTACCTGCAAAGATTTTCCAAATATTATTCAGTTAAAAAAATAAGTTCTAATGCTTAAGTGTTTAAAAGTATAAGTATATAAGTATTTAGTGGTGGATGAAGCATTTTGTCGAAAAAATGACTAAGTGTTTCACCCCATTTCCTGGGATAAAACGTTTCAACACCCTTGTATAAGTGGGGCACGAGTTGGTGTTGTGGGTTGCACAATCGCCTTTGCACCGAGAGAACGTGAGTTCGCTTCCCGGTGTCGGCGGTTCACTGACCAAGCAAGCGGTCGAGGGTCGGCCGAAGGCCGACCCGAGAACGCCTTTCGCACAGACAGGTCCATCAAGTGTCTTCCGAACTGCCGAAGGCAGTTCGGAATATAACCTTTTGCTGAAAAGTATGACTAAGTGTTTAATAAAAATTAAAAAGTTTTTCTTTTCTTTCCATCTTCCATTTACTCACCTACATGGTGTTGTGGCGATCAACCAAACGACGACAGCGGGAAGCGAACCCGGGTCTCCCAGACGGGAGTCCGGTGAACAAACCTCTGCGCCACCAAGTGGCTACACTTTTCCTTGGTCGTCATTTGAGTGTCTTGCCTGCAAATACACAGAAACAACCAAGTGAAAAGGTGTCCCGACCGGGAACCGAACCCAGGTCCCACACACGGGAGTCGAGTGTGTTAACCTCTGCGCTACAATTTGGCTACACTTTCCTTGATCATCATTGGAAGATCTTGACTACAAATACACAGAAACAACTAAGGGAAAATGTTGCTGCCTAAATGGGAGATGAATGAACAATTTTCTATTAAAAAATATAAGCCTTACAATACTATGTCTTTTTTAAGAAACTACATGGTCATTACCAAAAATAAATAAATCAAGTGGCCAGATATCCCCAATATTACTGGAGGGAGTGTCTTTCCACAATTTGGATTTTGGTTTTAAGACAAATGATCTCTAAAGGAATTTCGAATTGGAAAAGTCATCATTGAGCCGTCTTCTTTTCTGTCCTTGTGCGCGATCTTTGAAGCGACTAAAAAAAAAAAACACTAAACGCAATTGGATTCGGAGATATTATGACTGCAAGTCAAACTATATCTTTAGAAGAGAAGCTTGCAATGTGGAAAACGGGAGCATTTCTTACCTTTCCGGCGGCATGCGTCGAGTACACAAAAATCGGCCAACGTCAAAAACAACAACTTCTTGGTGAACTTGTGTTCGCGTCCTTTAACAAACGTGTTTTGGTTGAAGCTGACCCAAATGAGGACGTCCAGATCATGCGATTAAAACGCTGAAAAGACGTTTACAAACAAAACAAACAGGTCAACGAAATGTGGTTTTCTTCCATGGTCTTTTCCTGTCCGATTCACTTCCGGCTCTTCAGTGTGACGTCAATTCCGGGAACGCCCTCGACTTTTTTCCCCCTCGACTTTTTTAATATAATAGTTTGAAATGAAAGCCTTTATTGTCATCATACATAGCTGTATATAATGACCTAAGTATTTATTTGAATGAAAAAAATATACTGAACTAAATAATGTAGTGATCAGTCAGACGGCAGGATTTGAACCCTGTCTGTCCACATTAGAGTCCGGCGAACAAACCTCTGCGCCATGTGTCATGAAGACTTTCCAATAATGATAACATAAAGGATGGCTACTTTATGGTCTGGTGGTTTGGTCACCCGACTGCCATGCAAGCAGTTGTGGTTCAAATCCCAGTTGGAAATCCTTTTTCCCTTAAATAGAGACAGCCGTGTATAGTCAAGATTTTACAATAATGACAAAGTTAAGTTAGGTTAAAAAAGCGTATAGTATAGTAAGACTTTTTTTTTTCTTCAAACAAAAGTTGAGCATGCCCAGTAAGTCAATTTTCTTTTCTTTAGTTGTTCAAAAAGTGATCATTTCTAGTATTGGAAATATTTTAAAGCCTGTCTACTGAAAGAGCATCCTTTCCTCTTCAGGATTCCCAGCACCCCTGTTCTACACAACCCCCGCCCAAAGCTAATGTCGAGTGGACCGGCAGCTTTCAAGGAAAGCGGCGGCGAGCAAGCGCCGACCCACGCGGGTCACGAAAGCTCCAGGGAAGCGGGTTCCATGTATAGAGCGGACTGGTTTTGGCCGGGCAGGAGTTTCTGCTCGTGGAGGGACTGTCTGAGCACGTTGTAGACCATCTCCCGGCTCAGCGTGAACTTGTCCAGCGGCTCATCCTGCTCCTCGGGAAGCGCAAAGGTCAGTTGGTACTCGGCGATGGACGACCCGTTCCTGGCAAGAGAGGTGGAGTTATGATTTTGGAGGAAAAAGGCAAAAGGTGGCGGCCACGCTTACCGTAGAGCCAAGATCTCCACTTGGGAAAAGTAGCGTCCCAAGGCAGGAGATGACGTGTACACACTAGATAGCTGTGAAAGGTAAGATGGAAAAGAAAGTAAGTAAGTACGCACGATCGCACGTTTCAATCTAATGAATGAGTCTGACCTTTCTTTGCAGGTGGCCGGCGAGCTCTCCCGGGGAGGAATTGGCGGGCGGCGTGTCGTGGAAGAGCAGGCCCAAGCTCCCGTTGAAGCGGCGGGCCGCCACAAAGGTGGAGGACTCGAAGGTGTCGTCCGGGTCCGCGTACAACCCTGCCGGATGCCAATCGTTTTGACAAAAGTTTGGCTTTTTCTGCTTCCTTTTGTTTAAAGGTGCACGGCTTTACCCGCACACAACGCCAGCGAGATCAAGACGAGCACGACGGCCACAAAGGCCATCAACGGCGGCACCATCCACACTTTGGCTTTGCCGTACTTCCCCCGGCACAATTGCCTGTGGACGCAGCTCTCCTAATGAAAGAAAGAAAAGAGAAACATGTTTCACTGCTTGCCGTCCAATCCATTTCAAACGAACCGGGAGGTATCTCAAATTTCTCGGATGTTGGGGCACTTGTATATGGAATAGTGCACCTACCTCGTCAGAAATAGGTCCAGAAGACATGTTCTCGCCGTGGTGACCATTTGTCTAAAAAAAACAAAGATAAAAATACACGCGCATTAGTACTTCCTTGGAAAGCTCCACCCTTTCGGAAAGAGGATGTGACTTTTGGCCAGCGTGATGAATCATGTGAAGAAGAAAAAAACAAAGCCACACCATACAAACAAGTCTTTACTTAAATATGTGCAATGGATGCCATACTTAGCATGGAGGAGCACTTCCTGTATAAGTGTGACAATCTCCTGTGTCCAGCTCACCTGAGCGCCAGGAAGGAGCCAGCTATCCGGCGTGTCGTGACGTCCGCCGCCACCGCCGCCGTTGACGTCCGTTGCCTGTCAAAACAAGTCAAATAGTTTCCAAAATGACAGATAAGGAAAAAACAAAGACCAAGAGTTGTCTTATTTCTAACCGATAGATCCTCGAATTCAAAACAAAGAGGGAAAAACAGAACACATTTAAGTAATACTTTTATTTGAAATATACTTTTTCTTAGCTCTCTCAAATGTTGGGGATGAATACGATACAGTCAACATTCTTTCACATTTAAGAACAAAATGGAAATGAAATTCAATTTTTCTTTGAATAAAAAAGAAAAAAAACGAAATTTTCAAGGAAATGTTTACTTATTCATTTAATAAGTATAAAAATAAGGAAAATGGTTAGCCTGCTACCATGACTCTTGTTAGCGTTATGATGAAAATTGTTGACAACTAGTTGCTTTAAAATATTTGTGTAACCGACCACTAAGGAGACATTTCTTAATACCACGCCTTCTTGACAAATATCAATTGAGAGGTGTTTACTTTTGGAAAAAAAAAAGGATAAACGACTCACCGGTTCGTTAGCATTCTTCTTCAAGTCCTGCAACTCAAAACTCATTTTGAAAAACAACAACGTTCCAGACCGGAAATGCGTCGTTGAGGCACTTTTCCTTCGTAGAAACCCAACCGAAAGTTGAAAAGTAAAGTGGCGAAACTGGACTGGGTTCGGTTCCGACTACGGAACGGGCACGTAAAGATAGCTTTCTGACCCACACGAGAAAATATAGTTGGCGAGTGGCGAGTCCAAATGAGAAATGACAGACAGGTGAAAAACACAACAGGTTTCCGCGACCATAACGTCACCTGCGCCTAATTGGTCAACTTCCCGGAAGCGAAAGGTGTTGTTGTGCTCCTTTCATTGAACTCAAAAGAAGAAACAAAGGTGAAATAAAGTTCCCCCCAACCCCTTTTTCTTCGGACATTTTCACTGTTCCCGTTTGCTAAGTGAACGGTTTATAAAGTTAAGAAAAAACGTAGTCACCTTCCATCAGCATAAACGTCAAGTTGGAGAACCAACAATAAATAGTATTGCTTGACCTATATATTTTTTTTTTGTTCCCGTAGTTTACTCGTGTAATGTTGCACCAACATTAATTTTGGCTCTTCAATACTGATGTAGATAACGATAGCATGTTTTTGAAAAATATATTTTTAAAAAATAGACCATACTATTTTTGACAGCAAACTGTACAGCTAAATTGTGGGTGCGGATTACGAATGATTTTCTCCGAACATCTTCGATCTCTAGGAGAGATTTTTTTGGGTTGTAGCCGAGTTGTCCAGTGTTTTTGTCCTACCTTAATATGACTGCTAGAGGACGCCAAAGCAAGTAAATTGTCTCTCGATTCAAACGTGTTTTCGCTAGGCAATCAGCAGGCAGCGTCGGCCTCTCTTCCGTCCGTCTGCCTAGTCCCCTCCTCATCCTCCTCCTCCCCCTCCTCATCCTCCTCCTCCCCCTCCTCATCCTTCACCTCCCCCGGGGAAGTCGCAGTGGGCTCTTCCTCCTCATCCTCTTCATTCACCTCGTCTTCTCCGACATCCAGTTTGGAAACGGCGTCCCCGTCGGCTCGGGGCCAAGACGCCGCGTGGCCTTCGAGCGACGGCGACGGAGAGTCCCCCGCCGAGCGCCTGTGCCGTCTCGTCGGAGGTCGCCTCTTGAACGACAGCCGTACTCGCGTCTGCCACACGTAGGGGGAAAGAAGGAAGAGATTTTTTTATAACCAGCTGATTATACTTTGAACAAATTGTCAGCAAACATCCTTATTAGGACAATTACCCCCGGGCCCAAAAGTTTGCCCAACCCTGTTTTAGCCTCAAGTCTTGCCATGAGTCCTTCCCCAAACCCCCCCCCCCCCCCCCCCTGAAGTGAGGCTAATGGGATTACGGGTCGAATGTGGCGCCTAACTGCGGCTAATCAGGGGGTGGCGCGCGACGCCCGCTGAGCTAACACGCTACGGGCGCCGCCCGCCCACCCAACCGCTCTGGAAATAGCCAAAATGGATGGGACGTCAATGGTAGTCAAACATGAGCAGCTTTAAATGAACACGATATCTATTGGGCAATGAGTTCAGTACAAATGCGTGCATTTCTGCTTTGACTCATTCTAATGTTGTTGTTTTTTATGAACATTGTACTCATAGTTCTATATTGATCACAAAATTGGGACATTTGGGACCTCACCTTGTGGAAGCTGGGCAGCGGGGCGCCTTCGGGGCTGCCGTCGAAGCCCACGGGGTCCTCCTCTCGCTCCTCCTCCTCCTCCTCCTCTCTGACCGAGGGCCCGGGGCCATGGCCCGGCGGGCTCGTGACGACGACGGCGGTGGCGGCGGGTGGGGGAGAGTCACCTCGGCGCTCCGACTCGCCACCCTTGGGCGACGGCAACAAAGTGCTGGGAGACAGAGCGAGGTTGGCCTGCCGAGAGGATCAAGAAAACGCCCATGTTGTTAGTTAGCTGCGCTTTGCCTGTCTTTTTTTAAATCATTCTTTGACATCTGAATGAGTTACTCGTGCCTAAAGACCAAAGCGTACCACTACGTGCCTCGTCCTACCTGCACAGGTGAAAAGAAAAAGAGGGAGAATCGGCAGCCCTTTTGTCCCATGGCCGCTGTGACGGAGGAGCAACGTGTGTGACGAACAATGGTGCCAATTTGCAGGCTCGCTGGAAACCCCGTTGGCCCTCATCCCATTAGTCACCCGTTAATCCGTCCAAACCCAATCCATCCTCAACCTCAACTCGTTAACAAAACAAACACAAAAAAGACACAACAAGAAAAGAACCCACAGTCATACCTGCAGTCTCTCAATGATGGACGAGCTCTTGGTCCGGATTTTGATGGGACTTGAGCCGATAGACTTGACCTGGAAAACAAACACCAACCATGCATGCTTAAAAGCCCAAATGTTGTGTTAATGCTTTAGTTCCGACAATCTCTTCCTTTCTCTTCAGTGGTGCGGAGGATGAGCACCCTCTGGTGGCGAATGTGTGTCATGCGTTAGTGTGCCTCACCTCGTCCTGTACGGCGGGCATCGCGGGCCGGATGTGACCTCTGAACCTCCCCGCCAGCTCGGCCACGGACGGCTTGGACGGAGACTCCTCGTCGAGCTCAAAAGAAAAGTGTACAATGTTAAATGTGGCACTTTGCTGACCCAAGTCATGTTTTTCCCCCCCACTCGTATGAGCTAAGCGCCGTGGGCCAAAAAACACATGAGATCAGAGCGTCGGCCGTCGACGCCCTGAACCACCGCCCGGAAAAAACCCGGCTGGCCTTTTAACGCTTTGCCGTCTGTCCGAAATTCCGACGTTTGGTCACGGAAAAGGGCTTATGTTGTCTTTCTCACGCCGGCGATTTTCCAACGTGGAGCCATATTTAGCCATGCGTGTATACGGGGCTCTCTAGTGGGAATTTGCGGGGGGCCTGGGAAAAAGCCCCCGCGTGGGCCGGCCAAAGCACATCTGGAAAATGCTAAGAGGCCATTATAGGATGAAGATTGTCGACGGAAGGAAAGCGTGGCCAAAGGTGCCCGTTGTACGTAGGACGGGGGTGCCGAAAGCCCGCCGTGGCGTCCCTTCACTCTCTCTTAATATTCTTTACATAAAGAGCAGCCGCCGCCGTTCAATCCGTCCCAATGGTCGGAAAATGAAAAGACAATCGTAGTCTTTGTGCACCGTGGCAGGAAACTGGACACGATAAGGAGACGTGGGGACGGGGACGGGGAAGGGGGTGGACTGTATGGGGCCCTGGGGCCTTATCTCGTGAGCGGCAAACTTTTCCCACGAGGTGAGGAGGCTCCTTCTCCTTGAGAACAGCACTGGATTGTGACGGCCACGAGATCCAAATTGGCCCCCGGTGATGGCACTTTTTCCTTCAGTCTACAACGTTTAGGTATGGAGTCCCATGGACCTTTGTGACAAACACCACATACTTTTGGATTTGCCATTCCTACACCCAACGCTTCACGTTCTCTGATTCAACTCTTAGACCATCCGGATCTGGGTAAGCAGTGACCGGCGGTGGCGGCGGCGGTGGGTTAGCCAGATAAGGAGGGTTGGCCGGCCCTCCTTATCCTCCCTCTCCAGCCGGGCTATCTGTGGCCAGCCGGTCCCACGCAGACCGATAACGTCCAAAGAAAACACGTCGGCCGTGAGGTAAATGGTGTGCAAGACTTTTGGGAAAATAGAACTTGGCTGGATAACCATCTATTTGAGCTCCAATGTACCTTAAGGGTTCCACTCATTTTTAGGGTCCCCATAGTGTGGTGACACATCATTTTCCTGTTGAAAAAGCACCTCATTCTTTGGCCACCATTGACAGAGTGAGATGTCCAATTCTTTTGAAGTGGGAGGTGTGGCACCGAACGAATCCTCCCATTTCACTTCAATGATATTGTGTTGACACTTTTTTTTTTACATGGAGTACATAGAGAGAATGTCATGAGAAAAATAGCAAAAGAGGAGAAAATGAGTGCTTACCTCCATCATGGCCGGCCAATGTTGACTTGATTCTTGTTAATGTTGCTTTCTCCTCATTTGTGGACCTCCCTCAACTTGAAAATGTGTTTTGAAGAGTGAGTGAGGCGGACTGTGTTTATATTCGCTCACATGCTCAAGAAGGTTGGAAGAGGAGGAGGAGGAAGAAGAGGAGGAGATGAGGATGATGATGATGCCAGGGCCGAAAAAGCAGCCCCTGCTTTCAAAATAAAACAAACTAAAGCGCACATGACTTTTTGTCCAAAATCCATCTAAAGTTAAAATAGGTTTGTGTCAACATTGACCTCTTTTAGGGTGATAAACGTCCTATCATGCCTGTCTTTAAAAGGCAAATTGTCAATATTCCATGATGCATTTGGATGTTTCCATTTATTGAGATTTCACTTTTCATGTCAACATTTAGTCCGGCATTTACAAACAAACTATTTCAACATATACACATTGACCTCAACATTTAAATAACATTTAACATGTTTAACATAGAAATGCACGAAATGTCAACAAGAGCGTACCCGTGGATATCAACTTTTAAAAGGAATCAAGTAGTCAAACTATAACTGCCAATTCTTTTTGACATTTAATTTTGGATTGTTTTCCCAATTTCTAACCCTGTGCCCTCCGTCCCCCCCCTTTGTTTACCCTCATCCTTTTGTCTATATTTTGGCATCAATGTTCTTTCCATTTAAGGTTAGGAACAATTTGTTTCTACGATGGACGGAGACGCTTTTGAAATGGTCCATCCAAAAGGGGAGGGGCCCAGATTGCGGCTCTCTGACACGATTAAAGCGCACTCAGGAGCCCATTACTTTGAATATGCTGATACGGATTGGGAAGCGGACGCACCACGTAATGTCATCAGCCGCTGGCGTTAAGTGGCCGTCCGGGCCCATGTGCCAGCTGATCTCACCTGGCCCATGGGCGTGGGCGTGGACGTGGGCGTGGGCGTGGGCGTGGAGACAGCCCCGTAACAAAAGCCCTGGCCTATAAACACGCATCCTTTATGCTAACACCAATGGATGGCCCGCTTGAGAAAATGAATTATCTAGGAAATGTGTCCGTGATTAGAAACGAGCCATACATAAGATTACAACTAAAGGTGACGGATACATTTGTTGACGCCGCGCGTACATTTGGGCGGCCAGAGACGGATGGGCCCAATCAAATGGGTGCTTAACAGTCAAAGTCTACGGCCTTCAATCTCAAAACGGATTGGACGTCCATCGTCGGTTTTTTTGTCGTTGTTGACGGACGTACAAATCGGGCACCGAAGGGTTCAATCGTTTCACCACAAAGAACTTGCCAGATATCCAAAAATGAACATACATTTATAGTCAAAACATCTAAGCCGTGGTCACCTACTTGAGAGGAGCTCAGCGGCGGAGCGGGTCCAGGCGGACCCTCTCCGTCACCGTGGCGCTGACGGCGCTGATCCGCCGGGGACCCCGGGCCTCGTCGTCGGCGGCGGAGGCGGGGCCCCAGCGGCGCAGGAAGAGACGCCTGGCGGCGGCGCGGTACTTGCGCGACATCAGGTTGTAGACCACCGGGTTGATGGAGGCGCTCAGGTAGCACAGCACCATGGAGGCCATGTTGAACTTTTGGCTGAGCACGGCTCGGTCGTAGCCGTCGGCCTGCGCAAACAGGTTGCGTCCCACGTGGTACGGGAGCCAGCAGATGACGAAGGCCAGGACCACCACCACTTTGGCCAAAGAGACGCACAAAAGAAAGGACGGTCACTATGGCAATAACAAGTCCCAGCTAGCATTAGCACCGCACCCAAATTGAAGTCAATCGGCTCACTCACCCAATATCTTGACGGTCTGGCGGTGAGCGCGGCGGCGGCGGGGGGCAGGGGCCCGTCCGGGACCGGGGCCCCCGCGCCAAAGCCGCAGCCCCACCGAGCCGTAGAGCACCAGCAGGCAGAGGACGGGGCACAGGAAGTAGCCGGTGGACACCCACAGCATGACGTGCAGGCTCCCCGAACGCACGGCGGCGTCCGTGTGCTTGCACTGGCCCGACTCCACGCCCACCAGGAAGAGGGCGGGCGCCGCCGAGGCCAGGGCGAAGGCCCACAGGGCGGCGGCCACATAGTGCGCCCGGCGGCGGCTCAGCAGCGCCTTGGCCCGCAGCGGGAAACGCACGGCCAGGTAGCGCTCCACGCTCAGGGCGGCGATGTGCAAGATGGTGGCCGAGGTGCAGCCCTCGAAGACGTAGTGGTAGAGCAGGCAGACGGCGCGGCCGAAGGGCCAGCGCACGTAGCGCCACAGGCGGTGCAGGTCGAAGGGCAGGCACAGGAAGATCAGCAGGTCCGACGCCGCCATGCTGGACAGGTACAGGTTGGTGGTGGTCTTCATGTCCCTGGAGCGCCCGATGATCAGCATGGTGGCCGCGTTGCCCGCCACGCCCAGCAGGCAGATGGCCCCGCACAGGACCGTGACCGGGATCAGCGTGGAGGCCGGGAACAGCGAGGTGGAGCTCGGCCAGGTCGGGGAGGTCGGGGAGCTCGGCCAGGTCGAGGAAGTCGGCGTCGTCGTCGGGGCCTCTGACCGGGGTGTCTGCCACCAGGGAGTCTGGCTAGGCCTCGCGCTCCACGCCATCCTGTCCCACGTCAATTGAGGTCAGATGAAAATCAGCATTCGTTACAGGCATCAAAAACAAACAAGAGTTTTGAAATGAGGCTACATGGGGTTCAAAAATAAAAAGGAATGTAGAAGACCAGTAAAACACTGTCACAATGAAATTTCCCAAACAAGGGATGAAAAAAGTGATCGAAAAAAAAAAAAGAGATGAAATGATGATGACGGAAGCCACTTTACCTGTCGGACTGAAGGGAGGACGGCGACTGGCGTCGATGCGGACGCCACGGCTCAAAGTCTGGCCGTCCGTTCGTCGTCGGGGGCGGAGCACGTCTTCTCGCACCTAATTCGATGATCAAAGCGGGAGGAAAAGGACCAACCGGCGAGCAGACCAGCGTGGGAGGGACTTGCTGCGCTCATCACCATCACTTTACCCATAACGTGGATGGATGGATGGATGGATGGACGGAGGGACGGATGGACAGAGGGACGGAGGGACGGCATATGGAACCACCATCGTGGACATCCAACAGGGACCAAGATTTTGAGGCCTGAATTTGCATTTAAAACACTAAAAAACAAGCATTAGGAATAACATAGTTACAATATACAAAAAAATATTTTCTCTTCTGAGATTCTGTAAAAACAAAGGAAAAAGATCAGATTTTTAAAAGGAAAAAACATGTTTTAAGTTTTAATATGGTCATCACTGAGGAAAACAAAGGAAGCCTTTTAAGAATGATAAATCTTTTATTGTGCATGGATTCTTTTTTTCTTGTCGTAGATACATACCATGGCTATACATATAGACTTTAAATACATTTCTATGATGACATGACACCCCCCCCCAAAATGGACATTTGGAAAGTGATATGTTTGGCCAGAAGTACGCATGTATATCATCAACACATTTGTCATTTTTGGAATGTATGGCGTGTACGAGGAGGTATACATCATTGCAAAGATTAAAATCACCTCAAAATGGTCCTTTTTTTATGCATAATAGCCTTTTTTGTCCATAAATGGCACAATCCATTTGCTACAGTCAGGTCAGCTTTTTCCAAATGTACGACTTTCATTTTCAAGTCCTCATTAGTGCTGTGCCAAATCTGGGACATCATTCATAATTCCAATAATAAGCTCTGAGGGTTCAACTTGAACAAATGTTAAAAGCATCAAGTAGTGCTGCAACCTAAAACTTTTCAGTATGAAAAGACAGCACAGTCGTTTTTTGCTCCAATCTCAAGCCACAACATTTTTATCAAGTTATTGAATTTGAAGAAAGCTTTTTATGAAATTCGCATCATATAATTGAATTTCAATCGCATCGCTGACGTACAGTTGGTGGGAGGAGCCAATGCGCCAACGATACAGCCACCTTGAGGTCAATTAGTGGAACAACTAAAGCCTGGGGAAGTTAGCGCAAAGTGGGCGCCACCCGCTGGCTCCAGTGCACATTGCGGCAAGCGTTTTATCACGAACAAGCAAGTGTCGTCGTTGGGCCATGTTTTTTGTTATGGCACAGCACTCCTTCAATTGTCCAATTTCATTTAGATTTCGCTTTGCGGTATTTTCATTTGAAGGAGGAAGTACACCAATGGAACGGTGACCGATCACGTTTTTCTCTCTCGACCTTTCACGTACAATTAATATAAAAAAATAGATATATGTATATAATTGACATGTAACCCTGGACAAGCCAAAATTGCAAAGCAAAAGATTCCTACCAAACACGTACAAACGACGGCGACGTTTCTTGACGGAGGGAAAAAAAAGTCAGAAAAACAACTTGAAATGACAATTATTCTCAGGTAACGACGTATAGGATAGACGTCCAATTCATTCATTCCAATCGCCCAATTGACAGATAGCTTTTTTTTCCCCCTCTACAAGTTACTTTAAAACTCATTTAATTTGGTTAAACCAACAGAAGCAAGTTATTTTACACCAAATTTCCAAGTACGACGTCATTTTTTGATACTAAAAGGAATGTTTTGACCGTCTACATTGTCCTCTTCCTGTCAAAATGACTTGGACGTCCATCTCCGTCAATAGCGGCGGCGGCGGCGGCGGCCAATCAGGCCACTTTTCATTTCGCCGCCGCCGCCGATGACGTATTTATGGCGTAAGAAAAGCGGACCGGGACGGCGATGGAGATTTTTTTTTCTTCTTTCTTTCACGAGTAAGGTGCAAAAACAAAAATAGCAAAGGGCAATATCAAGAAATAACTAAACAAAAAAAAGCTTCTTTTTTTCCTTCCCAGAGCAGCTACAGTATGATCATCGTCGTCAGAGTAAAAAATAGAGCCACTTGGTAGTTTGCCTTCTATTTTCCACTTTAAAACGACTATTTTTTTTCCATCTCGCAGTTATTACAAAAATAGGGTATTTTTTTCGCTCACTTTTTTTTTGTTGTTGCATTTTTTAAACATTCCTCACGTGATCAAACAAAAACAAAAAGTGATACATTAACTGACTGGATGGAATATGGATTGCCTGACTTTAGTTTGGGAGGGGACTTTGTAAAAAAAAAAAAATGAAATAAAACTTCCTTCATGTGGTCCTCAGTGTGCAAAGTAACCCAAAAAAAAGTATAAATAAAGTTGGAGACCCCAAAAATGTGGGCATATTGGGCTGAGCTTTCGGCTTCACAATTCCCATTGAACAAATATACATTGGAGAAATACATAAGCACATAAAAATAATTCTAGCAGCTAAGAATAGAGAAATGAATGAAAAATCTCAAGAGATTTCCCAAAGAAAGAAAAATGAAAAGAATTGAAAAAGTACCAAAAAAATGGAAAAAATCATCTTCAATAAAAAGAGAAGAGAGGATATAGCACATTTTTTAAAAAGGAATAAGAAAATATGGAATATTAAAAAGAAACATTTAAAATTTTTCGGAGGAAGAGAAATTGAAAAAAGGAATTTCACATTTCTATCAGAATTTTCAAATCTTCTTCATATTTACTATGTATTCCTCCAATGTGTGTGTGTGTGTTGGTTACCTCTTGCTCTGCCATTGACAGGGCTAGACGTCCAATCCGACTCAAGTGGGACGCTTGGCAGCCAATCCGCGTCCGGTCGTGATCGCAGTTGAAGGATGGAAGGAATGGACGCCGCACCGTGAGCGTGACTGGACGTCTAGCGTTGCCAGCGGCGTCAAAGAGCTAAAACAAGACATTTTGAAGTTAGAAAAAAAAACTATTTAAGATGAAAAATAAAAAAAGGAATCCTGTGAGAGCTAAAGCATTTTGGTACCGAAAAAAAAAAAAAAAAAACATGATTCTAGCTTTAAAAAAAAAAAAACGGCGACCTTGTTTTTGTTTGAACTTTGGAGAGGAAATGATGGTACGGAGCAATTTGGAAGAGAAATGTCCCCCGATATCCCTGAATTTTTTTTGGGGAGGAAACCAGCTGGCCATCTCCATCGCTGCTCATTTGATGACAAAGTACTGGATGACAAAAGCGATGAGGATGGCGATGACGGCAAAGGCCATCAGCAGCAAGAAGGCGCACTGCTCGTCCGTCAGGCCGCGCCGGCCGGACGGGGAGCAGGAAGCGGACCAGGAAGGGACGGCGGCGTTGGCGCCGCTCCTGGCCGTCGGGGCCTCGCCGCCCCCCCTGGGGACGGCCAACGTGAAGGCGGGGCTGAAGGGCCCGCTCAGCTCGGTGGCGTCCTGGCACTGGCGCACGGCGCACACGCGGAAGCGGTAGTCGCTGTTGGCGTGCAGGTGCGCCGCCGTGAAACACGTGCCGGGACCTTTGTAGGCCTGCCAACGGGACGACACCACGTCACTCACTCACTCACTCACTCGGGGCAGCGTCTACGACAGCCACCTTCCGGCCAACCCACCTGCTTAAAGTCGGCGTTTCCCGTCATCATTTGCAGCGTGTAGACGATGGGGTCGCCCTTCATGGGCGACAGCGCCTCCCAGCTCACCTCGCAAGAGCCTTCGTCCGTTCGCTCCACTTTGGGGGCTGAAAAAACACACGTATACCCTCATTGGGTAAGATGGACAGCGCATTGCAAATGGACGCTTACCTTTGAGGGGCGCCGGCGGGGAGCGCGGGGTGGCAAAAGTGTAAACGGCGGAAAAGGGCCCGGCCCCCGCCTCGTTGGAGGCCTGGACGCGGAAGGCGTACGAGGTAGACTCGTTGAGCCTCTGCACTTTGTGGCTCTGGCACGTTCCTTCGTACAAGGACGTGAATCTGCCAAAACGCAACGACATAAAAAAAAAAAAATCATGGCGCCATTGGACTTTTTCATGTTCCCGTCCCGGCCTACCTGCCGCTCCTGTCCTCCATCTGCAACCGGTAGTGGAGGGCGTCGCTTCTGGCCGGCCCCTCCCCCCACTTGAGCCGCAGGGTGTGGTGGCTGAAGGCGGCGCACTCCAGGCGGGGCGGCGCCGGGGGCAGGGGCTTGGTCTTCAGCTTATACGGGGGACTGAAAGGCCCCGCCCCCAAGCTGTTCAGGGCCTGGACGCGGATCCTGTAGCCGGTGTCGGGCTGCAGCCGGCACAGCACGTGGCGGCCCGCCGGGACGGCCGGGCTCGCCGGGACCGCCGGGACCGACTCCTGTCGCTCGCCCAGGTCGATCAGGTAGGACGTGATCTCCGAGCCGTGGTCGCAGGGTGGGTCCCAGCAGAGGCCGGCGCAGGTGGACGGCGAGTAGAGGGGCGGACGCCGCCTCTGCCGGGTGCCTTCTTCATCCTCTTCCTCCTCCTCCTCTTCCTCGTCGTCCTCCTCCTCGTCGTCATCATCATCTTGGCGAGGAACCCCGAAGCGGAGCAGCTCCGACTCTTTCATGGCCCAGACGTTGGCCACGGCGGCCGGGACCGAGCAGGGGGTCTGGCACAGGACGGCCTCGCTGAAGAGACCCGTGCCCGCCGAGTTCACGGCCTGCCGGGGGGGGGGACGGGGACGGAATTTGAAATGAAATGGTCTCCGTCCGGTATGGTGGGCGTGACCCACCTGCACCCTGCAGAAGTAGTTGGTGGCGGGCAGCAGGCCCTTCATCTCGTGGGCCAGCGCCGGACCGCTGTAACACACTTGCAGGCATCCCTCGGCGGCGCCCCACTCCAGACGAAAGTCCGTCACCGGGGCACCGTTGCACGGCGGCGCCTGAAACGCCGCTCCGTGACTGTCTGACCGGCTCAAATGGCGGGGACGGACGAGACGGGCATTTTTGTGGCGCTCTCACCTCCCAGCTCACCACCGCGCAGGTGGGCGACTTGCAGGTGACGCAAGGCGCCCGACACGGCTCGGGGGCCCCGGGTCCCGTGGTGACGTCGCAGCGCTCCGAGAAGGGGCCAAACTAAACGGGGGGGGGGGGGGGGACAGACGTTCATAAAAGATGAAGGATGAGTCGGCGGTCTCTCTCTCTCTCTCTCTCTCTCTCTCTCTTTGTCTCACCCCGGCCTTGTTTCCCGCCTTGAGCCGGAAGCCGTAGGTCCTGCCGGGCGACAGGCCGGCCACGCAACAGTCCAAGTCGGGCCCCTGGTAGACCTCGCGGCTCTCGTCGGAGCGCGGGACGCTCAGCTCCACGCTGTAGCAGGTCACCGGGCTGCCGCCGTCCACCTGAGGCGCACCTGCAAAATTGGACAACCACGAATAAAACACATGCCACGGGATACAGGACGATATTTCTACATTGCCAAAACAATAGAAAATCACGTCTGTCATTAATATGGCTGCATTCTTTGGCCAACCGAATTTGCAACAGTCCAAATTGAAAGCTTCATTGGAAATTGAGATCATATCTTGGCCTAGCTTAATATTAAACTCTCCTCTCCATAATGGCACAGCACCACGAGCCAGCAATGAAAGCGTGCCGAGAAAAGGACTCACCCCAACGCAGTTGCACTTCCCGGGCTTTGGCTTTGCCCACCGCTCGCGGGGGTTGGCAGGCTCCGGGGGGCACCGCCGGAGTCTGGACCTGCAGGCTTTCCGACAGCTAAAGTGAAGAAGACCACAAAGTTTGTTTGTTTTTTTTCTCCTTCCCACGGGAAACCCCCTTTTGTCACGCACAATCAACGTATGGATTGCGGCGCTAGCAGCAATGGTAATTGTGACAAGAGACTGAAAATGTAAGCGGCCGGCCAGCCAGCCAGCCAGCGCCACCTCACGTAAAAGGTTGGAATGAAAGGCTTCAAAAAAAAAAAAGGCAATGACTCACCGGGCTGTTCCCTCCCTGGCTGACGCAGTACACTCTGGCTTGGTAAGCGCGGCCGGGCCGGAGGGCGTCGCACACGTGCTCCAGGGCCGCCCCCGAGTAGACCTGCTCCCACGGCGAACCTGCGCGCACCGGAATGAGGCCGGCCGCATTCCCAATGGCGTGGCCGCTTTGGGATGACTTACCGCTCGAAGCCTCCGACAACTCCAACACGTACTTGGTGACCTGCGCGCCGCCGTTTTCTCTCGGAGGATCTGAAAGAAAAACACAGTCGTTATTAAATAGATTTCGATATACATATAAAAAGAGAGTTTTGGCCTACCCCAGGCCAACTTGAAGCTGGTGGGCAGGACTTTTCCCTTAGCGACGGGCCTGGACGGGCAGCCGGGTCGATCCGGGTCGGTGACAAACTCCACCACCGAGCTGGGGTTGCTCTTGCCCTCAGAGTTGTACGCCGCCACCTACACGCCAAAACGGGGAGTCAAAGTGTCAAAAAAAAAAACAAGCAGACACATTTGAAGCCAGGTCCCTGACTGGGAGGCCCACAAAGATGAAAATGGTGGCCCTTACTCGAAACCTGTACTTGGTGCTCCGGTGGAGGTTCTGGACGGTGAAGGAGAGCTCTTCGCCGTTGTAGCTGGGCTGGAAGCCGTAACCCTGCGGGGGACAAACGCCGGTTAGTCCGACGGGAGACGCCGTGTCGACCAGCTGGAAAAGTCACGTCCGTTTAGATCAAAACGGTTGGCGCTTCCTTCAAAACCGGAGCGGGCTGGCCATCAAAGAAGGACATTTCAAGTGATTCTCGCAACATGGATCAATTTTTTAAATACCGAGCCCTCCTCGTCCATTTCCAGGACGTAGCCAACGTCGTCCTCCTTGGGCGATGCGGCGGGCCGCTGCCACTTGAGAGCCAATCGGTCCACGCCGGCCTTTTCCAGCTCCGGGGGCAGAGGTGGCGACGGCACGCTGCACGAAGTGAACAGCTCCACCGGGTCGCTGAAGTCGCTGGACACAGGAGACCCTGGGTGACGACGGCCCGCCATACTTGGCGTCCGTCTTTGTCTCCGAGTACCTGACGCCCACGTCGTTCTTGGCGGCCAGGCGGAAGGAATATCTGGAGGCCGGCGACAGCTTGCTGACTCGGTACTGCTTGAGGGGGCCGTAGTAGCACTGCTCAAAGACGCCGGCGCCCTTTCCCTGAAAAGTCACCATTTGAATTCAATGGCTTCAATGGCATTTCTAATTTTTAAAATGGAACCAGCAAGAGTGTGTGAAATGACAGCCTTACCTCATCCCATTGAAGAATGTAGCTGTGGACCTTGGAGCCGTTGTCACACGGTGCCTGAAGACCAACAAGAGCAGACGTTACGTCGCACCACATTTTGACCAAAGCCGAAATTGCGTCACTCTGCGGTGCGGATAAGGTTGTCTAGTGGCTACCTTCCACTGGAGGACAAGCGAGTTCTTGGTCCCGCTGGTCTTTTTGGGCACGTTGGGCACTTCGGGCTCGCAGCTCAGCGTGCTGAAGCTGGCGGCCTCCGATGGGCTTCCCTGTAAACGGCCTCGTGTGGCCTGGACCCTTTAAGAGGGAGACGGGAACCTCAGCCCAGGAATTTCTCAGAGACCCACGCCAAAGCTTACCTGACGTGATAGTCTGTGGCCGGTCGAAGGTTCTCCAAAGTGGCGCCGAGTTCCTCGCCGCTGCAACCGAAGGAATCGTCCGTCAACGGAGCTCGGGACCCCCCCCCCCCCCAATTGAGACGCACGCTCTTCACTCACCAGTACACGCTCTTGTATTTGCCGTCCTTGCCGCTAAACGAGACTGACAGCTCGTAGCTCAAAGTCCCCACGGGGACACCGCCTTCGCCACCGCCGTCCTCCTCAGTGGCGGGCGCACTCCAGCTGGCTTCCGCCACCCGGGCCCGGATGTCCGACACCTGCGGCGAGCACGCGCGTCAAAGGTGCTTTGAACGTTGGAGAAATAGGAGCCCCGCTAGAAATGCCATCTCTCTTGGTTCCTTTTCAGTCCCTTCCTCATCGTTTTGGGCCGTGGGAATTTTTCAGTACATTTTGTGCACACGTCTATTCGGCGTTACGAGACGTTTTTGGTGTAAAATGGTCCAAATGAAAAGATGCTAATTGAGCGCCAAAAAGCAGGAGAGGCGGCGATGGAACTCACCGAAGGTTTGGCGATGGCGCTCAGCGCCGCTTGCAGGGCTCGCGACGCGGCGTCCAATTCTAAACGGGGAGGGGATCAAAAAAATGGATCAAATCAAGTGTTCTCTTTGGTTGATCAAAAATCCTCAAAACGGGAACTTCGAAATGATGTCGACGTACCTGCCGCCTCTCCGTTTTTGCCTCGATGGGCCCGCTGCTCGACCACACCGTTGACGAGGTCGGGGGGGGCGGCGGCGGCGGGGCTTCCGCGCGTCTTTTGCGGCGACGGCGGGGGGCTGTCCTTGGCGGGCCCTCCTCCTCCACCGCTACCGCCACCGCCGGTCTGCCGGTCCTTGAGTTTCTTCTGGAGGCGCTCGTAGGTTTTGCTGGTTCGGTCGTCCCGGTGGACAAACGACGGGCGTCCGTGCTGGGGGTGCGAATCTGCAGAGACTGAGTGCCAAAGAGAAAGAGAGATGAAGGGCCGGCCGACCCCCGAACACAGACCTTTTTTCCGCCGCCAACTCACCCTGCTCTGAGTAAATGTGAGCCGGGTGATACTGGGAGATGTACTGCGAGCTCATGTCGCCCACGCCGCCCGCCATGCCCGTGTAGAGGTGAGCGGGCGGAGGCGGCGGAGGGGGCGGGGCCATCATGGCCGGGTGCGGGATGAAGGCCGGCAGGTGGGCGTGGGGGGGCGGCGGCGCGTGGTGCAGGGGAGAGTGGCCGCCCGGGTGGAACTCGGGTTGCTGAGGCAACACCAGCACGCGCCGCACGCCGTTTTCTTCGATGATCTGAAGTGAGTGAGTGAGTGAGAGAGAGAAAAAGACACGGGTGGGTCACGTCGACCCGCCCGCCTTCCGGCCAAAAGTTCTTTCTGACTCCAAAATGAAGAAAAAGATCAAAAGTTGGCCTCAACAAAAAATGAGGATTTGGAAAAACGGACCCGTTTTCTTAACAACGAAGCTTTTTTCAAAACCTCGTTTTCTACCTTCTAACTGGAGCCGGCTTACCTGGGAAATGTATCCAGGAGGCACGTAGATTGGAGGCACTGAACCGTTTGGAGACATCATGGGAACCTGAGCAGGACCTTGACAAAAGACAGAAGAAAATCAAGAAAAATCAACAAACACAAGTCACAAAGACACTGTTAGTTTTAAAATCTATTTCATTAGTATTCATTCAAATGAGCCTACATCCCAGAATATAAATCACAGGACAAATTATATTATACTTTGTGGATTTGTAATGGCTCGCATTACGATATTCGCGGTCAGTCGTCTTTGGCCTAACCCTTTTCATATAGTAGTACTAAAAGGGAGTATTTATTCAAGGAGCGCCATCTTGCCCAGTCCAAAGGGTTGGGACTGGGGGAAGGAGCGAGCCTAATCTCGCAGGGAAATGATGCTGCCGGCATTTCATTAAGGACGGTCCCCAATGGAGCCTCAAGCCAAAGATGACTTGGGCGGGTCAAATGGTTACTCGTCTCCTCTCAGTTTGGTGTTGCTCTGCACTTTAGTGGAGGAGGACTGATAGCGTGTCCTGGTTTTTTTTTAATCATTTTTGCACTCTACAGCCGCGTCAGCAAAGCCGATGTTCCAGTTGATTTAGGGGGAAGGAACGGAAGGAGGGAGGGAGGGAGGGAGGGAGAGATGCGCTCCTATATCTATTGGATCTGTGCACGTTGTGCGTCACCCATGCAAAAGTACCTCCCACCTAGCACAGCTCATTGGCTGCCATTCAGGTTGATAAACTAAACAGAAGAAGAAAAAAACACTATGGCCTGCTGACACACACCAACAGCTCGTTGCTACATGCAATTAGCTCATCGTCCCCATTGAAAAGTTGCTCCAAAATGACATTGTAAAGTATAATTGAACTATCAACCTAAATAGAATGCATCCAATGGTTTTCATGCCATGTGAATATTTAAGTTCCATCAGCGGGCAGGCAGGTACACACTGGTAGTCAACTGCATCCAAAAAAAAAAAAAAAAGGCAAGACGCTCATTTTCCAGAGTCTGGCGGGGGCCAATGACGTTAACGGTAACCTTCATGCTGGTGCGCATTAGAGAGCGCCAGACGGCGGCACAACGCCGTCAACGAGAACCGGGCTGGTGCTTTAGCAGCCCACCCAAAGACGACGGCGGACAAGACTCTGTCGGCGGCTGGGGTCCACCCTTTCTGCCCTTTGTGGCCCCCCCGCGGATCGACGGCACTCCGGGAGAATGAGTCACGGGACTCAAACGAGGAGACTTACGCGGCTAATGGCGTGTTTGCCAGTACAATGACGTGAAAGATGTGCGTGACTAAAGGCCAAGGGGAGACGTGGCCGCCGTGCTTTCCCGGAAAATGGCGGCGACCCTGAAAACCCACCCACCGACCCGCAAGTACGACAACAAGTCACTTTAGAATGGCGGCTTCACAAGAGGCTTCCTTTCTAATTGTGCTCCTTCAAAGAAAAATCTCCAAAACAAATAAGAGCAGACTGAGAACAAGCTGCAGAGTTTACGCCAGTTTTACCAGGACTATTGTAAACCTTCGGTCAAAAAATGAACCCCAACTAACCCAAACAGTGCCAGTATGAAAACAAGATGCTAGCTGTCATGGGAAGCTAACGCTAAGACACTATCATACAAACATCTAAAATATGGAGCTTCTTTCATTCGTAGCAGGGGGTGCTGGAGCCTATCCCAGCCAACTTTGCACAGCGGGTGAGATTAAGCCACAAATCAGTCAATTGCACGCCGTGGCGCCGGCAACAATACGGCTGTACTTTCAGCGGCGGTTGGCGGCTCGGCCCGGCCGCCCGCCCGCCCGCCCGGCCGACGCTGGCTCTCCTTGTGCCTTTCTGCGACGCAAGCGGTGAGTCATCTTTCTACTGGCGTCACAGCGCAGGAGAGCGGGAGAGCGAGCGAGCGAACCAACCAACAAACGCACCCGGTGACGGAGCGGCCGTCTACGGCAGGCTACGTGGAACCTCTTCAGTCCAAAAGCCTGTGCTCGAGTCCTAATAGGCCACGTCACGATGAGCCGCGTGGGTAATGGGTGAGGGTAGTTTGTTTGGTGGGACACGTCATTTCGCATCACCCATTCTTTTGTTATTCCAAACTAGCGTGACCACACGGGATTTTGCGCTCATCTTGAGTCATTTGCGTGGAGAACAAAAAAAACGGGTAATAAACGAGTACGTTAGCGAGTAAACTTACTGACCTGTGATACACTGAAACTGACCATCCTCTCGTCGAATAGTGAAGGCTTCCCCCGGGTTGACTTGCACCAGGATGACCTACAAGACATACCAAAAAAAATGGACATTTAGCAAAAGATAAATGCTCTTTTTGTTTGACTTTCAAAAACATGCTCAAAATAGCACATGGCAAACAGCACTCATCAGTCGCTTAAAAAGGTCAACCAAAGTTCAAATCCACAGCCACGATGAGCTTTTTACGGCCGTAGTTAAAAGACTCATTTGTGTGACGTGTTTGTTTGGGAGCAAACACGACGGACATTGACGACATCCAAAAGGGCGGACGTCAACAGTCATTAAAAGGTAAGTGTCCCTGGTCCAAATGGAAATTGGGCGCTCACGGAGTTCATTTGTAGCAGCAAAATCCAATGCTACAAGGGTATTGTGTTTCAAAAAGAAAAAAATCAAAGTTTCAGTTTTGTACTATGCAACATTCATAATAGGTTTGTCCACATTATTTTAAAATATCCGAGTTAGAATCACTTGTTTTAAAGGATCAAGATGCTCAAATTTGCTCAATGAGTTTTTTGCCATTACTGTGAAAGAGAGAAAAAAATAAGGCATACATGACCTATAAATAAAAAGAACTCAACAACAAAAGATGAGCAGTTATCCCATCCAAAAAGTCTAACTCTGGCATGGATGAGTCCCCGGTTACTCAAGCAGCACAAAAACACAACCCTTCTTTTCCCAAGCACAACATAAATCCTTTTTTTAAAGTGTCCTAAAACGTCCCGGCCGGGGTGGCCATTGTCGCAAAGTGGCCGCCTTTTTTTTTTTACCTCGCTCTTACGGAAGACGTTGTCATAGAAGCGACATTCCCCGAGCACGCGGCCGCCAGTGTGGCCGAGGTCGTCGTGCCGTTCGGGCATCATCGCCGCTGCCGCCGCCGCCTCCATCGCCGACGCCGCTTCCCATTCACGCGCTCCGCCGCCGTCTCTCGTCGCTTCAAACGCGCCCACGCGGTGGCGAGGAGCGGCGGGGAGCGGCGCTGGGAAAAGGGGAGGGGCGGGGCGGGAGGCAGGCTGAGGGAGGTCTAATTGAGTCAAAGGGAGCGGGCGCATCACGGTCAGGTGGTCCCAGGATAACCACGCTGACGTTCATATGAATAAATTAAAAAGCTTCTACTGACTGTCGCTCGCTCGTCTGGCTTTTCATTCGGGCATTGCTTTTTTTTCATGCATTTCAAGTCAAATAAATAAATAGAGGGCACTTTTACATTGAGCTGGACGCAGGAGGATACGGCTTTCGCGCGCTTGGGGCCACGCGTCCGTCACCCTCGTCGCCCGCACAAGCCCGACAGTAGCAATATTCATGTGTCCATCTAACCAAAAGAGGCCGGAAGCATAAAATTGTTGAAAAAGCAGTCAAGTGCCCTAACCATAAACGCACCGTTAGCTAGATGTCGTACGACGGCTTCATCTCTTGCCACTTTAGACGCAAAGAAGCCCCCCCCCCCCCTTTTGCGGTTAATGGACGGAAGCGCGCTGTAAACAAAGCCATCCCGGAAAAGTCATCATCTCAGGTAATGAGCCCACAACGGAGGCTCGAGAGGGGGCGGGGCTCTGACTCACGACAACGCCGCCGGTCGGTGGAGCGTGAACGCCCAACGGGCCGCTCTCCACGCGGGAGGCGGTAAGAAAGCGCCCCGGCCGCTGGTCAAAGTAAAAGGTCAGCCGCCGCCAATGATTGTCATGGTCACGGCCGCGCCCAAGCAAATCTCTCCGACGGGCCGCGGCCGCACGCCGACTTTTCCACTTTGGCGCATCTTTAGCTTTGTTGCTACGCGACTATTGACAGGCCAGCCCGTGGAAAAACAATCAGACTCGACGGCAAAACCAGCTTTTATGGGAAAAAGGCAATTTTGGTTGAGCCAATTTTTAAAATTTCAATCAATTAAGATGTGGCGCTAGGCAAATTCATGGAGATTTGACGGCCCCATTCCATACTCCCCGTCATTACAGTTTAAGACCAAGCGTGAGATTTCAAAAGAATGGGAAATTTCACGGGGCTAGCGCCCACTACGGGTGGGAACCAGCATTGCACCACTAAAATTTCAAAAAGCAGTTTTTGTATGCCAATAAGCTTAGTCTATTCAAAATCACGTGACTTGTGAATGGGTTCTTTTTTTCTAATGACTCATTCATCCCAAGGCCGTCGCTTTAGCGGGTTGTAAAGTCTGACTGAAACATTGACAGAAGTCAGCCGGGTGACGGCGGCGGCGTGTACGTCAAGACAAACGCAGACCTGTTATTGCGCCACGCCGGATAAAGAGAGAAGAGGGAAAAAAAACCCATTTGAATGCACTTGAGCAGTCACGCAGCAGCCCAAACGCAACCAAACGGGAGGCGCGCCCATGACGTCAAGCGGGAAGGTAAGAGCCCGGCTTTTATTCCCCTTTCTCGCTGGGCGTAAAACGGCGAGCACGCGCGCGGGTCATCGGGCGACCTTATTTTTCACCGGCGACACGGCAACCGGATTCCGTGAGCTCACGCGGCGGCGGTGACGTTTTTGTCATGTTTTTTTTCCGTTTTTTTTCCACAGTGGAAAATGACAGGAGGGCCACACGTGGACCGTGGCTAATATTAGCCGGTCTTATCTGGTCAAATGGGACAAGACGGAAGAAAACACGGAAAAAAATAGCGGCGGGGCGCCAGCCGCGGGACCGCCACAGCTGTGCTCTGGCGGATGCCACGTTTCAAAGACACGGCACAAAAACAAACGCAGGGAGTCAGGTCGCTCTCAAAAAATAACCATTTTCTATAGATACTATAAATACTCGCGTTGTTGCGCTCACAACCACAGCCTTTCGATTTCTACATTAAAATTCAAATCATTTAGCTTTGAAAGACTTCAAACGCAAACAAACTGCACTCGTAGTGACAGATGGATTAAAAAAATAATTTCAAAAATGGCCCACTGGAATAAAAGTGCCATAAAAATAGCTCCAAGCATTGACGACACAACACCTAGCGCTGCGTGCGTGCGTGCGTCTTTTTACGTCCAATTCCAGTTGAGACATCTCGAGAGGTTGCGACTGACTCACTGGCGTGTTTTTATCAGCTTTGGCCACTTAGATGATGACACATTAAGCAGCTCTTATCTGATTAGAGAGCACTCTTCCGATACCCCACTTGGATGATAGAAAGATAGATCACACGCCTACTCTTCATTCAAATTCACATGCTAGGAGAATTAGCACTGCAAGTTTTCATTTTCAGACTCTGAACAACACGCCCGCCAAAACCAACGTTTCGAGTGCCCGGTCGGTCCAGGGTTCAAATGTCCACGGAGGGGGAAAGCAGAAATTCCCACAACCGACTCATCTCGCGTACTTGATCGCTCGTACGCAGGAAATGACAAAAGCGGGTGGAATGGAACGTACCTGCTGGGGACCCTCCCCGTTGACCAGTGCCGGGGGCGTGGGCGACGCCAGGATGGGGAGTTCGGGGCCGAGAAGTTGTCCGGGCTCCAGGGGCGGCGTGTGCTCTGCCATGTCTCCCTCATTCACACCACCACTGAAGGTTCTCCTACCACAAAACAGGTCCAATTTGTGAAACAATGCCCTAGCTGTCACCATATGGCCCCTTCTAAGTACTTGTTTACCAAAAAGGGACAATCATGGTGACGCATGGTCAATGGCGGCCAACGCCAACAAACCAAAAAACGGACCTTTTGGATTGAACTCACTGTAGCACTCAATGGCGCTTTTCCTTTTGCTCCGTCCTTTCAATATATTACACGACATAACTCAAAGCACATTACAATAATTTGGACTTAAAGCCTTTCTTCACTTCCAATCGGCTCATTTCCATCTCCATTATTGCAACGGTAGACGAAAGAGCGATTTTCGAGAGAAAGAGAGGGCTAACTAACACTCCTAGACTCCCTAGATTGGCGGGGCCCAAAAATAAGTCAGCACGGGCGAACGAAACGCGGTCTGTGGTCACAAATAAGCCGGCCTCTCCGGGAAAGGACGGCAGGCGGCGAGAGAGAGATCCGGATGACGTGTCCTTGAAGCTAATTAGCGCTCAGTACGCCTGCGCTGCTAAAGCTGCCCGTGATCTGGCTTATCTGTTGGCTTTAGCCCCTCCCCTCTTGTCTCCTCTCCTGCCCTGGCCGCCACGCCGCCGAAACACCCAAAACACCCACCCACCCACCCATCCCTAAGCTGAAACAACACGGTGGCGTTTGCAGTGAGACGGTCAATGAACTAAGCGGGCGGGCCGACGGACGCACGCTTTGGCCGTGAGCTGGCGTTACACAACGGGCCAAAAAAAACCCAAAAAGAATCAATACGACCCCTGTACATTAGCCAAAAATATATGCTAGCACGATAGAGGCCGCTTTCATTACAATGTAATACATTTTGATTATTCGGTGAAAAATGAAACAATGTCAATGTATGCCCTCCCACAATTTTGAAAGGAATCAAGTAGTTCTCCGAGCTAAAACTATACAGTGGCATACATATTGGTGCTCAATTATATGTGACTGGTGGGTTTGACTTAAGAAGGATGAATATTAAGTATATAAACATTAATAAAGAATGTATTACTCTTTGGAAAAAAATGCAGTTTGGGTGTGTTATTTCAATTGTCTGTCATGCATTATTCACAGGGGCAAGGCAAGACAAATGTATAAATAGGGATTTTGCAAGGCCGGTTGGTGACATTAATGGTGACATTTGCAATCGGAAACATATTCATGGAGTAGAAAGTTTGATATCATTTTGCCAATATTCGGTAGATGGACATATGGCACAGCACTGGTTCACATAACCCTGTGTCGTGCTTTATCAGGCAAAAAAAGGCACCTGTCAATTTTTTTTCAATAAAAATATCTCTGTCTACAAGGGGCAAATTCTTCAATTTGAAAGTTTCTGAGTTATCACTCGTCGATTTTCAATGTATATGAAGTGTGGCACCCGTACATTTGCTGCCAGTCCTCCCCGCCCACTTCAAATGGGCGTCTAACGCTGTCAATCAGGTGGCCGATTGGTTTTTACTGTCTAAACTAGTCATTTCATCGCCATGTTTGACCATACACCAATTTGCTTTCCTACAGTCAACGACTTTAGCTATTGTAGGTTCATTTTCAGTTTATTCTAGCTACAGGTGTCATCATTATGACTGACAGGTGGCATCCGTGTTATCCAACGTTATTTGACTTCCAAACGAGGAGTAATATTATTTGACACTATGAGAGAAATACGAAGAGCTCGTTACTCACTCGGTCCGACGGTCCTGGAAGACCACAGATGCACCAAACTCCAAATTCGACCCTTTTTTTTCCTTTTCTTCAGCCGTCCACGTCAGCAAGGTGCAAAGAAAAGCAGCTTCCCCCTCGGTGCAACCCCGCACAACACCTTGAAGATAAAACAACAAGTCCCCGAGTGTTAGCTCGCCGTGACAAAACAAAAACAAACGAAAAAAAGAAGCGAGAAAAATGGGACGTGCTAACGTTAGCTTCCTGGTGCTAGGCGGCTAATAGTTAACGCTTGCAAGCTTCCTTCTCTCCCCTCCTTTTGTGTTCATTCGACTTAAATGGCTTCCGAGTGAAGCCGGAAGATAACTCAACGGCAAAAAGGCTCACCTCGTGGACAATTTTATCGAAAT
Source organism: Stigmatopora nigra (assembly GCF_051989575.1). Taxonomy (NCBI): domain Eukaryota; kingdom Metazoa; phylum Chordata; class Actinopteri; order Syngnathiformes; family Syngnathidae; genus Stigmatopora; species Stigmatopora nigra. The sequence continues at coordinate 303,376 of NC_135515.1, read as the reverse complement.
AACTTTGTTCCCCGGGCTAGTCCTCCTCGCATAAAAAGCAGGAATTTCGCCATCGCTTACGGTCCGAATGTGTGCGCATGCGCGCTACAGCAAATCATGGCGAAGCTCCAATTTATATAGAAAGTAAATTGAAGCCTTTACTCGGTTTTAATAGCGCCAATAGCCCAAAGCTCGAACGAATGAGCTTCACTCGGAGGATCTTTTTGTTGTCCTGTCGATCGGTCCCCTGTGACAAGAATTAGTAATAGAGTGACTGTAAAAAGCGGGCTGGGAAAAAACCCTTTGACGTCAACGGGAATCCCAGCCAGGTGCACAATAAACGAAACCGACATTTGGAAAGCGCTCACTATATTTGCTTCAATTTGCCTTTCAAATGAATTGCACTAGAATGGCTGTCATTGACGTCGGGAGACGTCCAATCCATTTAATGTGGGACAGTAGACAGCCAAAAGAGAATGTTTCCACGAGTAATAACTCATTTATAAATGATTTTTTTTTTTGGTGTTATGAGCTACGCTTGTATCACCATCAGCGGCAGCCAATGAGTTGACACAATCACACTCCCAGTTCAAAAGGATTTGACGTCAACTAAACTAATGTGAACATATGTCATTATTAAACTCATTGGCATCCAATGAGTTAACTGGTATGCGTGCGTGGCAGACATGTTGGGGAGGTCTACGTTTCCATCAAGGCAATGCAGAAACATTGAAATCATTCAATTGTATTATAGCGGATTTCCTAAATTCCTCTTGCTTGTTTAGGTAATTGTCACTCTATAATTACTATATTTTTGACTCAAAAACTATTGTGCTAGAAAGGGTAGGATTTGTTAAGGGTCTTTTCTGGGTTTTATAAACCCCTTGACGTCTTCGAACACACCGCCGTGATGACGGAAGTAATGCGCCACGCAAATGTATCAAAATTGAGTCTTAAGATGTCAACGTGTCGCTAGTCGCATGTCGTATTTCTATAGGGGTTTCCCCCTTAAATTACTCTTCGCTTTTTACGGCCGACTATCTCATGGCAAATTACGAAATGCTTCTAAACGCACCCTCATGATGCCGGAAGGATCTGACGAAGCTAATCTGACGTCTTCTTGAACTGCCAAAAGTGCAGTTAACTGGGACCATTTTATGTACATTTATAATCGGCGTCTCTGATCAACTATATCGTCATTCTGCTAGTCAACGAGCCAGGTAACTGTAGCGCTAAAGAAAAAAAACACACCCGACAATAATGTGCTTGGTTCGGCGTTGTTTTTAGCTTAGCATTACGAGCCAACGGGCTAATGCCACTTGGAAAGCTCACAGTGAACCAGCCATTTTACTTTTAAAGAAAAACAAGTTCTGTTTTCTTGACGCCTCCAATTTCCTTTTGACTTCTACCTCTTAATATAATTTATTTTCAATATGATTTAAAAAAAAGTATTGTGCTTTCCCAAACCCACCATAGGGAGGGCCAAAATGCAAAGTGTTCTAAACAGTAGTAACTACGACTACTTTCGTTACGGTATGAAAATGTTCAAGTCGATATCGATACTCGGAAAAATATTCTATAGCATTTTGGATGCCACCTAACTTCATTGTCACATGAACCATCCATTACTATTTAGGAGTGCAAAATTAAATTTAACCCATGGCAATACATTTCTGAATCCAAAACAAATAATTGTTTATTGATACTTGCGCAAAGGAATATCCCTATCAACCTGGATTTGACGTCTATCAGCGTCAATGGCAAACATGATCACTCAAGGCCATCCTTGACAGTTGAAATGGATTTGATTTACATGTATACATTAGTGAAACAAACTTTGCAGCGTACTAGTACACTTTGGATGAAGTTTGTCTTTCGTGGCTAACTTTTTCTTTCCTCTCTTTTTGTGCATCAACCAAGTGAGCGAGTGGCATGCTGGACGTGGGGAAATGGCCAATGTTTGCCCTCCTCCCGCCTGAGGAACTCTGTCTCATCCGGCAGGCTTGCGTTTTCGGAAGCGGCGCCAACGAGGCCCTCTATGTCACCGTCAACGACGAGGTAACGCCGCTCAGTCCGCGGATTTCAGAGCGGGGGCGGAGCTAAGCGCACGGAAGGGCGCTATCTTTAGCCGCCGGCTCCTAATTCTAGACCGAGCTGAAAGAGAGCGGCTCCTTCTTGCTCCTTTGCCCAAAGCGCGGGGAAAACCTCATTTGAGAAGCTTAATCACCCCCGTGGTGCATTTCCGTCCAACTCTCGGTTGAGTTTGGGGCACATCTGACTTATTTTCTGTCACCTGTAACACTTTTGTAATGAAACTGCCAAATGAGCTTGCTCCAAAATCTTCTTACTAACACCATTTTTTTGATACCACATCAGGTGTTTGCGCTGGGCACCAACAGCAGCAGCTGCTTAGGCTTGGGTGACCTTCAGAGCACCATCGAGCCGCGCAGGATCGATTTACTCTGCGGGAAGAAGATCGTTTCCCTCAGCTACGGGACCGGACCGCACGTGGTCGTGGCCACTTCGGGTGAGCTAAGTGCTCGCTACGGAAGGCAAATGAGGTGGGTCACTCACGGCGCCACTCCTCCCCGTTGAGCCAGATGGCGAAGTGTACGCGTGGGGCCACAACGGCTACAGTCAGCTGGGCAACGGGACCACCATCCACGGGTTGATCCCCGCCCTGGTCTCCACCAACCTGCAGAACAAGAGGATCAGCGAAGTGGCCTGCGGTTCTCACCACACCATCGCGCTCACCGCGGAAGGAGAGGTACGGACTCGGCCCTCCCGACGTGGAGCATTTCCGTGGAGCATGCACTTGGACCCGCAGGTTTACGCGTGGGGCTACAACAACTCGGGCCAGGTGGGCTCGGGCTCCACCGCCAACCAGCCCACGCCTCGCCGGGTCAGCAGTTGCCTGCAGAGCAAAGTGGTGGTCAACATCGCCTGCGGACAGCTCTGCTCCATGGCCGTGTTGGACAACGGAGAGGTAACGCTGAGCCAATTCGGCTCCGGAATTTCACCTCAAAAAGTTGAACCGTCCCTCCCTTTTCAGATCTACGGTTGGGGCTACAATTGCAACGGCCAGCTGGGTTTGGGCAACACCGGCAACCAGCAGACCCCGTGCAGGGTCGCGGCTCTCCAGGGAGTCAAGGTCGTCCAGGTAAGCGGCGGCGGCGGCGGCTCGTGACGTCGTCGGCCGGCGCGCAAAAAACCCACTTCTTGCCCCCTTGTGGCCTTCCAGGTGGCCTGCGGCTACGCCCACACGCTAGCCCTGACGGACGACGGCTACATTTACACGTGGGGGGCCAACTCGTACGGTCAGCTGGGCACGGGCAGTAAGAACAATTACTCTCTGGCCACGCTCATCAGCACGGACAAAGAGAGGTACACTCATTTGTGATTGGCTCGGATGTGTTGCCGTCTTGTGACATTTGAATAGGGAGGGAGAAGTGAAATCTTGCAAGTGTTGATCCATGAATAGTACTTGTTTCCTTCCCTTTGTCTTCATTGGCTTTGGTTTCAACTTCTAAAGTGGAAAGCTTTCCACAATACTAGTGTGACACAAGTGCAATCAGTGGATTGGCGTCAGCTGCTGGTGATTTGAGCAGGCGGCCCAACCCCCGCTGCTGGCTTTCAACTCTCTTTCTTGGAGCGCTCGGACCACAAAAGCTGCAACAGCACAGGCCTCGAGGACCGCCCACTTTTCCCTAGCCTAGGCTTTCATCGCTAGTGCGGTCACCATACTCCAACTTTCAATTGGCTATCAATTCTCGAAAAAAACACCATATAGTGTTTGTTGCTTGCCGCTCATTATTGATGGGAAAAATGTAGAGGAATGACCCGGCTGGGTTGCAGGATCGTGGAGGTGGCGGCGTGCCACACCAGCCACACGTCGGCCGCCAAGACGCAGAGCGGCCAGGTGCTGATGTGGGGCCAGTGTCGCGGCCAGGTGGTCAGCAACCCCCACGTCACGCACTTCAACTGCACCGACGACGTCTTTGCCTGCTTCGCCACGCCCGCCGTCACGTGGCGTCTCCTGGCCGTGGGTGAGTCCCCTGACGGGGTCTCGACCGGGTCCTGACGGGGTCCTGACGGGGTCCTGACCGGGTCTTGACCGGGCCCGACTCTCGGACGCCGCCGCAGACGGCGACGACCACCTGACCGTGGCCCAGTCGCTGAAAAAGGAGTTTGACAGCCCGGAGATCTCCGACCTGAAGTTCCTGGTGGACGGCAAGTCCATTCACGTGCACAAAGCCCTGCTGAAGATAAGGTAAAAAGCACACAATGACTAGCATTGTTGAATACGGCAAAACATTTCAAGAGGATTGTCCGTCAGGTGCGAACATTTCCGCACGCTGCTGAACGAAACGGACGAGGACACCATCGAAATCCAACAGTTCCCCTTCCTGGTCTACCGAGCCTTCCTGGAGTACCTGTACACGGATTCCATCAACCTGCCGCCCGAGGACGCCGTGGGCCTGCTGGACTTGGCCACCTTTTACCGAGAGAGGAGACTCAAGAGGCTGTGCCAGGAGACCATCAAGCGGGGAATCTGCGAGGAGAACGCCGTCACCTTGCTCTCGGCCGCCGTCAAGTACGACGCGTGGGTAAGATAGCGGTGGATGCTCGATGAGTCGTTTTTTTTTTTTTTTTTAATGGAACCTCTGGCGATTTTGCCGACAGCCATGCTAATTATTGTCCCCGGAAGGTGCTTTTGGGGATGTCTCCAAATGAGATGGCTCTCCAAATGTTTTTGTGTGGCAGCCACGGCTGCCGGCGGAGGGAGGAAATCACCGGCTGCGTCTTTTTCAGGACCTGGAAGAATTCTGCTTCAAGTACTGCGTCAACCACCTGACCTCGGTCACCCAGACCCAAGCCTTCCGTGAGATGGACCACGAGCTGCTCAAGAACTTTATCAGCAAAGCCAGCCGTCACGGGGCCTTCCGGAACTGACGCCCCCGTCCTAGACCCAAAGTCAGACGGTCCCCGATCCAAGAAGGTGGTTCTGCGTCTCCGTGGAGTCGGCCACGCTACGTGTCATCCGTAGCCCGCCCACCCACGGCGAGCGTCCGGCTAGCGCCAAAGATGGTTTACGGGAAGGCCGGCTCTAGACGGCCACTTATTCTTTCACGCTACGGTTGCCGGCCCTTCCTCTTTCAAACGGATTGGATGTCTTTGGCCGTCCGTGACTTTAGGACATTGTTGATTGCCACGGGGGGGGAAAATATCCTTTTTAACCACCAGGCAATTGTTTGTAAATACTGTAGCATGGCATGGGAGTTGCAAATCTTACTGTATACTGACACTTGTTTTGCACTTTGCACTGTGATATCATGGACTTTATTAAAGATGATGACATATTGAGCGTGGCTGCCGTTGACTACAAGGTTGCATCCATAAATATCAAACGATCAAAACACCCTCTTTGTTTTAGTTTAAAAGTTTCATTTGGGGAAAAAAACTACTACTACTACTAGCCATCTTAGCGGCTGGGCCGTGTCCACGTGCTCCATTTGTTCTGGCTGTGGGTGGGCGCGGACAAAGGGAGAGGGGGAGGGGCCCGGCCGGGGAAGCGCCTCCAGCCCCGACCCACTACAAAAAGAAGGGGAGAGCCAGAGCGCGCCACAAACAAGTAGCCGACCGCCGCCACAGTTCCGGCCGACGAGTGAGTGCGGCCCGACGGCCACTTTTTCCCAGGCCATCGTCCCGCCGGCCCCCTAATCGGGTCACTCTCCGACCCAGAGGCACCGGGCCCGGCCTCGGTTTGGCCAGCCGCTCATCGTTGCTTGGGTCCTCGAGACATGGCTGTGATGTTTTCCAGATGCTTTTGGGCCAAAGGTCACTTGCGGCTCGGAGCTTCTTCCAGGCCCGGGAGAGTTCAGGCCGGCGCTTGAAAGGCTAAGAAGAGGGCGCCCCAACGGTCAATTCTTCTTCTGGAGTCCACGTGGGCCAAAGCGTCCAGGGCCAGGGGACTCGCCCCTCCCTCGGGAGATGCCCCCGCGCCGGGTGCGGAATAAACCAGCCCCGGACAGGTGGCTCTCGGAGAAGTGAGACGACCCCCCGGCCACTCCAATCCCAATGTGGAACGGCAGCGAGGCGACGACGGCGGCGGCGGGCAACGGGAGCTGCGGCAAAAACGACGGCTTCAAGTACCCGCTGTACGCCACGGTGTTCAGCGCCGTCTTCGTGGTGGGCCTGATCACCAACGCGGTGGCCGTGTACGTGCTGGCCTGCTCGCTGAAGCTGCGCAACGAGACCACCACCTACATGATGAACCTGGCGGCGTCGGACCTGCTCTTCGTCTTCACGCTGCCGCTGCGCGTCTTCTACTTTGTCAACGGCAGTTGGCCCTTCGGCCGCGTGCTGTGCCAGCTTTCCGTGTCGCTCTTCTACACCAACATGTACGGCAGCATCCTCTTCCTGACCTGCATCAGCGTGGACCGCTTCCTGGCCATCGTGCACCCGCTGCGCTCGCGGGCGCTGCGCACCCGCCGCCACGCCCGGCTGCTGTGCGCCGCCGTCTGGGCGCTGGTGCTGTCGGTCAGCCTGCCCACGGGTTTCCTGTTGGACACCACCTCGCACCAGCGCCGGCGGGGGGACGACGACGCAGCCGCCACCGCCGGCGTCGCCGCCACCACCTTCTGCTTCGAGAACTTCTCGGCCAAGCAGTGGAAGTCGCACCTGTCCAAGGTGGTCATCTTCATAGAGACGGTGGGCTTCGTCATCCCGCTGCTGCTCAACGTGGGCTGCTCGCTGCGGGTGCTGCGCACCCTGCGGCGCCCCGGCCACGCCGTGGGCGCGCCCGAGCGGGCCAAGGTCTTGCGCATGATCGCCGTGCACCTGGGCATCTTCTGCTTCTGTTTCGTGCCTTACAACGTCAACCTGGTCTTCTACTCGCTGGTGCGCACCACGACCCTGCGGGGGTGCCCGGCCGAGTGGGTGGTGCGCGCCGTCTACCCCGTGGCGCTGTGCCTGGCCGTCTCCAACTGCTGCCTGGACCCCATGGTCTACTACTTCACCTCCGAGACCTTCCAGAACTCCATGAGGCGGAGGTCCGCGGCGGGGACGCCCGCCCGCCCCTGGGACGCCAAGTCATCCGAAACGCCGCGCTCCGGAGCCGCCGTCCCGCTGCGCCGCGGGGACGCCGAGCCCGAGGGCCGGGCGTCGCGGGACGAGTCGTCCGTGTGACCCGGGGCTCCGTGGAATCGAGCTTGGATCTGGCTGGAGCGGGATTTAACTCCAAAACTTTGACCAGCTCAAATGGACGGGGGGTCATTGGCGGGAAGCTGCACCTTGGCCACGTTGGATCTTTTATGTTTGTTTTGTTTGTTTTAACGCACTGGCAGATGTTCCCATCCAACGTTGATTATCTTTTGGTAAAGCCTCCCACTGGCACTTGAATAATCCCATTGAAAGTAGCAACACGCCGTTATCAAACTTAGTAAATTGAGTGTGAATTATATAGTGCTAGCCTACTTACAGCCGTCCTAAAAGTCCAACTATGAGGAGATCTTTTGACATTATAGCAAAAAAAAATAGCCATGCTAATATGGTGCTGCGCCTCTTCTGTTTACACTGGCTAGTTTTAGTTTGCAGTAGTACTTTTTTACTAATATCTTTTGTGGTGGCTCACTTTAATGTCCATTTAAAAAAATAAAGTGAGAGGAGGTGTCTTATTTGTTCTTTTGTTTTTTTCCAAATCATTGAACATTTTATACACGTCCAATCGCTTTGAACTTTTATGTGGATGGGCGCAGCCGGACACTGAGGAAGTGGCCGTCTGGCGCGGGCCTCGGGGAGTGCCAACTTCCTGTGCGGAAGTTTTGTGCAACATTTCAGTCAAAGCACACACACGCCACTCACACTTTATTTGAGACGTTGCTGGCCTGGCGTCATTGGCCATTTCGGCTATTCTTGAACATGGCCAAGGTGCACGCACATGGCCATTTGGAACGGCTACACCAATTTTGCTCCATGGGGAAGTTCTTTGGAGAAGGTTCTGTTTTGGAGGGCGGGGCTTCGGAGGGCAAAATGCTGTTGTCAAAACAAACCAATGGCGTGCCTCAATGTTATGTTTACTCATAGAAACTTGAGTCATATCATCCATAAATACATGCATTTTGTGTTTATACCCATCTTATAGCCCATGTTTATTGTCTTTTTTTCTCCTTTTGCCAGTTGGATCGCATATTGATTTCCTAAGCCGCGAATCCTCACTTTGTGTGAAAATGGTGAGCCTTGTGTGGCAAATTGCACGCTATGGGGAAGTTCCCAGCCCTGATACTGATGCTAACGCTAATGTGCTCCCAGCCTGCTCACATTTTTCAGTCGGGAGTGAGTGAGGGGAAGGAGGGGGAGGCGGGGGAGGAACCGTGTAGTAACGCGTGACCTGTGACCTGCTTCTCATACCTTGCGCTTATTAGCCCGGCGCTGCTTCTCATTTAGCAACCGGCCCACTTCCTGACATGGCGTCTGGTCTTTTTGCTGCGTCTGCGGCCTTCTCAGGCTTCCATTGTCCATGGCACAATGTCCATTGGCTGCCATCCCTTCCGCTTCAAATGGATTAGCAGCCAATCCGCTTCTTTTTTCACAAAATTACATTGTTACATCCCACATCAGCAGAGTTACATTGAAATCAAGCAAAAACTCAACGGCCAGATCCTTCGACAAATGGGCACGCTATGGGCAAACGCCACATACGGGAACCGCTATCTGGAGCTGAAAGAAAATGGGATAATAACAAACGGGCCAGTTGTTGCCATGGCGGTGGCGCTATCTCACATGCCCAATAGCAGGCATTTCCTGGTCACGTCGCAGCGGGAGCCGGGGGGCTTCACCATATTTAACCCAAAGGCCTTGTCGGGCAAAACACGACCCCCCCCCGCGCGGAAGCGAGATAGCCCCGCGTCGCCGCTCGACGCGCCCAAGAATTCCAGCAAAGTGCGGAGAGAATGCGTCTTGGCGTTAGGGGGAGGGGAAGGTCGGAATGATGAGATAAGGCTTGTATATGTAAAAGATGCTTTGTTTATGACCTCCCCCAGGGAAGATACGGCACCAGATGTTCCACGGCGGCCGTTTGGACAAAAGCAAACAGCGTCTTCGCATAGTTTTTTGGTAACTCTTTCAGTGCTGCCTGACTCTTTTCGGGCTTTTCCCGTGAAATGAAGTGGGCATTCAATCCAATTTGAAGTGGAGGAACGTTCATTTTGTCCCCGCTAATGAGGTAAAAGTGCAAAGGTGCTTCAAACTGGAAAAAACATTTTTTTCAAAGACAGAAAAGTCATCAAGAGCATTTTTGTAGTCTTGACTTTATTTTTCTTTTTGAGTGAATGATAGTTATAGACACTAATGTAGCTCCTCCATAACTTGGTCAACTGGTGGCCTCCTATAACTGTGCCCCCAGGTGTGCTTCATCTTGTGTTAATTGCATTTTCTCCCTCGACTGCTGACGTCGATTCCCTTTCTTTCCACGTGCTGGCGCCATCCTGCCTTATATTTTGCGCTCATTTCTGAAGGTAAGGCACCTGTTTGTAATACTATCGCCTTGCTAAAATGTTTATTTACGCTTTGGTGTTTGACAGTTTTATGTGCACGTTTTACATCCATTTGGGGCGTTAAATTGTCATTCCTGCGTGCGTAAATGCCACTTACCAACGTGACTAGTATAAATCTCGACCGAAAGACCACCCTTACTAATGTCTTTGTGCTCGGGAGTCCGAGGAGCGGAGTAAAAAGAGTTCAATATTTGTGGAACAAACGTGTTTTGTGTTATTTAGGCAAGAAACGTTGGCTTTTCGTCACTGAATGTGCTGCTGGCTACTTTCGTGATAGGATGACGTAGATTGTGAAGTTCCCCGCTTCTCCACAAGACGGCATATGAGCATTACATTTACATATAGTATACGTAGTCCGTCGTTTGTGATTTTTGTTTTTAAATGCGCGATTGTAACAAGCAGGCATATTTGCTATCAAATCGATCAAGCTAATGAATACGTCAATCATTCGTCATTAATAACAATTTAGCGTGTCCAGCCCTGTAGTGAGACAGCTCCGTAAAGATTGAAAGTACGCAAGATTAGTGTAGTCGTGGTTGTTTCTAAGCGTTAATGTTTGTAAAAATAAGTAATAGTATCGCCCCAAAAAAATCTTACCATAATCTACGGGTTTGTGATTATTTGTTTTATAAATACTCTTCGCCGGCGGGATGTCAGAGCCCGGATAGCTCAGTCGGTAGAGCATCAGACTTTTAATCTGAGGGTCCAGGGTTCAAGTCCCTGTTCGGGCGATACTTTCTTCTTCCTTTGTTTTAAAAGAATACGAATACATTATATTTCACCACTGACACGAATGGCGTTATATTTACCCACCTTCATTCCCAGAATTATGATTTTGAATGAACGAGCCCCCGAGGCAAAATGGATTGGACCTCAATCCCATCAATGGCAGTAAATGAGTTAGGTCGACTTGTTGAGGTTAGCTAGTCTTACGAATTGCTCGTGTTTTGGGGAAAGACCGCTTGTTCCCTGTTGACTCTTCGGGCCGTTGGGAAAGCAGTAGGTGGGCGGGCGTAACCGGGCCAAGCTCCTTATCCCCACACTTCAGAGAAGCCGCTGGCCGCATCCAAATTGAAAGATCCGTCCGTCGCCGTTTTCCAGTCAACAAGTGTCGCTTGACGACCAGTCCCAAGAGGCCTCGTGGCGTCCGGCCGGCCGCAAATAGCACGTCTATAAATAATTCAATATGTTGCCGTGCTCTGGAGGGCAAAGATGGCAAAGATGATCTCGCAAAGACCGGGAGCCACAAAAGAACGGAGCTAGAGAATATCCGTCAACACGGCAGGCGGAAATAAATGAGCAGGTGTTGAACACGGTGGGCTGGCCGACACCCCCACCTTCATTTTCTTCCTGTTTTCACACAAGCGCGACAGCAGGGGAATAAACAGGCTTTTTTTTTACAGGAGCCACAACAAATAATTCTTTTTTTTAATGAATAGAATGAAAATCGTCCAATCGCAATGCAAGTGCTTTATTTTGCTGACTTGAGTGGGTTCGATTCCCCCGGTGCGAGTGCTGACTGATTGGCGACCGGTCCCTTTTTGGCCCGAGGTCAGCTGGGGACGGGCTCCGTCACCCCGCGACCCCGACCGGGATAGGCCTTGTTAAAAAAAAAAAAAAAAAAAGGATGGCGAAGGGGGCAGAGTTTCCCGCGGTCCGGCCCCCGAGAGGTCGTGGGAAAAAAAAAATCTCTTCAACAATGTCCAGTTTTCCGTCAACGTTTATTTATAAAAACATCCAAAAGGAGAGCCAATACAAAAACACCACAAAGCGTGCCATTATGAAGGAAAATACATATGGTACACAACATATATACGTACGTATAGGATACTTTTTTTTTGTTATTGCATTTTGGAGTGGTTATTACTATTTGTATCACTTCACAAAAGGACACAGACGTGGTTAAATAAAGCGTAAGAAGTTGGTCCACTCATTCATTCATCTTATAATAAAAGATAAAATCGTAATAGTCCAACTTGGATCATTTTGGGACCGTTTTTATCTGTGTTTGTGGCTCCCATAATACTGCTTTGTACAAAGTCCTATCAAATAGGAGGAATGGCAGATAATAAATGACGTTCCTCTCGCAATATTGCCCACAATTTCATAACTTTGAGACTCTGGGAGGTGTTTTTTTTCCCCCGTCAGCGTGGGCCGCCGTTTCTATACAGATGAATACATTTATAATAGATGATTAAAAGGGCCAATTAAGAGGATAAATAATGAACTAGCAGTCATGGCCAAACCGTGCTCTAAAATGTGGACGTCTCAAAACACTCCACGTGCACTCCAAAGTGTTGCATTACCAAAGCGCCTTTGCGCTTGGTCCTAGCTCCCTAGCCCATGCTAGTCGGCTAGCTTTGGGCACGTCAGTAGGGGTAGCGCTTCTGCTTCTTGCCGGCAAAGCACGACAAGCAGGTGCAGAGCAACATGGCGCCGGCCGCCCCGGCGCCCGTGCAGTAGTAGGCCCATCCCATCTGGCAGGAACCTGAAGAAAAAAAAAATCAAATCAAATAAACGCCGCCGCCGCCGCCGCCATTTTGGATGCTAGTCCCAAATGTTAACAATGACTTATTTGGCGTTTGCAGGTGAGGTGGGCGTGGTCTCACCCAGTTGAAACTGGTCCGAGGCGTTGCCGCACGTCTGCTGCACTTCCTCGCTGTCCCAGCCCAGCGGGTAAAGCGCGCAGCCCGAGCCGATCAGCAGACCTGCAAAAGCGGGAAAGGGCAAGCGGTTATCCCCGGGGCGACCCATCCCGACGGGTCACCCACTTTCAAGGTAAACGTGTTTTTTTATAATGTTCACGTGACGCTCGTCATTTGTCGTCCCGACGAACAAAAACGTTTTTGTCCCAACTCTCCAAATGGAAGGCCATGTTGATTTTTGGATGCAAGAATAAAAAAAAGCCTCTCTCCCGCACACACACACACACACACACACAGTGAAGCCATTGTAGCGAGCAAGAACAAATGTTTTGCCCAGTTTCTGAAGGCGCCGCCATCTTGTTAAATATTCATTGTGATCAGGCTGCTCGTGGGCTCGTTACGGCAGCCAATTTCAATCAAAACCCCGTCTGATGATGTTACGTAACGGGAGAACGTGTGTGTGTGTGTGTGTGGGGGTGGGTTGCCAGAGGATTTCCAGCCAATTCTCCGGCGGCTTTCATTTTTTTTGACGCTGGCCTCAAAGTAGAAATTTGGAAAGGAGACGCGCTTGGTTATATAGTCATGGAGTTGGGGGCGGGCGGGGGGTCTTCTTTGATCTTGAGCCTTTTTAAAGTAGTTTTACTTTGGGTACAAAAAGAAAACAAGACATTTTGAACTAGTGTTGCACTGATGCCCATAAAAGTAGAGAAATAATTGCTCATTTCCTTTCCCAAAGGCCGCTTGACCCACCCAAGATGGCCACCAGCTCGCAATTCCATGCCCAATGGCCATTTGTCGCGTTTGTCCTTCTTTAGTTTTTTGCATTAAACGTTATGTTTTTAGAGGTTGGCACGGTCTTCTAATGGGGGCACTTTTCCTCCTTTTAATCTGGCCTTTTTGGTTTTTTCCACGGATTAAAAAGTGTGGACGGCCGCCAAGGAGTTGAAATTCCGCTCCATAGAAATGAAAAAATTCCGCTCTATAGAAATGAAATAGCGCGTTGATAGAAAGCGGAACAAAAGGCGGCGTGAATTTCAATGGCGGTGGCGGTGGCGGCGGCCAAAAGAACAGCCCCCCCCCCCCGCTATTTGCTTTCAATCTTCTTCCCACGTATCGGAGCATGACGCCCTTTTCATTCCCCACCACACCAGCCATCACTGGGGAGATATGATATGATAGCACGCCGCCGTTATCGGCTCCCCTTTCCCACCTTACGTGACAATATGCCTCCTTTTTCTTTTCTCGCCCTTGTTTCCACCAAGTATCAGATGAAAAATCATGGCATGATATTTCCTATTTGTTGGCGCCGAGTTGTTTGCTTCCACTTTGTCGACGTATGGTGCGTGTCAACGCATTTAAAATGTTCCTTTTGAAAAGGGGAAAAGCGTCAATATTCTCTATTCATGGATCATTTCCTACGAATCATAGCATGAATTTCTCTTATTATTATTATTATTCTTTCAATTTCAGCTTTTTTGACAGCTGAAACGTGGTGGAGATTAAGCCCCGCCCTCCCGCCGATCTCGTTGAGAATCGAGTCCCGTCGCGTTTCTGGCTTTTTCTAGCGTGGCGGCGGGAAGGGGGAGGGGAAAGCGCTGGCGGGAGCCGCCAAGCGTGGGACGGGGTGACCTTCACTTTAGCGGGAAGGCGAGAAAAGGGAAGGGGGGGGGGGCATTCCCAGGCCACCAATCCATTTAACGGAATGCTCAATAGATGGATGGAACGGCCAGAATTGCCCTTGATAAATTGGGTACTCCCACCTCCCCAAAAATACACATGCTGGGCTAATTTAGCAGTGTAAATTGTCCGTGGTGGTGAGTACCGTTGCTCTGTCATTGGCCAGCCTGCAATGTTTGAACGTTCCCTTCTTTGTTTTTGCCACCGACTGCTAAAAATCACACGCTGGTGGCAAAGCCATGTTGTGACGTGTGGCTCTGCTTGGACAATAATGCCAACTGTCATCTTTCGGTACAAAAATGGACCCAACGTTGACTTGAATCTGTCCACATTCTGACAAGAAATCCAAATTCGGACTTCCCAAAAATCGGGACTCTGCCTTGTCATAATAAAAATAGTGCCAAAAGCCGGCGAGGATTGTCGCTCGGCGCTAACGAGATAGACGGGGGTTTGGCGTGGCGGCGCTTATTATGGCGGCTGGCGGGCGGGCGGGCGTTCCTCTTTGATGCCGCTTCATGGATGGGGGAACAAATACATAAATAAATAGTTAGATAAAAAGCAAAGCTCCCGTCACTCGTCGTAAGCGGGCCAACCGGGAAAAAAAAAGAATCTTTTGGTCTAAATAGAGACGGCCCATTTTGCGCTCCCACATAACCAAATTCCCTCAATTAGAAACAAATAGAAATCCATCATCTTTGACACATGTCAACATAAGGAACCCATTTGGAGATCTATTGATTCATTATCAATGTCATTTTCTGTATTTTGTTTTAACAATTTGTCCTTTCTGTGTTTACAATTTTGCCAAAACGTAGTTTGTGTGTTACGATAAACAACTTTGGAACTTTGTCCATTCACTTGAAATAGTGCCAAATGTCCATGTGTGTGTGTTCAGCGACCCAGATATGCAGCAGAAATTCCCAGCATTCCTCAGCGCACGCACGCAGCGGTGAGGGTTGCAGGCTTCATATGGTCATGGTGTGCTCCGCTGGGATAGGCTCCAGCACCCCCCGCGACTCAGAATTCAATTCAAAATGAATGAATGAAATGCGGCCACGCTTTCCCCCTCGATGCCACAACAAGAAAGATTGGTGGCTGAAAGCGCCAGCCAGATGGAGCGCCGTCCAAGCGCCGCCGCCAAAGGGCCCCGGGCGCCGAGGGCCGGCGCCAAGGGGTCTTTGGCACGCCGTATCCTTTGCTTTCCTTGTCCTGTTTCCTTCCCGGCCAGCTGGAAGCGCTCGCCAAGGACTAGGAAATGATCCAAAATGTACCAAGCTGGCACAAATACAAATACGTATACCCAACCGACAAAGCAAATGGTCCAGGAAGTCAGCTAAAACAGATTCGGCCATGCCACCAAAATGGACAGAAGCGATGAGGAAGTGACCCAAAATCCACGAGAAGATTATTCCAAAGTGTCATTTTGCTATTGATTTTTGAAGTGTAGGGTTTTAATCGGATGTGTTTCACCAGAAAAGACGAAGCCAGACCCCCGATGGCCATCTCAATCCCTACCAACTACTAATCCAAGTCAGGAATCTTCCTTCCTTTTTTCTTCTTCTTTTTAATCCGTCCCTGGCGGTTGGATTAGTCACACACAAGACATTTTGGAGCAAAAGCGTTGCAGAAAAAAGGGCAGTCATGGCCTCCGATTTCCCGCCTGCCTCAATTTCTGTTCACCCAGTCATTGAAAAATTCAACGCCCAATTCCTCGCCCTTTTCATCGGACGGACGTCCGTCAACGGCGGCCACCGAGCGCAGCCAGCAAACGTTGGAATGCGGATTCATCTCGGCCACAGGAAACCAGACCCGCCCGCTCCTTTTGTCCAGCCTCAAATCTGCCCACGAGCTGTCACGCTGTCACTTTTCCCAGCGGCGGCGGCCGACCGCGGAATTCCGGCGAGCGTCGCCCAGTTAATGGGAGGGGAGGTACTAAAAGCGGGCCGCAAAAGCCAGACTTCCACAGAGGGGCCCCCGGGAGCCGGCGGTCCCGCTCGACCCATGTCAACAAACAGCGCCCCCGTATCCGTCCGTCCGTGTGTGTGTGCCGCCGCGGCCAAAAAAAGACACGTTTGGCTTTCTGGCCGCAGACGGCGGCGAACCTGACGCTCGCTACCACACGGACCGGCGTTCGGGAGAAAAACAACAGCGGCCAGCGCCAGAATACGACCGAGGGATGTGGCAGCGCGACCTGTCGCACGCCGGTCATTTGGCAGTTTGTTCTGGTCATTCCACGGCCTCCTAATTGGGACTCGCGAGGAAGTGGCGTTTTTCCCCACTCACCTCCGACAAACTGGAGTCCCCCGGCCACGCGACCGACGGTCCGCGAGATGAGCTCGGAGACGCAGCATCCCATGAGGGCGGTGAGCGCCACCAGCAGGAGGAGGCCGCAGCCCACGCCGGTCACCACCGTGCAGATGCGCCACTCCAGGCTGGGGATGGCGTGGAAGGAGGCGTAGCGGCCGCACTGCTCCAGCATGACGGTGGCCCGCCGCTCCTCGTCGCGCACCGGGTACGAGCACCGGCGGAAGGTCCCGAAGGACACCGGCTTGTCCATCTGGGAGCCCAGCAGCCAGTAGGGCATGAAGAAGCCCACGCAGGAGGCCGCCGCGCACGCCAGGGACAGCAGCGCCCACGCCGCGCCCACGCACGTCAGACTGGACGTCATGATGCCCGCCCGGGGAGGAGCGTCGGACGGTCCGAGAAAGTCGAGGGAGTCGGACAGAGGGACGTCTTCACCTCCTGGCCGACGGACGGGCCCTGTCAAAACACCACATTCCATCAGTTGGCCAAGTTGGCCAAGTTGGCGCAACGTACATTTCCACAAAAGGCATCAAAAGGGTTCAATCATTAATACATTCAAATTCATTTGTCCATCTAGCCATCACACGTGACTGCTTCATCCGCAACTAGTGGGTTACGTCCCTGGTCGTCGCTTAGATTACTAGTCATTGGTCAGTATACCAAACCAACTCGAACAATACAATACATTTTGAGTGGGATCATTCCCAGCAAAACAACATCACCCTCATTAGTTATTGGCTTCTCCGCTTACTTAATTTATGAACAGTAATAAGTCTATTCTGTGAGCACTTCTGCGCTTCGATTTGTTTTTACAAATATTGACGCTTGTGGTAATAAAGCGCTAATCCATTGGTAATAATTAAAAAAAACATCGCTCACGTCACTGGAAGAAACTTCATTAGTCCGTCGTAAATCCATCAATAAATCAAATGCAATCCAGTTTCACAGCGCATAAAGTGGTTGTTTGTCACCCACCCACGCCAGAGACCACCCCAGTCAGCCCAGCCGGCCCAGCCAGCCCCCCGCGTGAGCCCCCCGCGTGGAAGAATTGATTCATCGCTGACTTATCGCAGTGCTCACACCGTCGGAATGTTAATAAACAATATCAAATGAAGATCAGGAAAGACGGCAAAACGGGCTTACATGTCGGGAGAGCGCCGGAATAAAGTGCGCCTCGAGTCGGCGTCCGTCGGTCGACTCGACGAGCGGCCGCCGCTGAAAACTTTTCCAAAATCGCCGCCCCCCACTCCGGAAAAAAAAGAAGGGGGAAAAAAAGACAATCCTTCGGTGAGACGCTGAGATTTTCAGTTAGTCTTCATCGGTCCCACCGACGACGATTAAATAAGAAAGGCGATCGGGGCGAAGGAAGTCGCGCACGGAAAAGATAGCGCAAGAGTGACGGGGGAAAAAAATCGCCCTCGAAGAGCAGACGAGCTTCGTCTGGTCGCCTCTAGGGAGGTGAAATGACCATCAATCACGACAATCCCAACCCAGGGGCAGGGCCGACGCCAGAGCCGGACGTGAACGCCCCGCGTGGCGTTCAGGGACACCTCGGAACAATTTTACTCATGCTGTCAAATCCGTGTTTTGCTCTTTTCTCCTTTGAAATTCTCCTTCGTGTGAGCACGCGGGTTGATTTCCTGTCATTTTCTGTGATTCATTACGATTTATGCATACACTCTTGCCGTTTTTCAATTCACAAGCCGTCCTACCAGTTTAAGTGAATTGGAAATATCGGCTGTATTTTCACGCTTGAATTTTTATTCATCATACTTAAAGGCAAAACGGTTTAAATTATCTCCATAAATATGATCGCGTTTCAACGTGTTTTTATGATTATTCACTTTGTTGTTGCTCAGGATATTTATTTTCTGCTATGAAAAATTAAAAAGAGATTACCTCTCAGTTACATCATGGCATTATGTAACACTATAAACACGCAACGATGTTCATGTAAATCAAAATTAATTAATGCAACCATGGCAACATATTATTAATACTTCTTTAACTATACATACATAAAAATGTGGATTACCCCTCTGTTACATCACCGTGTTATACAATAAAATTATTAGTACTACCATCAAGTTTACTCAGCATGTGGGAAATTGCTGATTAAAAATTCTAATCCATTGTATAACTCTCGATTGTTAATCTATTTCGAAATGATTATGCTTAGTTTCAAAGATGTAAACTTCAATGATTGAGAAGCAGAACTGTTTTGCTTTGCTCACAGTTTAACCGGAAGTCAAACCCGGACGGACCACAACAAACGCAGTTGACGTGGAGTAGGAAGAAGCTAGCAATGGCGGACGCTAAAGTAGAAATGGCGACCGATAGCTCTTCTTCCTCTACTTCTTTTTCTTCATCTCTGACACAAAGCACAAACGGGACATCTCAGCCTAACAACCCACTGTCGAGGAAGCTGAATAAAATTCTAGAGACGCGCCTTGACAATGACAAGGTATTTTTCCGAGTCCGGCTAGGTTGCTAAACGAGCTAGCTGTGGCTAATTCGTCATCTCTTCGTCTTCGTTATAATATTTCACTAATGCCCAACTGTCATTATTGAACAAATATATCACGACAAGAATGCACAGTGTTTTATATTCATGTAGTACATATATTCATGTTTATATTCTGTTTGTATAATCTACAAAATGTGGCAAATCAAGATACATCGAACACACCTGTTTATTTATAATATACGTACATTAAAATGGCTGGCACTAATTTCTCGGTTTTCGGGGACTTTTTTATTGCAATTTTCTGGGTTTTGCATTTCTTGCCTTTTATTTATTTATTTGTTTTTTTGCGTGTAACTGTAGATACCTTTTATCAAACTGGGATATTGTTTTTAAACAACATTACAAGTCTAACCCGTGACCACTGTCGTCGTTGATTTGTCGATGTTAAATAAACTCCACAGGAGATGCTGGAGGCCCTGACGGCCCTGTCGGAGTTCTTCTCCGAGAACAGCCTGCGGACGCGGAGGAACCTGCGCGGCGACATCGAGCGGCGGAGCCTGGCCATCAACGAGGACTTTGCGCGCATATTTAAGGACGTCATCGACGTAATGGACGCACGCTGACATTCCCGTGCTGTGTTTGTGCCGTCTGATTTAACCCCCCCCCCCCCTTTTTTTCCCCACCGCAGGAACTGGAGAACGTCAATGAGGACGTCCAAGCCATGAGCGCGTGCTGCGCAGAGATGACCGGCAGGTTGAAGGTGCGGACGCTTCTTCTTGCCGATTTGAGCCATTTGCCTTATCCTTTCATTGATTGTCTCTCATCCTGGACCATTTCAGGCCGCCAAAGAGCAGACTCAAGACTTGATTGTGAAAACCAACAAGCTTCAAGGAGAAAAGTGAGTACCCACCCATGATAAATGACTACAAATCGAAGCAAATTCAACTTAAAAAAAAAACAACAATAATTTTCTAGGTTTCTTCATTATTTTTTTGGGTTACTTCTGAGGAGAGGAAGGCACAAGAAAACTGAAAACAATAACATTGACTTTTAATGATGCATTTGACGTACTTGTTCCCCCGAATTGGCTACCCGTGTCAAGTATGGATCATTTCTGCATGGCAAGAAGTTGCTATCCCTACTTTGAAATCCCGGCCCATTCCTCATGCTAGCAGGACATTTTGGGCCCTCTTGTCTAAAGCGGCGAGCCAGCGACCTCGACATGGGGTGCCAATTCCCACAGGCACACGCCAAAACCTTCCTGGCCCTACCATGTCAATCCGTTTCCACTTCCTCAAAACGTACGTAGGAATGAGTCTTTCAATAGATAGTAGAAGTGGAAGAAGTATTTCTTTTCTGGGATTTGGTCCTATTTGAAAAGCCGTTGTCCAGACACGACTTCCCGGTGTGAGACGGGCTTGTTGCCGTGGCGACCATCGCCCTATCGCAGCCCGACAGCTTCCAATAATCCACCCCTCCCTCTATTTAATCCCCCCCCCTTTGTGGTGCCCTCTCCTATTTTCGGAAGCCTTGAAGCTGGTTTTAGTTTAGCGCCACCCGCTGGGCGGGCGGAATTGAATGTGCTAATTTCCATTTCAGCCACCGTTTGGAAGTTCGCGCCCAAGTCGCTCAGGCCTTCCTGGCCAAGTTTCAGTTGACCAAGGAGGAGACGAGCACGCTCCGGGGCGCCGGAGACGGAGCCGTGACGGAGGTACCCGCGCTCCATTTCACGTCTCGCTGCCGTCGTTATCTGTATGTCTTTTATATATATATATTTTTTTTTTTTCCACACAGGACTTTTTCAAAGCACTTCATCGAGTGAAGCAAATTCACGAAGACGTCAAAGTACTGCTGCGGACCAAACAGCAAACTGCCGGGTAGTAGACGACACCCTTGATTGATTTGATTGGCTGCCGTTGAAAAGGCCCCGAAGCAACATGGCCGCCCCGGGAGAGCTGGCCACAAGTCTGTTGACGTTGGCGGCGGGATGGCGCTTCACACATATTGTTCACGCAGGCTGGAGATCATGGAGCAGATGGCCGTGTTGCAGGAGGCGGCTTACGAGCAACTCTACCGCTGGGCTCAGAGTAAGTAAGCCTCCCGCTTCAAAGTGATGAATTTCTTCCAATACCCGGCGGCCGTATGGCAAATGGTGATGGTGCAAATTGTTTCCCCTCTAAAATCCTCAGACGAATGCCGAAGTCTTACCCAGGAGACGTGTGACGTCACCCCCACGTTGACCCAAGCCATGGAAGCCCTCCAAGAGCGCCCTATCCTTTACAAGTAAGGAAAGCAACGAAGTTCTCTTGCAATTCTCCAAAATGAACGCCAGGGGGAAGTGTCGCGCCAGCCTCGAAATGTATTCATTTATAATTTTTTTTTGGACGGAATTCACTCAACTTCGGTTTTAATTCGTGCCACTCAAAGGTGGAGAAAACATGGGCTATCACATTTCATATTTTTTTTCTTTTTGCTACGTTTCTGAAGGGCACGGCGGCTTTGACTCTAATAATAACGCTAGGAAATCCAAGTCAAAACGCAAACTATATTCCATTTGTTCTTGAATGAATACAGAGAAATGCACAAAATGTCCTCCCATGGCCATTAGGCCATCTCGTGCCTCGGAAGTCTACTCGGTGTGTCATTCACGGCCGGAGCAACATTTCTCACGCTCGCGTGTGTGTGTGTGTGCGCGTGTTTTGTTTGACGGGCAACATTCCCGCTGGCTTAGTGGAAGCAGAGCTGGCCCGCTTTTCTCTCCAAGTCAGGTCAGGGTAGGCCTGTCCCCGATAGCGCTATCTGCTGTTTAGTCTGACAAAAGTCTGGTGGAAACGGCGCCCCGTTACTTTCACCGGCGACCTCCCGTGTGGGAAAACACAGCCGCTTCCCACACGTAAATATACCACACATTAAGTCAACAAGAAAGAATAAGAAGGTGATATCGTCCAAATGTGACGACAACCAAAAATAAAAAGGTTGTGGGAAAACGACATTACCGACGGAACTGTGCGATCCTACGTTATAGCGTTAAGATAAAATATGCGGTCCTAAGATATAGTGATAGGATAAAATCATTCCTTGGAAAAATGTCCTATTTTAATGATAATAATTCAAATTGCCAATAATGATGGATCACGTTCCGGACAATAACGATTTGAAGTTGAATGCCATTGCAATCAATCAAGGAACCCTAATTACGGACACGGCCAATCTGTTTGAACTGGGAGAAGATTTGTTTATTGGTCTCCCTTTTCCGAGCAGGTACACCCTGGACGAGTTCGGGACGTCGCGCCGGAACGCCGTGGTGCGTGGCTTCATCGACGCCCTGACGCGCGGGGGACCGGGCGGGACCCCCAGGCCCATCGAGATGCACTCGCACGACCCCATGAGGTAATTCTATTGATAAAAATGAAGGGGATGACGTCCAAACAAAGAAAAAAAAATATTTTTTTGTTGTTGAAATGAATGCATGAATCGTGATTTTGTTGCTTTTCCCAAAAAGAGCAGCTGTCCGTCTGGTTTTTTTTTCACTTTTCTCCAAGGTTGGTTGGTGGGCAAGTGACTCGGGGCGGCGGCGTTTATCCGGCGGGACCCCGGCGGCCCGCCGGGTGATTTTCTCCGAATGAGCGAGCGCTGGCCTTTAGTTAGTCGGTCGGAGGCATCGGCCCTTCCGGGAACAACGTCTTGTTTCCCGCCGCCTCCAAAGCACACGACGCACACACACGCGCACGCACGCTAAGCCATTGCGCTCCCGCCGTGTTGTCGTCTTGGCCATACTTACGTAACGGGCAATACGCTGCGCATTTTGAAACATGATTGCCGCTCGTTTTCTTCCCGGTGGCTTGGAAAGAGCTCCCGCCGGTTGGGCCGTTGGCTCTTTCAACACCGCCGCATCCAAAGAAATAGTCTATAATAGGAAACGGCAAAAGACACTGGCAGCGTTTCCGGGTGACATTTTGAAAGGCCACTATTCCTAAGTGTCCTTCAATGTCATTTGGATGATTTTGACGGATTGTTCTTCCGTTTGTAGGTACGTGGGAGACATGCTGGCCTGGCTCCACCAAGCCACCGCCTCCGAGAAGGAGCACCTGGAGGCGCTGCTCAAGCAAGTGTCGGTCCCAGGTAGGCTCGACATGCCTCCAATGCTTTTAATTATTTGCGGGATTACATCTTTTTTTTTTTTTTAAATGGCCTCTTTTTCCACCCCCAGGCGTGGAGGACGACACACGAGAAGTCCTGGGACACATTACGGAAGGCGTGTGCCGCCCTCTAAAAGTGAGTGGGCCTCCGATGGCAATGGCGGGCGAGCGGGCGGGCGCCAACGTCACTGTCCACCTTGCAGGTCCGCATCGAACAGGTGATGGTGTCGGAGCCGGGCGCCGTACTGCTTTACAAGCTGTCCAACCTGCTCCAGTTCTACCACTGCACCATAAGGTGGGTATCTCCGTTTTTTTTTTTCCTTGGATTGATTCTTATGGCGAGCCTCCTGGCGTAGTTCCATCGTGGGAACCGGCGTGGCCTCGCTGCTGATGACCATGGAGGAGATGCACGTGCTGAGCAAGAAGATGTTCTTCAACAGCCTCAGCCTGCACGCCAGCAGACTCATGGGCAAGGTAGAGAAAGACAAAGGACGGACTTGAGCAACTTGACAAGTCCATGCAAGTCAGGCCTTCTTATTCTTTTGTTTTGTCAACTCAGGTGGAGCTGCCTCCCCCCGATTTGGGCCCCACCGCCTCCCTGAGCCAGACCCTGTCCCTCCTCCGGGAGATCCTGGCCTCTCACGACTCGTCGGTGGCGGCGGACGCCCGACGGGCCGACTTTGCCCAGGTGCGCTCTGGCCCGGTCTGCCCCGGCTGTACACCCCCCCCCCCCCCCCTGTCCCACCTGACGTCAGGCTCTTCTCAGGTACTGTCTTGCGTCCTGGACCCCCTCCTCCAACTGTGCACGGTGTCGGCCAGCAACCTGGGCACGGCCGACATGGCCGCCTACATGGTCAACTCGCTGTACGTGATGAAGACCACGCTGGCGCTGTTTGAGTTCACCGACAAGAGGTTGGAGATGCTGGAGTTCCAGGTGGGAGTTAGTTTCCCCTCCACAAAAAAAAAATGACCTGCAAAAAAGAAAGACGAAAATCTGAACGGCGGTGAAAAATGGCCCGGCTTCTGCTCCGTCTCCGCAGATCGAGGCTCACCTGGACACGCTGATCAACGAGCAGGCGTCGTACGTGCTGACCCGGGCCGGCCTGGGCTACATCTACAACTGCGTTCAGCAGCACGGCGCCCAGCAGGTTTCTCTTTTTCTTTTGATCTGCCAATCGCCGGGGAACCGCAGCATAGTTTGACTGGGACTTTCATTTTTTCTTTAAGGCTATACTTATCAAAAACCAATCGATCAGGTCATTCTCCATTTGACTACGTTAACACTACTGACAAATGTCCTTCTACTCCAGTGCCACTTCTATCTGTCTTTATATGGTGTATTCTGGGAGGCCATTTATAGTCGGCAAAACCTAGAAAAGGGGGCGACGGTGGAGAATTGGGCGTTGCCAACGTGAGCCAGTGTTGTTGTGGACGCCGCGGTCGCCCCGGCGACCATCGGCTCGGCCCACATTCGTCTTGTATACTTTGCTTTCCCTCCGGGCGTGGAAGGCTCCGCCAGACGTGGGCGCGGGTCAAGGCGGGAGGGAGGGAGGGATGGATGGATGCGCCGCCGCCGTCACGGTCTCCCCGGGTGGCCCGACCCCAAAACGGCGTGCCGCGCCCTCCGGCTTTGAGCGTCTGCGACACGTTTCCGCTCTGTCATTTTCTCTCTGTGGGGACGGGTCAATCGTTACTTCTAAATTTCATCCAAACCACTAAAATACACCCAAATATATATTTTAAAAAAGGTGTCCGGTTCCCCCTGGCACTACTACTCGATACGTAGTATGAGAGGAATACAATAGCACAAAGCAAAATCTGATTTGATATTTTTTGAAATAAACGACTGGTGAGAATGCTCCGATTTGGCAGAAGTTGAGAAATGACATGTTACTACCTATTTCCATTTGTTCAGGGTTCTTTGTCCCTCCTGCCCGGCATGGACGACTCTTCCGTCAAGACGGCCATGGTGAGTGCCTTTCACATCTCGTGCGCAATTCCAGCCAAAGCTACAAACGCCATGGGATGTCCAAATGCCTCAAAGTCACTCAAAGACCACAACAGAACCCTCAAACAAACTGGAAGCACGGGGCTTGTCAAGCTAAATCTTTGCGATGTCTGCTCCCCGACAGGCCCAGTTCGACCGCTACCTGTCGTCGCCCGACAGCCTGTCCATGCCTCAACTCAACTTCCTGCTGAGCGCCGCCATCAAGTAAGTAAAGGGCCCCCTCCCCGGCACGCGGCCCCCGCCTCCGCCCCCGCCTCTCGGCGGACGTGCGCTTTTAGCCGCATCCGTGAGTCACGTTTACCGGGAAGCGGCGGGGGCGGCGGGAGCATTTTGTTCCACGGGTTAATGTTCTCTATTAATGGACACCCGGGGGTTTAATGGCCAGGACGCCATTCATTAGCTTCTGGTCCATTTCTCACCGGCAGCGGCGGCGGCGGCAATGGCCACGTTTCCCCGAAATGTTCTCCGCGGCCAAGGGTCGCTGGCGGCCCGGCCGGCGGACGCGCAAATAACGCCCATGACGGGCTTTTAGCCGGAGGGCCGTCGGAGGGGCGCAAAAGGACGGCTCTCCTCTCCGGGGAAATATTCTATCATTCGTTGGAATCAACTGGGGACAAGTTGATCTTCCCCCGCATATTTGGTCCACGTTAACGTACGTCATGGTTTCCATTTGAGCTAGCTAGCAACTGGGGGCCGGCGGGTGGACCCCATGGGACCATCATTAGCCAATCTCACTGTTATGTTTGCCCTTTCTTGGCCAATAGATGGACAAATGTGAAAATGGACCCTTGGGGTAGCTGTTACATTCTTTGTTTGCCTGATTATTGTTTTGCCTTGACCTTGAGCGCCTTGCCCAGCCTACCCTGGCTACCCTGACTCTGCCATTGTTTCTCCTCCGACAGGCAAGAGATCTTCTCCCAGTCCACGGAGCTGGTGTGCCGGGCCTACGGCGAGGTGCGCGCGGCGCTGAGCGGCCCCGGCGGCGGCTACCGGGACCCCGAGCGCCTTCTCCCCAGGTCCCCCGACCAAGTCCGGGCCCTTTTGTCGTGACCTTCTCCTTCTACGGGACGGGATGTGAGTGAAGAAGCCGCGTTTATCCTCCAGGAAGTAAGACCTTTTCCTCTATGTTCGTTTCCCCAAACTTCCCATATTGGGAAAAGCTGGCAGTTGAATGACATAAAGGAAGGGAAAATGAAGGTATTTTTTATATAGAAAAAGGATGATGGCCAATAAAATAAACAGAACAAATCATGACAAATACAAAAATGGGAAAGCCTACTTTTGTCAAATTTGAATCCTACCTACATTTTTCTATGTACTGAGACATCAAGTGAGATCTTGGCCAACGTACTCTTAAAAGGCCAGCGACGTTGCTTTGGCTCCTCCCACCCAAACTTGGCCCCAGCCCCGCCTCCCACGGCGAATTGTTGTTGTTTGGCGAGCCGCCACTTGCCGCCTTTTGGACAAACGCTCGTAGGGTGACGTCGTTTGGACCTCAGTGGGGAACCAGAACGTGACGGCTAACGAGCGCGTGAGTCATCCCGCGTGCCGTCCATTGCGACACGCCCCCACCCCTGCCGCCATCGCCGCCGCCGCCGCCCTCCCTGAAAACAAATAAAACCAGCAGCCTCATCAACAATTATTGCGTCGACAAAATGACTCACAATGTGCACTCAAGCACGAGCTAACATTTAGCTTCAGGCTAACATACAATGGGAGACGCCATTAGATAAAGTATATCAACTACTAGTTTTGGGACACATTTAAGCCTCTTAAAGCTTGAATTGACCTTTGACCGATGTACAAAAGCCTCAAAGAAAACACATAAAAATTGTCATTGAAAATGTGCGTGAGTTGCTATTGTGATGTGTGTCGTTC
Source organism: Stigmatopora nigra (assembly GCF_051989575.1). Taxonomy (NCBI): domain Eukaryota; kingdom Metazoa; phylum Chordata; class Actinopteri; order Syngnathiformes; family Syngnathidae; genus Stigmatopora; species Stigmatopora nigra. The sequence goes on along the minus strand of NC_135515.1, from coordinate 276,725 downwards.
CCCGTTCATTGCACGGTAGCGTGTGTTTTTGTCATTGTGCAGCTGCTTCTTTGAATAGAGCTTGTTTACAGGTGTGTACTTTAGTGGGTGTCGTTGGGAGTCACAATTGTGTGTTGTTTTGTTTTCTTAGCTGTATCTGTGTGTTTGTACTACATGTGAATGAGGGAGGGAGGGAGGGGACCGCTGTAATTGTGTGTGTGTGTGTGTGTGTCAGGACTCTGTTATTGCAAGTGTGTGCGTGTGTGTCAGTTACTGAGTAACCAAGCGCTCTTATCGCCTTTGCCCCGCTAGCCCTTCACCTCATTGAACACGTGAAGAGCACGCCTGCGCGCTAGCTAAGGCGCCGGCCGGCGTGCGTGCGTACGCTCTCGCTAGCACGCGGAGGTCAAGAACAGCCTTCTGGCAATAATTACCGTTTTAATCCCAGGTTTACCGGCAACCGCTCCCTTTCTTTTGTCTCCGTCGGCAGACGCTGCGCAACCTCTTCGCGGCTAAAAAAAAACATAAAAAACAACAGCAGCGGGAACGTGAACTCTCGATCGGCGTGCCCTGGCTTTTGCGCTTTTTGCAAAATCCAATTAGTGAATGAGTCAAATCGATGTGGATGGGTCCAAAAGGAGCCCAGTTGGTTCGTGGGCTAGAACAGCTGTCCCAACAAACCCAGGCCCGGCCGGCCGGTGGGGTGCCGGCACGAGTTCCTGGGATGGGCCCCGTCCGTCTTTTCCAGGTCAACACTCCACTGAGACTGCTTTGGCCTTGAGTAATCAATGCCATTCATGATTTCTAGTGTCATTTTATGAAGACGTGTCTCTCTAATCTCCATCAGAAAGAGATCAAGTCCAGAAAAGTCGACTTTGTTTGCGGCGACCACTCCACCGTTTGTCTCCGACACGACTCAGTTGTGGCGCGTCCCTAAAATGCCCGTCACCGTGGAAACGCCAGCACAACTTTCCGTTTGTGGGCGACCGCCAAACGTGAGTCAGCGAAACCGAGCTGTCGCCGTTTTGGCTTGGTTTCGTTCTGTTTTTCTCCAATCGCCCTCGGAGTCGACCGATTGGACGCCAAAGATTCGTCTCTCTCTTTCATTTCGGATTTCTCCCAAATAGAATGTATTTGCATTTGTTCTTGAATCTTTTTTTTTTGACTCAATGTTCTATTTGTTAAATTAACATCATGTACAAACTCCTATTGTTACTACTATTTTTTTTAATTCAGTTCTTAGTTATATATTCCTATTTAATTTTAGCTATGATATACATTTTTTATAATCATTATTTCCACGTTCTTTTTGCTATTTATTCGGTATTCTTTAGATGACTTTTTCCTCATTTAGGCATTTCCCCTTCCTAATGGTAGTATTTTTCGATCAAATGCTCTCTGCTTATTTTACTACGATACTTCTGTCTTCCCACAATGCATTTTGGTGTTATGGTTGAAAAGGCAAAATGAGATTGAGTAAATGAATGAAGGATGATTGTTATTTCCTAAATGAAACTCTGGCTGGAATGGAAGCGCCTCCTCCACTCGACGAGCTTTGGGAGTCCCTCGGCAGACAACCGACGACGGCCCCCACCCCGGAACGTTCCTCCTTTGGGAAAGTGCGCCGTCCTGTCCGGACACGTCCGGCGCATTTGGCTCGGGCCTGTTTTCCCGTCCGGGACTTCCACGGCGCCGACCACAATAAGTGTAACACCTGAGACGCGTTTACGCCGTGGCTGTCGTCGACGGACAAATCCGTTTCGAGTGGGAGGAATGGCATCCTTCCCTGTAAAAACTAAGGGGGAAATCACCAAACTGCTCAATTGTGGGGGGAAAGGCTGCTGCCAAATCTTTCGAAAAGTCAAAACTAGAACAAAATGAAAAACACGCAAAATTGATTGTTTTGAAAGTTCCGTGTTTGAAGTCATATTGATATCGGAGCACCGTGAACGTGACATCATTAGTGTATCATGGCCGCACACAAGCTTCCGGTACGAAATACAATGCATAATATATCCTATAAAACAGCTATAACCTCATTTATATCGATGCCTAACGAGGACTTTACTTTTCAGGAAAAAGTCATGTGTGTTTACGTCGACGAAAAAAGTCTGTGGTCATCTAGTCGACACTTGTTGAAGCAGCGCAAGGTAAGCGAGGCAACTTTCAATCTCAATGCTAGCAATGCTATTGCTAAACTACGTGTTGTTCGGCGCCTAGCACGAGGCTAGCCGTAGTCGTCATTGGTCACGAAAGCAGTTACACTTGATGTATAGTGGTCCTATTTACTTTAGCCACATTGTCAATGCTAAATGCGCCGATAGTTAAGGTCACAGGGTCATGAAATGGGAATTCTTGAAGAAAATGTTTGGTTGTTGTGCTATATTCAGATGAAAATATATTTGTGGATGGTCGTATTATAGAAAAAGGAAAATAAGGCTGTATCCGTTTTTGTCTAAAGATAAACTTTAGCATTCTTCCGTCAATGGTCAAATGAAATCTTATTGGTGTGCATAAACATATTTTCCAGGTCCGCCCATCCACTAAAATGGTTTAAGGGCTACTAATAGCTTTGATTTAGCAGCTAAAGATATGTTTGTTATCCGATGAGTGTAAGTAATTATCCCAAAGATTCATGGATTGCTCAAATGGTCCGACCCGATAGACGCCACCAATGTGACTCAGTTATATGAATTCCTGGGAGGGAAGGGGTTAAGGATGCGTTGAGGGAACATTCTAATTGGAGTCACGGGCGTCAGCTGGCCAAACAATCGGCGGCCCGGGGTCTCTCCCGGAATCGGACGCCAATCCGCCAGCTGCGACAGAAAACAAAACATCTGGCCCGCTCTCCCCCGTAGCGTGGCGTAGCATTTCGCCGACGATTGACGGTTCGAGGGGTGATTGGGGAGTGTCAGCCGGGTGGTCGCCGTCTTTGACAATGTGTTTTTTCAATTTCCCCGTGTTTTTTTGTTTTGTCCGTGGGGCGGGGTGGGGGGTATAGAAATCGAACCCCGTAGAACACCGTCGTTAAAAGAGAACAACAACAACCTCTCTGTCGCCACGGAGACGACCAGGCGTTCTCTCCCCGGAGGCGGGTCCGCGCGTCCCGCCGGACTCCGGCCGCCGCCACGACGATGATGATGATGAGATAATGAGGCAGGCTTAATGTGGCCCAATTACTTGACAGATGTCACGCGCTAACCCGCTTAAGCGTCGCGCCTCGGATTGCGTAACTTTGCTTCTCCCCGTAGTCCACTGGCTTTTCTTTTTTCCTTCTCTGGCTCACTTTGTGTTCGAAAATGGCTCCCCAGTTGCAAAGGGGTTGTCTCACCACCGGCTTTTTTTTTCCCCCAAATGACCGCCCAGTCCTATTTTCCAATGATTTGGAACAAGGCCAGCCATTGACAACGGCAGCCGTCCTGTTTCTTCATACTGGGAGAAGTGGCAGTGGATTAGCTAAAACCTCCAAATGCCCCCAAATCCATAGGACGTGAGCCCAGAATGCCCCAAAATGTCCAGAAAGCCACTCCAAATCCAATACAGAATTGTTTTTGTGGCAAAAATGGGAATAGCTCTCAAATAAATGGACATCAAAACAAGCTATTCCTGGAAAAGCTCAAATGATCTTCCAACAGTTGTTCAACGATAACAGCCAAAAGAGAATGTCAAAAGGACACGCTTGTATCTGCCGTCCAAAAAAGACACCAAAGCTGCCAGTATTATTTAGTTATTTTTTTTAAAGAGAGAGACTAGTGTCCCCGTCAGGTACGCTTAACGAGAGAAGAAGGCCGTAATGGCTTGGAGCGAGCGTCGGGCGGGCGGCTTTCTCGGAAGGCGCTAGGCCGCCTTAACCAGTGGGACGCGGGCGCGTGCCCGCCCACCGGCCGCCGCCAATTAAGACGGCTCCCTAATTGGCCGGCGCCGTTCCCCGGCCCGTCCCCGAATTAGCCCCCTCTCGGTTGGCTCGATAGAGAGAGCCAGAGAAGGAGCCGGCCGGCGGCGCCTCCTTATTCAATGGCCTGCCGCACCACACCAAAGTACACGCCATTTTGGGGGGGTGAAAAAGGGTCGACGTAGCCATCGACGTCCAACCTCTCTAAATTGCTTTGAAAGGGACCATTGGACGCTCCAACGTGGCTAAAGCAGTGAACATTTGATGTCAGGATTTTTCTTAAAACAAGTGACTTTTTTTCCCTCATCCCCGCTTTTAGTGGCGCGTATTATAACCCCGCCCCCTCTTGACTCGCGTCGGCCGGTCTAGACGAGCGAAAGAAAAAGAAAAAAAGAGAAGACGGGCCTTTTTAATGAATTCCATTCACGTGTGGGTTTTTTGCGCCCATTTTTATCGGCTGGCGGCGGCGGCGTCCGGAAGGATGACGCCGCTGGACAATTCTGCCACGTGAAAATTAGCACTAGCAACAACCAAAAATTCAAATCAGTTCGTCCCAAAAATTTGGATGAAAACCTGTGGCACTTCATTGGAGAAAAAAAAAATTGGGATGGGGAAGGAGTGCCATCTTTCCACCCATCACGCCGTGGCGGCTGGGAAACCCCCAAGAAATAAAGCGGAGGCGTGTTTTTGACGGCTGATGGCGTCGACTCGTGTTTTTTGTTGTTGTTGTCGTCGTAGGAGGAGGTGTCCTTTTTTTTTTAAATGTCTCCCTCTCTCTTTCTCTCTCGCTCGCTCACTCGCTGGAGTAACCCAGATGTTCCCTTTCGAGAGAAAAAAAACAAAAAGAATAAGGCCGTGGAGAGTAAACAGTGGCGTTACGACACGGAACGAAACGGAGCTTTTGAATAAGTGCACGAGTGACGCACGGCCAGACTTTGGAGCCTTTGCCGGCCACACTGGCCACCGGTTGCCACCGGTTGCCACGCCAGCCAAACATGAATAGGCATTTGAGTGCCCAGACAAAAAAAGAAACGGCAACCAAAAAAAAAAAAAAAATCCCAAATTGACATTGAACCGTAAATGCATTCAATTCAAAAACTGACAAAAGAAGACCATCATTGACAATAATCATTCCAAAATAAGACCTAATAAGAGCTCAAGATAAGATAATAGCAATACACGTGAGGCGGCGGACTGCCTTGTCTCTGGGGGGCTTATTTGTCTTTACGGCACCCCCCCGCGAGACACCTCGCATCTTCTGTGTGCGTGTCATCTTAATAAACACAAAATGACTATTGTGTATGATTCACCTGATTTGGCCGCTCGTCCACTGAGTCCATTTCACATCAAAAAATAAATAAAAATAGGTAGGAGTATTAAAAAAAAAAAGTTTATTTCTCGTCACAGTCAATGTATTTTTTATTATTTAGGGAAAATAGAACCATTTTCATTCATGACATTTAAAAGGGGGGCCCGCTGTGGAATAATTCTGCTTGCAGTGGGAATGGCAACTGGCTGCTTGTTAAAGGGGATGGGGGGTGCGTTGCCACTGTCAGGCTACCAGAAAAAGGTCCCCCAAAAATCCAAAGAAAATGTCAAACATAAATGAACGGTAGATTACAAAAAAGGCCAGACGGAGACCCAGTACACACAAGTACATTTATTGATGATGAAAATACATAGAATAATATGGATGGCCAATGACGGCACACAAGTCTCTGTTTGATACACCACGGATAAGTTCAATGTAACAGATTTTCAAATATTTGCGCACTCTCGTTCGTCTTTTGCCGTTTTCTTACAAAAGGTGTGGAAAAGTGCATTGTTTTTTTATTTTCTTCTCAATGCGTCCGCTGACAAAACGGCCTGGTGAAATGTCAATATTAGCTTAGCTAAGTAGCAGCTAAGTACAAGAAATAACAAGATAACGTGGTCACTTTACAAAAGCATAGCGTTGCTGGACTCTAACCCCGACCGACCCTTTCCCAATCTGACAGGAAGTCAAGCCGCAAATCTCCCCGAAAGCCACCGGACGGAAGTGACCCTCGAGCCCAAAGCTTGGCTCCAATCAAGTCACCTGACGCTTTACTCCAATCCATGGGCGGTGTATAGGAAGTGACCCAAAGTCAACAGGAAGTGACCTGTAAGTACCCTACGATTAACAATGAACTTTTTTGGGGAGATCACCCGAACAGATGACAAAGCTCAAAAGAAATGGGCTGCCATTGACGGCGATAGACGTCCAATTTCTGAGGTTTTTTTTCTTCTTCTTTTTCTCCGTCCATTTTATCTGAGCTCAAAACATGAAGCGAGCCACACAAATTTAGTCGAGCAATTTGATTGAAAGGCGACAAAAGGGCTCCGAACAAGAAAAGCAAAAAAAGCAATAGCCAGATGAAAACAATGCATAGATTGAATCACTTGAAAATATCCAGATATCATTTTTGTGTGCGTTCATTTCCAGTTGATTTGCGACCCCAGACAGCTCCACAAATATATTTTTCTATATATACATGATGTACACGGCTCAATCCCAAATGATTGTGAAGCCCGGAGCGTCTCAGAAAGGCGACAAACGGCGCTCCATTTGCGGCTCCGCTATAGAAAAAAAATCTGTTTTAAATCATGCAGCAATCCTGAATTTAGCTTGATTTTTTTTTCCCCCCGTCCCCGGCCGGCTATATCTTCACTTAAAACCACAAAAACAAAGTTCAAGGACGCAGGAATAGGCCGCTGTGGTTCCATTGAAAGGTTCTGTGCTGCTCTCTCTCTATTAAACACAATAATTTAGATCAGGAAATATATATATATATATATATAAATGTAATCTGTACTACAGTTTAGTAAACATATACCATGTCGCGTTATTATACAATCTGAAGTTCTGTACAGGCACTAACAAGCGTCCGATCAAGGGCAAAAAAAAAAAAAAAAGCCTTACTATACTATGTCATTTTTTGGGGGGGGGAGAAAGCATTCTCAAATTTGCACTTCAAGTTTTTGTGTGTCATGTTTACTTTTTCTACCTTTTCAGGTTAAGAAATGCTGTTTGCTTCAAAAGAAAAGGCATACTACAGGTAAAAGTTTGCTTTTGCTAAAATGATAGGTACTACTTAAAACATCAAATCACATGTCCTAGTTGGCCTTATGGCATACTACCCTGAAAATGTCTCATTTTAAGCAGGATTGGTCCTGGTCACTATTCCCATGGGAGTCCCACCAACCCATTGCCAGCCAATAACTACCAGCTGCTGTAACTTACACTTATGTTGCCAATTAGCTCAATTGCTCGCTTAGCCTGTGAGAAGCAGTGGGATCCATCATTCACACTCCTTCTATTGGAGGGTCGTGGCCTAACTGCTTAGAGCGTCGCCCCTGGACGCATGGACCTCTGCGCCTGCGTGGGTTCGCATCCCGGCTCGGCTACCTTTTGTGGTGATTTTTTTTCGGGCCCAAAATGCATGACCATTTTTTTTTTAAACTGAAACTATTGTAAGCTCCCTGGCAACATAAGTTACAGCAGCTGGTATTTATTGGCTGGCAATGGGTTGGTGGGTCTCCCACGTGAGTAGTGACCAGGACCAATCCTGCTTAACATGAGGTGTTTTCACAGTAGTATGCCATAAGGCCAACTAGGACATGAAATTTGATGTTTTAAGTAGTACATATCATTTTAGCCCAATTTTGACTGCTGTCTAATGCACTTTTTACTTTGAATTTGGTCGGCACTCAGTTCAGCCATTAACGGGAATAGACGTCCAATCTATTTGGTAGTGCGGTAAAGAACACCGCCGGTTCCAACTCTCCTCCATGTCGGAGCAACACTACCACAACCAGACCCGATGGGACGACGGACAAAAACGTCTACATTCGTACGCCTCTCGGCAAAGGTAGGTCGAACGCCATTCAAAAAAAAAAAGATATAAATGCCGATGATCGTGGTGTCTATGCATTTGTTGCGGCAGTCTGTGGTACTGGAAAGGCGGAATGGAAGGCCACCACCGCTCGAACGGATGGCCACGGATGGGCTTTTAGCTCCGCCGCGGTCCGGTGGCCTCCGACCGGACCTCTGCCCACCATTCGTCCCACCGCCGGCGACCCGACGTGACCACGGACGGAGGCAATTTTGGCGCCGGGGTCATCTGCGGGGACCAAACATTCCAAAGGTCAGCCACCGTCCGCAATGTCGGGGGCGCGGAAACGTTTCACCATCGGCCCGGCCACTCCCTAGCCGGACACCCAGCTGTGCGTGGTGGTCTTCACCCCGCGGGTGAAGCCCGGATGGCTGGCCACGGGCTCAAAGTTGAAGTCCAGCGCGTCGCCGTCCATCAGCGTCTCGTGGAGGACCGTGTCCATGTCAAACTCAAACTTCTCGATGGACATGTCGTCCAGGTCGCTGGGCAGTTTCTCCAGGTGGGGGGGCGGCGCCACCGCCATGCCCGCCGTGCTCGCCCGCCCGTAGCCGTTGGTGTTGAGCGGGCAGAAGACGCCCGGCGGGCACAGGTGGCCGTAGGGCAGCTGCGCCGGGTTCTTGGCGCAGGGCGGACGCGCCGCCATCCCTCCGCCCAGAGACGCCAGCAGGCGGCCGTTGAGTGGCGAGGGCCGGGGCCGCGGGTCACCCCCCGCCGCCAGTTCGGACACGCGCCGGGCGGCGGCGTAAGGCCGGGACCCGGTGGCGGCCGTACCCGCCGAGGGCGGGAGGTCCCCGTGCCGTTCGGCGTCGGACGTGAGCAGCTCCTTGAGGAGGCCGGGCGGGCCCCGGCCGTACGCAAAGGGGGCCTCGGCCTCCGCCAGGCCCCGCACGGGCGACATGCCGTCAATCCCCAACTGCCCGTACGCGCACTCGCGGTACTCGGGCTGAGGCTGCGACGCCGTGGCCACGGCGGGGGAGCCGTACGAGGGGTACCCGCCGGGGCCGGCCGACATCATGGGGGAGGGCGAGGAAGCGGGGTTGGCCCCGCCCCCGCCCGCCTGGGAGCTGGCGGGCGACAGCAGGTTGAAGCTGTCCAGGAGGTTCTCCACGGCGCACTCGGAGCCGCGTCCCAGGGAGCCGGCCATCTCCGAGAGGCTGGGCAGGGCGCCGGCCATCTTGGGGTAGCCCAGGTGCGCCTCGGCCTGGGCCTCGCCCAGCTCGTCCTCGGCCACGAAGGGCGACAGGCGCCCGCTGAGCGTGCTGGCGTTGGAACTGGCGCGGGGACGGAAGGCGTTCCAGGCGTCGGGCTCCTCGTGGCCGGGGCTGCCGGGCCACTTGGCGTAGGAGCCCGCCGGGCTGTCGGCGGCGGCGGCGCCGACGCCATTGCCACCGTTGCCACCCTCGGGGCCGCCTTGCAGCGACAGCTGGGGGAGCAGAGAGAGACAAATCGAGCCACAGCTACGGAAAGGAAAGGTACGGCGGCGGGCTAGCTGGCGAGACATTTCAAATCAAGCGTTAACACATACCTTTTTCTTGGCAGCGCGTCCTCGGCTCTTGGCGAACTTGCCGTTGTTGTTGTCCATGGAGGCGGCCCGGCGACGGGGCGACTTGCCGCTCTTGCCGCCCTCGGGGTTGAGCATCCACCACGAGCTCTTGCCCGTGCCCTCGTTCTGGACGCGCACAAAGCGGCTGTGCAGCGACAGGTTGTGGCGGATGGAGTTCTGAATGATTCCAAGAAAAATCAATCAGTCATTTTTTGAATAAAAAAGCCTTACTATACTATGTCGTTTTTTGAAGTAAAAAGCCTTACTATACTATGTCGTTTTTTGAATAAAAAAGCCTTACTATACTATGTCGTTTTTTGAATAAAAAAGCCTTACTATACTATGTCGTTTTTTGAATAAAAAAGCCTTACTATACTATGTCGTTTTTTGAAGTAAAAAGCCTTACTATACTATGTCGTTTTTTGAATAAAAAAGCCTTACTATACTATGTCGTTTTTTGAATAAAAAAGCCTTACTATACTATGTCGTTTTTTGAATAAAAAAGCCTTACTATACTATGTCGTTTTTTGAATAAAAAAGCCTTACTATACTATGTCGTTTTTTGAATAAAAAAGCCTTACTATACTATGTCGTTTTTCGAAGTAAAAAGCCTTACTATACTATGTCGTTTTTTGAATAAAAAAGCCTTACTATACTATGTCGTTTTTTGAATAAAAAAGCCTTACTATACTATGTCGTTTTTTGAATAAAAAAGCCTTACTATACTATGTCGTTTTTTGAATAAAAAAGCCTTACTATACTATGTCGTTTTTTGAAGTAAAAAGCCTTACTATACTATGTCGTTTTTTGAATAAAAAAGCCTTACTATACTATGTCGTTTTTTGAATAAAAAAGCCTTACTATACTATGTCGTTTTTTGAATAAAAAAGCCTTACTATACTATGTCGTTTTTTGAAGTAAAAAGCCTTACTATACTATGTCGTTTTTTGAATAAAAAAGCCTTACTATACTATGTCGTTTTTTGAATAAAAAAGCCTTACTATACTATGTCGTTTTTTGAATAAAAAAGCCTTACTATACTATGTCGTTTTTTGAATAAAAAAGCCTTACTATACTATGTCGTTTTTTGAATAAAAAAGCCTTACTATACTATGTCGTTTTTTGAAGTAAAAAGCCTTACTATACTATGTCGTTTTTTGAATAAAAAAGCCTTACTATACTATGTCGTTTTTTGAATAAAAAAGCCTTACTATACTATGTCGTTTTTTGAATAAAAAAGCCTTACTATACTATGTCGTTTTTTGAATAAAAAAGCCTTACTATACTATGTCGTTTTTTGAATAAAAAAGCCTTACTATACTATGTCGTTTTTCGAAGTAAAAAGCCTTACTATACTATGTCGTTTTTTGAATAAAAAAGCCTTACTATACTATGTCGTTTTTTGAATAAAAAAGCCTTACTATACTATGTCGTTTTTTGAATAAAAAAGCCTTACTATACTATGTCGTTTTTTGAATAAAAAAGCCTTACTATACTATGTCGTTTTTTGAAGTAAAAAGCCTTACTATACTATGTCGTTTTTTGAATAAAAAAGCCTTACTATACTATGTCGTTTTTTGAATAAAAAAGCCTTACTATACTATGTCGTTTTTTGAATAAAAAAGCCTTACTATACTATGTCGTTTTTTGAAGTAAAAAGCCTTACTATACTATGTCGTTTTTTGAATAAAAAAGCCTTACTATACTATGTCGTTTTTTGAATAAAAAAGCCTTACTATACTATGTCGTTTTTTGAATAAAAAAGCCTTACTATACTATGTCGTTTTTTGAATAAAAAAGCCTTACTATACTATGTCGTTTTTTGAATAAAAAAGCCTTACTATACTATGTCGTTTTTTGAAGTAAAAAGCCTTACTATACTATGTCGTTTTTTGAATAAAAAAGCCTTACTATACTATGTCGTTTTTTGAATAAAAAAGCCTTACTATACTATGTCGTTTTTTGAATAAAAAAGCCTTACTATACTATGTCGTTTTTTGAAGTAAAAAGCCTTACTATACTATGTCGTTTTTTGAATAAAAAAGCCTTACTATACTATGTCGTTTTTTGAATAAAAAAGCCTTACTATACTATGTCGTTTTTTGAATAAAAAAGCCTTACTATACTATGTCGTTTTTTGAATAAAAAAGCCTTACTATACTATGTCGTTTTTTGAAGTAAAAAGCCTTACTATACTATGTCGTTTTTTGAATAAAAAAGCCTTACTATACTATGTCGTTTTTTGAATAAAAAAGCCTTACTATACTATGTCGTTTTTTGAATAAAAAAGCCTTACTATACTATGTCGTTTTTTGAATAAAAAAGCCTTACTATACTATGTCGTCCGCAGTACACTCCACAAACAGCAAAGAATGAAAAGTAGCCAATCTGGCCCGGTTTTTACTAAAAACGGACGTCCGATCTGTCTGAAGCGGGAGGGGGCGGAGGGGGGGGGGGGGGGGGGGGGGCGCCTTTATTCCTTTGGCTTTTCACTCTTTTTCTTAATGGTGTTGTGCAGTACGGTTGCTGGGCGACAAGTATTTTTGTGCCGGCGGTAAGTGGGGCGGAAGTAAAGCACTGCAAACAAATGAGCAATATTGGCCAAAGGTCTGGCCAGCAAAGCGCGCCACAAGGGAAACAAACGCCACCCTCTTGTCACCCCACTAACATTTTCCACTCCATTAAAACAACGATAACAACAACAACAAAGATACAATCATTTTGCCTTTGAAAAAGCAAAATGGTCGGTCGGCGCTCAGAGGCCAGTCGCTTTCCCTCCTTTCAAATGTCAGCTGGTTGGCGGGCGAGCGGGAAAATCCCCACGCTGCACCAAAAACCACAAAAGCTGCAAAACCCCCAGTAGACTTTGTCGCCACTTTGACTCATTCTCAGCCTTCAAAAGGGATCCGTTCGGCAACAACATTTTTTGGGGGGTTTTAAAATGCAACCGACGTCATAGAAACTGAGTAATAAGAGAAACTGGTAATGAGGCCCGAAAGTCGGTCAAAATCAACAAGAAGTGACCCGCATCTACCGTAAAAGTGACCCTTTCTTTGTTTCTTCCGGCTGCTGAATTGTCAAAAGCCACAGCGCCAGAGTCTTGTGACTGGTCAACATCCGACCCAGTTTGAGGAATCTGGACATTCCGGCTAATCACGGTGTGCAAAGTTCAATGGTAATCGCGTGCGTGCGTGCGTGCGTGCGTGCGCGTGCGTACGTTCCTACGTTGCTACGTCTTGCTATCTATCTGTTGGGAAAGAGTAGAGACACAATCGGCATTCCTTTCCAAAAGCCAAGGTTTGGCAGCAACGTGCCGTGCCGCCAAGGACACCCCCCCCCACCCCACCCACTACTTTTCAAGGCACGCTCTTTCCTCCAGCTCGGGGGTGTCCGTCCACCGCTCTCTGACTGGCAAAAGATGAAAATATGGTGGAATCCGAGCCGCCAAAGAAGCTGACATTCTGTAGCGCTTCTCTACTTCAACACTAGGTGGAGCTCGTCGGGTTAACAGTGCCTCTATTATTTTCAGTCCACGTAGAAGACGCATTTGACTAAAAGAATTTTTCTTTTTGCCGGTCGCCACGGAAACCTCGGCGGCCACGTTGGCAAGCCGCCCCTTCCCGTCAGGCAGGAAGTTGACTCCGCTTCCTGTGCCTGCGCGCCGTCACGTGATCACTTCCTGGCATTTGGAAAATGCCCGGAGCGAGCGAGCGAGCGACTGACATTGACTAAGTGACTGGTTGGCGCTAGAGCCAAAATGGCCGGCGTTGACCAGGATAGACTTGCCATTGTTTACAATGGACGACACTGGACGTCAATGAACAAATGTATTAGCCCAAAATCTATAAGTACCCTTAAACTAAGAGGATAAGATCCACAAAGTAGCAAAAGTCAGCCAATATGAACAGGTAGTGGCCATAAGTCTTGGGCATTTTTTCCATTGTTTCCATTTTTTCCAATTGGTCCAATTTTGAAGTCCGCATGAATGCAGCACGCATATTGTCTCCCAGCAAGTCCAGACAGACAAATGACAGCCTTTCCTTCTTTCTGTCTTTTTCGTTTTTTTTTCTTCCAAGGGAGCAAAAATTAGCTTGCAGCTTGTGACTTCATCCTTTCTTTCTTTTTAACATTTTTTTTTTGGACATTCTATTTTTAAAGAGTGACTTTTGCTACGTCTTTGGGGAAGCGTTGGAACAGTGGGCCGCTTGTGCGCTCGCTCCATCCCGAGGCCACGCGTGGCGCTATTTTAACAACGGACGCCTTTTCTTTTACTTTCTCGGCCCTCGTGTACGGCACGTGAGAATCCAAAGACCGAAAGAGAGAAAGAGAGAGAGAGAGAGAGAGAGAGAGAGAGAGAGAGAGAAAAAAGATTCCACCCTTGGACGCATGCCATTTCCTTTGTGCCTTTACCACGGCACCCATTTCCCGCCCACTTTTATGCGGCGTTGACACGAGTTTAGCGCCGTTGTCACCAACATGTGGTTTTTTGTGTGGAAAAAAAGCCTTACTAGACTATGTGGATACTCCAAATAATACTTCAGGACATTACAAAATAATGAGTGAAAAGTGAACATAGTCTTTCAGTTTTTCACCATTCATATTTGTTATTTTTGCCAATGAGCCTGTCTTAAATTGCTCCCAAGTGAACAGGAAGTGACCTGTTATACCGGGGGGGGGCGGACACCTGGCTTATCTTCCACTTCCCGCCGCAGGAAGAGCTGGCCGTGGCCGATACGGACGGCGCTGAAAGGCGGGGGATTGAAAAGTTTCGACTAATAAGTCTGCCCAAAACGGACTCGCGTTACTCAAGTGAAGTCGCCAGTGTGTGTGTGTGTGTGTGTGTGTGCCCATCTGAACCCACCGATGGGGAATACGTGGGCACGCACACACGCACACACGGACAGAAGTGGAAGCCACATTTGATCCCTTTATATGACTTAAGTTGACAAATGACACACACACCGCCTTTAGTCATCGATTAGTTGTGAGGGTCACTTTTTTTTGTCTGTGTCAGGTCCAGCAAGTATTTGGGATTTTTTTTCTTCCTGCGGGGTAGCCAGCCGATGACACCCCCCCCCCCCCCCCAACCCGGGAAAAGCCCAGCCAAGCAGACTGTTTGCCACTTGTTAGCTCCGAGTTGCATAAGAGGAGCTTTACTGGAATCGGGGAGCCGCGGGCCAAAGTCTGGTGCCACTGGTTAGTCAGCGGAACTGTGAGCCACTGTGTTAGCGTTGTGGCGGGGAGGGGACGGCGGGAGGGGACGGCGGGAGGGGACGGCGGGAGGGGACGGCGGGAGGGGACGGCGGGAGGGACCACGGGAGGGACCACGGGAGGGACCATGGGAGGAATCCAGACAGTCAGTTAGCTAGCTAGCACATTACTTGGCCCTGGTAATTAAAGCCCTACTGCTGGCAAACGCACAGACGCCACGCCACGCCACGGCGGGCAGACACCCGGCCCGACATTCCAACACATGGAGCTTTCCTGTCTGTCCCCCTCCACCACCACCACCACCACCATTACTTCTGCTTTCCTTTCCTACGTGTTTTTCTCTAGACGGCATATTTGGCTAATCTAATCAAGAGTTTAAAGTCAGACTATGACTTCACAGGGAATTTTACTCCATTGGACTTTGCTGAGCCACAACGCACGCACGCACGCACGCACACTCCTTTTCTTGACAAATAAAACAACAACAACCAAACAGGCGCCAGAAACCGTCTTAGCCACCGTTGCTCTCTTTGTCTTCATGTCCTTTTTTCCCCCAATAAAGGCCATGCTTTTATGGGGAAATGCTCCATTTGCCAACATAGGAAAGTGGAAGAGCATAAACCCCGCCTCCAGAGTGGATTGCGCACGTAAAAGGAAGCCACATTCAAGACTCTTTTGCCCAAAGCGAGCAACCAATTGGCTGCTTTTCAGCCTCAACCGCCGTCAAACACAAGCGCCGTCCCAAAGCTAGCTGCCCCCGTTCACAATAAGGCGGGAAGCCAAACCACGTGGCGTGCGTGGTTGGCCCCGCTCGGCCCGCCGAGTCACAATTGACAGCGGGGTCACGTGACCCAATCGCTCGCTTTCGTCCCGGCCCAGTCGGCGGGGGGGCGTGCCGACGACCGGGGGCCGCTCGGTCGCCGAACCCGCTCGGAACGCCGTGTTTCTCCGCACTTTGTTTGGAGGCGTGGGAGGGAAGAGGAGGGGGGGGGGGGGCTTGTTTACCCCCGGCCCGGCCAGGAATGCCGGCCGGCCGGGTCGGGAGTGCGCCGCGTACACGGGGGACGCGGCCAAAGGCCACCCCGGCCGGGCCTCCCCGACCCCCCCCCCCCCCCCCCCCCCCCCCCTACCGGCCTTGCCATCCCGTGACGGACGGCTTCCTTTTCATCCGGGCTTTATTGACTTTGCGGCAATTAGCCCGGAATCACGTGTCGGCGTGGCCGTTAGCCGGACTTGACTTTTTCAAAAAGAAAGCCACCCAGTCAGTCCCCCAGATTTCCTCAATGACCGACTTTCCAGTGCGTGAAGGCCCCATCTGCGCCACCTTTCTTCTCATCCAATGCAGTCGTCGCTAAATACGGTCGCCAGACTAAAGTTCACGGCAAAGTTGTGGAGAAGTTTTTCAAAGGGCCCCGGCTCAATCCCGCGACCCATGGAGCGGCGTCCAAAGTTGGCCCGTCGCGTCCCTCCAAAGCAAAAAGTCGAGGGTCCTACCTTCCATCCAGCCGAACTGTTGCTGTCCCCCTTGTCCTTAAAGTAAGGCACGCTCTTCACCATCCAGTCGTAGATCTGCGACAGCGTCAGTCTGTTCTCCGGAGAGCTCTCGATGGCTTTGGTGATCAGGTCGGCGTACGACATGTTCCCCCAGGCGTTCCTCCGTGACGAGCTGCCCTTCCTCTGAGCCGCGACGCCGCTGGAGGAGACGGCGGAGGCGACGGCGGAGGCGACGGCCCCGGGTGAGGACGAGCCGGCGCCCGGCGTAGAGATCAGAGCCACTTGTTGCTGCTGCTGGATTGGTGGACCGGTGAGATGATGAGGATGATGATGATGATGTTGTTGATGATGATGATGAGGAGGAGGAGGAGGAGGATGCTGAGGATGCGGCTGATGGACGCACGCCTCTTGACACTGGAACTCAAAGTCCTCGTTCTCCTCCAGAAGGCCCAGGTTGCTGAGAAAGTCGCGACCGGCGGGCTCCCGCTTGACCGACGCGTCCGAGTCGCCCGGGTGGACCGACAACTCCGGTCGGGGAAGAGGCCAGGTGCACGAGCGGGGTCGGGCCAGCGGCTCGAAGTCCGGGTCCACGTCCACCGAGTGTGCTTCTTCTTGTTGTTGTTGTTGTTGTTCCGCCATCGCCGAGCCGGGACGTCTCCAGTCCAAGGAGAAAGTAAAAGAAAGAAAAAAAAGTGCACGTCGACTTACATGAGCTTTTCACATCCCCGAACGATTCAAATGAGCTTTTGGGACGGGGTTCGACCGGGGGGAAGGGGACAAGCGCTGCCGCCTGTTGAATGTGAGCGTCCGTCCAGCGTGTGAGCACTTTTACTGGAAGTGGCGTCGACGCCAAAGGACACGCCCATCGCTGATGAACACCTGACGCGCGCCAATCAGCGCCAGCTACCTCGTCGGGGGAGGAGGGGCGACCTCTTTTCATTCTTTTGGCCCAGTCAACACAAGAGGGCACCCAAAGGTTGCTCGCAAAAACAAAACAAAAAAGAAAAAGGCAAAAACGACAACAAGCCATTGCTCTCCCGGTGATCCATTTCAAAGAGGGAAGGAAAAAGTCCGGTGCAAACTCAAATCAAAATAAACCTTTCAACTGGGGCCACTGCAAACTTTCCCGGCCTCTATCAAAATAAAGCAGGGGGCGTTCGAGCAAGACTTTCAGGTTGACCCAAGGAACATAAAGCACGCTCCTACCCCCTAGTGGTAAACCTTGCAACTGCCCAGTTCCAACTGTGTTAAGCGTGGATCAATTTATACCGATTGGACAAGGGAAAACGAGTCAGATGATTTATGAAACGTGAAAGAGAGAGAAAAAAATGGAGTCACCGTGAAGCAGTCTGCTGCTCTCTGGTGGCTTTTCACCACTATGACAACCAAAGCCACCATCTCTCGTGTGGATTCTTCAAATGGAAAAACTGTTATTATACACATTTCATTCGAAAAACACTGGTTTATTGGCACAAAATGACGCACCAAGACGTCCCGTGTCGTCCCAAATAGCGTTTTGGCTGACCCGTCTGTCGGATGTGCCCCGAAAGGCGCCTGTCTCCTCGGGCATGCCCGCACACGTCTTGGCGGAAAAAAAGGCTTTGGCAGTTGATTTTGAAGGAGCACTTACTTTTACTAGCTAAGGAGTGGCCCAGTGGAAATGTTCTTTTCTCCCAGGTAGCTGACGCTGGAGAGATAAGGAGCGATAAGATCTCTCGTCGCTCGCCTTAGCCCAGCTCGGCGGTCCACGTGAAGGCAAACATGGCCCTCCATCCCATGGTGCAAGCCATCATTGACTTCACGGCGGGAGCAGCAGGTAAGTTCCTGGGCAAATAACATGGGAATTTGGTGTCCATTTTGCAATATTTTGAGTTAAAAAATACTTCCATGCAACATAAGACGTCAGTGACAGCAATAGTTGGCAACTTCTAAGTAAATGATTGATGATTTGAATCTCACACTTCAAGTTGAATCTAAATCTTACACTGAAAGCAATTTGAAGCTTAATTTTAAATGTGCCACCTCAATCTCAAAATGGCTTTTTTGGTGAGTTTTATGGTCATCATTTTACACCCAAATCCAACCTGTATCTCAAATCTCATCCACAATTTCAAGGTTTTTTTTCTCCACAGGCGGCACGGCGTGCGTGCTGAGCGGGCAGCCGCTGGACACGGTCAAGGTGAAGATGCAGACCTTCCCCGGCATGTACCGGGGCCCCGCCCACTGCCTGGCCTTCACCTGGAAGCGGGTGGGCCTGCGCGGCCTGTACAAGGGCACCGCCCCGGCGCTGCTGGCCAACATCGGCGAGAACTCTGTGCTCTTTCTGGGCTACGGATTCTGCCAGGATGCCATCCGCCGGCTGGCCCACGTGGACGCCGGCCGAGAACTCAGGTAGGGGGACTTGGGGGACGTCGGTCGGATACCACCGCAATGCCCATTCCGTTTTAATCTCCGACGGAGCAGCGACGTGCAGAAAGCCACGGCCGGATCTCTGGCCTCCTTCTTCTCGTCTCTGGTGCTGTGCCCCACCGAGCTGGTCAAGTGCCGCCTGCAGGCCATGCTGGAGATGGAGGCGTCGGGCAAGATGGCGCGGGGACAGCAGAGGTGGGTGCGTGGTCGGTCGTCGACAGCCGTCGACAGGCAGGCCGCGCCCGTCCTCCCGCTCACAAACGCCCGTCTCGGTCGGGCGGGAAGGAAGGGTGTGGACGGTGGTCAAGTCGGTGCTGGAGAGAGACGGGCCGCTGGGTTTCTACCAAGGGCTGACGTCCTCCCTGGTCCGGGAGTTCCCGGGTTACTTCTGCTTCTTCGGAGCTTACGAACTCAGCCGCTCCGCCTTCGCCCGTCACATGGGGACGGACAAGGAAGGCATCGGTAGGTCGTCCGGCCAGAGTGCCCATAAGTCCCAAAAGTCTGTTTCCGGAGCCAACCTCCGCCATTGGCAGGAACGCCGGCGCTGATGCTGAGCGGCGGTGTAGCCGGCGCTTGCCTGTGGCTGGCCATCTACCCCATCGACTGCGTCAAGTCCAGGATCCAGGTGCACTCCTTGGTGGGGAGGCAGGAGGGCTTCGTCAAGACCTTCCTGGGCGTGCTACGCAACGAGGGTAGGCGGACCGCCCGGGCCGCTCGTGAGCCGCCGCGGGATTCTCAGGCTGGGCTTCTCGCAGGCGTGGGGGCGCTTTACTCGGGCCTGAGCACCACCATGATCCGCACCTTTCCCGCCAACGGCGCCCTCTTCTGGGCTTACGAGTTCACGCGCAAGTGGATGATGGAGGCGGCGGGGGCCTGAAGCGGGGGCCTGAGGCGGAGGCCTGAAGCGGGGGCCTGAAGTGGAGCCCATCCATGGCTCTTTGCTGGCTTCAACTTGTTATTCCTCCGTACGCGACGGAGCTACCTCGCCAAAGTCACCCCGACTCTTTTGTGCTGTGAAATATTTTCGACATCTTTTAAGATTGTCAAATGAAAATGGCCAAATAAACCGTGACGACGGTGAAAGTGGATTCGTTGTCTTTTTTGACTTAGGTTGTCTACTTAGTTTTGAAATGGAAAACCTGCCTTACTATCTACGGGCATTTTATAAGGTGACGAAGGGAGAGGCAGGCCAGTGTCGGTTTACGTCAGCCAGCCGCGGCGTGGATTATTCATGACTGACCCGGTGACTAAGCAGCTAAAGCGTCCCCGGTGTCCTATGGGGCCCCGCCCCCTCAGGTAAGGCCCCACAGACCAGCGATTAGCGCGGCACGGACGACATGGCGACGCAAGGAAAGCTGGAGATCACCTCGGCGGACGAGGCGCAAGGTGACCTTTGGTCCTCCCGCTATTGGCCGTGATTACGCCGAGTCATCTTATTATTCTGGCTGAGGTAGACAAGAGCTCGGGCAAACTGGGCTGCTTCGGATGGATCTTGGTGGTCATTTCCCTGCTCTTCATCGGCGTCACCTTCCCGCTGACCATCTTCATGTGCGTCAAGGTACGACGGACGCGCGGACCAGTAGCCAATAGCCCACCAGAACTTAGGAAATACTCACGGCGCACTGCATCCTTGGTCATGGCCGACTCCGGCGCCGCCTTCCCCCGTCTATCCTCATATCTATCGGAAATGGATTTGCGACCAATCAGGCTTCCGCAACCACTTTATCCCTAGCATACATTCCAACGTTAGCCGTGTAAGCGGCGTGATGCAAACACAATTCCCAAAATGCGACTAAGTTTGACTGTAGAAGCATGAGAGAGAGAGTGGATCTGTAGGACAATAAAATGTATTTGCTCCGCCCCTCCATACAGATAGTTCAGGAATACGAGCGCGCCGTCATCTTCAGGCTGGGTCGGATCATCGACAGGAAGGCCAAAGGACCGGGTGAGACGGATGGAACCGGGAACATGGCTTTTTTTTCACCGTCTCTTCAACGTCTCTTCAACGTCTCTGTCTTTCTCCTCTCCAGGACTTTTCTTCGTCATCCCTTGCACGGACGACTTTGTCAAAGTGGACCTGAGGACGGTGTCCTTTGACATCCCGCCACAAGAGGTATGAGACGGCCGCGGCCTCGCCGTTGACAGCACATCCGGCCGGCGTCCACGCGCAGGTCCTGACCAAGGACTCGGTGACGGCGTGCGTGGACGGCGTGGTGTACTTCCGCATCCGCTGCCCCATCTCCTCGGTGGCCAACGTGAGCGACGCGCACTCGTCCACGCGCCTGCTGGCCCAGACCACGCTGAGGAACGCGCTGGGGACCAAGAACCTGGCCGACCTGCTGGCCGACCGAGAGGGCATCTCGTTGGACATGCAGGTGGGGGGGGGCCGGGGGTCAGACGAGACCTTCTTTTGGGGCCGGGGGTCAGACTTCGTTCTTCCCCCCCGTTAGCAAACGTTGGACGAGGCCACGGACGCCTGGGGCATCAAGGTGGAGCGCGTGGAGATCAAGGACATCAAGCTGCCTCAGCAGATGCAGCGGGCCATGGCGGCCGAGGCCGAGGCGGGACGGGAGGCCCGCGCCAAGGTGAGTGCCGCCAAAAGGGGGAAGCGCCGGCGCCGACCGACTCCGTCCGGCAGATGATCGCGGCGGAGGGCGAGATGAAGGCGTCGCGGGCCCTGAAGGAGGCGGCCCTGGTCATGGGCGAGGCGCCCTCGGCCATGCAGCTGCGCTACCTGCAGACGCTGGCCGCCATCGCCGGCGAGAACAACTCCACCGTGGTCTTCCCGCTGCCCATCGACTTGCTGCGGGGCTTCCTGGATGGGAAGTGACCCGGGGGTTCCGTGTTTTTCTTGACAATAAAAAGGAAGTCACCACTGGCTTATTTCTCCAACAAAGACGGATCAGTCACTGGCGGCCATTGCCGGCCCGAGGTCCAAAATGTCTGTCCAGTTTTTAAAAAAGAGGAGGTAACCGGTTTGCTTTTTGGTCCTGGCGAGAGGTGGTGGTGGTGGTGGTGGCTGGTGGGCAAAATCTTGACGGCGAGGAGAGAACCTCCGCCCCCAGAAGCCAGGGCGCCGGCCGGCTCACTGGTGGCAGGAGTGCGGGCGGCGGGCGGGAGAGTCGGACGCCTGGTGGACGGGCGAGCCGCTCGGCGAGCCGCCGGGCGACATGCGGGGGCTGAGCTCGCCCGTCTGCAGGCGCCAGAGGAGCTCCTCGTTGGTGCGACTCAGACGTTTCTTCTCCGTGCTCTCCTTCTCCACGTGCACGTGAAGGTTGGCGTTTTCCTCCGAGAGTTGCCTGCAACAAATTAACATGGAATTACACGCCGGAAGACATAAAAATTCCCCCAAAAGTGTGACGGTCACCTGGACACGGCCAAGTTCTTGTGGATGCGCTCATTGAGGTCCTCGTTCTGCTGCTGCAAGAGCTGCACTCGCTCCTCCAGTTGAACGTTCTTTTGGGCCTGCTCAAAGACACGAGAAGGCGGCGGGCGCAACTTGAAATTCTTCCCGTAGCACGTAGAGCCGCCCACTGGTATACGGGACGGAAAATTCAAATCCTACTATTTGCTCCAACTCGGTGATCTTGAGATCCTGCAGGTGGATCTGCTGGTTCTTCATCTCCAGGACCTCCTTCAGGCTCTTCAGGTCCTCCTCGATGTGTTTGTACGGCGCCAGCGCGTCCTGCAGAGGGCGTAGCGTCGGTCGGTGGGCTGGTCGACGGCTGGTCGGTGGGCTGGTAGGGGGCTCACCAACCACTCACCACTATCTGCTCGTCCGTGCTCTTGCGCAGAGCCTGCTCGAAACGTTCCGCTCGGTCTCGAAGGCTTCGGTTCTGGAAGGTCAGCGTGTCCACCTGATCCTGGAGCGGGAAATGGACGGACATCCGTCAGCGTCAGGTCACCCGTTCCAAGAGGGAGGGAGCAAAACATGGCGACCCCCCCCACCGCCCCCCACATCTCCTCACCTGCAAGGAAAGGCGGATCTTCTCAAACTCCTCCTCCAGAGACTTCCTCTGCTGCTGGTGAGCCATCGTCAAATCTGACAATCGACGCGGGTTAGCGTCGGAGGCGGGCCCCGCCGCCGAGGGGCGGAGCAAAGCCACCTACTTTTGACGGTGCGGGCGTGCTCCTCCCGCAACGTGGCCAGCGTGTCGTGATGGGTCGCCTCCATCTGGCCCAGCGACGCCTCCTGCTTCTCCTTCATCTCGTCCATCTGGCGGTGGCGAGAGGGAGGAGCATTCTTTGATTGACCGGGAATACTCTTACGTTTTGAAATTAAAAACGTCCCCAAATGTCCACCTGTTGACGCTGCTGCACCCTGAGGTCGTGGAGTCGCTCCCGCTGGAGGGCCCGGAGGTCGCGGGCCTCGGCGGCGTGGCGGGCCCTCAGCCGCTCCTCCAGCGCCCCCAGCTGGAGGCGCTGTTGGGCCCGCAGAGCCCCGAGTTCCGCCCGGAAACGGCGCTCCGCCGCCTCCTTCTCCCGCTGCAGCTGCTCCCAGTGGGACACGCTGAAAGCTAACAGGCGCTCACGTGGTCAAGTGCTCGCGGCGGACGCCTGGCCTACGCCATGGCCAATCCATTTGAGGTAAGGCATTTGTTCCCGTGCCGCCCACCTCAAATGGATTGTCCGTCGACGGTCATTTTGAGGGCCGGTGACGACGTGGTCCCTTTTTGATCCACTTACCCACTTCATCCCTGATCCGGGCGAGCTCGCTGGCCAGTTCCTCCTCCCTCGCGGCCGCGCTTTCGCTCTGCAACACAAGGGTGGGAAAAGATAGGATTCCTCCATTAAAACAAGGCAATGAATGAAGAAGAGGCTTTTATGACTAGTCAATCGTCAATTTTGAGCTGGCCAAGGGTACACACTAGCCTTTCCTCCTCAAATTTCAGCTGACTTGCTGAAGGCTAGCTTCTAAATCCCCAAGGGCAAAAATGTATTTTTTCCAAAGCGGACGTCTGACTATCCATACTTTTGCCTGGTATCCAGATACATGCCTGGCCTGGTTTATCATCTCCTACTTGTGAGCTGACTTTTCAGCGAAGCCCCCACACCACCGCGGCAGAAATCACCAGCCGGCGTTTCCTCCCTTACCGGCGCGACGGGAGCATCTACGCGATGACGCTCTGGCGGGGTGGCGAAGCGGACTGTCAAACCGGTTCGAATTCGCTAAAGAGAAGAAAAAGGCCCACCCTTTGACGTTCAGCGCGCCTCCGGGACAAGAGCGCCGACGCCCCGTGCCGACTGCAGCATCCGTTGGCCGGCTAGGATGTGGGAGGGAGGTGATGCGCGAGAGGAGGAGAGGAGGAAAGTGGTGGGAGGGAGCGCAGGAGGGGGGAAAGCCTCACCTCATCTATTGCGAGCATCTGGAACAAAGGCTGGGCGGGGCTGGGCGGGGTGGGCCCGGGCCGGGCCTAGTTTTTTTTCTTTTAACCCTCTCACCTCCTACCACACTGGAGACACTGGCTGTTTTGCGGGGGCCGGTTTTCAGCGCCTCCTTTCTAAAGCTATCCTATCCAAGCGTGTCACTCCTCAGACACTTCAAGCAAGCTACTTCCCATCTTTTTTCTCGCTGTTCACCCCGGCCACCCCACAAAAACGTACACGCGTCCGAGCGACCGTCCGCCTGGCTTACCTGGCGGCAAAAGTGCTGCGTGGCGACGGAGAAGACGTCGGAACAGAGCCAGGCCCGGGCCAGCTGCGCCTGCAGGCCTCTTAGCCGGCGGGCCTGCTGCTCGCAGCGCTCCCTCAACAGCTTGATCAGGGCCCGGTCCGCTTCCTGGGAGCGCCCGGCAACGGCAACGGCGGCGGCGGCGGCTAGGAAAAAAACAAAAACGCCCCGGAGTCAGGATGGTTGCTACCGGAGTCGGTAGCCATGGCAACTGCGCGGGAAGAGAACAGCGTCATGAAATGATGAGGCACTCACCGGGGGATTGAGGCTTGGGCGAAACCACTGCACTTTTCAGGGGGGACGACTTGAGGGCCGAGGCGGTTTGGGACTCCTTGGCGCTCTCTCTTCGCAAAGCTGCCACGGGAGAGAAATCAAAAAGTCATCCACCAGATTACCAATTTGACATCATCCTCTTTTTTTTTTTACACTGGCGACAGAACAAAGACATTCATTATTCATTCCATTTGCAAGGATTCATGAGCTCGAAAAAATGTTCAATTATTAACCAAGACATAAACCGCAAGCAATCTGCAATTGACCCACAGGGGGCGACATAACTGCCGTTTCTGCTACGCATCACTATGGTCACCGGGTGACAAAACATTTAGCGCCGACGTTTAAAAAATCCGCACTACCTCCGCCAATTCGGACATGGACGGATGGACAGATGGACGGAGGGACTCACACTGAGGGCCGCGGCAAGCGTAACTCTCGCCGGACATGGACGACAAGCTCCTCACGAAGGCCGCGCTTTTGGCGGAGAAGCCCGGGGGCCGCAGACCGCTCTGGCCCCACTTGGCCGGCGGCTTCCCGGGAGAACTCCCTGGACCGGGTGGCCCTGAAACAGAGAATGAATGAGTGAGGAAGTCAGCCAAAATCATCAGTAAGTGACCCCAGGTCAACGGGAAGGGAGCCCTAACTGCGCCTAAATGACCTCAAACCCACAAGCGACGCCAGATTTTCTCACCCGAAGCTTGCCCCGGCACCCCGGGAGCTCCCGGCGACGACTTGCGAGCGGGGGCCGCTTCAAGTCGGACTCCGGCGGCGGGTTGTCTGGTGACGGCGCCCAGGCCCAGCTGAGGCCTGCTTCCCCTGGACGGCCGCTGCCAACCAAAAGAATGAAAAAGAATTCATCGGAACCCGCTTCAAAAGCACAACTCTAGGTGGATTTATTTGCATTTTAAAAGACGGTCGGTCCTACCTCCCGACTTCCTTCATCGTGTCCGGGTGGATGCACGTCACCCCGTTGAGGGTTCTTGCGGACGGAGGTGATGATTTTCGGATGGATGTTTTTGTTCTTCGGGAGAGGGGGAGGAGGAGAACATCTTCCCACGTCGCCCTCTTTTTGCAGGGGAGCCACGGGTTTGGGGATCCCGCTGCAGGCCGGGCCCGGCTTGCCCACGGCCGCCCGGAGGCCCGGGACCTTGGCCGGAGAGACGGGAGGTCGGCCAGAGTTCACCCAGGGCTTCCGGCGTTCCACACTGGAAGCTCGAGAGGCGTCAAAGGAGAGCTGCTTTTTGGCCGTGTACTCCGAGGAGAGCTGCTTCAAGCTCCTCTCCACAGAGTTGTTCTTTTTTCTCGGGGACTGATCAAAGGAGCCTCGTTTCTTCACTTGGATGGATTTGGCTTTTCCGGGGCTCCCGCCTCGGGATACCGGGACCCCGTTCGGGACGCCGTTCGGGGCGCCGTTCGGGACGCCGTTCGGGACGCCGTCCCTCGCCGCTCGGCTCTTGCGCTCGTTGATCCGGTTTCGCTCCCGCGTGGCCGACGGCCCGTCCCCGGCGGCATTGGAGTTGAGATCCGGCTGGGACGGCCCGGAGTTTCGGGCGGTCGGAGGCGGATCCTCGGCGTCCCCGGCGCGCTCCCTCAGCCCCACAAAGTCCTCGGCCACGTAGGCCTCCAGCTCCTGGCACTCCAGCATCTCGAACTCGGCCAGCTCGGGGTCGTCGCACGGCGAGTCCGTCCCCCGGACGAGCGGCCGCGACGGAGCGCCGCTCGCCGGGACGTCGTTGGCGTTCCCGTCGGAGGGCGCGTTGTCGTTGCGCGAGGGCGGAGCCGGATCGCGCATGGCCGCCTCCTCGTTCCTTTCCATCGGGACGCCGTCAGGTCAACGAATGCCACGGGGCAGATGTTTACATTCAAAATATGCGCCGTGCGCCCTCCGGACCTGCGGGGGGCAGACAAAGACAACAGGTGGATTTTTTGGTGATTTTGTTAAAAGTCCCCTTCTTTTTCCCACCGTGAGGAACGAAAACCAAGAGAGCCCGAGGTCGTGTTCAATGTCCGTGGCCGAAAACCATTTTGAGCCGTGTTTGCATTCAGTGTCATTTTGGAAAAGATAACGGTCCCAACGCGACGCCTTCACGACACCCGGGGGGCGCGGGAAATTAATGATCCGCCGCCTCCGCCGCCCCTCCCCCTCCGTAAGTGTCGGAAAGCCTACCTGCTGAAATGGAGCGTCTATCTGGTGCTCCCCTCAAAAGAGACGCTCGGGCCGCCCGAAAGGCTTCAAGTCGTCGTGGATTCTGCATCAAACAAAAAATAACGACATCGATGGAGTGAATGGTTGGCACGCTCGACGTAAGCCTCGTGAAATATTGAGGATGCAAATGGAGGCATCCCTTCTTGGTATCTCCTAATTGCTCCGCCTTCTCGTCACTCGGCAGATGAAGAAAAATCTTTGCAAATACAAAGCTTTGAGTGGCCCAAAACCAACAAAGTAAACTCGAGCCACTTTTCAGCCTATTAAAGCACCCATTTTATACCACCATGCCGTAAAATGTAGTAGGACGCTCATCCGCCTCACCTGCAACATTCCTCCCTTGCATCATTAGAGCAGATATGGAAATATGAATAAAAAGGATGTTCTCACCCAGCAAGTGGAAGACCATCGGCATAATCGCTCCCAATCGTGATGAAGATGCGCTCGCTGGCTGGCCAAAGCATCCCGCGAAAAGAAAAAAAAGCATTTCAAGCGTCGGGAGGAAGAGGAGGAAGAGGAGGGCTGATGAGCAACGCCCACTTGTTCACGTGCGTCCTCTGGTGTTCACAGGCGGTATTTCAGAAAAGTCCCTGGCCTTGGGATGTAGAATTTGGAAAATCGGATCTCAAAGTTGGGGCCCGTCACTAGAGCGTACTTCACTTTTATTGATTTGAAATTTCATGGAACTTTTTTAAAGTACTGTAATTGAGAAAGTTGATTAAAATGACAAATAAAAAAAAAGTATAGATAGAAAAAGTACAAAATGGACAAATGAGACAAACACGAAATAAGAAATACAAAATGAAATGAGGTCCTTACTTCAAACGGTACAACTGATGCGCAAACCTCCCCCCAAAGTGGCCGCTATTATCGAAGGCGGCAGGCGTCCAATCCATTTGCGCTGGCACGGAGGAAATTTCTGGTGCCGCTTCAAAAGGAACGGACGCCGACGAGTGACAAACTCGAGTTCAAAAGGATAAGACGCCTGCGTCCGCCTGCGGGTTTGCTTCTTTTTGAGTGGGACTCAGATTTGGTCTCCCCGCCCGTCCAGTTGGCACCCGTTAAGCTTGTCCAGCTTCCCTTGCACGCTGTGACGGAAGCCGTAGCTCAGGTAGATCAGCAGACCTGCCAAAAACAAATGACAAAATGACGGAAAAATAGGGATTATCACAGGGATTATCACCATTCATCTGCCAAAATGTGATGAAACCGTTCTACTAATTGACATTTGACCATTTTGGGCGATTTGAGCGTTCCATTGAGGAGGCCATCGCATGTGGCGTTGTAGTACCACCAATCGGCCGCAAGGTGCCTAACGAGCGAATGGGCTCAACAGCAATCACGTAGGACACACACAACAATTTGTCCCAATATCACTATTATCCATTGCATTATTATACTGATATGATTGTCCAAAAAGGTAAGGAATAACACAATATACACACTCTCTGAGACTCTAGGTTGAATTGAAAAATATGAATATGTCATACGCACCGATACACATGCAGGTGGCGTAATGCAGGTACGGTCCTGTCAGGAGCTGGATCATCAGGTAGGTGTTGATCATCATGCTCACCAGAGGCATGAAGGGCACCAGAGGGACCTGCGGGGGGTTTAGGGGAGTGGTTTAAAGCTCAGCGCGTGGACTACAACAACGTGGCCGCCCTTACCTTGAAGCTGAGCTTGGTCTTGTTCTGCGGTTGCCTCCACACCACCGCCGTGACCACCACGCTGACCGCCGCCACGCCCGACAAAAAGGCGGGAGTCCACGCCGCGTGCTTGACGGTCACGGCCACCACGCTAAAGAGGAGCGCCAACGCCACTGCCGGCCACATTCGCCATCAAGCACGCCGCCGTGGCGCTTGCGGTGGGGACGGCGGAGCCGCCACTCACCGAGGATGGCGGTGCAGATCACCACGGCGAAGCCGGAGCGAGGAGTGGGCTCCTTGTCGGGTCGGAGAAGCAGCCAGCGCACGGTGGCGCTCAAACTGTTCTTTTTGCGCACGCCGACGTCCCCCTCGGTGTCGGCCTCCTCCGCCCCACCGCCGCTCACCTCGTAGCTGGCGATCCTGTCCGGCTTGTACCTGGGGCGGACGGCGTTTTACCGGGAGGCGGATATTAATGGTGCATTTGCAAAAGGGACTACCTGAGCACCACCACGCAGGCGGCCACCACCGTGTAGGCCAGCAGAGCGCCGATGGACATGAGATCCACCAGAACTTTCAGGTTGAAGAGCAGGGCCATGGTGGCTGCAGGCGGGGCGGGGGGAGGGGGCGGAGCAAGCCATCCTTAAAATGTCGCTCGGTTCTGTCCGCTCTCGCCTCGCTTGGCCTCACCTGCGATGAAGCCCGACAAGACGGTGGCCACCAGCGGCGTCTTGGTGCGCTCGTTGACGTTTCTCAAGAAACCGAAGAGCAGGCCGTCTTCCGCCATGGCCCACACCACTCTGGGCATGGGGAACATGGCCCCCAGCAAGCTGTGGGGGACACGACGGGACAGGACATTAACAAAAACAAAAACAAAAAAAAAGGCATCGCCAAAGAAAAGGCGGCCACGTGGCAACCATCCGGACGACACCGGGACCTGGTGGAGAGGGCGCAGAGGGAACCGGCGGCCACGGCGTCGGTGGCCACGGGCCAGCCCACGTGGTCAAAGGCCACGGGCAGCGGGCTGCGCTCGTCCAGCAGGTAGTAGGGCATGAGGGCGGTCAGGGAGCCCGACACGCCCAGGTACATGAGCAGGCAGATGAGCAGCGAGCTCACGATGCTCACCGGGATGGCCTTCTGCGGGTTCTTCACCTCCTCGCCTGTTGCCAAAAAAAAATAATCATCCTAATCAAACTTACTATTATCACCTAATCAAACTTACTATTATCAAAGACAGCCACAATGGCAATAAGGCAAACTCCCTGAAAATGGGTGCCTTTTTTTTAGTCATCTGACCAAGTGTGTGAAAATCTGATGACAATGGATTCAAACTGACCTGAAGTGGCAATACATTCGAAGCCAATGAAGGCGTAGAAGCAGGTGGCGGCCCCCGAGAAGACCCCCGTCCAGCCGAAAGGCATGAAGCCCCCCGCACCCAGACCTTTCTTGAGATACAATTGAGCCGTGGAACTAAAAGAAAAGACTCATCGGATGAGGGGGATTTTTCTCTGCTACCCCACGTATTTCAACGGGATGACAACATGGCAAAGACGTCATCACGTGTACGTTTTGGCTCACTTGGCGGCGGCGAGGACCTCGTCGGGGTTGACGCTCCAGTTTTTGCGGTCGCCCTTCAGCACCCCGCCCACCATGACGAAAATCAGAACGGCCATGTTGATGCTGGTGAACACTTTGCCCACCAGCGCCGACTCCTTGACTCCCAGGCAAAGCAGGCCTGCAAATATCAGTCCATGAACGACAGCTCCAACAACGGATCGGCCGGCCGGCCGGCCGGCCGGCGCGCTCAATGGCAGACGGCCGGCGACGATCCCGCCGAAACGGACCCACCCGTTAAGATGACCACGAGCGCGACGGAAAAAAAGTCCGGGTATTCTGCCAGCGAGTGGGAGTTCATGGGGACGTTGTCCACGCTCCACTTCCGGATTGGGCCTCCGATGAGCATGTCGAAGGTGGTGCTCCACGTTTTGGCCACGCTTGACGTACCTGCGCGCAAAAATTTGGGGCCAAAGCAAAAACACTTTCCTAACGAGTCCATACTTCTCCAAAATGATGCTACATTTCAAATGGATTGGATAGCCTACAAAAAAGGAAAATCAACAAATCATATAAAAGTTGCACTTGAGCACATCGCAAGCCCGGCCAACGGTATAAAAGGATGCGACTTATGGTCCGGAAAATACGGTCAAGTCGAAATAGGGTCGTCGTTGCTTTTTGTAAGCTAAAGAAGACAAAATTACCGATGGAATAGGAGATGAGGAGACTCCAGCCCGTGACAAAGGCCAGCAACTCTCCGGCCGTCACGTAGGTGTACAGGTAGGCGGAGCCGGTCTTGGGCGCCCGGGCGCCGAACTCGGCGTAGCACAGGCCGGCCAGGATGGAGGCCACGGCGGCGATGAGGAAGGACAGCACGATGGCCGGGCCCGAGTCGGCCTTGGCCACGCTGCCGGCCACCACGTAGACGCCGGCGCCCAGCGTGCTGCCCACGCCCAGCACCACCAGGTCGCAGGTGTTGAGGCAGCGCGACAGCCGCGTGTCCTCGTCGTTGGGGTCCACCTCCTTGACGCGGCACAGGCGCCTCAGGGACGCCCGGATCATTGCGCCTGCCGGCTAGCTGCTGCTGCTGCCTTCTCGCCTGTCCAAAGACAAGAGTCGAGTCAGCCTACTTCCTTAAAAAAAAACAAAGGGTCACACGACTTGATTTGTATATGGTGGCGACCACTGACCGCGATAGACCTTCCAATGGAATTGGACATGGCTAGCGCAGTCAATGGCAGCCAACGAGTCAAGACCTCAATTTACATTTATCATATGTATACATACAAAAAAAAAAATATATACTTCACCCCCGGACAGGCCGCAAACCGAATACATTAGGATCGATACTTTTGAAATAGAATATCATATACTGACTCAACATTTCAGTAATTAGGAGTTTTCAACAAGTTTGTACAAAGTCGGGCTCATTTGTATTCATCCTTACGATAACTAGTGCCTAGCTAGCTAGCCAGCTAGCGTCATGTTTTGTTATTACAACCTAATACACAAAATTGCTATTGTTGGACTTTTGTCTTACTTGAAACTACTTACCTTACTTTTGACATTAGACAAACCAAGAAGATTTTGGTCTTATTTTGACAGTGAGAAGGAGAAGAAAGTTTTGTTGGCGCCCTCTTTAAGAAGCAGAGCCCACCTGCGAAAGTTACTTTAATCACCAATCCAGTAGACATTCGACGAAACCTACAAAAAAACATACAACGTGTCGTTCATGTGACAGCAACTAATTTGTTAGTGAACTTGCATTATGGGCTACTGACAGCAACAGTCTCGGGGACGTTCCGGTGGCGTTTTGGTTGATTTAAATCGTTTCAAAGCGGCTAGCGTACCGTTAGCCCTCATGCTGACGTTCAGGCAAAACCGTCTCGTGTTTCGTTCCTGCACTTTCGTCATTTGTCAAATCCGTTCGTAACGTATCAATAAAAGCCCAATTCGACATTTCCAAGCTGCGGCGTAGGTCAGTGAAATTAATAGATATATGTCTTCACATTTTGGCCTTTTTTAGGTGATAATTCTAAATTAGCGAAAATGGGGAGACCGGCATCAATTCGTATGTTTTTATTCTTCACACGCACCTTCTTCAATATAACCTCTATTACACATTGTAATGCCGTTTGCTATGGGCCTGCACTTTCGACATTTTACCAAAAGAGGGCAGTACCGCTCATTTTTCTTTTTTATAGTTTTGTTTTGAATAAAGCTTTTGCAGTAAGACGCCCAGTTTGATCACTGATTGGACTCTGCTGGTTAGAGGGTGCTGAAGTAATACATTTTGATAACCTTTTCAAGACCAAAATATACTACATTTACCCATCGTTAGAAATGTGATTTGTACTTACACAAACGAAAGTCTCAGGCATTCAAGGGTCAGTTCATCTTTCTTTGAGATCTTCCGTGGGGTTTCACCGAGTTTGGGGCATCACTTCCTGTAAAGTTTGGATTCTGTAACAAAGTCAGTTCACATTTAAAAACCCTGTTAATTTGGGGGAAATGGTACAATCATTTTAGGCATTTTTTTCTCGGTTTTGGGGAAAATCACTTACTTTGTGTACATGTCGGAGCACTCTGGGCTCCATTCTTGTACATAAGGGAGTGCAAAACAGTGACAGCAATGAACAAAAGTATCACGATAACAGTAAGGCAGCACTTTGTTGTGAGAAACACACGAAAGCTGCCACGCTGCATAATAATGGCAAAAGGTGCTGCCTCCTTCCTTCCCTCCCTCCCTCCTTCCCTCCCTCCCTCCCTCCCTCCCTCCCTCCCTCCCTCCCTCCCTCCCTCCAGCAAACACCCCCGCGCCAGCCAATTTTTAGTGATCCTGCGTAAAGCAAAAGGCCTTTTTATCTTCAGCGGGAGCATTTCTAATACAGCACACTTACCTAGCCTGGTGAACTTTTTCCATCTTATTCCGTCCGCTCTGCAAAAATGGAGCTCACAAGATTTTCTCCTCAAAATATTTATTGTGTGCAAATTAATTGGTATTAAATGAATAATACTGACAAGGTGCTACTTCCACATAAGGCAAGGATTTCCTTGGTCATCTGGTAAGGATGTGCCCTATTTTCCACATGACCTCTTTGGCCGTCATTGACGATACCAGACGTCTGAATGGAGGGGGGGGGGGGGGGGGCGTGGTCTAATAACAGTAATTGATCTCCTCGTTGGCCAGCATAATGGCGCTCCTGCATGGGATGTACACCTGCGGGGAAAGAAGAAAACCTAATTTTTTAACATTTCTTTTACAAACCCCGCCCCCACGTGGCCGTACATACCCGCATGGAATGGGAGCGCCCGTTGAAAGGCTCCGCCTCTGTGAAGAAGTCGGTGTGGTGGTCCAGCCGTCCGTGGCCTCCGTACTGCGCCTCGTCGGAATCCAGCTGGATTTTGTACCTGGCGGGCGGGCGGGCGTTAAGGAAGGGAAAAAAACATCCAGTCGGAATTTGTCCGTCTTTCACGTGAAGGACGATTGGAGAGAGATGACGGCATGAAGATGCCACCGCCGCCACGCACTTATCAGCCCGTCTAAAAGCAATTGGCGGCTTGAATGTCATCCGAAAGGACTTTTCTTTTTTTTTTTTGCCAGGCTTGGAGTGCGCTCCACTCTGGAATGCGTTCCACTTTGACGGATTCTTCAAACGCACACAGAAAATATCACGCTCGGAGGGCCCAAATGGCTTCAACACGGCCATCTTGGGGCTGAATTTTGGCAAAGGATACTTTCCGGGGGCCTCCACGGCGACCTTGTAGTCCCTGAAGCTTTTGTTGGGGTGGAAGTTGAAGACAAAGACCACGTTGGCCCGGTCAAAGACGATGACTTTGTCGTCCTGGTGTTTGGCGCTTATGAAGGCCTGCGGGTGGGTTAGGGGCGGGGCAAGCGCGCTGTCAGTCAGTAAGCCAGCCAGCCAGCCAGCCAGCCATCCGTGGCGCCCTCCCTACGCGTTACGCTTCCTTACCGGCGGCGCCGCCAGCCAGCCGTACTTGTCCTCCGCTCGGTTCATGTCGCGGTCGAAGGCGTGAAGCTGACGGTAGCGCAGGTCCGCGGCGTCCGCCAGGTGGAACTGCCGCCGGGCGTAGTGGTAGCTCTGCCCGTTGCCCTCCCGGGGGAAATCCAGCCACTCCGGGTGACCAAACTCGTTCCCTGCGCTCACGGGCAACAATATCAATATAATATATAACAATATAACCCATTTACAAATTGAAATCATGGCTTGAATTTGTACTTGAAAGTTGATCGATCACGCTAGCACGCACAAGAACAATTAGGGCGCCGTGACGTCATGACGAGGCTTGGTGTCGTCGGGTGGCTGTCTCGTTAGCGCTCAAAGGCGGACGCGCGTCAGACGCCGACGCTCCACCCTCCCTCCCTCGGTAATTAGCGCTGCCATCGCCGCGATCAATGTGTTTACTGCGCGAGGCATTTTGGGTCCGGAAGAGGGACGGGGGGGGCCGTTCCAGAGAAAAAGAAAAGAAATCGATCAAGGCCCCTTGGAATTACCCACGGAAAATCAACAAGGAAAAGTTGCACTAGCCAGGGACATGTTCAGAATACCGCCACCACAAAAAGACAACCGTTTGCTGACATCCTGCCTTCCCACTTGAAACCCATTGGACGGCTAGCGCTAGCCACCATGGCTACGCTAAGTGCTAGCGGCGCCTGTAAAATCCCTTGGAGCCAAACGCTCTTTTAACGGAACCAGGAACGCCTTTGAAAAGCGGGATGCCGGCGTTACGTCGCCGACGCTTGATTATGGCCAGGGAAAAAAAATGCCTCAAAAGGTCAAAGTCGTTAGCCGCCTGCCATCATCACTCCCGATTTGCCGTACCTTGCAAAGGCTTCGGGATAAAAAGGTTAAAAACATCTTTTTTCTTTTAATGTCAAGTCAATTAACGTTTGATTTTTTCGCAAAACGGAATCGAGTTGATTTGGAATCCGTGCGGCAGAGGTCACGGGGTCAGAGGGCGGGGCTCTTTACCCATGGAGATCTCCATGCTCCAGCGGACGGGCGGGGGACGCTTAGCAACGGCAGAAATATCTTTAAAGCAGTCGGGGGGAAAATGACAAATTAATATCGACGACATTTTGTAGGAAAAGATGCATCCTGCCGGCGCGGGGCGCTAAAACGCCGAGCCCGGCACCGGCTGGACCCCGCGGGCGTGCGGGGAGAACAAGGTCAACGCGCGACATCTTTAATTAATCTTTCATGTCTTTAGCGGCGGGGCGCCGGGGCCCACCTACGGATTGGAAGCGCGCCGTAAAATAGCCATCAAATAGCCATCAAATAGCGCGGCGCTAATCTGCCAGCCGCTTCCTGACGGCATTGGAGCGGCCAAAAAGCCTATTTGGAGATATGACGCTGGGATTTGTCATTGATTCAAGTTTGCCTCCCGCCACAGTCAAAGAAAAACACCGTCAAGACATCAAAGTCGTCGTCCCCCCCCCACGGGATCTTGGCAAAATAGTCCGACGGCGCCCGCCGGCCGGAGATGAATGAACCCACGCTGGCCGCCGGATGAAAAACAAGCGCGCGCCGTTCCACAGGGCCACGGAAACGATTGGCCGCGGGAAGCCCGAGACGTCGACGGAATAATCGGCGTTAGCGGCCACGGAAGGCGTGGGGCGTCTCATTTCTTTCCAGTGGGACGAGCGGCGAGGGCGACAGCGTCCGATACCTTTGGTCCAAGTTAACGAAGGAAGTGACGACCAAACCCTCGTAGCTAGGGACCAGTTAGCCTACAGTTAGCCTAGCGTGCGTGCATGTTTTTGGGTTAGGGTTAGGGTTTGCGCCGGCAAAAAAACAGATGATGACTCACCCATGAAGTTGAGGTAAGCTTCGCCACCCAAGGCGTGCGTGAGGAGGCGGATCATCTTGTGCAATTGCACGCCGCGATCGATGACGGGGGTGACGGGATCCGCCGTGCTCATGTTGGTGTACATCTCTCGGTCCATCAGCCAGAAGGCCAACGTCTTATCGCCCACCAGCGCCTGCCGAGACCGGTCCGGGGACGCCGTCCACCTATGTCCCTTTGCACGGCGGCGGGCGGCGCCCTCGGGTTTCCCCACCCACCTGGTCGTGACTCTCGGCGTAGGCGATGCTCTTTTCCCCGTAGCGGCGGTTGGTCAGCGTGTGGACGATGTTGCCCACGTCCCACTCCTCGTCCTTCAACTCTTTCAGGATCTGAAATCAGGTCAAAACCGGTTGATTCCTTTCATCGACGTCCCATCAAAAAGGGATCGGGGGCCCGTTTGATCGGACGTCTTTGTGATCAATAATGCCACTTTTGGCTAGCGTCACCGAAAAGATCCAGCCTAAACGATGGTTATTTGTCCAACATGAATCACACAAATGGGGGGGCCTATTATTAACGATGGGGCTTCCCGCACGGACCCGATCGGACCGTCCCGGGAGGGTTCGGCCGGCGTCGATATACGCCCACCCTCCGGCACGCACGCAGAGGTCAAAAGCAGATGGGGGCATAAACAGGCCATTTTGGAAGAGCGCCGCCGTCTAATTGAGAGCGCTTCCGCCGTCAACGACCGAAGGGAAAAAAAAGGATGTGTGTTTCCATTCAATTAAAATAAAGGGGCAGAAAGAGAAATGGGGCCCACTCCGAGGTCGTCCACAGAATACCATTGGTTCCGCGCCGCTAGTGCTCCAATTAGATCGCCCGTGTGGCCGGAGGGAAGGCCAAGGCTTAAGTGGTCGGACGGCGTCCGTCTCCGCCTCCTCTCGTTAGTGCTTTGCCGTGGGAATGGCTGGCTCCCAAAAGGCCGCCGGCTACTTTCCGTCCCGTTTGCCATCCGGGGCTTTCATGCGCAGATGGAAGGCACCTTGGCCGGCAACATTTCCCAATGACAAAGTCACCCTGACTTGGGAAATGCTACAAAATGGCTCATTTGGCCACTTTCAAATGGTTTGGAAAGCTCGTGCCATCAATGGCAAATTCGAAATATTGCATTTGCGCACGGACGCTCTCTACGAGTTTGTCAGTGGTGGTGGCGGCGGCTGAAGGACCCTCCAGCTCGCCTCTGCAGCCCAAAGTACCGCCGCTCAAGTACTTAATGGCCCACTGCGGAGAGACAATAAAAAAAAAAGACATTGTTTTCAAGCTTTAAAAGCCATGGTGGGGCTGGGACGCAACTGAAAAATGGATTTTCCTTGTTTCCCTTTTGAAATTGGTCCAAATATTTTCCCCCTTTTCATTTGAAAATACCCCCCGCCCCCACCCCACTGGTGACTCCTGTTCATTTGGACTCACTTCCTTCCTGCTGATTTCTGGGTCAAAACCAACAGGGGGTGACGCCCAAAGGCCCCCCAAATGAAGAGGAAAGGTCGTAAAAAGCCACATGAAAATCCTCCCAACTGAATGGGCGCCACCCAGCGAGTCTATTGAAATTCTCCCCGCACGTGCGGAAAGATCCGCCCGCCGACGGCGACCTTGGCGTAAAAGCGCCCGGCCGTTCCCGGCGGCTGGAAAATGGAAAAAGGAGGAGAGAAGGCGCCGTACGCACACGGGGGAACCTCGCCGCCAATTATCCGCCCAACGGCAAGGTCGCTGTCAATGAGCGGGTCAAACGTTTTTTTTTTTTTTTCTTTTCCCCTCCCGGCGTCGACAATGGCGTGTCGCTTCTGCCGCCACTCTTTTCTTTGAGGGGATAAATAATGAGCTTCTCCTTCGTTCGGCCCGGATTAAACATGAGAAAAAGAACTGCCCGCCGTCGCATTAATAAGCCAAGAGAAAAAGAAAGGAAGGAACAAAAGCTCCGCCCGCTGTCCATGACGGCGTCCCAAGTCAAAGGCCAATGATTTGAAAGAAGAGCAAATGGGCTTACCTGAATCCACTTATCGGGAATGGCCATGGCCAGACGGTAATCGAAACCCAGCCCGCCTTCTTCCACCGCCCTGCAGAGGGCGGGCATGCCCGACACGTCCTGCCATCGGGAAGCGGCAGCGAAGAAAGGTCATTGGACGTCTAGCGTGAGCCCAAAACCAAGAAGGGGAAGCCGGGAAGCCGGCCGGCGGGCGGCCTTACCTCGGCCACGGTGACGCAGTCGGGGTAGAGCGTGTGCAGGACGTGATTGGCCAGCATCAGGTAGACCAGCGAGTCTTCGTCCACCTGGAGGCCAAAGTACTCGCTGTAGTCGCCCGAGAAAGCCGCGGCTGAGGGGGCGGAGGGCGTGACGGCGTTGACGGTTGGCGGGCGGGGCTCACGTCGCGGGAGGCCGCCGGCGGCGTCTTACCGATCCCGTGGTGGTGGTACAGCATGGAGGTGACGCCGTCGAAGCGGAATCCGTCAAACTTGTACTCCTCCATCCACCAGCGCAAGTTGGACAGCAGGAAACGGAGGACTTCCCAGCTGCGTGTCGGAAGGGGACAAGGACCATTGGACATAAAAAAATTGGAGGCTATTCTGGCATAACCCTGACATGACACGCTCAAAGTGATATAGGTGACGGCAGGCCGGGTGGAGGCTCGCACCTGCCCCGCCGTCGTAAATAGACCAGGTGGTTAGCATTCATCACAGGAAACCCGATGACCGGGCGGGCGGCAAACAGATAAGCGGGCGAATGAAGTGCTGGCTCCGTCTGCGGCGTTAATGCGCCGGCAAACGCGCTTAGGCCGGCGTTAATAGAATCAACAAGCGCTAATGGAGTCATATTGCTAGGGCGAAACCTCCCTCCCTCCCTCCCTCCCTCCAACATCCATCCCATCATTCAAAATGTAACCCGCAAAAATCCCAAACTGCCTGGAGGCGCGGCCGAAGCCCCGACCCTTAAGGGGTCTCACCTGGAGTAGTCGAAGAGGCGGCTGTCCCACAGGGCGTGTTCCCCCCGGGGGGGCGCGTGGAAGAAGCACGAGTCGGTGCCGTCAAACTTGTTCAGGCCGTCTTCCGTGTTCTTGGAGGCGTGGCTGTGCACCACGTCCAGCAGCACGGACACGCCCATCGAGTGCGCCGTGTCGATCAGGCGCTTCAGCTCCTCGGGGGTGCCGTAGCGACTGAGGAGGGAAATGCACAGGAAGAGTGTTGATGGATTGAAAATGGAAGATTTTTTTCTCAACCTTTTTAGGACTATTTCTTTCAATGTCATTGAACTTGTATGATGACAATAAAGGCATTCAAATCCATTCATTTTCTGCACCTGCGCCCTAAAAGCAGTAGAATAAATGTACTATTTTACCCAGTTTATTACATTTGCTCGGTATGGACAAATCCACCAAATGGGACTGGATTGAAAAATCTGCTACGGGGACATCCCTAATCCTCATTGAGAGTCCGTCCAGCCGTCCTCGAGGCTACGGATCCCTTTGCC
The DNA here is from genome assembly GCF_051989575.1 of Stigmatopora nigra. Taxonomy (NCBI): domain Eukaryota; kingdom Metazoa; phylum Chordata; class Actinopteri; order Syngnathiformes; family Syngnathidae; genus Stigmatopora; species Stigmatopora nigra. Next base: position 237,599 of record NC_135515.1, on the reverse strand, counting down.
GCCGTCTGCCGCCGTTTGCCGCTCGCCGCTATTCCAGCGCTGAGCTTTTAAATGACAGCGCCAGATCAATCATGGGTGAAATGACACCATCGCTTCCACTCGGAGGGTGGGGTGGGGCTTAAGCCGCGATGGCGAGGCGGGGGAAGGAGGACGGCGGGCGGAGGGGTCTCTTACAGAAGATAAAGACTCCGACGAGCGGTGCTTTATCAGAGAGTCCCGCTCTCTGGATTAACTGGAAATGTGTTTACAGAGAGATTAGCAGCGAGGGTCAGGCACGCTCACCTTGATGGGACGCCCCAAAGCCATGGGGTGGGGAGGGGGGGTCCCCAGGAGAGGGTGCCCCTCCCTGGGAAACCACAGGTCACATCATCCGCCCCAATCATTTTAAATAAAGACCCCCCCCCCCGTGCCGACAGACGGCGGTCAAGAGACATTTGTTGTTGTGGTGGGAGGATCCAATGGGAAGTAAAGGAGGCCACAAAAGAAGGTATTTCGGGGCGCTCCTTTTGTAACCTGACATTTTGTAGCTAGAGGTAGAACTTACGTACTACCGCCGTTTGGATGCAAATTTCCGTACCTGGAAGCGGCAAAGAAGCTGGTGACTTGGTAGCCGAAGCTGGCGTAGTAGGCGTGCTCCATGACGGCCATCATTTGAATACAGTTGTAACCTGCCGGGGGGGGCGCACACATTGCCCATCCATTTCACAGCAGAGTGATTGGATCTTCCATTTTGGAGCTGTAAATGTTCTTTTCTCTCACTGACCCAAGTCTTTAATGCGAGGCAGCACGTTGTAGGTAAAGTTGTCGTACGACGCCACCTTGGGCTCGGGCGAGGCGATGCCCACGTGGGCCTCGTAGATCCTCAGCTGCGTGGCTTTCGTGGGCCGTGGGTGCACGTGCTGCCCAGCAACATTCAAGTCAATTAGGATCGAAGGACCACCTCCATGGGTCGATAAAAGAGAAGATATAGGCTCGCAAGGGACCGTCGGTCGGCTTACCACGTAAGGACGCGGGGGGTCCCAGTGAACCCAGTCGTAAACCACCGCCTTCTCCTCCTGGCTCACGTATTTTGCCCACGGCGAGATGCGGTACAGTCGCTCGCCGGTCTTGGTGTGAACCACCACCTGGTAGATACCATTTAAAAAACATTCAATCTTTCAGGGTGATATCATCCAAAATATATGACCACGTGAGCCATCTTTATTTCTTTTTGAACCCTGGTAACCTTGGAACTTTGAATGTATGACGTTGAGATGTTTTAGTAGGCAAAAACAGTCACACACACAGAGAAAAGAATCCATTGGAGAGCAGCGCCTTCCCCGCCGACTCGCTCTAATTCCGCCGACTCCTGCGCGCCACCTGAGCGGCGCCACCTGAGCCGCGCCTGAACCTACCTTGAGCTTACTGCCGTGCTCCACGGCGGGGGAGCCGTCACGCTTGGGCGGGACAAGAAGCTCCCACTTGCCAAAATCCTTCTTGCTGTACGGGTGGGAGAATTTATCCCAGCCATCTAACCAGCAAACACACAAACAGGAATCATTGTTTTTCCATCTGTGCACTTTCAATTCCACTGTCAATACAGACTGTTGTATTCCAACGTAGCGCAATATGTACCATTTGAAATGCCGCACACGCTACCGTCAATAAATCCAACAGAGACTTTGATTTTGGGTGAGCCGACCGAAAGTGAGCCGTCAATGACCCCAAAAGAAACGCCAGGAAGCCACGGCGCCCTAGGCGCATTTCTGAACGTCAACTTAAAGACTGACTTTCAAAGTGGGTGCGCGAAAAGGACTTTTGCAGACGCTCGTCAATTAGGAGTGATGAAATAAGACGGAGGCTTGTAAAATATTAAAGATGCACTCCCGCCTTAGCCCAAAGAAGACGCTCCCCGCCCACGTCTGGCCGGCTCGATATTTTCCACATTTGCCCATCCCGCCCGCAGGAAGGAAGCGGAAAGACGGCCCGGGCGTTTAAAGATCCCATCCATTTTGAGCGGGAACTGGCACTTACTGAAATCGCCAGTGAGGAAGAGGGCCTCCGCCGCCGGGACCCATTCCTTGAAGAAGAGTGCGTTGTCGGGCCGGCGCTGCACGCCAAAGTCCCGGTAGCTGCGGGTGAAGCGCTCCAAACCGCCCTCCGCCTCCTCCAGCTCCAAGAGCCGCTTCTGGAACAGCTCATACCTGCAAAAACGCCACACGTCATCCAATTGCAATGTTCCGTCAATGCCTCAAATACATATTTTGTCGCTCAAGGCGGCGTTTTCGAGTCCGCTGACATGATTTTACGGCCCTACGATGGGTGCAATGCCACTGTAAGCCTAGGTCTGTCCAGAACTTGTGTCTTTTCACCTTTTCTGCAAGGATACGCTGACTACTTTGTAATTTATCTCACTTAGTTTCTTGCGGCCAGCTGGTGTCCATATCAGCCCCCCCCCCCTCTCCCCGTACAGAAAGCCTCTCTGAGCCAGCTGAGTTAAGTGCACTTGCTTCCCTCCCCGTAGCGTCCGTGCCAAGCTTTGCAGCGGCCGCCTGCGACGCCCTTGGGCGACCCGACCATGGGCCGACAGAGCCGCCTTTCTTCAGTGGCTGCTAGGGCAATAACAAAAAATCGTTCAAAGAAAGCCAGTGATTTCCAGTCCAACCGCAAAACTGGAAAGTCACACGAAAGAATGACTTTTTGACTTTTACTATATTAGTCTATTTTTGTTATATTATTATTATTATTATTATTATTATTATTATTATTATTATTATATATATTTTTGTATTTAATTTCATTTCAGCGCGAAAAAAAAGTCAATGCAAGCGATTTACTTTCCCGGGCCGCAGAAAAGAGATCCGGATCCAATTCCCGGGCCGCCGCTTTGACACCCCTGCATTAAAGACTCAGCAGGTCAAGGTTGCGTACGGGTTATGGAATGCGCACACTCACGACTTGCCTCTGCAGTACACTACATCAAGTGGACAGGTTCCAAAACAGCTGGACTGGCCCTGTACTCATGTTGCATAACAAGAAGAGAGAACGTCCGAGCGACTAAGGTCACATCGACAACAGCTCATAAAAACAACACCTTGCTTCACCCAAAGGCCGCTTGCTTTAAACGCAGTCAAGAATCGCTTCACATTGGATAATGTCGTCGGAACGGCTATTGAGACATATTTTTGGTATGGTGCAAAAAAAGTTTTTTTTTTTTTAAGATAAAAGGTTCAAATACATTTCGCAAATCATGTGTAGATGTCAAATGTCATCTATACGCACCACTTGGATAAATCCCTCCGACCATATTATTTAAACAACTTTTCATTTAACAACTCTCCTAAACTAACTCAAAAGGGGGTATAAATCATTCAATATAAGCAATCATATACATTGAAAAGCATACTATCTGTCACATAACTCTTAGGTTTGACTACGAACGTGAAGGACAAACAGCAGGGCGCTGTTAGATGACGTCACAGCGACTTCTTTTAACAGTCGATGACGACACCTGTCTGGGTTAACATGTCTACGCATGCTCAGACCTCCAAACAGTCAAAATAGCGCGAATTTGCGTTTTTTTTATCTCTCGCGTTCTCTTTGCTAGACACACAATAAGTGATACATTTAGAAAATGTCGCCGTTTGAGCTCGAAAATAGCGAATAGGTGTCACAGTGTCAATAAAAGGTCACACGCAAGCACTGGGGAACTTGAACGCACTACAAACTTTGCTTTTTAGCTTGTGTTTGTGTGCTTAAGGGGTCCAAAGGTATACATGGTTGAGCAAGGCATTGACCTTAGCGCGTTATAGTCGGCACGTACGTATTCATCCTTCTTTTTTCCCCTTATAAGCACCATTCGGCGAATATTTACCTCCGGTTCAAGTCCTTCGTGTAGGGTTTGAGGTACGGGTCCATTTGGAGGAGGGTGTGGAACTCAGGAATGGTAACATTATCCCCGTGTTCCGCCATGGTGTCCGTCGTGAGAGCGAAGCAATCGAACACCGAGCCCCGCTCCTTCCTTCTGTCACCGTGTGGGAACAAAGAGCAGCTTTGCGCGTAGTGGCTAACTTTTGGTGGCGCAGGCGACAACTGGAAGTGCGCCAAAAGTGTGTTATTGTCGTCGTCCTATCACAAGAGGTGCTCGGCTCGTGTTTACCGCCGGAAAAAGCCGACTTGAATCGAACATAGCCGAATGCGACTGTCACGCCTGCCGAGCTTCCTCGTATGCTCAATCCACTTTGCCTAAATCTCAACCTATGACAGATATGGATTTATTTTTGTCCGGTAACAGCTACATTTTGGAAGCAGATTGAGAAACTTACCAAGCATCCGATAATTAACATATTTAAATATTTCATCTTTTCCTCATTTTTATTAAAACTGGAAAATAAATGAAAAAAAGACAAAATAGGCCAGAGTGCTTGCTAACCCTAAACCAATTTGATGCCCCAAATTCTACCCGCCATTGGCTGGCAACCTGTTTGGGGTTGTCAGTAGGCCGGGATGGGCTCCAGCACCCCCGCCACCCTCACAAGCAAAAGCTCATCTTCCACCAGCAACGGCGCCCGATGACTTATGGGGATGTGGTTTTAGCGGCAGAAGGCGCCATTAACCTTGCGGCCGCGTCCGGCGAATCTCTTCCCCAAATGAAGGAAACGCGCCGTTCGTCCTTGTCGTCCAAATGCGAGATTGGGAGCGGCGACCAGTGCGTCTTTGCCCAGAACCATCTGTTTGGAGTAGAAAAAGGCAGACGGGAGGGACGTCTGCCCCCGAAGGTTACGTCAATAGTTGTCACGCGCGCTGCCAGATAACAACACCTTTGCCAGGGGACGCTCAAAGTCCATTTGCTTTTGCACACCTCCACTTTCATGACCTTTCTTCGGGGCTTTTGTGGTGTAACAAAACACCTTCCAACGTCATTGCATTTCCTTCCTAAACTGGCCAACGGTATGCAGTATCTTTTTCAAGTGGAAAACATTTGGCTGGACTTTTACGTTTTGACCCAAAATGGCGTCCAACTTTTGGGGGCCTTGATTTGAAGGTCGCGCGCCACCGACTCCAAATGGAGACGTACGTCAAGGTCGGCGCCGAGACACCGTCCGGGCGCCGTCCGTCCCCGGGGGATTAAATGGGATCGGCGCGCTGAAATATTAGCGCTCATAATTCATGCGAAAGAGAAGTCGCCGTTTCCGCCGTTACCGCCGTTTGGGCCACCTAAGTGGAAAGGTTAACGCCGGCGGATGATGCTAATGAGAGGTGATAAGTTCACTTCTACTCTTCAATTTCAAGGGTGGATGAGTCGGCGACGGGCGCCCAGCGACCGGTCGCCGTCTAAGATGAGAGACATTAGGCGCCGCTTACACCCATGATGAAAAGCCGCGCTGGCGTGCGTCGCCGCCGCCGCCGCCGCCACTCGCGCTCTTAACGACGGCTGCGTGTCGCCGGCCCATGGCGAGACGCATCGAGACTAACGAGCGATGGCTCACACTCAATTTGTAGAAGCTCTCGTTGGAAATCAGAAAGGGATTGAACCTTTCACCTCATAATGGGAAGAGAAAAAAAATGACAAAAACAAATGATTTATAAAGATGGAGTTTTCAAAAATAATCTATTAGAAAGCCTCAAAGTAAATCTGTTGGAAAAACGTTAAGTGAACGCAATGAATTGCATAAAATTGCAGACGCAAACATTAGTTTGCGGGCCGCTTCGATTGGTCGCGGCAAAACGCCGGAAAGCTTTTCCTTTACACGCCATGACTTATTTACATGCATGTTAGTTGGCTTTGATGCTGGCCGGGCCCTTAATTGCGCGCACCTTACTCATCATCTTTCCTTGATCAAATTTTAATCGGCGCGTGAATAATGAATGGCTGCTGCGCCGTCAACTCGCCGGCGCAATTTCGCGCAAAATTTCGCGAAAAACAAAAAAAAAAACGCTTCATTCCATGCGCTTGTGATGCTAAACGAAAAAGGCGGCTAATGGAAGTGGCGGGTAAAGTGGTGGCGCCGCCGCCGACCGCGGCTCGCCTTCCTTTTTATTCCCGCCGCTCATTTACGGCCGCCGTCTTTTAGCCCAGAGTCGGCCTCATTAGGCGCTCTAAAAAGCCCAGGCCCGACCGGGGCGCTTAAAGTGGAGATGCCGGATGTCCGTCCATTGGTCCGTTCGTTTGTCCGTTTGTCCGTTTGTCGGTGGGTGAAAAAAGCCACGCAAACAAACAAGCGGCCAATTGGTGCAAATCTCACTTTGCTGAAAGAGTTGGCGCCGACAAGGCCAGAAATAAAACAACGCCAGTCTCAAAAGTCTTATAAAAAATAAGAGGATAAACATTTAGCGTTTGCGCCAATATTCCAATCAGAAGGAACGCCATTAAAATGCTGCTATCGGATTCGAAAAAAAAAAAAGATATTAACTCAAAGTCGTCTGACGCATTTATCTATAGCCGTAAATTACATTGAGATTGGGAAGCGGCTATTTGATTAAATTCAATCATTTTGCTCACCACTTATCCTCCCGAGGGTCGCGGGGGGTGCCGGAGCCTATCCCAGCTGACTTTGGGACATTTCAAATCGCCCCGCCCCCCCCCATCAAACGTCTGGGAGCGCGTCATCCTATCGCCTATTTTGCAGCCGAGTAGGCGGGGCTATCTCTCCCGCCGCCCTCCAATGGGCATGTGCGCGGAGCGGCGTCGAGCGGGGTCTGCGGGACGGCGCACGCCGCCGAGCGCCAGTCGGCGTCGTCCTGCGGCACGTAGAGGACCGGCGTCTCCCTTCTGCTTTTCCGCGCGACTTCCTCCGCCTCCTCTCATGCGAGCCAAGCGTCCGGATAAGTGAGCCGGCCCCCCTTCCCCCCCAGGCCCACCCCTCGGGGCTCTCCCCCACCCCTTGACGACAAGACTCGAGTGGCGGCGACCATGATGCTCCGGCGGCACCTCCTCTTCCTCCTCTCCGGCTTGGGCATCTTTGGAGGTGAGTGACGGACGCTGCGACGGCGCCGGGGCGTGGCCTCAGCCACGGACGGTCCCCCCCGGGCGGGCCCCCCTCGCGATGGTCGGACGGACGCGCGTGAAACACCGCAGCGGCAAGTTTGCGCCTTGTTTTGTTGTGACTGCCTGCTTCCTTGCTGCTGCTGCAGTCACCTCCATCCATCCAGCCAGTCTTCTTCTACCTGCTGTGTGTGTTGTTTCATTGGAGCAAGTTGTCGCATCATGCAGTGTGAACGTTTACAAAAAGTGTCCCCACAAAGCCACCCCACGTAAATGACGTACCTTCTCGTCGGTGTCCCACACGCAGACATATGCACGCACGCACGCACGCAGTGGTAGCCGCCGCCCCTCCACGCGCACATGCACGTCCATGCACGTGTCAGTGAATGAAGGAGGTGAGCCAATTGACTTCCCGGGAAATGTTGGCCCACTTTTGTCCGACTTGGTTTTAGGTTAGTGAAAGTGACGACTCCGTTCCAAGCGCTAGCCATGCAGTGACTCCAAACAAAGCACACGTAAATGCCTCCAAAGTGGTTGGGCCGCCGACCTCCCGCTTCAGACGGATGGGACGTCTACTCGGGGGGAAATGCGTTTCATCGGTATTCTTTGGGTCGCCATAGAACGTTGTCAGTTCCGAGTGAGTTTGGACCTGGACTTCCGGGGCCAATTTTTCATGACCTCGGCAGATTAGTTTACGAGTGGGCCGGGGGATTCGGGGAGATCATTTTCGTGTCATTTTCATGTCTGCGCTGAGGAGATATCGCGTTAGCCTCACATGTAAACAAAGTCGGAATCAATATGATGAGGCGCAGCGCCACGACAAGGCTTCCAAAGGCACAAAATGGACGACGGGGGGAAATTTTGGCTTTGTGTTCAATGTGTCATTCCATTCTTTCATTTTCTGGCTTCAATTGGCATATCTTGAGATCCTTTTCTCTTCACTTTGGGCTCATCTCCGGCTCATTTCCCGTTTGTTTCCGGGCATTTGCGGGTCACTCTCTGTTGATTTAGCGAAAGCCGGAAGTCCCGTCAATTTGAATGGGGACGCTGGGCCGGCGTCAATTTGACGGAGCAATGAATGAAAGCGTGAAATGGATTTTGCAAATCTTCCGCTTTTATAGGCGTCCGTCATCTTGCGCCACTCCTAATGTGGCGTCTTTTCTGTTTTTGACACGGAATGACGGCCCGCGCGCGCCGCCATTGTGTGTCTTTCTGTGACAGAAAAAGACTAGGTTAGAGCCCCAGGTGAGGACGCCACCTCCACAAAGGCCCAATTGAGGTCACTTTGTGCCTCCAGATACGGGAAATTGTACTTTCTTTTCTATTTGACCCTTTTGTACGTTGTTCATAGAGCGCACACCCCCGGGAAACGTCCTTCAGTGGAAACGGAGCAAATGAAAACAGGCGGGACCAGAACAGCCTTTCGTATTATTTGTTTTCGGTGGATTTCTTTGGGATGGATCCACAATACCCAACGATGCCCCCCCCCCCCTCCTCGAGCGTCTCCGTGGAAACGGCGCACCTGTATTAGCGGCGGGGCCTCAGAAAAGCTGACGCGCCGTTTGCGGCGTTTGCGGAGGAGGCCGCTCTGCTTTCATCTGCTGAGCCGACACGGACGGCGGCTCTTGGGGGACCCCGCCCGCCTCTGGCGTTAAGTGCGCTCATTTGCTTGTTTTTTCCGAGACGTCGGCAACTTTTGTCGGGCCGAGAGACGTCGGAATGAGCCGCTCACTTCCTGTCGGCAACAAAAGTGCTACTGATGATTCGAAGCATTGGAGCCGGTCACTTCCCGTTGATTTTGGGCTGACTGGGGGGGTCTGTCTATTTGGTTTTCCTTTCATTCACTCCTTTTTTTTCCGATTGTCCGCGTACTGTAGAAATGTATCTTTGCACCCGACCGGCGATGATCAGAGTGTGGTTGCTATCTAACCTGCTGTTCTTTTTTTGGGGGGGGCTTTGCTTGCCCAACACCCCCCCCCCAACCCCCCCCCCCCTCCCTATAACCCCTCCGCTCTTCACGCTCTCAGTGGAAGGGACAAAAAGCAAACCCAGAGGTGAGTTATAGCCTCCATTTCCTTCCTTCCTTCCTTCCCTCTTCCTGGGTGATTTATGTGGCACAAGCCAAAGCTAACCGTAAAGCGCACGTGCCGCGCTTCCTCCAGAGGCGGGCGTTAACATACGCGCTCCCCTTCCATCAGGTCCGGGCACTCGGGAGTCATTTTGGGGCTGATACGTTTGCCAGGTATCAGAGGGATCCCCAAAATCCAGCGGCACGTCAAAATACGCCAAGGCACGGCAAGGCCGAGCACATCCCTAGCCAAGGCGGCATTTTCCTTCCAGCTTATTTGCGTGTGGGCTGTCACGGGAGGCCAGACAGCCTTTGGTTCCGCCGCCGCGCATTCTTGACACCATTTGGCCCGGGGCGCCGATACCAACCACATCCCTCGGGGGCGGGGGCACGGATGGTCCCTGGTCAAATCTATTCGCGGCGGTGACCTCGGCGCCTTTTTATCCTTCCGCTTTCTCGCGCCGAGGCCTCGACAAACAAACGGCGTGTCGTCCTTTGGGAAGGAAAAAGAATGGAAACATTAAGTTTGCAGCTCACGTCCATACCCGGATGGCCAGCCCGAATCGGGGTCGAGGAAGGTGCCGGGGGGAGGAGCTCTCCCCACTAATGAGGCCGGCGTAGCGGCTCGGTCCGGACGTGGCCCGCGGGCGTCATTAGCACTCCCTCCGTGGCGTTGCTCCGACCGCGACGTCCTTCCGGCCGCCCGTTCCGGGTCCTGACCGCGCCTTCTTGTGCGCTCTGGTTCTCCCAACAGGTGCCCACGCTCAGTTCCCCATAACTCAGAACGTGACGGCGTTGGAGGGCTCGGCCGCCAACATGACCTGCCGGGTGGAGTTCAACGACAACACTTCCCTCCAGTGGTCCAACCCGGCACAGCAGACGCTCTTTTTCGGCGACAAGAAAGGTAAGATAGCGCGGGGGGAAAGGGGGAATGCCCCCTGGAAGTGTACAGGAAGTCGGCTGGAAACTACAAGTGGGGCAGGAAGTGACGAATAAGTCCAAGAACAGGGCTAGGCAAAGTGGGCAAAGTGGGCGGTCCTCAAAGCCCTTGCTGGTGCAGAGTTTTGATCCAAACCGCTCTAAGAAAGACAGTTGAAGTTCAACTGGGGTTGGGCCGCCTGCTCAAACCACCAGCAGCTGACGTCAATCCACTGATTGCACTCGTCCAACACTAGTATTGTGGAAAGATTAGCTGTGCCCAGGTTGAAACCAATGTGGAATGCTTTCCTTTTTACAAGTTGGAACCAAAGCACTCACACTGGCCCTTTATTTTAGTTTGCCCAGCCCTGTTAATTAAATGCCTTGTCTTAGGGGATATGACCTTTTCCTTTCCAAAGCTTCATTTTCTCCAAGGCGCTTGCTTGTTCTTCAATGGTCAAAAGTTTGCACTTTGATGGCCAATGTTTGAAATAGGTTTAAAAAAAAAGAAGTTTTGCACTGGTTTTTGCCAGGTACGGGCACATATATAGGTGACAAAATTGAATCAACGGGGGTTGTGGGTGAAGGGTGGGGGTAGGCAGCTTTCTGTTGGAGCCCATCCCGCAGAGAGCGAGCTGACTGACAAACTCGAAGCGGCCCCGGCCGGGGGTTGGGCCGCAAGAAGCAGCTGACGCCAATCCACTGATTGCACTCGCAGGACACACAGTATTGTGGAAACTTTTGCTTTTTACAAGTTGGAATGAAAATGTGACACCCTCCCACCCCCAGTACACACAACCCTTTTGTCAAAAAGTTAGGCCACGTGTCAAATAGCCCCGTCTCAACCCGTCCCGTCGAAATGATCAAAGAAGCAGAAATAAGCTCCTTTCTAAAAAGAATGGTGTGTTTTGTTTTTGTTTGGGGGGTGGGGTGCAGCCCTGCGGGACAACCGCATCGAACTGCTGCGAGCGTCGCGGCAGGAGCTGAGCATCCGCATCAACGACGTGGGCCTGTCCGACGAGGGCCAGTACACCTGCTCGCTCTTCACCATGCCCGTCAGGACCACCAAGGCCTTCCTGGCCGTCCTGGGGGTGCCTCGCCGCCCCGTCATCACCGGCCCGGCCTCGCCCGCCCTGGAGGGCCAGGCGGTGGCCCTGGCCTGCGCCTCGGCGGGGGGCAAACCGGCCGCCCGCATACGCTGGTTCCGCAACGGCCTGGAGGTCCAAGGTGGGTGGGCTTGGACACGCGCACACACGCACACACACATAATGCCATTTGTTTTAAAAAAGTGACAAAGTCCTCTTTGAAGGCACCACCGAGGTCAGCCCCTCGGGGAAATCGTGGACGGCCAGCAGCAGCCTGCGCCTGCGGGTGGACCGCGCCGACGACGGCGCCGCATACACCTGCCTGGCCGAACACGTGTCGCTGGCCGAGCCCTACGCCACCACCGAGGTCCTGGAGGTCCACTGTGAGTCACAAAAAAAGGGGGCGGGGCCCGGTGCCACCCACGGCCCACTGACGGGCGCCCTTTCGCAGATGCGCCCGACGTCCAGATCGTCCCTTTGGCCGGCGTTCCGCAGGAGGGCCACTACTTCAAACTGGAGTGCGTCTCCAGGGGGAACCCCGTGTGAGTTGGGCGACGGGTGGCGGGAGGGCGGCGGGCCCACGACGCTCAATGCCTTTTTTTGGCAGACCCGAGCCGGTGGCGTGGAGCAAGGACGGCGGCGAGCTCCCCGACGCCGAACGGCTGATCGTGGAGGGCCGCGAGCTGACCTTCACCGCGCTCAACAAGACGGACAACGGCACCTACCGCTGCGAGGCCAGCAACCACCTGGGCGCCGGCGTGGCCGACTACCCGCTCTTCGTCTACGGTCGGCCCAAATTCCCGCGTCTTTTGTCAATGGGAGGAGATGCAAATGAACCGGGTGGTTAAATGAGTGACGACGGCCAAATAAAGAGCCAACGGCAACGAGGCGGAGACAGAAATGGGGTTACGAGTCAATGGCCTATAGTCGCAATTGTAGCTCCGGTTTGCGCCAAAAAGAGAGAGAGAGAGAGAGAGAGAGAGAGAGCGAAGAGATAAGTCATTTTGATTTTACTCCCGAGCTAACTAAGCCGGAAAATGGCCTTATTTGCGGACCGGCGCGCTCACCGGAAAAGACGCCCACGACTGCTGTTAGCGACGTCTGTGGGATGGCGTCAAGCCACCGTGGCCAGACGGCGTCCGCCCGCCGTTTGACCCGTGTGATATTCCCACGAGCCCTGACGTATTTTGTCAGGGCCCCGCATGACTCTGCTTTGTTTGTTTTGAGGTGCTCTCAGACCCCAACGCCGTGGGGCGGCGGGGGCCGGACCAGGCTGTGATCGGCGGCGTGGTGGCCGTGGTGGTCTTTGTCACCTTGTGTTTGATCATCCTTCTGGGACGCTACCTGGCCAGACATAAAGGTGAGTTGGCCAATGACAATGGCCCTATACGTACCTCTTTCTATTGGGTTTTAAATGACAGCCGGGTTACGGGCACCTAGCGCTCTTTTCTTTTCCTTTGTTTAGGCGCGTACCTGACGCACGAGGCCAAGGGGTCCGAGGACGCCCCGGACGCCGACACGGCCATCATCAACGCGGAGGGCGACCACATGCACGCCGAGGAGAAGAAGGAATACTTTATTTGACTTTGGCTTTTCTACTTTGGGACAACACCACTGTCATTTCCAGGCTTCTTCTTTTTTCTGGATTGACTGGCGTGGGCCTTCAAGTTGGAGGGGCGTCCATCTTTGTTTTTCCGCAAGTCCACTTGGAGTTTTTTTTAGGTCTTTATTTTTTTTCTTGGCGCCATCCCACCCCCCCCGAAAAGGCAAAATGTAAAAGCACAAGGGCCATTCCGCGGCAATTTCTTTGTAAAGCACAAATTGGCCAGAGGAAAGTCACCTTTTATTCTCCCCAAAAGACTACGCAAGTGACTCTTTCACCCCCAAAAAGTCTTTGGGTTCCTTTTTGGCCCGAAAGAGCTATTTATGAGCATAGATGACATGTATTATAATCTAACGGCGGTATAATCCAGATATCCTAGCCGTTCTGACCCATGTCGTTGTCTGCCGCGCTTTTTTGTTGAATTTGGTTTCACGTGAAAATGGACAAAAGGTTCACCGTTATGGCCTTTGAGTTTGCTGCAAACGCTTTGGCCAATCAAACGTCACATGGACAACCACAAAAACTTCTTCTTCTTCTTCATGCTATCCAGAACTCATTTTGTAAAAAAATTGAAGAAAAGACAGAAAAAAAAGAGCCCCCCAACTTTGAAATTTGCTCCAAGTCATTTGCGTTTGAAGGGGCTTTCAGTGTGAGATGTTTGCTTCTCCGCTGACTATGATCCAATATTCCTCCTTTTCTTAACGATGCCGCTGTAAATCAAATAGACGGGCAAAAAAAAAAAAAGACAAAGTCTGGATTAAAATATGGATTTCAAGTCAACTTGCTTTGCGTCTTTTGGCGGACGGCTGGGGACAGTTTTTTTCTTCGGAAGGACGCACGGACGGATGGGCGGGGCCCATGGCGGCCATGAGCCGGCGGCGTTTGACCTTGAGCTAATGTTTGGCTTTCCGGCTGAGTAACGTTATCTACGCCGCCGCCCCCGGTCGAATAAACCAGCCGGGGCGCTTTCGTTATTGAAGCCCCAAAATGAAGATAACGGCTAAGGTTTAGGAGCTAATTGGATATGCATCGGGTGGCGTAAACCTTCTTCTCGCTCCACATGCGCTTCAGGGGGGGAAAAAAAGTCCATCGTCAGCATGCATTTGACGCTTAATGCTTCCTCTTTCTGCACCACCGACGGCGCTTCTGTCACGAGAGGCGGGCCTTCTGCTTGAAACCACAAAGTCAACAGGAAGTGACCCGCCAGTGCCCTAAAATGAACTCCTTCTCAGCGTTAGCTGAAGGTCGGCAGCGGCGCCGGCGGATGGCCGCCATTAGCCCAATGGGTGTCCCCCGCCTGCTTGAAATGGTCTTGGCCTAATAACAGCGGGAAATGTCCCAAAGTCAAGAGGAAGCCAGCCCTAAAATGATCTCCCTCACAGCCGGAAAGGCAAACGTTAGCTCAAGGTCGACGCCACGGGCGGACGGCGCCCATTAGCTCAATCGCTGCTTTAAATCCTTTTTGGATGGGCCTATTTAAAAGGAGAGGCCCCAAAGTCATGGGGAAGTGACCCGTATGCGCCCTAAAAATCAACTCCTTCTCAATGAATAATCTGTCGGGGGAGCCGACGCGTCGTGGCGTCGCCCCTTTGATTCATCCCGCCTTGTATTTGGAGGGTGTAATTAAAAACAAGCACCCCCGCGGCGCTGGGCACGCGAGAAGGGAAAGGCTGTCATCGGAGGCCCGCCGCCGCCCGCTCGCTACCTGTGGCAATAAATACGGCGCCATCTGTTTGGAGCGCAATCCGCCAGAGACTTCATTAAAGTGGGAACGGCGGCAAGAGCGGCAGGCTCGTCCAATCAAAGCACAGCTGTGGCGGAGCGCCGCATCTGTTTGATGGAAAGCAATCCGTCTTGAAAGGCAAACGACGCCGGCAGACGGATTTTTTCCCCCTCTTTTTTGAAATGATCTCCACCTAATGAAGTATAAATATCGAAGAATGTTGGAGAAAACAAATGCGCCCCCGAAGAGAGCTTGGCTCACGATAACAAGAAAGCATGAGTTGATCATTCAACCACCAAGATGTTGTTATTGATCCCAGTTGTTAACGATCTGCAAAACAAGTGGAGGCGTGCACGCACACACACACACACGCACGCCTCTCGGGTCAATAACACCAATTCCTAGTACAAGTGGATGACGCCCATTCTTGTGAAAAGCGTGGTGTTTTCACCTTAGTCTGACCCACAAAAGAGGAAGTTTTCGTTAGCCGTGCGCTATATATAGTACTATTCCCAACGATGAGCTTGTCCATACTGCCGTCTGGTGGTCAAAACAAGAACTTCCTCTAAACGTGACTAAAACGGTGTTGGACGACGAACCGTCGTCTGAGATACGTTTAACCCTCTCTCTGATGCCTGAATTGACCTTTTAGAAATATACAGAAAGTATCAGAAAAATACCGCACGAATATATAAAATTAACATTTTAATCATTCACGGCCAAGAGACACCCATGATCATTTTTCAATGGCTTTGAGGGGTGTTGGGTCCATTTTGCCCGCTGCCCGGCGGGTTTTGGCCTTACCGCTGTCCCTCCAAGCCGAAATAGGCCTGGAAGACGTGGTGGCAGTCTTTCTCTTGCAAGAAGCGGTAAAGCGAGCCCAAGTCGCCACGCTTTCCTCGGCCCCCGTCGAAAAGCGCTTCTCGGAAAGCGTCGAATTTGCGAAAGGAGTCGGCGTCCGAGCCGCGGCGGAGGGAAACGTCTTCTCGGTGGCGAACGGTGATCCGCTTCCAGGTGAGACATTTCACTCTAAGGAAAAGGGAGAGGGAGGTTCATAAATCAGCAAACATTCAGACACTCATCGTTCATTGATGGAATCTACGTATGACCTTGCCCAGAAGTCCTCGCAGTCGTCTCGGGCGCCTTCCACGCAAACCACGCCGGGCTTCCCCGGCATGCTGAAGCCGGACAGTCGCAGCTCTTGGGCCCACTCCAAGATGTTCTTCCGCTTGCTGGCGTTGTAAATGTGGTGGCTGTAGATCCAGAGGCGCGCAAAGGCCTCCTCGCCGTCATGGTCATTGTCTCCGGGGGGCGCCGCCGCCACCGCCGCCACCGCCGCCGCCGACGAGGCCCGGACCAGATCGCCCAAGTTGTCTCGGAGCCACTCCACCGCCGGCAGCACGCATGGCTCTCCCGGGCAGGCCCGGGCCAGGTGGGCGCGGAGGTCCGAGTGGAGGCGTGGCCTCTGGGCTCGCGTCAGCTGGCCGCACCTGATGGATACCGAGAGTTGCTTCTTTTACTGCCACGCTCCATTTATAATCATCTGCCCGAGGCTGGCACTTCCAAGGGATCGGACGACAACTCCCGTCAATGGCGGTGAAAAAAATGTTCTTCCTCTGGCCGTGAACCGTCGAAGACTATCAACTTATTGGCGTTTGGCTGTCACTGACGGCACCGGGCGTCTCATCCCTTGAAAATGGGAGGCCTGGCATTCAATTCTTACCTTACAGTTAACTCCGGAAGCACGCCGGGATAGTCAGGAGGATACGTGCAGGAGAGAATGAAATCAATCTGGCAACAAGATGTAGTTATTATGACTCATTTATTCATTCATGACAGGTAAAATGGTCGTTTAAAGGGTGTTTCTACCCCTTCAGCGGCTCTCCTGTCATCGTCCAGTCTCAAGTTGATGACGAAGTGAGGTCTGGAGGAAGGAAGTTGTTCGGCCGATGAGGAGGAGGAGGAGGAGGAGGTCTGGCCTTCGGCCTCGACTTCGACCTGATTCCGCAACTCGGCCAGGGCCAGCTGGTCCACTATCTCCAGTTCCGTGGGGAACATGCTGGCCAGAAGGTCCAGCTCTGCAAGCTGAGCTTCTGCGCGTTCTCGGAACACGGACATGCTCAAAGAAGCCTCCATTGGAGAAACGCTGTCATGGTTGCCTTCTCATTTTTAATGGACTTTATAGAGAGTTTCCTCCGACGCGTCCACGTTGAAACGGGTAGCGTGTTCCTCCCCGGAATTATTTAGCCGACGCAATTCACCAATTCAAAGTCGCTATTAATGTTTGTGATAAATTGGGTCGTGGATAAAATTCGCTCAAGAGCATTAGACTGCCCCAGCGCCACCACCGTCCTATCAATTTAAAATGGACAAGCACTAGCCAAACATGCTAGCGACGGACGGACACGCTATCCCGGGGAACCTTTTAGGCGACGCACAAACGCCAGACAAAAAAAGTTCCTACTAGGTACTATGTTATACGGACAGTGAATAACACTACGTCTCCGCAGTAATAATTGCAAACAACCGCTTTAGCGAGTATATGTACGAGATATGTGTGTCTTAGTTTCGCATGCTAACGGCTAACATGCAACTGTCCGGAAGTGAATGTGAAGAGTTGACCCGGTTATATTTGACCTCCGGTTCCCTATCCGTTTCAAGTGGCATGTTTATCCGCTATATATCATTTTCATGCGTGCGGATGTGCTCCCCGGGGCTAATTCGGTGTAACATTGGCTAACATGTCTGGATTCATGTTGTCGTCGAGCGGGAAGAAAAAGTACACCAAACGAAAGAGAACGCGTGACGTGGTCCGTGGCAAGTATGTCTTCTCAAGCGGGCACTTCGGTCACGTTTTGATATTTCGTGCTCGTATTCGACTTTGAACTTGACGTAATTGGCTTGTTTTTAAGCAATATTACAACAGAAACACGTCATGTGTGATTTCCGTCTGTAATAGCAGAGAATAGGGGAACATGGGGAAGAAAAAAGCGAAGGTGAGGAGTTCCAGAGAGGATGATGAATTTGAAATGACCGGTAAGCATGCACACATTTTCAACAAAGTCACTAATTGGTCAACTACTTAAAAAAAGCTGTTTAAATAAATGATAATAATAATGTATATAATGTATTTGAACTCGTCAAAGGTCCAGCTTGCAGGCACATTAGGAAAGGCACGGACCAGACTCTTCTCAAGAAGATCTCGGGCATGTTGGATTGGACGCGTTGCCAGGACTGTAAAAATGAAGAAATTAAGGGGAACATAAGCGGAAAACCATCTCCCGACTCTGAGGACGAGAAGGATTCGGTGGCCGAAGTCTGGATGTGCATGAAATGTGGCCACAGAGTAAACGTTTCTTCTTTTCCACCCCAAAAAATAGGCCTTTTCAGCGTATGATGACATTTATATATATATATATATTTTTTTTTTTTTGAAAGGGATGCGGCCGAAGCTCCAAGAACCAGCACGCCATCAAGCACTACGAAACGCCGCGGTCCGATTTGCATTGCCTGGTGATCAGTTTGGACAGCTGGAGTGTTTGGTGAGTGCATTTCGGCAATGGGCCGGCTCCGTTTGGCGCTGGAATCGGGATCGCCATTTTGACACCCATCCTACTCCGCCAGGTGCTACGAGTGCGACGACGAGGTGCGCTACTCCGCCACCAGTCAGCTGGCCCAGCTGGTCAGCGGCATAAAAAAGAGCAGGCAGCCGGATGCCGGTGGCGGTGGTCCCAAAAGTAAGAACGTCGGAGCAAAGCCCCACCTTCCGAGTTTTCCTGACTTTGGCTGTCTTCTCCGGGAAGACGGCGCGGCGGAGGCGCGGCCCAAGAGCGTCTCCTTCAAGACCAAGGACGACCAAGACGAGGAGAGCCCCAGGAGCCGCAGCCGCGAGAGGAGGCCCGCCGCCGCCGCCAGGAAAGAGTCCGCCTCCAAGGCCGAGGACGACCCGGGCGTTCCCATCCGGGGGCTCTGCAACCTGGGCAACACGTGTTTCTTCAACGCCGTCATCCAGGTGAGAGGTTGGACCAGCAGACGTTCTAAGGGCCGAACGGAGGCGTTAGCCTTTCTCCCTCCCTCTCTCTCTCCCGCCCGGCAGAACCTTTCGCAGACGCAACTGCTGAGACAGACGCTGGGCAAAGTGATCCAAGAGCAGAGCAGCCTCAGCGTCAAACCCGCCTCCTCCTCCAAACTGGTACGTCAGCCACCCGCGGCGCCGGCGGCGGCGGCGGCCCGACCTTTCCCCTTTTCTCAAATTGGCGCTCCGGCAGAAAAGCATCGTGGCGGAACTGGATCGCCCCGGCTCGCTGACGGTGGCCATGAATCAGCTCCTCAACGAAATCCAAGAGTCCAAGAAGGAGGTGGTGAGGCCGCAGGAGCTCTTTACGCAAGTTTGTACCAAGTGAGTACAGATGCGAGATCGGTGGCGGCGGCGGCGGGACGCCACTTTGACGCTTTCTCTCTGCCGTCCTCTTTTTGTCTTTTTGTGGTGCAGGGCCGCCAGGTTTAAAGGATATCAGCAGCAAGACAGCCAGGAGCTGCTGCGCTACCTGTTGGACGGCATGAGGGCGGAGGAAAGCAAAGTAGGTGCCTCCCTCCTTCCTTCCCTCCCTTCTTCCCTCCCTCCCTCCCTCCTAGCCAAGCCAACTGGAGCCCATTTGTGTCCCAGAGGGTGAGCAGCGCCATCGCGGAGGCCCTGAAGCGATCGGGAAAACACAAAGACGAAGAGCAGCTCAAGTCCGTCGTCAAAGGTGCGTCCCAACGTTGAAAAAGAAAATTTCAATGGTTTATTCTCCAGCTGTCGTCGATGGCCAGAAATGTCCGTCAACGGCAGCTGGCAATCGTCATCGGGAGGGACGTCCTCCTTGAAAATGTACCGTCTACTCTTGTATTCACAAATTGTACCCCCCCCCCCCCTCCTTTTGGAGCGCAGAGTATGAAAAAAACGGCCTGCCCAAGAATTTTGTGGACCGGGTCTTCGGCGGGGAGATCACCAGCACCATCATGTGTCAGCGCTGTAAAACCGTGAGTGAATGGAGATTTGTGGCCTGGCGTGGCCCGGCGTGGCCTGGCGTGGACTCGACCCAATTCAACAAACGCTGAGCCCATTTGCTCCGACAGGTATCCGTGGTCACCGAGATGTTCCTGGATCTTTCCCTCCCGGTCTCCGATCAGGTGAGCCCGCCTTTGCCGGTCCAGGTGATTAGGGTTGAAGATCGGGGGGTTGCGGTTACTCGACACGTTACTTTTCTTCAGTTTCTCAACTCAGAAAATGTCTCCCCCGCCCATACAGGCGTACAGAAAGAAGCCCCCGAGCAAAGCCAGCGAGGACGGGCGAGAAGGCGAAAGCGAGGACGCTGCCGCCGGCAGCAAGTACCAGCAGAAAAAAGCCAAGAAGCAGGCCAAGAAACAGGCCAAGGTAAGTAAGCCGGCGCGCCGCCAGCGTTGGCCCTCCGTCAACTAACGCCCCGCTTTTCACCGTACTAACTCCCTTTGTGTATTTCTTGCTCAGGAAAATGATACGCCCTTTCATTTTCATGATCAGCAGGCCTTTTTGGAGCAATCTGTAAATAATGACTCGCTTGCAAAACATCCATTTGACACGCAGGGTTAGAACGTACAGCGGTATGACAACCATTGGGCGCCTCCTCCACCGACCATGTCACCCTAAAATGGCTTTTTTTTTTTTCTTCTTACATTTTCCATCCATTGTGCGGTCTTGCTATGCCCGAAGCAGAAAGTAACATCAAAACATTTCCCATTGGAAGTTGACAATAACAGAATGGTCGGGGGTGTCCAAAGTTTTCCCTGCCGCTGTTTAACGCCAGAACATTTGCCAGGGTCCCAAACCCAAAAAGTCTTTTTTTTTTTTTTCCCCTCTCTCTTTCGGCAGCATCAAAAACGGCAGCACAAGCTGGAAAGCCGAGCGAGCCTGGGGAGCCTGTCGTCGCCGTCGCCGCCGCCCCCCGTCGGCCGCGGCGCCTCGGAGAGCGGCGCCGATTCGCCCCTGGACTCGGCCTCCAACCTTGTGGACGACGACGACGACGACTTTGAGTTCTCTCTGGCCGAGCGCCTGGGAAAAATCAGCTTGAACGACGAGGCGGCGGCGGCGGCAGACTACTCGGACACGGAGGAGAGCGAGGGGGAGGAGGAGCCGGAGCGGAGGGAGGAGCCAAAGGAGCGGGAGGAGCCGGAGGAGCGGGGAAAGGAGTACCGGGTGGTCAACCAGGACCCCGAGCTGGCCTTCCAGACGCTGGCCCGCCGCCCGTCCCCGGACAAGCAGGAGTGCTCGGTAGAGTCGTGCCTCTTCCACTTCACCGAGGAGGAGCTCCTCAGCGACAACAACAGCCTGCTCTGCGTCAACTGCACGCGACGCCTGGCCGGCAGGAACAAGGCCGCGGCGCCGTCAACGGCGGCGGGTGAGCCCACCAAACGGGAACGGAAAAAATAGTCCCCGTCGGAAATGGCCTTTCTCTTTGGATCTTTCTCCTCTAGGAGCCAAAAAGAACGTCTACACGGAGGCGTCCAAGCAAATGCTGATCTCGTCGCCTCCGCCGGTGCTCACGCTACACCTCAAGAGGTTTCAGCAGGTCAAAAACAACAAAAAATACAATACAATCCTAGTTTGAATCCCTTTGGACTGAAAAAAAGGCCACCGTCTGTCCAGGAGCTCGCCGTCCAATCCCTTTTTTTTTTTTTT
Source organism: Stigmatopora nigra (assembly GCF_051989575.1). Classification (NCBI taxonomy): domain Eukaryota; kingdom Metazoa; phylum Chordata; class Actinopteri; order Syngnathiformes; family Syngnathidae; genus Stigmatopora; species Stigmatopora nigra. Next base: position 216,541 of record NC_135515.1, on the reverse strand, counting down.
TGTCTCTTCCAGAACGGTTACGGGATCTCCAAGGTCAACCGGCACGTGCCCTTCCCCCTGCTTCTGGACCTGGCCCCCTTTTGCGCACTCAAGAGTAAGGTGCGTACCACCGGATGGAGGGCCTCGTTGAAACATGACCGACGAGTGCCAAAAGCCAGACGGATGTCGCTTCCCGTCCTCGCAGAACGTGGCGGAAGGCGAGCGGCGGATTCTCTACGGCCTGTACGGCATCGTGGAGCACAGCGGGACCATGCGCTCGGGTCACTACACGGCTTTCGTCAAAGTGCGACCCCAGTGCTCCAAATCCAAAGGGCCGGACGGTAAGGAGACGGCCGACGGGTCGAGTCGAGCCGAGCGTCGTGTCAAACCCGTCTTCCGTCCAGGAGAGGCGCCGCGGGGCTCCTGGTTCCACATCAGCGACACCAGCGTGCAGCCGGTGACCGAGAGCCGAGTGCAGAGCAGCCAAGCCTACCTCCTGTTCTACGAGAGGATCGGCTAAGCGCGCCCAACTTTTGGCCCACGTCGGGCCGCCTTTCCATAAAGGAGGACTTTACCGCTGACATTTTTACAGCCGCTGCTTTCTCGCCGTTGGGAACGTGCGCCAACGGGTCCCTCCAGTCCACGGCGGAACTGCAATTTTATACAAATGTGTGTCTATTTTGGATAAAGGTTGAATGAAATAAAGTAGCGGGCCTCGTATCGGGCCATACGCTCTGTGTCGCCGTTGTGCCCATCCGGATGCTCCACTTGAGGACGACGCCTGCCGTTTTTGTAGATTGCTATGGGGAAAATAAAGATCAAAATGGACATAAAAATACATTTGTCTGACCTGCTTTTGTCCAAATCTGCTCAAATTCAGGATTCGAAATAAGAACAAAAATCATAGAAGATGTATAACACTTCAAGAATAGTTATTCAAAAGAAATGGCAGGTCAAAAAGACTAGTTTGAGCATTCCAGTTACAGCAGGACCACTCTGAATCAAAAAATCAAGTTCGATCTGGGGAAACGGTGCCCTCGTGTGGCTATGCACGATTACTACTCACTACGGCTGTTAATAGCGGAAACCTATTGCTGTCAATGTATTATACTACTATCACAAAGTGGTGTTTGTTTTCCGCGCATGCGCAAGTGGCCTCTCGGCGGCGGCTGCTGCTGCTGCTTGTGTTTTTGCTGACTGTGATTCCGGATGAGCACTTTCGTCTCGACTGAAAGCACACAAATGCTACCGATAACAAGCTGACACGCCAGGTCAGTGCCAATTCTACTTTTATTTTTTGAAACCAATTATTCCGAGCCGACTACACTTCTTTCAACGTAGTTTAGTGATGACAACTTTAAGATGTTGCTCGCGTTATTTGAAGACGCCGACCTCGCCTCAAAACTGCCTATGTCGTTTTTTTACTCTGTCCAACCTTCTTGAAAACATTCAGAAGTTTGATATCAATTATTTGCAGAGAAAAGTGCAACTAACTAAGCTTTCCGTCAGGCATTTTGACCCCCCTCGCCCCCCCCCCGTGTATTCCGTCAAGTTGGCCAATCATGAGTCAGCGTTTTCAACTTGTTTCGACTAGCTTACAAGTGCGAAGAAAACATCGACTAGCTTGATATTTGGACTCGTGACCGTCACAAAATCGAACGGTTAATTCACTTGTAAAGACTTGTGACGTTCGGAATTGACCGAAACAAAAGCCCAGTTGTGTTTCAAGTTGGATGGGACCACTAACATCACTTAAATGACTCAATTACTGTTCTCAAACTCTTTTGAGTTATTGACAACACATTGTTTACCCCCCTGACAGCGATGTATGTATGTCGTGGGAAGATGTCAATTCATGGCAAAAGCATGAAAAGTCAGTGGAAAATGGCCTCGGGGCGGCCATGTTGTCAGGGGCAACATTGCCATCAAACGCAAGGACATTAAGAACTATATTATTTGTCAACGGCCTCTTTTACAAATGTCAATAATCTATCTGGTGTTTACCATCACATATGACGGAGTTGACTCATGGCCGCCCCGCAGGCCCAGAGTGAAGCTGAAGCATGGCGCCGGAAGGACGCCGCGTCTCCGGCTTCACCTTCCAGTCGGCGGTGCACAGCGCCCACGTCCTGCGGTGTCTGGACGAGCAGCGGCGACGGGACTTCCTCTGCGACCTGACCGTGGTGGCGGAGGGCCGCAGCTTCCGGGCCCACGCCGCCGTCTTGGCGTCCTGCAGCGAGTACTTCCGCGCCGCCGCCAGCGCCGCCAGCGCCGCCAGCGCCGCCAGCGCCGCCTCCAAACGTGACGCCGTCTTGGCCTTGCCGCAGGAGGTGGGTTCCGTCCGTTCCGTCCCGGCAAGAAAGAATTTGTGTGGCGTGGTCCCCAGGTGACGGCGCGGGGCTTCGAACCTTTGCTGCAGTTCGCCTACACGTCCAAGTTGCTCTTCACCAAAGAAAACATCCACCACATTCAAAGCTGCGCTAAACTCTTGGGATTTGCCGACCTGGAGTCGGCGTGTTTCCATTTCCTCCTCCCCAAGTTGTCCGCGGGGGAGGCCGAGCCCGCGTCCCGCGGGCGGGACCCCCGGGCCCGGTCCCCCGGGCCGCAGCCGTCGCCCGCGTTCCCCCCGAGTGGGGCGCATCCGGCCGGCGACGGCGGGCTCCCCGCCTCTTCCTCGGCGCGCCCGGCGTGGTCTCCGTCGGACGGCGAGCGGGTCCCCGGCCCGCGTCCGGACGTCCGGGAGCCGTCTGTGCCGGGGCCCGGCGCCGACGGATCCCAGGGATTCCTCCTCCGCCGGAGGAGGAGTCGGGAGGAGCGCGAGGTGGCCGAGCACCTGGCCCGGGGATTCTGGTCGGAGTCTTCTCCGGCCGGGAGCGCCGCCCCGCCGGACCCGGAGAACGGCCCCTCGGACTTTGCTTGGCTGCGCCATCTGGACCTGAGCTCCAATCCGGCCGACTGTCCCTTCCTCAGGGAGCTGGACGTGGACGGCCACGTGGGCGAGGAGCCCCAGTCTGGCGGCCGGGCGCCGTCCCCGTCGGAGAAGAGCACGTCTTCGCTCAACTCGGGCGACACGGACGGCGACGCGGACGGCGACACGGACGGCGATTCCGAAGCCACCCGTCAGAGAGCGGCCGAGGTGGGTTTTTTTCGCCACCTGCCCTTTTTTCGCCCCCCCCCACCCCCACGTGGCAACGTGCAAATGTCTCCGGCCAGGTGGCGCTGCCCTTCCCGGTGGAGCACATTTCCACGCTGAGCCGCAGCGCCTTCCAGCAGCTGGTCAAACGCGACCCCATGACCCCCGAGCAGCTGGATCTGGTCCACGACGTCCGGCGGCGCAGCAAAAACCGGGCGGCGGCTCAGCGCTGCCGGAAGAGGAAGATGGACGGCATCCACCACCTGGACCGCGAGATCGCCACCTTGGTAAGTTCGCTACAGAGTTGACCCCATTTTAAATGTGAGGGCGGTAGTTGGGCCCCTTCGGGGCGGCCATCTTGGCCAAGTGTCTGCGTGCTTGGCGGGACTGAACGGCTGTGACGTGAAAAGTTGTGAGTGGACGGCCACTGATGAGTTTTTTTTCTTCTTCCACCGGCATCAGAAAAGCCAAAGGGAGAAGCTTCTGGAGGAGCGCACGCAACTGCAGCACGACCTGGCGGAAACGCGACGGAGCATCGGCGGACTGCGCCGGCTGGCCTGGGATGGCCAGAGGCAAAGTGGCCCGGACCGTTTCTCCCCGTCGCCGCCGCCGCCGTCGCCCGAGGCCCGCCGGGACGCCGTCCACGTGGAGCCGGACTGAAAAGAGGGTGGGTGGACGTCCTTCTCATTCCCAAACCGTGGACTATACAGTGTTCTATTATGTGTTTCTTAACAAATATGCAAGTCACTAACTGGATTGAAATGAGAATACTACAAACGCTAACACAAACTCATGCTAGCTAGTACTAAATAAACGATTGCGATATGAGATGCTATTCAATGCAAATGCAAAATTACGGTTGCTCTTCAAATGCTTCCCTTTTTTAATAAAGATCATTTTTCTACAGAATACTACTCTTAAATATATGCTCATTCCCCACAAAAAAATAAAATCTGTAGTAGAACCTTAAGACCGTTAGGTGGCAGTAAAAATCCAATTTCTGATCCGTTATTGCCCGAGTTGCATGTCAATTTCATTTTTAATTTCCATTTAACAACTATATACTGAATGCATTGAAATGTTTTCTTAAAATCCCCATAATCATTCCCACCAAAGTATAGTTGTCACTTGGAATGTCTGTAAAGTCAACAACGGGGGTGCCGGAGACAAAAGTGCAGATGTTTTAATTTGTTCCTAATCCGCCTGTTTGCTAATCCCGGCCGCCATCTTTATCGGAGCAATAATCGCTGGCGTAATTGGAAGATGTCATGAGGAAAAGTGAGGAGCTTTTATCAATGAATGGCGGGTTAGCTATCCGTCCGGGGGAGGGGCTTTTGCGTGCCTGTGGGGAGGGGGCGGGGGCTCGCAGGGGCGCAGGAGAGATGCTGATGAATTCCGAGATTGGGCTTAAAGTGCTTTCATTTTGTTCGCCCGCTCTTTAATCTTCTAACCCTGCGGTCTTAATCATAAACGGGAGCAGGTTTTTAATCTGCCGTGAATGAGGCCGCCGCGGATTAGCGGGCCAACGAACGGGAGGGCGAACGGGAGGGCGAACGGGAGGGCGGGAGGCCCTCCACCTCGCAGCTGCCGAACCCACCAACCAACCAATGTCCCACTGGCTCAAATTGTCCTTGGCATAAAGAATATAATGGCCGTAGTACTTGTTTGGCCCGCTTTTGGTTGATTTTCCCATTTTCCAGAGAACTTGAGCCTATTACCCCATGGCGTGGATTTTGATAGGGAGGACGTCATACAAAACAAAAATCATCATAATAATAATGGGAAACACTTTTATTGAAATGTATTTATTTTCAAAATTAGAAAAAAAAACAATATGTATATCGCTATTTAGTAGTACAATTTTTAGTGAAGAAAAAGTTGGTAAACATTTTAATGAACGGGTTTAAATTTTAATTCATATCTGTCCATGAACAAAAAAGGGGGGAAAGATGGAAAAAAAAAGTCTTAGCGTATGGTAGGGGGTGACCCGGTTGATTATCACGGAAGGCCCCGCCCCCTGCCCCAGGTCCCCGACCTTTGAGCCACGCGAGCGTAATCGTGGCCGTAAGCCGATCCCCGCCAGGCGCCGCCAACTTCATTTCGGGGGCTGCTATTCTATTGACGGGATTAGGTCGAGCGAGGAGGGCCGACCGAACGGCCCTTGGGCCAAAAACACCGGACGGCGCCAGCTAATCTGAGGGCACTTCCCGCCAAAGTCAGGCGGCCGCGGCTCAAATGCGCACGCCATAAAGATGGCCTCCAATTATGATGACAGTTTATTATAAAAATCTGGTTGTCTGATCAATGAGTCCCTTAAACCCGAGTTTAGCCGCCGTTGACATGTGCCAAATAGCAATGTGGCTCGGCCCTGAAAAGTCCAACAAGAAGAAGCATGCTATAAAATGACGGTGAGGGGAGGGGGGTTCAATGGACGGACACAAAGGGATACAAGGATATGAGAACAAGAGCTTTTAGCTTCCTTTGTGACATAGTTAAAAAGAAGACCCGAACTTCATGAACACAACAAACGCGACAACGATACCGACGGGTAATTCCACAATGTTTGCAAGCCTTGGCATGGCCCGTCTGATATGCCGTCCAAAGAAAAGCAAAAGGATGTTGTCCTGACTGGCAAATGGACACCCAAATGAAAGTTTGCAAAGGCCCTGATGGTAAAGCATCATTAGCCTGGAGAGCTAGCACGCTAGCACGCTAGCCGTCTGTCCTATTTCCAGTGGAAAGGACAAAGCGTGGCCTTCCTTCCACGTTTCTCAGTACTTGTTGTGCCACTCGCACTGGCCCACGCTCACCTCCTCGATGTCCAAGTTCTTGCGGGATTTGTAGACAAACTCTCCGATGGCCACGAAGACGGAGAGGACCAGGCCGGCGGCCAGCACGATGAAGATGCCGCCGATGTTCTCCACGCCCAGGGCGCTGGCCTCCTTGCTGTCCTCTTCGGGGCAGCCGTTGCCCCGCCACCATTTTTCTTTCATCATGTGGAGCTTGCCTTCCTCCTGAAGCTGCAAGATGGCGATGGTCACCTTGTCCCGGTAAGGGGAACCTGCGGCACAAGCCGGGGTGGAGCCCACGTCATTGTATATTTGGAGTCCCCGGCCTTACCTATGGGGGTCCCCACGCCGTAGCCCTTGGAGTACCCGGCCTTACCTATGGGGGTCCCCACGCCGTAGCCCTTGGAGTCGATCAGCCCCCCGATCTGCGTGAGGTTGCAGTTGCGCTGGCTGATGTACTCGATGCTGGTGGACTCCATGAGGAGGGCGTAGTCGGTGGTCAGGACCCTCTGGATGCCCTCGCGGTTGTTCTTCACCAAGGCCGTGTTCTTGCGGCTGCTCATGAAGGCCCACATCTTCTCGTAGGTGGAGATCTTGGATTTCTGTGGGACGGAGGGAGGGAGGGAGGGAGGGAGGGGATGGGATGAGTCGACTCGGTGGGGCACTCCGCCCCACCACCACCACCGGGCTCACCTTGAAAAAGGTCATGGTGGAGCCGTCCCTCACGGCGCCGTACTCGATCTTGGTCTGCTTGGCCAAGTCGTCGGCCGAGTCGATGGGCGAGTCCATCCTCTCCACCGTCAGGAAGGCGGCCAAGTTGGCCGTGTACGACGAGATGATGATCAGCGTGAAGAACCACCAGATCCCGCCCACGATCCTCGTGGAGAGCGCCTTGGGCATCAGCTCGGAACCTGCCCCCCACCCCAGTCCCACGCGGCCGTCCGTCAGATGCCGCCCTGCGTCGGATGCCGTCGGCCTGGCGTGACCTACCTTGCTGCATGAGCGCCCCCACGCCAAACCACACGCTGTTGATCAGCGTAAAGTTGTTCTCCACCACGTCCGAGTCGGGGTTGCAGGGGTGAGGGTTGTACCACTCGTACGGCGTGAACCTGCGTGGAAGGAAAGAGCCACTCGACAACGAAAGACAGAGGAAATGGAGCACGTGGACAAGGATACCTGGCGATGACAAAGAGCACGCAGCTGACCCCCAGGCAGGCCAGGAGAACGTACATCCAGATGTCGGGGGACAGCGGGTTGAGGAAGGAGAAGACCCCCGGGTTGGTGCCGTTGGGCTTGTGGTAGAGGATGCTGATGCCCAGCGTCATGAAGGGCTTGGAGAAGTCAATCACCTTCTCCCTCACGTAGGTGATGGTGAGGGGCGCCACCGCCAGGTCGGCCACCTGTCCCGGAGCTCGCGTCACGCTGGGGTGCGGGCGGTGGTGCCGGCGGTGGTCTCTGAGCCTTTGCTACTCACGTGGTCAATGAGCTCGCGAACCATGCCGTTCCACTCGCCCTTGTCGTTCTGGGCGCCGTACTTGCCGTCCGACACCAGCTTGACCTCGTAGGAGAAGCCCAGGATGTTGGACAGCTCCTTCAGGAGGTCCAGGCAGTAGCCCTCGAAGCGGTCGTTGCCGTACAGCGGCTTGTCCGACTTTTTGTACATCACGTAGGGGTTCTCCTGGGGGGTGAAAGGTAAAAGCCGCAAATGTCGTGCCCCTGGCGGCGGTCGCGTCACTCACCAGGATGGTGGTGACGATCAGGGTCCTGTTGGCCATGGAATCGGTCACGTTGGTGCCCATGTCCTTGTTGCTCTCGCTTAAATTCAGGCCCGTCTGGGAGTTCCACACGCCGATCTGAGAAGAGGCAGCCCGGCGGTCAGCGGTGGGAACTCCTCGGAGCCCGACCCGTCCCACGCACACCTTTTTCCAGACTTTATTCAGCCGGTTGTTGCCGGCGATGATCTGGCGGGAAGAAAGAAAGAAAGAAGCTTTTGTAAAAGGCCGTCCTCCCCCCTCCTCAAAGGAGGAGAAGGTCCAAAAAGTCCCGGAGCACCTTCTCCAAGGTGTCCTCCTTCAGGCTGATCACGTCCAGGTCAAAATCTTTGCGCAGGCCGTCCGTCTTGTTGATGACGATTTGTCCCGTCAAGCCGTTCCACTGCGCCTGCGGGAGGAAGCCCTGGCCCGTTAACCTCCGAGTCGGGCTAGCCGGGCGTCGTGGGGCTAGCCGGGCGTCGTGGGGCTAGCCGGCGTCGTGGGGCTAGCCGGCGTCGTGGGGCTAGCCGGCGTCGTGACTCACGTCTTTGAGCATGTTGATGAAGCGCGCCCCGAAGCGCCACGGCTTGTGTCGGTGGCACTGCAGCGAGCTGACGGCCATCTGGGCGGCGCGCTGCGAGGCCGCCGCCACCATGTACACCGCGTCGTACATCAGGGAGGCTTCCGTCTGCGGAGAGGCGCTCGCCCTGCTCACCCGGATGGCCCGGATGGCCCGGTTCCACCCGGTTCCACCCGCTTTCTTTGACCTACCGTCATGACGCCCTCCATGGTTCCCGTCTCGGCCTTGGAGGGGGATTGCGAGCGTTCGGCGGCCCACTTCTCCACCACCGCCGCCACTCTGGGCTCGTCCACGTTGAGCAGGCGGAAACCCGTCATGTTGACGCCGCTGTAGCGGTAGGGCTCCAGGTCCAGCGCGAACAAGTCCTGCCGGCCCACACGTAGAAATCAGCCGGGACGGAAGAAAGTAAGGAGGCGTGAGCGCGGGCCCTCCCGCTTACCAAAGTGGTAAAGAAAAAGTGGTAGTATTCCGTCATCATCCCCATGGACAGGATCTGCCCAGAGTCGGCGCGGAGATTGATTTTGGGAGTCCGGCGGAGGCAGTCTCGGCCAATGCTACGCTACCTGCTTGAGGACGTGGGCGGAGGTCTGGTAGGAGCAGTCGAAAATGACGTAAAACTCCTTCCCCTTCTTCATCTCTTTGAGCAGCGGCCTGGCGTCGCGACTTCCCACCGGCAGCTGGCGGATCTTGATTTTGATGCTGTAGCGGGACGGCGCTTTGATCAGCTCTTGCAAGCGAATCAGTCCTTTGACAAAAAACAATAACAAAAATGCCATTTCAACAAATTGTTGCACTTTCAATGTGTTTTTTGTTTACCCGTGGCATCCTCGTAGACCACGGTGACCGTCTTCCACTTGTAGTACTGCACAATGTCCAGCACGGCCCGACTTATGGAGGCGTATTCGGGGTGGAGGTTGATGTAGAAGCTGTCCCGGTTGTCCACCGACGGGTGCTTCCAGCGCGTCTGGATGTGCGGCACCTCCAGGGCGTTGCAGATGGACTGGACGGCGCTCACCGACGAACTGTGCGACGGGCCGAACACGGCGCCCACGCCCAGCGCCAGCTGGTCGCAGGCTGCCCTCGGAGAAAAGGCGCCATCAGGGGGAGGCAAAGGGAGGACGCCAACCCGCTGGACGGGCGCTCCTCCGTACCTCTTCTGGACGCCTCGAAGCTGTCAAAGAGGTTGACTCGCTGGATGTCGTAGGTCAAGGTGGTGTTGGGCATCAGCGTGCGGTTCCGGTTGATGTTGCCCACGGCAAACTTGAAGGCCAGCTCCTCCACGCTGATGGGCTCGCTCTCCAGGGTCTCGAAAATGCCGCCTGCAAAACCGGCGGCAAAAAAAACCTCAATGAGTTTAGCGCTGCCTCCTTCACTTCCCGCCTCGGCCAGCAGGGCGGCGTTGCGGGGGTCACCCGGGCGGCCCGCTTAATCGCCCTCAATCGTGGACGGGCGGCCGTCGGCCGTCTGGGTGACCTCATCTGTGTCATCCGCCGCTAATCTGGCCCATATGGCCGCTTCCAATTAACATCTGCCGAACCTTCCTCGCTTCCTTCTGTTCCACGCGGCTTCCCGTAATGAGGAGAAATCCTCAAACGAGCCACGCTAATCTCCTCCGCGCGCAAAGTCGGGGAAGGGCAGGTCAGGCGGGCCACATTGGACGGATCTGTTGCAATTCAAACCCATTTCCCCGCTAACAAATTCCCCAAAACAAACACTGACGCCCGTTTGCTATCACGTAGCGAGCGAGCCGGCTAGCCGGTTAGCCGCCGGGTTCCTTAGCCACCGGGGTCCCCCCCCCCAAAAAAAATGGGCCCGACAAAGAGAGCTCAGTGGCCTGTAACGAGGAGCAGCTGATGCCAATCCACTGATTGCACTCGCAGGACACTTAGTATTGGGGAAAGTTTTTCTCTTTAGAAATTCGAACACAAATCACTCACTTTTGCTCCTTTTTTTTTTATTTTTGCCCAACCCGGTTAAATAAATGCCTAGTCTTATGGGACACTACGTCTTCTTTCATATGTCCAATGCTTGATTTGGTTGGAGGCACTCGCTCACTCCTCAAAAGTTTGCGTTTGAAACAAAAAAAAGTGGTCGCGGGGCGGACTCACCGATCCGGAGGACCTGCTGCCAAGTGAGCCAGAACTCTGCCGTCAAGTAGAGCAGAGACAAGAGCAGGCCGTTCCCTTTCTCCTTGGCCATGGTCCTCTCGTCCTGTCTTCTCCAGCATGGAGATCACTTTTTCTGGCCTCCGCTCAAGTTCACGCTGACGGTAACGCTGACGGTAACGCTGACGGGAAGGCCCGCTCCCGGCCCCCGGCTGGCTGGCCCTTGAGCCGCGTGGCCCGCCGTCTGGCTCATGGCGGGTCAAGGGGGTGAGGGAGGGGAGGGGAGGAGGGCCGGATGCCCGACTCCAAAATGGGCCTCGAAAATCCCCTCTAGAATGGGCTCTCCATCTTCACTGCGCTCCCAGCATCTTTTCGGCGTCTTTGGTCGCGCTTTTCCCGGCGTGCGCTCCAATTGGAAATGTGAAGAGAGGATGTTGGAGTTCGGGAGGGAGCGAGGGAAGATGTTGGAGGATGTTGGAGGCTTTGGAGTTGGAGGGATGGAGAGAGGGAGGGTTAGAGAGCTTTGGGAGGATGGGGGACGGCAAACGGACCCTCCGCTGCACAACTTCAAAATAAAAGGCACCAGGCCGGATTAGGAAAGTTGTGGCCTAACCCTACCACCGCTAAACAGGAAGCCCCGAGCCCAGCGCTCCAGAGGGCCGCCGTCGGGCCGCCGTCGGGCCTTTACTGCGAAAGGGGGGTGTTTCCGGCGAGCCGACAGCCCGGGGGCCTTAGTCGGACGCCCGATTGAGGACACGGGCGAGTCGGCTGATCCGCAAACACGGATACGCGGTGGAGATTAATTTGAAATCTGCTCGCGGTCGACCTCGACAACGTCTTTGCTCGGGAACACCGAGGAACCCTGATTAAATCTTGGCCCGTGCGGCCAAAATTCTAATCTTGGCCGCGGCTCCTCCTCATCCTCTTCTTCATCCTCCTCTTCCTTCTCAAACTGGTTCGAAATTGGGGGTTCCAAATCAACACACTATCCTATTTGGTCTTCCCAACTTGATTTGTTTTCTTTGGAAAACCGATTCCCAAGACGCCGATGCCCAGATTTACGTAAAAAAATATATACATAAATCATTAGAAAACACAACTAAATATGGGAAATTAAATTAAAAATCAAAAAGTCCTTCAAAGTTCATTCCAATTGTAAGTCACCATGTTTCTGTCATATTCTTACGATCTGTTCTAAATATTATTCATATGATATTATTTGTTAAATGGTTAATAGGTTGTATTCATTTTCATTTAGGAGAGGATTTACTTGGGGAAAAAAAAAGTTCGATGTATACCAGTCTACTTCTATTTTGTACTCTGGGGGTCCCTGGCGGTAAATATTGGTAATGCATGTCGTATACCTTGCACTGCATGCGGATGTTGGCTGCCTCACCGCCGCCCGCCGGCTCCGCTTTTAGCTCGGGCAGAGCTTGTTGTGGGACAAACGCTTGCCGGCGCCTGGTTGGCTCTGGCGGATGAAGATGAGGGTGGGCTTGTTTTGTGTTTAGGGTTTTGGCCCACTAAATACTGGTACTTCTACCACATTCCAGTGAAGTTGGAGCTTGGCTCCTTTTGGAGGTCACGAGAGTTTGGCGGCGGCGCATTCCAAGATGTTTGAACTGTCCAAAAGACAATCATTGCTCTATAGCTTTTTTTCTAATGGCCTTTACTCTCCTATGACCCAAGCGTGTACCCATATAACGTTGTGAGAGCAAGGTGAACAGATCCAATTGCCAGATTGTGTCATCTTGCAATGTCATCTGTACTTACTGACAACTTGCAAATGGCTGTCACGTCACCATAGGCGCTCACTTAAAACACACACACACACACACACACACACACATTGACACACCTTTAGCAAGCAGCAGCAGCTCAACTAACCACATCTTTACCAAAAGTCACTCACGCACAAAATTCTACATTGAATACACTCTGGAGTATAAATGTATATTTATTTTCCTAAAAATGTATACAGACCATTGAAATGAGCCGAGGAGATACAAAGTCGAGACAAGCCACAATTCAAGACGCTTTGCCGGAAATGGACGGAAGCGGAAAACACCCCTTCGTCGGCGCCCCGACTCCAGATGGGAGCAGCCGAAGGAAACGCCGTTCAGAGGTACGCCACCCCGCTGCGCACGGACGGGTACCTGGACGGGTACCTGGACGGATATTCGGACGGATGTCCGGACGCGTGTCCAGACGCGTGTCCGGACGGATATCCGGAGTGGTAGCTGTAGCTGGCCGAAGGCTGCCTGGACAGGAGCGGCTCGGGAGCCATTTGGGGGAGCGTCACCAGCCGCTGAGGTTGGAAGGCTTGCGGCGGAAGAACCGCCGACGGCGGGTACGTCAGGTACTCCGAGTTGCGGGAGTAGACGTAGCCGTCGTTGCCCCCGCCTCTCCCGGCCTTGTCCTCGTCCCGGGCCAGGTTGCAGCAGGTGAAGAGGCACCCGCCGACAAAGAGCAAGGCGGACGACACCCAGCCGATGTAGAGCGCCTCGCCCAGCTCCCGCCGCTGGGCGTCGATCAGCAGCGGGTTGTAGAAGTCGCTGATGATGACGTGGGCCGTCCAGGACACGGGCACCAGGAGGCACAGGCAGGCCAGGAGGATGGCCACCCCGGAGCCCACCAGCGTCAGCCTCTTGAAACGGGCCTCGTCCCCCCCGCCGCCGCCGCCACCGCCGCCGCCCACGCAGGACGTGCAGCGCAGGCCCGCCAGGCTGGCCAGCAGGCCCAGGCCGGCCAGCGCCAGGGAGGCGCAGGTCAGCCCCCGGGCCGCCTGCAGGTCGGGCGGCAGGGCCAGCAGCGAGTCGTACACCTTGCACTGCATGCGGATCTCGGCCTGCTTGAAGCAGTTCATCCACAGGCCCTCGTAGCGGGTCTCGAAGACGATGATGTTCTCGCCCACAAAGGCCGTCACCCGCCACATGGGCATGCCGGTGCTGGCCGCCGCCCCCATCAGCCCCAACAGGCTCAGGAAAAAGGCCGGCAGCTCCAGCGACGGCTCGGACATCCTGACGATCTGACAATGGAGTACCCTTTTCGGGAAGGCCGCCGCCGCCACCGCCTCCGTTCTCCCTGTCGACGGGGAGGAGTTTGGGGATTTGGAGACCTGTCGCCAGGCAACCCGACTCCCCACCCTCGGGCCAGCCGTGTCTCTGTTTGCTCGCGCTTCTCACCTTTCCACCCGGTCGGACCGGGAAGTCTGTTGAAACAAAGGTGCCGGGTTACCGGGAGCCGACGTCCCGTCGAGGTCCCGTCCCGCTTTCGAGAGTCTCGGGGTTAGGTTTATGGTTAGATTGGCAACGTGGGTTTGGGCGCACACGCCATCCACGGCGGGTTCCTAACCCACGCCCGTCCGGGTACTCCGCTTTCCTCCCACCTCCGAAAAACCATGCACGCTACGCTCATTGTACACTAAATTGTCCTAAGAGTGATGGGTTACTGGTCTCATGATGCCCTGTGATTGGCTGGCATGCAATTACTTGGCTGGGATTGACTCCAGCACCCCCACGACCAATAAATGAATGTGCATGTAATCTGATAAACAAAGACAGACTGGCAGCGATGAAAAAAAGCACAAAAAAAGGGGGACAATGACGAGGGCTCATCTCTAATTTCCGACTGCAAGTAAACGCAGCACGTGATGACGTCAGGCGAGCTCCTTGTTTACGGAAGTTAGTACGTCTTTTTTTTTTTTTTTAGAAAAAGTACTAGAGTTCTACTTGTGACAAATTTGTGAATCGTTTTGCCGAGGAACATGGCGGCAATAGCAGAATAGTGCCCAATTCTCCCTTTGACGCACTGTAGTGTCTTTTGCGGAGTTGATTTGATTTGATTGGTGAACTTGTTGTTTACAAATTGCCAAGTAGGAAACGGTGAGCTCACTCGACAGCAGTTTACCCCCGTGGGCGGACTCGTGGCAGCCGATGTTCCGGTCGGACCGGTCCAACCGCCTTGCCGTGGAGGAGGACGACAACAAACGAGATAAGAGACACCTGGTGGGCCGAATCTCGGAAAACAAAGTCAGCAGAGGCCTTTCTTTTGGGGTAACGTTTATTGAGCTCCGTATTGGACAATATATAACAAGCACAACTTAATATGTACAATTGGTTGGTCAAACCCTCAACCTACGGAGGCAATACACAACAGGCCGTCAATTGACACCACCAGACGTCTAATCCATTTCAAGTGGGATTCACAAGTCGTTCATCCGTACTTGAAAGGCACGGCACGCCCCATGGGCTTTTGCTTCTGGCCCGTGCCGCGGGCCGGTCCCTTCTCCGTAGGCCCCGGCCACCTCCGCCCTAGTACTGGACCGGCGTGTAGGCCACCGACCCCGGTGGCGGCATGGAGTAGGCGGGCTGGTAACCGTAGCCGGCGGACTGCGGCGGCGGCGGCGGCGGCGGCGGCACGCCGTACGCCGAGCCGGGCCGGTAGGCGTAGGAGCCGGGGTTGTAGATCATCCTCTCCTCCGGCGTCCGCGTCTTGGGGGCGTGGCGGCACAGCAGGATGCAGCCGGCGGCAAAGAGCAGCGCCGAGGTGACCCAGCCGATGTAGAGCGCCTCGCCCAGCTCCCGGCGCTGGGCGTCGATCAGCAGCGGGTTGTAGAACTCCTGGATGATCCGGTGGCCCGTCCACGACACCGGGATCAGCGTGGTGACGCAGGCCAGCAGGAAGAGGGCGCCGCCGGCCACCAGCACGATGTGCTTGGTGCGGGCGCGGTGGTCCACCGCCTTGGTGCACTTCATGCCCACGGCCGCCGTGATCAGGGCGAAGACGGTGACGGCCACCGAGGCGCACATCAGCCCCCGGGCCGCCTGCAGGTCGGGCGGCAGGAAGAGCAGCGAGTCGTACACCTTGCACTGCATGCGGATGTTGGCCTGCCGGTAGCAGTTCATCCACAGGCCCTCCCAGCGGGTCTCCATGACGATGATGTTCTCCTCGATGAAGGCCGTCACCCGCCACATGGGCAGGCCGGTCACGGCCGCCACGCCGATCAGCCCCACGAAGCCGATGATCAGGGCCACCACCTCGCAGCAGTAGGCGTACTTGCGTTTGCGCATCTCTATCTTCTTCTTCTCCTCGTACACCGAGTCCTGGAAGGGGGGAGAAGGTTGAGGCCGGCCAGAGACGGACTGCGCCGTCTTTTGCGCTCTTACGCCGGCCAAAGACGCCAGTCGTGGCGTACCGTGATGAGGAATACTACGCAGATTCCACTCCGGGAAGACAAAATTGGACTAAAAGTGGCACCGATTCAAAATAATATTACATCGTCAAGTTAGTCATTTGAAAAATTCCCTCTCATCCAAAAGTATGGGTTTCTCAGTCACTGCGTCCACATTCTCATTTATTTTGAAATCAGTGACGTCTGTTTTTTTTCCCCCTCAGCATGACGTCATCTCTATGAATTGTTACTTTTCTAGTAGTAGCACGTTAGGCCAAATGAGGACGCCCAGATGGTCAGATTCCAACTGAAAATAAGTCAACATCAACACAAAGTCTAATTTCAATTTCTTATCTGTATCTCACTTCCCGGTTCAGCCAATCGGACGTGGAGTGCCGTCGACGACTTTTTGGCGTCCCGTCGAGCTTCCCGAAAAGCCCCGTCGGTCAAAAACCTGCCTTTTCTCGGATTCATTTCTTTTTCAGTTGTTTTTGAAGGTGGGCCGAAACGGGAAATAACTCCGTTATTCTCCATTCGATATGCTCACCTCCGCCTTGTAGTCGTCGGAGTAGGGCGCCGCCGTGTATCCCCCCGTGTAGCCCCCCGTGTAACCTCCCGTGTAGCCGGCCGTGTTGGGCTGCTTGTCGCCGTAGTAGGAGGCGCCGTAGGACTGCGGCGGCCTGCCGTAGCCGCTGTAGGCCGTGTAGGAGGCCATCTCGCACAGACTCCCCGCTTGCGTTTGAGGAGCGCCACGGGTAGAGCGCAAGATACAGACGCAAGAATGACAAACGGGTCCGTCCGGTTTGGCCAAAGTCGAAAGCCGACGTGGACGTCCAATCAATGGCTGGCGGGCCACGCCTCCTCGTCTACTTTTAGAAGTGCTTTGATTCTCGGCGAAACCGCCCAAGGAATCTGTGAAAGTGGGAGTGTCCAAAACATTGGCAAAACAAGCTTTAATTCACAGTCATCGTGCAAGAAATAAATGTGTCCATTTTTTAGGCCTACAAAATATAGCCGTGGATGTTGTCATGTGGACTTTTATTATAAATGCAAGGAGCGCGCGTGCTACAAACAGCAAGTCCATTGATTGACAAGTGGCTCCCAAAGCACATTTGGATTCTTTTTGACAGTGAAAGGAGGCCCAAAAATACAATATGATAGCAAAACAAGACAAATTTACAGCGTGTATTTACATGAGTGCAATCCACAGTGGTGGTCAAAACCATCCACGGATAACTTTAAGCCTCCAATGGCGGCCCGCTGACGTTTGGATACATTTCAAAGTTTGCATTGGCAAGCCACCCAAAGAATACAGCCGGCCGGGCGCTACGTCGGGCCGGATAGAGCGCGGCTCTCCCGCAGGGAATCTGGGCGCCTCCCTTCTGGCCGTCCGGCTCAGACGTATTCGTGATACTTGTAAAAACTGGAGGACGTCCGGCTGAACCCGCCACCCGACCCGTAGCCGTCTTTGTCGTCCGACCCGTCGCCGTCCTTGTCGCTAAAGCCGCCGCCGCCGCCGCCGAGCCCGTCGCCATCCTTCAAGTAAGACCCCCGCGGCTCCGGGTGGGTCCGCCTACGGCAGCTGACCAGCAGCAGCACGGCGGCGACCAGCAGGAGGCCGCAGGCGGCCCAGCCCACGAAGATGGAGGCCCCCAGCTCCCGCTTCCGCGACTCCACCACCAGGGGACTGTAGAATTCCCGGATGACGCCGTGCGCCACCCAGCAGACGGGCACCAGCGCCAGCAGGCAGGACAGCAGGTACAAGGCGGCGGCCGAGGCCAACGTGGCGTTCTTGGCTCTGGCGTGCTCCTGCGTCCCGAAAAAAAAAAATATAATTCAATTCAAAAATGAGTCCCGAGGTCCCGGGTTGGAACCCAGCTCAGCCCTTCCCTCGTACCCACCGGTGCCCGGCAGCAGGTGGCGGCGCGGGTGGAGAGGGCGGCCAGGAGCAGGGCCAGCGCGGCCACCACGGCGGCCACCACCATCAGGCCGCGGGCCGCCTTGAGCTCGCGCGGCAGGATCAGCATGGAGTCGTAGAGCTTGCACTGCATCCTCACCTCGGCCTGGTTGTAGCAGTTCATCCACAGGCCCTCCCACAGCACCTCCATCACGATCAGGTTGGCGCCGATGAAGGCCGACACGCGCCACATGGGCGCGGCGGCGGACGTCACCAGGCCCACCAGGCCAAGGAATCCCACCGCCGCCGCCGTCATCTCCAACTTGGCCTTCATGGTTGGATGTCGCCGCACCAATGACGGCCCGCCGGCCCGCCGTGGCCTCCCCCGCGCGTTCCGTCGGCTCGGCGGCGCGCCGGGCGGGAACGGCGGCGCGCCGGGCGGGAACGGCGGCAATGTCGCCCGTCCGGTTTTCGGGAATTTACAGCGACGCGTGAAAGGCGGCCCCGTCGTCGACAATCGGTCGTAGGTCACGTCATGTCGGAGCTTCCGTTTGCTCATTCTCCCAACCTGGGATCGAACCCGGGGATCCCGGAACTGTGAGGCCGATGTGCTAACCACTCGTCCGTGCCTCAAAACCTGACTGGCGGTTCCGTGACAGCCAATGAGTTGACGCGTGAATGAAAGCACCCTGGTATCCGCAGTGGAATTGTTTGCCCACCCTTAGGATAGGAGATAGATTCAGCTCCCCCTAGAAAAAATATATATATTTATATATACGTACATGTATTTTTATATATATATATATATATATATATATATATATATATATATATATTTTTTTTTTTTTTTTAAAATACCATGTATATGATAGCTGTTTGGCTTTAAAAAATGAGCATGTATCGTAAGTGTTTTGTGTCTTTCCTATTTCCCCTCGTCTAGCGCACCTGAACGCAATGAAGCTGGTGGACAGCTCGCTGATGAGTGGATCATTTCATTCAGCTGTGCTAGACAAAGGAAATACTTTGGAAAACAGACTGGATGACGGAGGCTAACCAGGACCGGATTTGACCTGATCAATAGTAAGTAGTATTTCGTTTTTTAAAAGTCCATCAAGTCGTAGCAAGTAGTACGTACTTCTTTTTTTTTCTTCAGATTTAGTTATACTCGTTGAGCGCGATGCCATAAAAGACCACTAGAGGGGTGTAAAACGTCCAGTGGAGCCCCTGGCTAACGTTCCCTGTTGTTGTTGTTTGTTTTTTTTCCTTCCCGAAATTGTTTGCCCAAATAGTTGCATCTTCCGTGTTTGTTTCCCACCTGGACAATCGAGGCCTTCCCAACGGTCTGTGGAGCCTTAGAAAAACACTTTATTATCATATCAAGCCATTTTCTATGTACAGGCATAAAAATGGGGAGCACAATGACTCCCAATCAGAATCGTCAGTGGTTCACATTTGGAGCAAAAAGCAGCAAATTTGGACTCTCGTTGGCTGACGAATACCTTTTACAAAATCAATAAATAACAAGAAAAAACATTGATTACGTAATCCAGTCAAGAAGCATTTCTTTTTTTTTTAACTCCTTGGTGCCTGAATGTCTGTATCAAAAATACTATGTATAGTCACTCGCATTACATTCATTCATTTTATGTTCCACTTATGCTCCCATTGTAATAAATTACATCTTTTTAAAATTGGATATAAATTGAAAAATACAACAAAAATGGAAGAACCCTAAATTAAAAAAAAAAATCTAAAAATAGAGACGGATTATATATTTAAAAAAATTAAATACTGCCATTGGAACCTCTGGGGTAGATTAAAAAAAACTAAATGACAGAAAAACTATTTTTTTTACAATATACAAATTGAATAAGAAGGATCATTGTTTCTATTTTTTTCAATTTGAGTACTCGGTCCATAATTGTAATCAAGGAGTTAAGAAAAAAAAAACAAAGAGAAATGACTGAAAGACTTCAAATATGAATTAATAAAGTTTCACCGTAAACAAAAAAAAAAGGACCGGAACATTCAAGTCAAACAGGATTAGATTAAAAATGTTAAAAATACAAAGAAAAAAAACCGTTAGTCGACTCTGGTAACCAGAGCTGGCAAACAAAATATCTTCCACTCGTAGATAGGGGCAAGTTAGCATACAGTTAGCCTAGCATGCATCTTTTTGGGATGTGGGAGGACACCGGAGCAACCGAAGAAAGACAGGAGTGGGATCGGCGCCCACGCTTTAGTCGGGCGAGGACGCTCCCGCCCCTTCTCGCCGCACCCACACGCCGCCCACGTCCTCCCCGCCGCCCACGTCCTCCCCGCCGTCCAGGGAAAGGGCGGCCAGCGAGGCCCCCGGCTGGATATCCGTCTCCTGGGGGTCCTCGTAGCCCCGCAGGTCAAACTGCTCCTCCAGCCAGCGGTCCGTGTCCGGTGGCGGGTCGCCGGCCTCCCCTTCCGGGGGAGACGGCGGGTCGGGCTCGCCGTCCAGGACCACGTCGGTGTCGATGGTGAGGCGGTTGCGGACCAGCTTCCTCCGACCCAGGGTCCGGCTCGGCGCCGAGGCTGAAACGGGAGGAGGAAAATGGCGTTTGGGGCCGTGGGTGGCTTTTGTTACTCTGTATTGTTTTTGTTTTTTTGTTTTGTTTTTGGGCTGGTGGGCTCACCCGCCCGGTTGATGATGGGGCGAGCCCCCTTGAGGGCGCACAGCCGCTTGCCGCCGAAGGGCACGTAGCGCTGGCTGAGCGGCAGACTCTCCGTCTTGAGCAGCCGCCGCCGCTGCTTCTCGCGGACGGCGCTCTGGAGCGTCTTCACAAAGTCTTTCCTGCTTTCCGGGCAACTGAGCAAACCAATCGATCAAACATGGATTCCGGGGCCGAGGCCCGAATGGGGCGGCCCTTTGTCATTATTTGCCGCCCCACTAAATAAAAGCCACTTCTCAATTGCTCCCCACCTACAACACAGCTGAAAGGCAATCTCCGGACGGCCTTCCGATTCCGACTTGGCGTGGACGATCTCGCAGGCCGAGGCGCCTTCGCCGTCTGAGGGGGAAAAAAAACGTCCGTCTTTTGGTAGCCGGTCGGGTGGGCGCCACGTCGGCGGTAACCGACCCGCGTCGGGCAGCGGCCCGACTTGCAGGGAGTCGGTGGGAATCATGTGACGATAGCGGAAGGGGGCGTTGTCCTCGGAAGACGCCGACGTCCGGTGGGAGCCGCCCTCAAAGTCAAAATAGATCAATAGTACATAAATGGCAAAGAATAGATGATCCCCTCATCATTTTCAATGTGCGTTCTCGTCACTCACCATTTTCTTTTTCTGTTTGCAGCCGTCCTTGCAGACCAGCACCAGAGCCGTTTTGAAGACTACAAAAGAGAGAGAGACAGAGAGAGAGAGAAAGGAAGCGCCCGCCCGCCCGCAGATGTCACTAAGCAAAGGACGGAAGCAGACTGAGGTACCGAAAGCGGCCACTTGGGGCTCCTTTTTCCATTTTCCCAAGGAAGCGGGCGGGTTGATCCAGGAAACGCTGACGTGGAGAAGCAGGTCGCCCATGGACAAGTCGCCCACCTGGAAATGGGGGCGTTGAAAGGAAGGAAGGAAGGTGGATTGAGAAAGCGGACGACGACGACGACGGTGCGTACCTACCTCCTTTTTGTCCCCGCCCTGCTCGGCCATGAGCTGGTCGAAGACGGCGCCAAACTCTTCGTGGATTTTCTGCATCTCGTTAATGTGGCTGGCCACTTTGTTCATGGCCTTGGTGGCGACTGGAAACAAAGACGGAGACTGGAATCTGGGTCCCTCTCTCCCAAAGCCAAAGACTCTGCCGCCAGTTCTCACCGTCCAGGTGGTAGTGCTCCTCGCTGTCCGGGTCAGTGAGCGAGTAGAGCTCCCTGAGCAGCAGCGGGTACTTGAGCACCCTCTGGATGGGCTTGATGAGGTAGGACTCCAGCGTGGACGAATGCTGACGCTTGGGGTTGCGCTGGTCCAGGAAGGCCTTGAAGTCGGGGTCGCTTTTGGCTGCGCCCCCCCCCCCCCCCCCCCCGCCGGAAAAAGGACGACCGTTGACCACCTGACGCTGGCTACGTCCACGCCGCGCTTTACCACCAAACGTGGGTGGGGCTCACCTTTGACCAGGACCTTGGGGACTTTGGTGTGGCCGGCGCAGAAGGCGCTGTAGATCTTGAAGCGGTCGGCGTAGTAGAGGAAGGAGCCGCCCAGGGAGAAGAGGATCTTCTGAGAAGGCGGCCAACGCACACGTCAGGCCACGTGCTTCATTTACAGTGGATTTGGACTTACTTTAAACTGGTCCACTCTCTCCAGCTTTTCCAGGTCGGGAACCAGCCGGGTGCCGTCCTCCAGAGTCTTGAGGAACTCCACCTGGAAGTCCACCATCTCGGGAAGGTTCCCAAAGAGAACGTCCAGCTGGAACCGCACCAGAAAGACAGCTTGATGGAAATACTTCAATTCATTGGATTTTTTGTCGTTGTTTTTTTTTTTTGGAACTCGTCAAAGTCGCCAGACGTCCCTATTCTATACTTCCATGACTTGACTCGTGGACACGTTGCTATGAGACAAACTGTTGAAGCCAATCCCCCTCTGACGCAAGATGGCCGCCAGTCACTTACGCCGCCTTTAAACGCCAATTGTTACTTGGAGAGTTTTTCCGCTCAAGAGCGAGCGCGACAGATGGCGCAGTGTCCGTCCGAGTAGCACGCGCGGCGAGTGTGGAAACACGCCGTCCTCTCGTGCTTTCCGGATGGCGGGGCCCTCTCGTCCTGGCGCAAAAGCCCACCGCCGCCACCGCCGCCACCACCACCGTTACATAAGCCAGCCGCTTGGACTGGCTTCAAGGCCGTGCGCGGGAGTGAGTGAGTGAGTGGGTGAACGAACAAACGAACAAACGAACGAAGGAACGAGCGATCGAGCGAGCGATCGAGCGAGCGAGTGGGCAGGTGAGCGCGTTGCTGACCTCGTCCTGCGTGAGAAAGCTCTCTTTCTGCAGCGGACTTAAATAACGTCCAATCAGGCAGTTCAGGTCCTGGAAAACAAAGACATTCATTGTGCGTGAGACCAGCAATAAAACAAAAAAAAAAGTACAACTTTTAGGAAAGGCTACTGACTTTGACGTAGATGCGCTCCGTCTCCACCAGCTCGCCGATGACCTTGCGCAGCTTGTCGGCGTCCGACAGCTGGCGCAGCGCGGGGGGGAAGGCCCAGTCGGGGCTGGAAGGCGAAGACGACGACGACAACGAAGAGGCGCGCTCCGCCGGCTTGGCGTCGTGGAGGCTGCGGCAGAAAGACGCCACTTGTTCCGTATTCTGAAAAAGAAACAAAATAACAAACTGCTCACGGCCATAAAGCAACAATAAATCCCTTGGCGAACTGGTAACACGTTAGCGACCGGATCGAAAGCCCCAAAACTAGCGTCGCCGGCACGGAATAAGGAGGACGCGTTCCGCTTTGGACGGAACGGCTTTGGGAAAGTCAGCTGTCGGCGGCGGCGTCACGCCGGGTCCCCAAATGACATGGGGAGGGGGGTCTGGGGGGTATTGCCGGCCCGTTTCTATAGCGACCCCCCTCTCACACCGATGATTTGGATGTCAGCTGAAATAGAGGAGGCCATCGCGGCGCCGTCCGTAGGAGCAAAACACCAGAGCAGGAGAAAAAAACAAACCAACAAAATGCAGCCATCTTGGCAGGGGCAAAGTCAAGGCAAAACAATTCACAGAGGAAGTCGTCACTAACTGCCGTGGACGGCACAGCACGTCCAATCCACTGGAAGTGCATCCGTCCCCGACCTCCCGCGTGAAATGGATTCGACGGCCGTCTTGGTGGGGTCAAACGCTTTGACTCATTTCTCAATGGAGATGATTCCATCGACGTGGACGGCGCCATCTATTATTCAGCCGTCGCCTGTTCGCCCGCGGCCATCTTTTCCGCTTCAAATGGGTCAGACGTTGACTGGACGTCAAGTCGTTTCAATTCGCCACGAAAAACCGTGGGGCGGGCATCGCCCACGGGCTTAGAGTCGGGGCTCCCGGACGACTTTGGATATGCCGGGCGGATGTGCTCTTCTTTTCACTTTTGCACTTTTAAATCGAAAAGTTGGCGTTTAGCCTTTTCTCTTACACTTCCAGAAAAAAAAAACAGATTTGGGGGGAGGGGGGGAGCAATTCGAGGATGAAGTGGACGGAGGCGGCGGCGGCGCTCTCCGGTCGCCTCGGCGACGGCCGCAGAAACGGCGAGAAAGACGAGAAGCGCGCTCACCAGATGAAGCATGTCAAAGAGCGAGTCGCACGAGCGCTTCCTGGGCCCGCTCCACTTCAGGGAGGACATGGCGGGACCGGACCTGGACGGACCTGGACGGACCTGGACGGACCTGAACGGACCTGGATGGACCTGGACCCAAGCCAATCGGACCCAAGCCAATCCAATCCAAGGCGATCCGCTTCGCTCGGCTCCGCGCGAGGAAGACGCAGGCGGCGAGTCAGAAGGGAGAGGAGGAGGATGAGGAGTGGGAGGGGCCTCCCAACGGGGGCGGGAAGGAAGGCCTGGGCCAATAGCCACTTTGGGAGAGAGAGATGCGCGGAAAGTGCTATCTCCGGATCCGGACGTCCAATCCGGCCCGCTCCAAATGGACGGCTCTCAAACGTGGGCATTGGATGCCTCTCCTCCTTCAGTACCTCTTTTTACTTTGTGTCCATTCCGCTCACGGATGACTTTCCCTCAATTTGGAAGCAAGAACCAGAACCGGGAAAAAAAATAGTCAAGGCGCCCACGGCATTTTTCTAACCTGTCCGCAACGGTCCGACGGTTCCGAGACGTCGGAGTCGTCGTCCGAGCCGTCGTCTGAACTTTCCAGCAGGAGGCCCACGCCGTCGTCCAGGATCTCCTCTGAAATGGACGGAAGGCGCCCACTTGAAATCTCCGGATGGCGCGTCTGCCGACCGGCGTGACCGACCGGCGTGACCGACCGGCGTGACCGACCCTGGCTCTGGGAGAAGATGTCCGTGCAGAGGTGGTCCTGGGCGCGCCGCGGCGGCAGGAAGCACAGCTGGCGGCGCTCCAGCGGGGGCAGCGCGCTCACCCTCAACGTCAGCGAGGGCCGCGAGAAGGCCGCCTTCAGCTGGGGGAAATCCAGGCCGCGGGCCTCCTTCCCGTTCAGCTCCAGGATCTCGTCGCCGGCGTTCACACCTGCCCCGCCGGGGACGCCCGGGCTTATTTTCCGGCCCACCCGCCGCACGCGGCCCCCTTTTTTGGCTTGGGGCGGACAGACAGACCTTTGGCGAAGGCCAGTCCGCCCGCCCGCACCTCGGTGACGTAAAGCTGCTGCACTCCGTCCTCCTCCACCACCGAGATGGAGAAACCTGGAGGCGGATCACCGAGAGCCCTCAAGACAAAAGATAGCGCCCACGTCGGCGGCACGTGCGGCGTGGAGCTTTCTCACTCACCGTAGCCGATCACGCAGGATTGGTCCCGCTCAAACTGGAGCACTTGGCTTATTTTGGGGCACAGCTCCACTTCTTTGTAAAGCTGCCGTGCCAGGACACCAACGGAGAGAAAGGGACTCTTTTTTTTTTCCTTCTCACCCACGGATAAACGAGTCAAGAATCTAGGGCCGGAAAGCCCGGAGCGCCTACCAGGTCGCAGACGTCCTCTTCCGGTTTGGGAATGTAGAACTGCACTCTGTCGTCGATCAGAAATTTCAGTCGGAGGTAGTGTTTGGTGGGATCCAGCTCGTGAGCCTACCACCACCCAAAAAAAAAAAAAAAGCATTTTTTTTCCCCCATCCTTCCAACATCAATTGAGGAGGATTCATCGGGGATTCATCGGGGATTCATCGGGGATTCATCGGGGATTCATCGGGGATTCATCGGGGATTCCCACCTTGCACACACTCTCCAGCAGGCACAGCGCCGACTCTCCGGGTCGGACGCCGGTCAGCACGGGCCGGTCGTCGGGCAAACAGACCCAGGAGGGGGCCGGGCCGGGCCGCTCGGGCGCCCACCTCTCACCGCTCCTTCTCCCGTCGCCATCCTCGGGCTGCCGGGGGAGGGAGAAGCCTGAAGGGGCGGGGCCTATGTCCACGCCACCACTATCTCTCCTTACTGGCTGGCCCCGGGCGGGGATCCCCTCGCTGCTCTTTCCGGCGAGCTCGTCCCCCCCGTCGGCGAAAACCTGCAAAATGCCACATTAGCATCCCGGTCCGGGGACCTTGTAATGGCCCAAACCAAGAAGAAGACCTGCTGGATGCTGGGGCGAGCCCCGCCCCCGTGGACTCCGCCCTTCTTTTTGGACGCCCCGTCCAGACCCCAAAGCGACGAGAAGCGGCTCTTGCGCTTGCTGTAGGAACGCCACGCCGCCGCCGATGCCACGTGCGCCCGCCGCCTGCCGCCGCCGCCGCCGCCGCCGCCACTCTCCACGCGAGCCGCCACCTGGCCACAATGACGAGGGTTCAGCCCGGTGCTCCGGTCGGGGGGGCCCCCCCACGCCCACCTCACCAGCGCGTGGAAGGACGAGACGGAGAAGATCCCCAGGCGTCCCATGGCCAGCTTGGTGGGGCGCGAGGCGAAGGCCAGCAGGCGCTTGGGGTTGGGAAGCTCGCCGCCCTGCAGGCTGGCCAGGTAACAGCGCAAGCGGAACAGCTCCACGTGGAAGCGCTCCAGGTTCTGCTCCCACAGGAAGATCTGCTCAAAGGGCGGAGGCCGGGCGGCTCAGAGGGGAGGCCCCGCCCCCTCCTCGGGCGCCGGCACCGCCCCGACCTACCTGATCCAGAATGGTCTTCCTCTTCTTGCCGTCGGCGACGGCGGCCAGCTGCATCTCGCCCATCTTCTTCATCTTCTGGTCCACGTCGATCCTGCGCTCCAGCTTCTTGATCTCGGCGCGCAGCAGGCGCGGCGTGTCCTCGCGCCAGTGATGGCGGGCCGCCGTGGCGGCGGCGCATGCCGAGTGGAGGGCCGTGATCCAGTTCTCCAACTCCGTCTGGCTGCACGTCTGCGTGGAGACGGATGGGAAAAGCCGTGGGAAAGCCGTGGGAAAAGCCGTGGGAAATACACGTGGGCGCCCACGCCTCTGTTGGGACGCCACGCCGTGGTCCCGACCTGGAAGAGGAAGGCGTCTCCCAGCGAGTTGCTGAGGCAGAAGACAAAGTCTTTCTTGGGATGCTCGGGAAGGGCCTGCGCCATGGCGTTCTCGGCCCAGACGGCGCGCTTGGGCACGCTGCCCGCGTCCATGCCCGAGCCGCCGTCCGTCTCGTACAAGTAGAGAGTGCAACCTGAGGTGGGAGGAAAGAGACACATTCCTTTAAAAATGGCCCCCGTTCACCTTGGCGCTCCACCATTAGGAAGTCTCGCCTTTGAGGGACACCCAGTAGCTCTTCCACTTGCGTCTGGCGGCCGACTCCACCTTCTTGTTCTTCTTGCGGACCAAGAAGTTCTTGACGGCCAGGCGGCCCGCCTTGCGCACCGTGCCCCGCGAGGCGGGGGCGGCGGTGGGAGGCGGCGTATCCCAGCTGCGCTTCTCCGTCCGGCGGGAGATCATCTCCAGCTCTCGCCGGAGGTTCTCGTAGTCGTGGTGGTGGTCCCGGCGGATCTCCCCGTCCACGGCCGCCTCCTCCCGGAGGAAGTTCTCGTAGACGCCGCGGCGGCAGGCGCCGTCGTCCTCGCCCGCCGACGAGGAGGAGGTGGACGTGACCCCGTGACGCCGAGGCTCGGCCTCCTCCTCTTCCGTCGCCCCGTCCGCGTCCTCGCCGCCGCCGGCAATGTCCTGCGATCACAGCCCACCGGTGACGTACTCTCGGTGCAAAAAGAGTACTTTTAGCCCGGCGCGACGGACGGGACGTCTCGGGCCAGGCGTGCACGGCGGCCCCCGCGGGGAACCGTGGCGACCACGGATGTCAACCAATCCCGTGGCGCCCAAGCGGGGCTCCGCGGGGGGGTCCGGCCCGGCGGAGCGCACCATCTTAGCATGACAAAAGGCTGGGACGAGCGCCAACCGGCCTGCCCGGCGAGCTTTCCTCGGACGGACTGTTAATGTGATGGCGCTCGTACGCCAGAGGAAACTCATCTTGGGCCGCATTTTCTCCAAAGTTGGAGAAAAGAAAGCGCCCGCCCCAGCGCGATTCTTCCCGAAAATGAAGGAGCGCTTCCCATTTTGCTTCCAATGGTAAAAAGAGGAGGAGCTGACCTGGATGGTGCGCGCCCTCCTGCCCCGCAGGCCCACGGGTCGGCGCCGGCCCTCCGAGAGGCAGCGCGAGCGTCGGCAGGGCAGCGTGAAGGCGCCGTAGGCGGCGCCCTCCCCCTCGCCGTGGCTCCCCGGCTCCTCGTCCAAGGAGTCGGCGCCGGCCGGCTCCTCCCCCCGCGGGCCGGAAGCCGAGCCCGGAGGGTGGGCGCGGCGGAGGGGCCGCGGGGAGTTGGGGGCCAGCGAGCGCGGGACGCTGGGGGTGCTGCTGGAGCGCGGGATGCTGGGAGTGCTGCTGGAACGCGTGCTGGCCTCCGAGTTCCCGCGCTCGGCTTTCCCCGACGAGGCGCGCCGCCGCGCTCCGCGCTCGGGGAGGCGCAGAGAGCGAGAGACGCGCTTCCGCGACAGGTAGCCGGCCGGGACGGCGCCGTGCCGGCTCTCGGCGTTTCCCATGGTTCAGCCGCTGAAAGACAAGCGGCCGTATTCTGTCCTCGGAACGCATTGCATTGCATTGCCAGCCCGACGCCGGCTCGGGTGGCCTGCGGGCGGCCATCTTGGTACAGGCGAGGTTAAATGAAGTCAGAAGTAACTTATTTGAACTCTTTTGTCAGACGGAAGGAAGGCGCTTTGGATTACCTGGCGGACCACGTCTCCGTCACGTGGCTCATCTGTGGAATCCAAGTGCGCCCCCAAAAATCCATCATCACCGAAGACAGGTATGTCGCGCCGCCTCCGATTGGCTGGGAATAAAAAGGCAGCGAAACCATGACTATTTTGTGCCCTACAAAATGATGTCAATGTCTTTTGTTTTGTGATGGAGTTTGGTCGGCCACTGGAAATAGTGCAGCCGGTCGGACGTGGCCCACGGGCCATGGCTTTGACAGCGGCTTCCTGAGCTGGGGGCCGCCTAGTGTAGAGGGGGGGGGGCTTTTGTAAACTACTGCTGACCCCGTATTTTTCTTCTCTCTCTTTCCCCTTTTTGTGACACCCTCCCTCTCCCTTTATTTTGCTCGCTCATCACCTCTCGCCGACCGTAGCGTCGAACGCCGGATGTCCGAGGACGGACGGACGAATGTTCTTTTGAAGTGGCTTATTGGGTCCGACATTGAGCCGAGGACAAAGGATGAGCCAAAAATGGCCACCTCATCTATCTCCATCTCTTTACTCCAAATAGTCTTGAGGGAGCGTGCAACAGTTGGCAAAGGCCACGCCTCTCTTTCCGCCATTTCTCCCCGCAAATCTCCCATTTCGGTCAATAATACCCCCGCCGCCAGATGGCCAATCCGCCAGCCTCCGCTGCCGTCCCATCCGTGGCCAACGTGTCCTGGGGTGAGGCTTACTCATTGCCGTTTACTCATGGTACGCCACGGACGGCGCTAGACGTCCAATTGGGTTGACGTGGGAAGATGGCAGGGAACGTGTTCATCCCTTTAAATGTTGAACTGGTGAAAAAGTGCTTTTTGATTGACGGCAGGAGCCGCCACCCGATTGGACGCCCGGCACCGTGGAAGCCACTGAAAGAAAGCGCAAGGCGCTCAAGACATTTCCATGACTATGAGGACACCAGACGAGCACGGCGGGAGGGGGAGGGGCTTAGGAGCAACACAATGCTGGCATTTCTTTTTTTTCTTTTTTTTTTAAAGCAACACCCCAACGCACCCCAGGAGATTTCGCCTTGACTTTGAGCAGTTTGCATGCGGGGAAGGGAGGCTGGGAGGGGCTTATGGAAAGAGTCCCCCCGCCCCCCTCCGCCTGGGAAGGAATGCGCATCGCCCCGTCGGCCTCCCTCCCTCCCCCCCTCTCTCCCTCCTTGGTCTGCCGTCTAATTGCCCAGCTCACGCCATCGTATTGACACTGTAAACAACCCCCCCCCCCCCTCCCCAAGAAAGGGGTGAGCCCCCCATTTTTGGGAGTGAGGCACGACGTATGGGCCAAGCTGGAGAAAATATGAAAGGCACGTCTTGCGTGGCCATTCGCTCAACTGACTTGGATTTGGTCATCTCTCTGCACAGTCCAAAAAAAATGGAAAAAGTGTCCCAATCCCCCAAAATACTCATGAACCGAAAGAAAATCAACTTTGTCTTTTTGCAAAGTGACGAGCGAGCGGCTCGCGAGACGTCGGAGGGGTCAAACGCCGTCTAACATTCCTGAGTGCGTGGTGATGCTCAAGGGACATAATGGCTGGCCACCGCCGTGCACAAATACACAATGCCTACATGGGCCCACTCCATGGATTCCTACAGCGGCCATTTTGCGTGCCGCTATTGTAGTACAGCCAACTATTAGCAGCAAAGAAAAACAAGCATTTACTTTTGCCAAAATGGGACCATCTTAACCAACAAGTGAAATTCACCCGATTACAACAAATGTGTAATAACATGAAAAGGCATCAAGTGATTGGCAAGGCCCCAAAATGAAGGCGTTGAGAGCCAAACTCAACAGAAGGTGAATAGAATAGAGCCTTATTGCGTTACAAAAAAAAAGTGTTGTGAAATGGAACCCTCAAAAGAAGTCCCCCCCCCCCTCTAATGAACAGGAGCTGCAAATTCCCAACGAGCAGTCCAAATGTCATTGGCAGCCAATGTGATGCACTAAAACATTCCTCTAAGATCGAGTTGAACTGAATTCTAATGGGACTTAAAAGGCTGCCATTTTTGGACAGGGTCGCTCGGGGTCACGTGATGTCAGGTCCACAAGAAACATCCACGACTTCCATGTTTTTCAACGAGCTAACACATTTGGACATTTGTTAGCCAAACCAAGCTCCCATTGGGGAGGCACTCTCGATTATATCGTGATCGGCACCCCGGACACGGACGGATAGACCTTCAATGACTCTGCAAAAAAAAAAAAAGCCAATTTCATGCCAGCAAAACAAGCGAGCTCCTTTATGCCATTATTTAGCATTGACGTCACGGCATATCTCCACCATGCAAAAAAAAACATGCACCCCAGATTGTTTTTTTTTGTCTTCAATGACTTAAACGACGCATTTTCATCCTTCAACTACAGCCGCGCGCAGGTGATTTGTTATTTCTCCGTGCCGCACTTCCGTCGTGCACAGCCGCGACGTACGTGCACGTACCTGACGTCCATCGACGTCCATCGGCGTCCGCAAGGACACCCCAAAAATCGGTCTTGCCGTGCCCCGCGCGTGAAGATTCCACGCACGACCGCCGGCAAAGGGTGCGGGGGGAGGAGCCACGGGATGGGGAGGAGGGGCGTCCCTCGGCGAGGCGGCCAATCGGAAGAGAGCCGAAGCTGACATTGATGGGGCACACATAAACAATTGGATGAACTTGAGGCGACTTTTCCCGTGCTATTCACGTCGAAAGACGTCCAATCCGTTAGACCAACGAGAGTTGAACAAACGACAAAACTAGCCGTGCATATATAAATGGAATTTAAAAAAAACGTCAAGGTTAGAGCATCAATGTGGAACCAGTTGAAAAAGGGTCGGTGGAAGCGGAACTTTTGTGCGACGAGCGTATGTTTCCTAGCCGACCACCATTCAGTCGGACACACTACTGCTGTTTACATCACAACGTGGAGGGGAAAACACGCGCGAAATGCCATTTTAATACTACACGTCTTGTATTCGGTTATTTAGCTGCCTTTTCACTTTGAAAAATGGTTAAAAGGCGCGTTAACGAGGAGGCGTCGAAGCCCGGCGTGGAGGCCAAGAAGGCCAAAATGACCAGCGAAATGAACGGGACACATTTGAAAAGCCTGCTCAGGGAGCCCACTTCTGCCTTCAAAGGTAAGCTCCAAACAACAGTTGACGAGGGCAGACAAAGTCATGTTTTTCTTTTTCTTCTATCTATTTGTGACAGCGCTTGGGACTTTCGTGGCGTTAGCCAAGAAGCTTCCGTCCCCAGAGCTGTACGACGTGGTGGAAGGTTACGTTAAAATCTCCATGGAATGTGCCGAAATCTTCCACTTGCTCACAGGAGAAAAGCAAACGGACCAAGAGGTAGGTTCCTTCTTCATCTTCTACTCTAATGTGTAGTGGTCGTACAATATACACTGACTTGGAAAACTTTCAATTGGGGAAATTCAGTTGAGTCAAAAGTAAGGTCAAAACATAACTAGAATGTCCAAAATAACAGGGAGAATTGTATTTTTTTAACTCATTTATTTTGAACGAGGTTCCTATTTATTTTGAATTCTACTCCAAAAAATATTGACGTTTTTTTTTAAATTTATGTAGTTGTATTTTTCAAATGAATGCTCTTCTTTCTCTGCCTCAAATTGCCACCAAAAGAGCAGGGTATCATCAACTAAAATGTTGAGCCTTGGTCCCGCCCCCCTCAAAATGGATCATTCGGGTTAGGCCGCCAATGGCAGCCCACAAGTATAGAGGGCGCTCCCCCACCCCTCCCCCAAATAGCCGAGTATTTGAATTTGTCTGTGCAGGTGGTGCTGATTTTTGCCAGTCTGGAGGCCATTCTCTTGAGGACCGCCAGCGACCTATCCCACTTCAGCGCGGTGGGCAACACCATCGTCAAAAAGATCCTCTCCGGCCACACGAAGCTGCTCCAAAGCTGCTTTCATTCGGAAAATTACAGGTAGGTATGGTGACCATAAAGGTGTCTTTGTAACGCCGTCAATTGCGATTGAAGCCCGCTGGGCCCCGCCCCCCACGGCCCGGCGCCAAACACCGATTGTCGTCCAATAGGCTGGTCCGCCAGTGCCTGAACCTGCTGTCCGCCTCCACGTCGCAAGGCCCCGAAGCCGCCCGGGAGGTGCTGGCTCACGTTCACGTCAATAAATCCGTTTCTAGGCTGGCGAGGGCCAGAGATAGGACGGTGAGTGCACGCTTGGGCCACTGGAGGGCGCCCTTCATTTGCAGCCCTAAAAATCCATTCACGTAGGAAGTGTACGAAAGAGTCCGCGTGACCTTTTGTCGCCGTCCGCTCACCTTCTTGTCGTCCTCGCTCTGGCCAGGGGAAAGACGATGTCCGCGTGGCCTTCATCCAGTTCGCGCTGTCCTTTTTGGTGTCCGGGGACAACAACACCGTCGGCCACGTCCTGGAAATAAAAGGTAAGTTGGGAGAAGTGGAATGGGCGGAGCACGTCTGTCGTCTCGTGTGTCGCCGCAGAACTTCTGCCCGAGATTCTGGCCACGGGGCTGAAGGAGGACAGGATGTCGCTGGTCAATCTCATCTTGTCTACGCTCAAGTCCAGGGTACGTCCGCCTTCTCCTTGCGGTTTCGAGGGCCCGTGGCCAGGGCGAGCCCGCCCCGAAATGAAAGGAGAGCGCCCGAAATAGCAAAAATTCTCTCCGTTGGTGGCAGGTGTTGTTCAACAAGGCCATCAGCAAAACGCAGAAAGTGCGTTTTTTTACCGCCGCGGTGTTGGCCAACATCGCCTCGCTCTACAAGTGGAGGGGCATCGCCGACGTGGCGCGGGGCGACGACCACCACCACAGCGTGAGTTGCGAGCGCGCCGCCCAAAGAGGAAAAAGCCCCGTCCCGCCTTGACTCGGGAGTCGTGTGCGTCCCTTGTCGGGAAGGTGGCGGAGAAAGACTGGAGTCTGACGGCGGTGCGGGAGATGGCGCACGCCTTCCTGATGGACGTGTGCTGCTCCCGCAAGCACGGCATCAGCTTCCACGACGCCAGCTTGGGCACGGCCGGCAGGTGGGGCGGCCATGACGGCGATGGCGGCGGTGGGTGTACAACCAACCAACGGGCTCTTTGCCTTTTAAGGGCGGGCAACATCGTGCTCCTCCAATTCCTGGTGCGCCTGAGGCAAGTGGCGGAAGACTCGCTGGTGGGCGCGCTGCTGGTGGGCACCCTCCGAGCCAGCCCCGACCTGCTGGCGCGCTACTTCAAGGAGAGCAGCTGCTCCTACTCGCCCCGCCTGAAGAACGCTTGGCGGGACAACGTCCACCTGCTCAAGAAGGTACAAAAAAAAAGAAGAAGCCGGTTTACAAGTGTGGAAATGTAATTCGTGACTGCAAAAAATGACTGCAAAATGATGGCGGCGTGGCTTTTTTTCCCCCTCTTTCAGATCTACGAAGCTCAGCCGGAGATGGACGTCCTCTTCCAAAAGAAGGAGGCGCTTCCCGCGCCCCGCCTGCTGGCCGCCATGGCCGTCATCTCGCTGCCGCCCGTCTGCAACAAGGCCTTCTTCACGCAGGGCCTCAAGGTAAGCAATGGCCTAAGCGTGCCGGGCTCCTTTTGACTGACAACGGCGCCGCAGTTTGCCAACACGAGCGTGCAGCTGACGACCTTCGGCGCCTTGAGCTTGATCCTGAAGAAAGCCCTGAACAACGTCAGCTTCCTGTCCAAGTGGCGCTCGGACGCGTACGCGCCGGAGCAGCTGGCCGACCTGCTGCAGCAGTACAGAGAGATGCTGAGCAAGGTTTGCCAAATGCTAGCCGACCTCATCTTGCTCGCTCTCTCTCTCTCTGTCATTCTTTCTTTTTTTGAAATTGAAATGGCCTTTTTGTCGCTAGATCTTGCCGGATATGACCCTCATCGTGTCCTTGTGGCAGTTGCTCAGCAAAAAGGAGAAAATGGAAGGAGAGAAGGGCGCAAAGAACGCCCAACGTCAAGAGGGCCAATCCACTCTATTAGGTAACGGTGGCTGGTGCAAAAAGCGGGCCTTTGGCGACGACGGGTGGTCCCTTTCGGAGGTTTTCTCAATCGGCTTTTTGTTGCTCCGTTTCCGGAAAGGCGGCGAGAGCCCCGAGGCGGTCCTGCTGAAAGTGGCCATCCTCCGGGTCATTCGCTTCTACCAACAAGTGGTGCCGCACTTGGTGTCTCAGTGCAAATTTGACTTTGGCAAACTCCTCAAAGGTACGCAAAGCTTTTTACTTTGAAATGTTTCCCGTAGAGACGGTCCGCTTTCCCAAGGGGTGGTGTCGGAGGCCGGCGGGGACGTGTCTTTGGTCGTTCACCATCAGATGTTACAATTGGCCTTGGAACTTCCCGCCAGCAAGTTCTCCTGCGTTCGTCTTCAGGTGGGAAGGAACCGTTTGCCGCCCCGATCCGTCCGTCCGTCCGCCCGCCTTGGCCGTCTGCCGTCCCGGTCGGAACCCATGCGCGTCTTTCCGCAGGAAGCTCCGAGGGCCAAAGAAAAGTCGGTCCTCTACCTGCTCCTCAAGATGTTTGCCGGGAGCCGCGACGAGCGACTGAAGGCTTCCACCGGGATGCTGGTGATCAAAGTCAGGAACTCTTTTGCTTATCTGGAAAATTAGGGCCCTCTCGAAAATTTGCAGGGCTTAGCCCAGCTCTAAAATGCACCCCCCCCCCCCTTTCAGGTGTTAAAGGACAGAGGCGCCTTTGACTACACTTGGGCAGAACTCCAAATCTGGTTGGACCATTTGGACCGCGTGGACGCCGACCAGCGAGAGACAGTCATCCACTTTTTGGAACAAGTCAGCCCAGCGTACGCGTCGTCGTCCACGCCGCCTCCTCCGCCTGACCAATTTCACTTGATGATGGGCAGGTCCTGACCAAAGCCGCGTGCCAGTCGCACGTCTACATGGATCGAGTGGCCGGCTGGGTGCAGGAGGCTGCCTACTCACGGGCCTACCCACGGGCCGTCCCGCGGGCCGTCCCGGCCGTCGTCTCCCATCTGGACGGTAAAATGAGTTCCTACGTCGCCGGCGCCCGGTGAAGCTAAAAAAAAAAAAAAACCTCCTTTTTTGCGCTGTCCGTCAGATGCTTTGGACGGGCCGGAGGTCGTGGCGGGGGGCAGCCAAGACGGCGGCCAAGACGGCGGCGATGAGTCGGAGCCGCCGCTTAGCCAGGAGCTCCTGCTCCAGATGTTCCCTTTCAGCGTGGCCGTGCCGGCCGCTCTGGAGGCCCGCAACAATCTTCTTGCAGACAAAGGTCAGATTTGATTTTCAACTCCAACCTTAAGTCTGTCCCGGACTTCATTCCACAAAAGCCCCAATCGTCACGCTATCGTCCAGGAGCGCCGTCAGAGTACGTGTCGGGCGTCCTGTGCGACGTCCTGCACGGCCAGCGCGACCCGCTGCCGCTCTGCCTCGCCCTGCTGCAGTCGGACAGAGAGCTGGCGTCCTCCTCGCCGTCGCCCGCTGCCGTCCACCCGTCGGTGGCGCGCCTTCACCGCTACTACTGGACGTGGCTGCCGCCCGGGAGTGGGGAGCCGCTGGTCGGTGGCTCTTTTCGCCGCCGCGCCCGCTTCCCAAAGTTGACGGCGCCGTCCTATCCCTGGACAGTTCCCACGGTGTGGACGCCCGGCGGAGAAAGCGGCAAAGACGTCCTTGGGCGCCCTGTTGAAAGCCGCCCACCGGGACGGGCTGACGGGCGTCTGGCGGGACGACTTTGCGGCCAAAGTGGAGGCGGCGGCGGCCTCCTCGTCGGCGGCCGAACTCCTGCTCTGCGTCAAGCAGCTATTGCTCTACGTCCAATGGACGCTGGACAATTTTGCCACGGTGAGTGGACTTTTTCCCGGCGTGGCAAACTGACAAACGCGGCTCATGAAATGTCATCATCTCTTCTGCTAATAATAATAATAATCCCCCACTTTTTCTCTGAGTTATGGCCACCACCAGCGCATTTCTGACCTCATTAGCACACGATGTTGGTTTTGTAGCACTGTGGCTGCATTTCGTGGGTGATTTTGTCCCCCCCCACGTCGCTCATGCTATTTTCTTCCACCCAGTTTTCTTCCCAAAACACGGCCTCGGACGTCTTGAAGTCCCTGATGGGGATCCTGCGAGATTTGGTGGTCAAGCTCAGAGACTCGCCGGCGCCCCCCGATCCCCAAAAGGAGAATGGCCCCGACGGATCCGACGGATCCGACCTCTTCCTGGACGCCAACCGATCGTGCGCCGCGCGGGCCGCCGACAGAGAAGAGGTGAGCCGGAAATGAGGTTTCCCGTGAGACGTTGAGGTCCGAAACCATTTCCGCTGCTCCTCTCAGACGCTGCTGTCGGCGCTGGACTGGATTTTCAAGCACCCGTGCCTGGAGCAGCGGTACCTGGCTTCGGAGCCGCCGCACTCCCCGAGCGCCCGGCTCGACGACGACATCACCGAGCTTTTGGAGACCTGCGCCCCGGCCCTGCGTCGGGCGGGTCGCGCCGGGCTTTTGGCCCCTTACGCCCGGGCGGCGGCGAGAGCCTTCGACGCCGAGCTGTCGGAGACGCCGGTCCCCGTCCGACGCAGCGCGGCCCTGCGCGCCCTCCTGTGCCTGCGCTCCCCGGGCCGAGACGCGGCGTCGGCGTTGACCGCGTTGCCGCGGGAGAGGCTCGTGGGCGCCTCGGGCCAGCTCACCGTCTACGGCCAGGCCGCCATGGAGATTCTGTCCCGCCGGCGGGATGACCACGACGATGGCGGCGGCGGTAAGCCCGTCGCCGTGACGCCTTTTTAAACGGATCCACACGTGGCTGGCTGAGCAAACCTGACTTCCCTCCGGCGACAGGCACGGGCGACGACGACGGCGGAACGGTCCCGTCCAAGGCCGTCCTGGACGGCCTGGGCGCCCTGCTGCTGTCCTGCTCCGACCCGGCGCCCGAGGCCCTCCTCCTCCGGACGCTGGACGCCGAGCCGTGGTGCGCCCGTCTGCTGGACGGCCAGGTGCTGGAGGGCTGCCTGCGCCAACCCCCGCGGGGCTCCCTGGCCGTGGCCGGGCCGCTGGTGAGCGCCTGCCCCGCCCAACGCCTGCGCTTCCAGACCTGGTGCCTGGTCCCCGGGAACGGGCAACGGATGGGCCGGGACGCCCACGTCTACCTCCCGCTGGTCCGGGCGTACCTGCTGGCGGCCGGGGAAGACCATCCCGCCGTGCCCCGAGACGGTGAGGCCCGGCCGGCCCTTTGTGGTCGGACGGGACGGACGCCCGTGACTCTTGCCGCCAACGTTTGCAGTGCGAGAGGAGGTGGCGGAGGTCCTGAAGGAGAATTTCATGGGCCGGCTGATGGCCTCTTGCCTGGGTGACGCGGACGCGGAAGACCGGGCGGCGGAAGACCGGGCGGCGGAAGACCGGGCGGCGGAAGACCAGACGGCGCTGGAAACGCTGGCTCTTCTGCTGCGCCATTCCGCCGGCGACCGAGAAATGGCCGACTTGACGGAGCGCCTGCCGGACGTCCTTCAGAAGGCGGGCTCTTTTCACGGGTGCCCTTGAAAAAAAAAAAACAAATTCTGGTGTGCCTTGGCGTTTTGCTGCTCCGGAGATTGGACGATGACGACGACGTGGCTCTTTCTCAGGTGGCAAGTGGCCGACGTGGTGGCGGAGAAGCTCGCCGGCCGTCCGCCAGAGGAAGCGGCGTGGCGGAGGAGGCTGACGGCCTCCGCCCTCAAGCGCCCTATGGCCCGTCACCCCGACGACGCCGCCGCCAGCCGCGCCGTCCTGGAGAGGCTGCAGAGACTGGTGGTGGGTGGAGCCCGCCGTCGGCGCCGTTTGCCCCGGGCTCCTCTTTCAAGGCGTGCCCCCCCCTTTTTTTCCCCCGCGCAGACGTCCGGGGACGACGTCGACGCCGCCGACTGGAACTCTTTCGTCAAAAACGGACTCAGGTGAGCGAGGCTCGCGCCGGCCTTTTTTTGGCAAAAGGTCCGGCCGGCGCCAACCCCCGTTGCGGACGCTTTCCCCTCGGCGCAGGTACCGCTACCGAGACGAGTGTTTCCTGGACACGCTGGGCGGCCTTTTGGACGCCACGTACCCGGCGGGAGCCCCCGCCCCCGCCGGCCTGATCCCCCTGAGCGGCATCCACGCCATGACCCTGGCCCACTCCTCCTTCTTGCCCACCATGCTGGAGGAACAGCACCAGCTGGCCAAAGGTGCGCCAACGGAGGGGAAAAGGATGGAGAAGCATCTTTGACGTCTTTGTTGTTTCCTTTCCCAGAAGCCCTGGTGCGTCTGCTGCTCCGACTGGTGCGGAAATGCCCGACCGTGTGCCACGCCAACCATTTCCTGGTCCTCTTGGGAGCTTACGGCGCCACGCTGAGCCACGCGGGTGAGTGGCGAAGAGTGGCGAAAAGTGCCAGAGATCTCCTTGCCTCTGGCAGCTGACCCAGTGGTCTCCTCCCTCCCTCCCAGATCAGAGCCTGCTCCTGCTCCTCCGGGAATACGAGAACAACAAAGTCAGCCTTCTCCGTTTCCAGTGAGTCGACGGAGACCGAGCGGCCAAACGGAGGATTTCCGGGATGCCGGATGGTTTTTTTTTTCTCTTGGAACGGCAGGTCCCTGGCGTGGGGCCCGGCGGCCGTGGATCAGCACAAGACCAGGAAGAGCTTGGGTTCTTCCCTCTGGAAGCAGAGCAGCCCCGACGACCTGCTGGCCCTGTTGAACGGCGACAAGATGCTTCGGACCGTGGCGCGCTATCCTCAGCATCGCAAGATTATCCCCAAGGTGGCCTTTTCTTCTTCTTCTTCTTCTTAGAAATACAATACCTACATTTTGACATTTATACGTAAAACGTAGCGGATGTGAAAGATGAGCCATATGACGCCGCAAATTAGCTTTTTTTTTTTTTTTTTTCCCCCGCCCCGTGTGGTTTCCCAAACAGGCCGCCGGAGCGTCGCTGTTCTCCGACGAGGCCCTGGGGGACCCGGGCCAACTTTACGACCCGGCCTTCCTCCTTTCTCTGTTTGCCGCCGTCCTCCGACCGGGTGAGGCCTTTTTGGCGGCGTCTGGGTCTCCCCCACTCCGCCCCTTTTCTCCACTGACGGCAATGTCCCCCCCCCCCCGGCCGGCAGAGTCGACGGTGAACTGCTCCAAGTTCGTGTCGTCGCAGGCGTTGGCCCTGAGCGTGGCGGCCCTGAGCAGCTACGACGCCTCGGCCAGGGCGGCGGCCTACCACGTGCTGGCCTGCTTCTGCCGCCACCTGGAGGCGGCCCGTTTCAAAGAGAGGAAGCAGGTAGGTCCAAACCACGGCAGAGCGGCGGACGGCCGGACCTCCCCGTCGTCCCACATAAAGTGTGGAGGCGTTTTGCGCTCCCGTGGCAGCTGCTGTACCTCCTGGAGGCGGTGAGGAAGGGAGTCCGGCGGCCCAATCAGCGTCTCCCTTTCCTGCTGACCACGTACATCGGCAAAGTGTCTCTGGAAATGCTCAAACCCGGTGGGTCGGCCTTTGAACGTGGACAGAAACAAAAAAATGCCTTCTACGGCGCTCCCCCGTTAAATGGAGCGACCTGGCTTGAATTTTGCGCCTTCTCCCCCACAGGGGACCACATGTACGCCGTTATCAACCACTTCCTGCTGTCCCATCAGAATTTGGACATGAAGAGGGTTCCCGAGTTCTTCAAGCTCTTCTACAGCTTTGACCTCAAGGTGCAAAAGCCGAGCGCCCGCCCGCGTCGGACCCCGGCGAGCCCGCCAGCCTTAACGTCTGCCCGTTTTTTGGGGGCGGGGGGTCCCCGCAGCACAAGTCGGAACGAGAGTGGATCCTGAACGTGCTGGAGAGAGGAGTCAGCGACGGCGACTCCTACCAAGTCTGTCAGCAGCAGGGCGTTTTCCACATCCTCCTGGCGTTTGCCAGTGGGCCCTTGTGCGACCTCCACACCCAGGTATCCACACGCACACAATAAAAAAAGGTGGCACAAGCGCCATGCAAAACATCGAGCAACGAGGCTGTTTTTTTCCTCTGGCAGGAGCAAATCATCAGGGTGCTCCGTCGAGCGGCCAGCGTGACCAAAGCGGCGTACGACCTTTGCAAGAGCTGCGGCCTTCTCACTTGGATGATGCACACGCTTGAAAAAAGGTGAGCAAAGGCTTTCCCGGCCGTTGGCATCAATCCAAATAGGCTTCAGTACTGGCATTGTTGTCCTTTTTTTTTTTCTGTCAGGGACCTCGGGCCACACTTGCTGGGCCTCCTGGTGGATCTTCTCCAAGCGCTGTGGTTCACAAACCTGGGGAAGAAGGCCAAGCTGGCAGGCGGCCCTCCCGAATCGCGCAAATGTCTCCCGCTCACGCTGCTCAACGAATTCTTCTGCGCGGCTCTGAGCGTCATCCGCCGCTTGGGGTAATTAAGATTGGGCTCCTTTATTTGGGGCGGCGGGCGACCCACCATCTTCCGTCCTTCAGGTCCGGTGCCGAGGCCTCCCGCCCGCTGGAGTTTCTCCGCCTCCTGGCCTCCGTACTCCAGCACCGAGCCGACGCGCGACGGGGCGCCGGCCAGACGACGGCGGCGGTCGTCCCGTTGTCGTCCGCCCACGTCCTGGCCCTGCTGAGCTGCTGGAGCTCCGCCTCCGGCCGGGCGGGCCTCCCGGCCCGGATACGAGCCGTGGCTGAAAAGCACGGAGCGGAGGAATTGTCCGGTGAGTCCGAGGCGCTCCACGGACTATCCGCTTCGCTCTTTCATCGGTCTCTCTCTCGGCCGGAATCCAGGAGGCCGGGCCAAGGAGCGAGCGCGGGGCCGAGCCGGCGCGCCCGGGGGAAAACTTGCGCGAGTCAAGGAGGAGGAGGAGGACGATGAGGAGGAGAAGGAGAAGGAGGAGGAGGAGGAGGGTCGTCGTGGCCTCCTCCTGACTGAGGGCCCGCCCCTCCTCCTGGACATTTTTGCGCACTGGCGCCCAGAGTTGGACGCGGTCGGCGCTCCCGCCCCGTTGGCGGCGGACACGGGCCGCCTCCTCGCCGAGCTCTCCCTGGAGTGGCTGCTGGGCGCGGCGTACCGCCGGGACCGCGTCGGGACTTTCCTGCGTTGGTTGGAGGAGCGCGGAGAGTTGACGGACGCGCTCCGCCGGGAGCGGCCCCGAACCGGGGCGGACTTGCTGCGGCTCTACGGCCTGGCCTGCCGCCCGCCCCGGGGGGTGACCTTTCGTCGCTTCACCCGCGTCATGACGCGCTCGCTGGAGAGGGGAGGGCCTCTCCCCGAGGCGCTCCTCTCCGCTTGCCGGTCGGGAGACGCGTCCACGTGCGGTGAGTACAATCAAGGAGGTACTGCGCCTCCCGGCCTCCTTTTAACCCCCACCCCACTTGTGTTTATTTTAGACGCGGCTCTTTCACTGCTGTCCATGTACATCCACGAAGCGTGGAGCGCCGCCTCCCCGCCCCAACTCTTCCTGTCGCACGTGGCCAGGGTGGCGGCCAGCGAGCGCAACGGTGGCCCGTCGGCCCTCCGAGCCGTGTGTCGGGACATTCTGGCCGCCGCCTCCGCCGAGGCGTGAGCCCCACGTGTGAAGAGTAGCATTTTTACAGCGGAGGAACTTGATTTTTATTTGTGTCATGACGACGGAGCAACGCTCATATTAAAGTGGACGAAGTGTGCCTCCTCTGACTTCTCCTTTGGCTGCGTCTCCTGCAATCAATGAAACGAATGGGTCACCTGCGTTTAACTCACTCCAATCAAAATAAGTCACCTAAAAATCCATAAATGTGCAATAGTGTAGAGGACATCTCATCTCCCCCTAAATTGCAATAATGTCACTCACCAAGACGAGCGGCCACCGCCGGCACCGCCGCCACCGCCGCTCGACATGAGATTGAGGATGAAGAAGAGCATCCCCACGAAGGCCGCCAGAGTGATCCAAAAGATGATCACCACGGAATCTGAAAGGGGCCGTCTATAAAGGGGAGAATGAAAAGTCAAGCCACGGGACTTACATTTGTGATATTTCAGTTTGCTGGCATCCACCACCACGGGGTCCACGTAGCCATAATAGTATTCCCAGCCAGCGACGCTGGAGTTCTCCATGGCCGTCTAATTTTGGAGCCGTCCTTGCCAATGTTTGGACGGAGCCGACCAGTCATGTTTTCCTTACGCAAAGTTGTCCTCGACTCCAAGTAGGCGGGACCTGGTCGCCTCTCTCTTTTCTTCCCAACACCGATTTTGTATTTCATTGAAAATCTGCTCCTTTAAAGACAAATTGGTGGCTCGCATATCTAGTTTTGAACTGGGTTGCCATTGACGGCCAATTCATTTTTCTGGGAGGGGTGGCAGCGATCAAGGTAAGGGTGAGAAAGCAAGATTCGACCGGACAAAAAAACCTCTGGTACATCTATCACCGTCAATTTAAGCCGGTTCTCAACCCGTCGCAATGCAACCTCCCGCCTGACGGGGGCGCGTGTCGCCTTGAGTGCCTTGTTGCCAACTACTAATGTACTATGAAGAAAGAGGTCGGATGACTCGCCGTGACGTCGATCACTTGTTAGCGCTTATCACGCGGGCAAACGGAGCTAAATGATGTCATTTTCGAGGGGGAAACACACTCGTTTTACTTTTGCTTACGAGTGAGTAAATTATCGGTCGGTTTGTGTCCCCATAATAAAGAAGAATGGAAGCGGTCAGCGCCTTCAATACGGAGGTAAAGTTTGTTTGTGTCCGCAAGGGCAGCTGGCGAAGGCCAATGCTTCAACTGCATATGTAACGTCGTAAAAATATCAAAGGGGGTTGGTTTCAAGTTAAATGTAGATGTTCCAATGTGCAGCGTTGCTTAAAATTGACGATACAATATGATATAAAACGACTAACACTCTTGTGTTTGTCAGCCCGTCGAATACGGTCTTTAGCCTGCGATGCTAAACGAGGTTGCTAGCTTCTCAATCAACACAGGCCGCGCTTGAAGTTATCATTCTTTTGACAGTTTTCTTTGAACGTAGCCGCCCTTTTTATACGTACCTTTTTTTTTACTGCGCTAATGGCATTTTGGGCTCGTTTTAAACGACTTTACGAAATTCCGTCGAACACTTGAATGTTACTTTTTCTAATGTGCCGCAGTTTTAGTTTGTAGTGGCGCTCTTAAGGTAAACGATAATATAAGCAAGAATGCATTTAAACGGGAGTTGTCTCGTTTAGCATGAACACCTGGACTTTACACCTTTAATGTCGTAAGCATCTAGTTGCCATTTAAGCGAATCAAGTTAGCGCGTGCGTATTTGCGTGTCAATGGAGAAGCGCTATCGCCGCGATGTGAGCTTTGCTCGGGATTTCCCTCTGAGCTTTGCTTTCCTTCATCAGCTCTTCTCCATGATCGACATGCAGCCTCCGATATCTCGAGCCAAGATGATGGCCGTCACCAAGTTTGCCATCAAAGCCATCAAGGTACGATCGAAAACGATAGCGGTCATGGAGACGGATGTCGGCCATTTTTGTTTTTGTGTCATCTCCAACAGCTCTACAAACACGTCGTCCAGATCGTCGAAAAGTTTATCAAGCGGGTACGTGTCCTGTCACGATGCGTTCATTTGGCCCCCGGCCGGCGCTCCTAAAAATGAGGCAGTTGTCGCGTGGACCAGGTTTATTTATTTATTTTCGGAATGTTCTTTTCGCCAGTGTAAACCGGAGCTGAAAGTGCCGGGCTTGTACGTGGTGGACTCCATCGTGCGTCAGTCGCGTCACCAGTTCGGAGTAGAAAAGGATGTGTTCGGGCCGCGCTTCTTGAAAAACTTTTCCGAGACCTTTCGCAACCTTTTACTCTGCCCGGAAGACGACAAGGTAGCGGCCCGTCGCCTGGCCCGGAATGCACCGAACGCTGGACTCAATCTCTCGTCTTCTCTCGTTCAGATCAAAATTGTCCGGGTGTTGAACCTGTGGCAGAAGAATGCCGTGTTTGACATGGACATCATTCAGCCTCTGATGGACATGGCAAATGAAGCCCTGCAGACTCGACAACCCTCGGGTGAGTGGAGAAAAAAAACAACGACGCGGAAACACGGTGGTTTTCATTGTCATCTTTTATCGAATTGTTTCCTTTATTGTCAACAAATGTCAAACTCTCCAAAACGCATTCTATTGCTGACGGTGGCGGCCCAAAATTGAATAACGCTTGCACTAGCTTAAAACCGCCACCGATGGGCTCGCGACGGCGCCCGGATGCTAACATCGTACCCCATTTTGCCCCCCTCGCAAACAGTTCCCACAGAGCCGCAAGCTCCGTATTCGGCGGAGCCGCAAGCTCCGTTTTTGGCGGAGCCACCCGCGGCCCCACCTCTGTCTCAGATGTCCGATTCGG
This sequence comes from Stigmatopora nigra, assembly GCF_051989575.1. Lineage (NCBI taxonomy): Eukaryota > Metazoa > Chordata > Actinopteri > Syngnathiformes > Syngnathidae > Stigmatopora > Stigmatopora nigra. The sequence continues at coordinate 172,098 of NC_135515.1, read as the reverse complement.
ACGCTTTGGCCGCCGTGGCCCAGCTCTTCCAGTCCCCGCACGGTCACGAGGTGAGTCTGGTAGTGCCGTTTTAGTGGCGAGAGTAGAAATTCGTGCATTCAAAGTGGATGCCCGTTTGGTATTCTTCCCCGTAGATCCAAAGAATGCTTGAAAATTGGCAGCAAGCGGAGAAGATTCGGGCGGCGGGCGCCACCGACGGGCTGGACGCCGCCCCGGGGAACGTGCCCCCCCTCCCCGCCGCCAATGAAGACTGGAGCGCCCCGGCGGAGGTACGCCGGTCTTCCTTTTTGGGGAAGCAATTGTGGCAATGACGCGTTTCTCGGCAGGCGCCCGCCGGATTTCCCCAGAGACTAGCGGGCCACTATGATTACGGCGACGAACCCGGCGGGGAAGTGACCGCGCCCAACCCGGCGGCGGCGGCGGCGGGCTCTTTGTGAGTGAGCCTATTCTGACACCCAGGCGAGCGATTCAAAGGAGAAAATGGCTGAGGCCAATGAAATTGTTGTGCTTCCAGCGGCGTGGCCATCGGACAGATGCACGACACGCTCGCTCTTCCTCCACTGGCAGCGGCACACGGACACGACACGGGCGCCTTCGAGGTATTGCCCCCCCCCCCCCTTTTTTTGGGCTGTAATTAGTCTTGTTTTTTTCCCTGTGTACTTGAACAATGCGTTTGTCCAATCTCAATTTGTGCATTGAGGACTTTGGACTAAATCAATAAAAAATAAATCCTAAAAATGTTCCCATTGTTCCCCAGCGCGTGGCCGACTTTGGCGAGCGTCCCTCCTTTCCCGGCCCGTACCATTACAGAGGGGAGTCTGCGTCACGACGTGTAAGCCTGCCGGAAAACCGGGGGCAATGTTTGGCAAAATGGGGCTCCGTTGATTTTTGCCCTCCGATAGGCCCAGCCGGCGGAGGATACGTCCTCGCGGAGACCCAGAGTCTACGGCGGGAGAACCAGATCTCGCTCTAGGTGAGAAGAGCCCATTGCTTCCTCGCCAGTGCTTTGTTTGTAGCTAATGAGAGCTTTTTTTTTTTGCCCACCTTTCTCAACCCAGATCTCCCCGGAGAAGATCCCCGCCGGCGCCGTCGCGCTCCCGAAGGGCCTGGGGCTCCGGATCGCGCTCGGCCGACAGGCGCCGCCGCTCCCCGCCCCTGCGCACCGTGGAAGAGCGCCAGCGAGACAGGGAGCGGCGGCAAAAGGGCCTGCCCACCTTCAAGAGCAAGATGCTTTGCGGTGGGCGGGCCTCATTTTATATGACTGTGACGGACGGCATGGCCCAAAAGGGGGGGTATTAGCAGCTCATTTGACACCATACCGCTACGTGGTGCTGGTGGTGGTGTTTCTTTTTTGTTTTTAGTGTGCACCACTACGCTGTGGCTGGGTCAGCTGGACAAGAAAACCCAAGAGTCAGACGTGGTGTCCCTCCTGGAGGAGTTTGGTCAGATCCAGTCCGTCAACGTAAGCGCTTCCATTTTTTTCCCCACAAGAAAAGGGAACGGGCTCCCCGACCCAAGCCGTGGCTAAAAAGCTTGATGTTGCCTCATTCAGATGATCCCTCCGAGGGGTTGCGCCTACGCCGCCATGGTCCACAGATTGGACGCCTACACGGCCCTCAACAAGCTCAGTCGCGGCTCCTTTAAAGTCAACGGCAAGCCCGTCAAGGTACGCTCGGCTTAGGCGACTTGCCAGTTAGCCTCTTTCTCGGACGCTCGACGGTCAATTGGACCGTGGAAAAGTTTCATTTTTTTGGGTGCCATTTCTGCCAGGTGGCGTGGGCTTTTAACAAAGGCTTGAAGCGCACCCACAAGAAGTTTTGGGACGTGGACCAAGGCGTCACTTACATCCCCTGGGACCAGGTCAAAGCCGACGAACTGGAAAGCTACCGGGAAGGCGGAATGCTGGACCCCGACACGCTCAAAGAAGGTAGAAAGTCAAGTTGGATTGGTTTTTCCATTTTATTTTCCATTCTCACGTGCCTGCTTTGCCGTGGCGCAGAGTGGAAAAAAAGTCTGGAGCTCAACAGACTGCACCCAGAGGAGGAGGAGAACGAGGAGGTGACGTCTGCACTGCCGGAAATCACCGCCACGATCGAAAACGGCCTCTCGGAAACGACGGGGAGCGGCCAGACTCCCATTCAGGTAACGTCAATGTCTTTTGCGGCCGTCTTTTCTCTCGCTGCCCAAGCTCGTGACGTGTTGGGGGAAATAAAATGTCGTTTCTCTCGCGAGCTCTGGCGCTCATGTCAATCATTCTTTCATGAGAGGAATTTGACAAATGTCGGATGCCGTCAAACGTCTCGATGACTACTGAAACCAAAAAAAAGGAGTCCGTGGGGTGGCGATATGGCCAAGAATCAATCGTCTTTGCGTCGGAAGCCGTGGACACTTGTCCATTTTTTTAGAGCGAACTTTAGTGAGTTGTTAACAAAGCAAACCGTCTATTGAGGTTTTTTTTTTAACTTTGGGAAACCCTGCCAATGGCGTGGGTCGTCGCTCAGTTACCGTGGAAAGCTTTTGAGGATAACCTGCGGCAAAAGGGCATGCTCGCTCGCTCGCCACCTTTTGGACAATCAAAATGTCATTTCGATTGTAGGCACTCGAGCCGGCCATCTTTTGTCCCGGACTCCGACAGGTAAAACGCGCACGGATCCCCACACTCCAAAACACGGAGAAGCCCAGAGTGGCGCCAAAGCCCCACACATTTGATAATTGACCTTCTACTAAGGATCTCGCCGCCTTCCTCCCGTCTTTTGGGCGGCAACGCGGAAATAGCGGAGGTGGCCCCCCAAAAAAAACCCAACCCGTATCGGAGGTCCCGCAGGACGGCCCCGTCGGCGACCCGCCGGAGGACACCTCTACGGCGGGACCGCGTGGAAAGTCCCAGTTGAGCGAAAGGAGCCCCCCGCAAAGCAAAGCCAGCGGTAAGATTGCGTAAATCCGGACCCTATTTTCCATCTCGGTGGCAAAAAGTGCCGGCCCACGTGACTTGAGATTGTGGCCATGTCCTCTCTGTGATGAAATGTAGCGACGGCTCTTCCACACAAGTATCCCAGTTGGCTGTACTCTCACGCCCACCTGAGCGAGTGCGACGGTGACCGCCGATTTTCCATTGGGGCAAAGGGAGTCGCAGCCAAAACGTTTGGCAGCTTAGTCAACGTAGCCACGTCGGCGTGTTTTGTCGGCTCGAGCGGGGAGCCCACCGCCGTTGGCTTTTTCTAAAAGGTCTTTTTCCTGAGCCAACGCTTTGACGAGTGCGGCCGACTCGTCCAACCCGTCTTTGTCTGTCGGGGGGGCCGTAAAGCGGCGTTTAGCACGCTAACTAAAAGCCAAGTCGCACAGATCTGCGACCAACTGTAACCGGGTTAGCCTCCCATGTCAATGTAAAAAAAAAAAAAAAAAAAAAAAAGGCCGTTTGGGGGGTTTGGGGTTGTTGCGTGCCCCGCTGCCTGGAAGCAACAAAGTCAAAGCGTGGTGGCGCGCCATCAAAGACCAGGAACCGGAAGCGGGATTAACGGGACCACGGTGGCTGCGACGGGACCACAGCAGGCCGGTAAGAGCCGGAACCCCCTCCGTCTTGCCCTGCCCGCGCGCTAACGTGAGCCTTCCTATTGCGCTCCGAGTGTCAGTGCCGTGCGTCAATTTGGAGAAGGCAGCGAGCGGCCACTCTTGCTTGCTTGATTGATTGCTTGATTGGCCTCCTCTAGGAACACTGACTCCAAGGGCTGGCTCACCTAAGCAAGCACCCCCTAGAAAACGGCACAAGTGTCATTTCTATACGGAAGGGGGGAGGGGTGGCATTTCCACAAATGCAAGATTTGACCGTTGGTGTCAAACGGGTGGCTGGGGGCCCGGACGTGGGCCCACCGCTTGACTTGGCCCGGCCCTAAAAGTCCAAGTGGTGTTTTCCACCTAAAGTTATTATTGGCACCCAGAAATTGGACAATATTCTTTTGTCACTTATTTTTGAAAGTATGAAATCAAGAAAATTGACCAAAAAAAAATACTCCCTTTTTTTACATTTAAAGAAATAGAATAGATAACAATGGAAAAGGGATTTTGAATTGAATGTTAGTTAAAGGAAATAATAATAATGACGTGATAAAGGTGGTCTTTTCCATGAAATGGATGTTTAATTCCTTGGATCGGACAGGCAGGGCGGTGGTACCAAATCAATGTTCCCAATTGAAATTGACAGTGAAAGTTTCAGAGGTCAGAGTATACTCGTACACGGCAGCACAAAGGAAGAATGCCCGCTTGCCGTTTGGAACTTTGGGATCCGCTCGCTACCCGCCCACGTATCCGCCGTGCTGTCCCATTTTCAAAGAGACTAGCTCCTGCGGAAAGGGACAGCGGGATGGACGTACGCACGCACGGACAGACGGCCGTCTTTTCTCCAGCGCTTGTTGGGGGGGTGGGGGAGCTTGGGCTGGTCTCCCATAATATATTCCCCTCAGGCGGCAACAGACGCGAGAAGTCGGATCGACGTCCCGGCGGCCGTATCGGCTTCATTTGTCTGCCGTTGACGGCGATACACGTCCGGAGGCTTTGGACGGCGGGGGCGGGCCCATTGGCCTTGTTTCCTGCCACATTTCCATTCAGAGGTCCTGAAAGGGACTTTAAAAAGCGATTTAAACATGTGTTGGATGTTTCTTTCATTGTTTTCCCAAAACAAACAAGGCTGGCGGACTTTGAAAAGCAGGACCCTTCATTTGCCCAACGCCGTGGATGTCCAATCCCTTGACCCGCCAAGAAGAAAGCCAGCGTAAAGGAAATCCCCGACGGCAATAGGCGAGCGTCCCGTTCCTTTGCTCTGTCCGGGAGGGGCCAACAAACGCTGGTCGTCGTCCATTTGGAGCGCCGGGGGCGTGACTTCTTCCCCTTTCAAAGCCCCTATCCCTTGTCACCAAATGGAAAGCTCCCATTTCCCACGGATTGGACACCCACCAACGTCGATGGAGTCGTTCCTTCACGCCGTGAACTCTGGTCTGGGTTGGCGCGTTTAAAAAAAAAAAAGTTCTTCCTCTGGCCAAAGCATTCCATGGATGGCGGCTAGTGCGGACCCAAGAGGACCCAATTTGAGGATTCACAAAATGGAGGCCTCGGCCTCTTTCCCTTTTTTTTTTTTAAAAGAAAAGTTGTTGTTTTTTTCCAAATGTCATTGCGTTTGTGCTCGCCGTCCTTTTTTTTTTTGTGGTCCTTTAAAGCGCTTCTTTGTGTTTTGTGCAGCAGGTGCCGACAGGTCCGCTTCCTTTTTCGCCGTTGGCGGCTTTGGCCGTCCCGCCGGAGTTGGTGGGCAACGCTTCAGGTAGCCCATTTCCTTCCTCTATGTGCTTCACATATTTTTGGGGGATTGAATAGATGATAGCAGTTCCCCAACCTTCCTTCCAATTCATCTCCTTTTCTTTTGTTTTTGGTTTTTCCCTCCACGCAGCCCTCCAATCTACGAGCGGTGCGCCGACCGAGCCCCACCCGCCGCCGCCGCCGCCATTCCCCCGACTGGGCTCCCCGCCTCCGCCGCCATTCCCCCGACTGGGCTCCCCGCCTCCACAGCCCCCACTGGCGTCCCCGAGCGCGACGGCGAAGCTCTCTCCTCGGCGCTTCCCGGCGCCCGTTGCCGCCGCCGCCGCACCCGGAGGATCCCCCTTCCCCTCGGAGAGATTCCGTCCGGCGTTCCCCCCCCGGGGACCCCCTTTCACGCTGCCGGAGGGCGCGACGTCGCCCCCTTCCAGGTGGAGGTTGGTCGGACCGCCTGGTCACACCCTCCGGGGGGGCTGGTGAGAAAGCGAGGCCTGGCTTGTCATTATGTACATTTGAACAATGAGCGTCTGTGTCCACGGACGGACCGGTGGACTTTTTGGACGTCCAGGGCCGTCGACGGCAGGGAAGGCCTGCAATTCGGATGTGTTGAAGTCTTCTTGACTTTGATGCGAAAAGGAAAAGAGATGTTGCGTTTCTAGCGCCTTCTAGCGGCCAAGAAAGGTGATTACGAGCGTCGCATCATTAAAAAAAACACACACAAATGTTTTCTACTACTGGCTTTAATTTAGCTGTTTCATATGCAAACTGCGCCATGTTAATAATAAAATTCTGATTTTTGATCCAATTGATGCCAGAGTTGTGAATTTGCTTCCATCCAAAATCCAAAGGAAACTCTTGAACCCAAATGACGATGTGAATGTGGCCGCCCCTGTGCACGCTCCCCCCTTTCTGGTTGACTGACGCTCTTTGGCCAATCTGGCAACCCCCGCCCACCTGAGCCTGGCAACCACGGGCGCGGCGTGGCGCGATGCGCTTCGGTGCTTTTGGGCGTGGACACTCAAACACAACTTTGTGTCTTCCGGAACCGCTTCGCCGCGTCGTTTGGACTTACGCACAGAAGGTTTTCTTCTCGTCTTCTACGGACGGACGGACGGACGGACTTGCTCAGTAAGAACTTTTTTATTTATTTATGATTGCACGGGCGCCGACCCTTTTCTTTTCCTTCTCTTCGTCGTCGATCGCACAAAGTTGGGCGTCGTCACGTCACGCCGTCGGCGACGGGTCCCCGTGGTCTTGTTTGCCTTTCGGAATGCCCCCTTGACCCTTGACCGTGACCGTCGTATTGGTCCAAGTGTCTCCTGGCCCCCTGGCCCTCTGGCCCTCTGGCCCAGGCTGCTCTCCAAAACATCGCTTCAACTTTGACGGCGCCGTCAAAGTTGAAGCGAGCGTTGCTAGCCAGACGTTCGCTCACTTTTCATGTTTTGAGGCCCCTTTTTCTTCCCGACGATTCCGAGTCATTTGAGAGGAGGCCTTTGGACGGGTGACTATGTCATCCGCACATTTCCAATCCATTCGGACTGGGATATCTGAACAAAAAGCCATGGTTGAAAAATAGTTTTGGGACCAAAAAGTCTGTCTAACGTAACCATGCTTCTTTTTTCCCCTTCTTTTTAGGAGATGAATTTCGCCAAACACTTTATCGGCGGCATCTTGAACGTGGTCAGGTGAGTTGACGCCGCGTTGCTCCAGGCCCACCCACGGAGGCTCACGTTTGTCCCCGTCCCCCCGCCCCCCAGCAACATCGACCCGGCCATCTTCATCCCGTCGGCTCCGGTGAGTCTTTTTTTTCCGGCTCTCTCGGCATGGCAGAGTACGGCCAGCGGCTCAACGGATATGCCGTGTGTGTGTGTGTGTGTGTGTGTGTGTGTGTGTGTGCGTGCGCTTTCAGCCTCCGCCCCGCCGACCTCTGGCCTTCGAGGAAGCTCACGAGAACGATGAGGAGAAGGCCTTCCGCAGGGCTTTCAAGAAGCTGGCCGGAGATGTGAGTGCCTCCCTCGTGCCACGCTTGTACCTTGCCTTGCCAAAAGCCACCCGCGGCTGGTTCTCGTTAAAACGAGCACATTTGGAGCCTGGGCCCATTTGATTTGATTTTTTTTTGCCGGCGGGTCGGGTTTGGGCCACGCCCGTGCCTGCCGACTCGTTCTTCCGCTTTTTCCCGTCGCGCAAGAATGTGGCCCGGCGGCGCCAAGCCCACGGCGCCAAGCCCACGGCATTTTGTTTGTCGGACTGCAAAATGTATGTGTGGAAAAAAATGTCCATTTCTGCCTGTGTTCAGGACATGGAATTGAGCCCCAAAGAGTTGATGAACACCCTCAACCAAGTGCTGGCCAAGCGTGAGTGTGGCCAAACGCCCCCGGCGACCACGAACCAAATCTCACCCCCCCCCCCCCCCCCCCAACTAACCCGGCCGGCCTTTTGCCTTCAGATGAAGATTTGAAGACGGACGGCTTCAGCATCGAGTCGTGCCGAAGCATGGTGGCCGTCATGGACGTATCCTCTGTCTGGCGCACGGGGACAAGGGCCAATGGCCAAGTCGGGTCCTGGACGGACCTATTTTCAGAGGGATTTTCTTCTCTTTCTTTAACCGGGTGGGCCGTCAGAGCGACAGCACGGGCAAGCTGGGCTTCCACGAGTTCAAGCACATGTGGAAGAACATCAAGAAGTGGCAGAAAGTCTACGAGGCCCACGACAAGGACGGCTCGGGCGTCATCTGCGCCCGAGAGTTGGGGCCCGCCTTCCAGGACGCGGGTAGGCCCCGCCCACCCGGGGTGCTCCTTCCAGCTGCTCTTTATCCTTCCTTCCTTCCTTCCTTCCCGGCAGGTTTCCCCCTCAAGGACGAACTGTACAAGATGATCATCCGGCGCTACAGCGACGAGCACGGCGACATGGACTTTGACAACTTTGTGGGCTGCCTGGTGCGGCTGGACGCCATGTGCAGTGAGTCCATTTCATCCCATTAAGATTGAAAGAGCATTAGAGAAAGACTTTTGATGAAACGATAGACTTTCTCTTCAACTCTGACCCTCGGACAAGATGCGGCTTTTAAAGCCACTATCTTTTTTGCCATTTAGCGGCCCATTCTTTTCCCCACTCATTTAAAGTTATACAAGAAGACATTTTGAGGGTAAAGGCTTTTATTGGAGTATTCGCATGACATGTACATGATGGCTTGGTGCCGCCGCTCGCTCATGGTGCCCTCAAGTTCAAAGTATGCTTGCGCAGGAGGGACTGGACTGAGAGATATTTGGGTCCTTCCATTGTATCGACCACACGTCCAATGGACTTGACCTTTTCTCTCTCTCTGTCTCTGCGATTAGATGCCTTCAAGACGCTGGACAAAGGCAACAGCGGCTCCATCAGCCTGGACATCCAAGAGGTGAGTCGGCTCCGGGACCGACCACGTCTCTCGGCCCGCTTCAATGATTCTGACTTTTTTCTTTCTCCCTCCCCCAGTGGCTCCAACTGACCATGTACTCGTGAGGCCGGTCCCTTGCACCAAGACGACGACGACGACGGCCACGTCCGTCGCCGCCGCCGTGCTGACGCGCAATAAAATGCAGCGGTCGCAGGGGCGGCCCGCTCGCCTTTTGTCACTGGATTCCCGATGTCTTCCGTCAATGGTAAAAGCAGTTCCCACCCGTTTGGAGGCCGTCGCCGCTCCCCGGTGGTTCCTTTTTAAAGCGGGTCGGCGGGCGGGGCGTCCGAGTCCCTGGCGAGCGTCCGGCGGCGCTCGGCCCCGTCCCTCAGCGCCGTCAGGGCGGCGGCCGAGAAGCCTTTCAGCACGCCCAGCGTCTCTCGCTGCAGCGTCAGCGACTGGCGCACAAAGTCCCGCTGGCCGTCGGCCAGCGCCCGCAGCGAGCGCCCCAGCGTGCCCAGCGAGCGCGAGACGGATGCCAGCAGGTGGCGCCCGGCGCGCTGCTGCCGCACGCTGCGGCGCGCCAGCTGGGCCAGGCCGCCCGACGACGGCAGTGGCGACGGCCCGCGGGAGAGGGAGGAGGAAGAGTCCTCCTCCTCGTCGTCGTCTTCTTCTTCGTACTCGCCGCCCTCGGGGCGCGCCGCCACCGACTTGTCGTCACGCTCCGACGGGGGCCCTGAAACACGGCGAGCGCTTTGCGGTTAAGAGACGTCGAGCGATTCTGGCTTTTCTTTTTTTACCTGCGTCCTCCTCCGAAGAGTGGAAGGGGTCTCCTGCGAAAAAGGCCAAAGTGGAAGGAAAAGAGCGGCCGGTTGACTTCCCGCCGTCGCCCACCCCCCCCAAACCTGGCTCACCGCTCATTTCCTTGTCCGGCGAGGAAAGAGGAGAAAAGTCCAGGTTGAGTCCTCCCAGCAGCGAGCCGTCGCGGGCGTCCCGGTAAGAGTAGCCGGCCGTGCTTTTGCTCTCCGGGGCGCCCGGCTCTCGATTTGGCTTTGCCAATGGGGTGGCTTCCGGCTCCCACTGGTCCGCCTCGCCCGGCGCGTCTGCCAAAACCAAGGCGCTTTTCAGATCGAGGTTCATCTAGCTTCCATTTCCTTCCTTCCTTCCTTCCGTGGCTCGCGGTGGATGCCACATTTGGGGGCTTTTTCAAACACTTTTTCCTCTCGAGAGAAAGCGACTTTGGTCCAAAGCGTCCGGAGCCACAACGTGTCTGCGAGAACCTTTGGAACGTGGCTGGGCTCACCTGCCGTGGGACTCATGAGCAGGATCCCGTGGACCATCTTCTCCACCGAGTCCAGCGACTTCCTCTTCCTGCGGCCCGCCGAGCCGGCGGGGGCGCACAGGAGGAGGGCCATGCGCCGCTTGCCGTCGCACTTGAGGTCCGCCCACTTCTTCATGATTTGCCGCACCTGAGGCGCAAAAAAAAAGCCCAAGTGAGGTGCCAGAAGGGGGGGGGGGGGGGGGATACCATCCTGGAAAGTGTGGCAGAAAGGGCTCTTCTGTTAGAGCGGCCCCCACCAGTCGACCTCCGTACCTCTCGGTGGTTCTGTCCCAGACCGTTGATCTGATCGGTAATCTCCGCCCACTTCTGCTTCTTGGCCTCCGCCGACACGCCGTGGTTAAACTTTCCTGAAGGTCAAAAGGACGGCGTCGGGGCAGGGCCGGAGGGAAGGAAGTCCGGTCGGGGTGGACTCACGCAGCAAGATGTAGCGGTTCCTCTTGACTTCTTCCAGCAGCATTTTCACTTCGGTGTAGGAGAACCTGGGCCTGGAGCCCGCCAGGCTCCGCCGGCCGGACGATCTGGCCTTGTAGTCGTCGACCTCCCCCGGCCAGGAGCTCGCCATGGCTCTCGGATTGGCTTTGCTGCCTGTGAAAGAAGGTAAGAGAAAATATGTTGTTGTTGTTTTTTGTTTTTTTAAAGGCACAGTACAGAGGGATTGAAAAATTACCACCACAAGACGTCTAAACATATCTCGACAATAAACTAACAAATAACCGCAGTCAAGGAACCAAAATGGGTCGTATGGACGTGCGTAGTTCTATCGTCGTCATTATGAAATACACTGTAAAAAGATCATTTCGATGACACGGTCTTTACTAGCTAACTGCTACCTAGCCAGCTCATTGCTAGCCGTAAGCTAGCGCACTCGATAGTCAACGCTCACCTGCCCGATGGAGTGGGAGAGAGACAACAATAGATGAGTTTACCCGACGTGGAATATTTTCCGAGTGAAGCCGACCGAAGAAGCTACCTGTCAGGTGCAAGTTTCTTCCGAGCAGTGGCCAGTGCGCTTGCGTCAACCCCCCCCCAACCGACACTTTTCTAGTTCGTTTATTTTGAAGGTTGTTTTTTTCTTCTTTCTGTGTATTTCCGTCGATTGCGTTACGCCTTTCTTGTTGGTTTATTTTGAAGGTTGTTTTTTTCTTCTTCTTTCTGTGTATTTCCGTCGAGTGCGTCACGCCTTTCTTGTCTACGGAAATGTCACAGGGACAAACTCGGGCTTGCTCTATGCTAGCCAAGCTAAATTCGGCTCAAGTCGAATAAGAAGCTAAGGCAAGCCAACGATTGTTTGGCGACGACATGGCGGCGCACCTGAAAAAGCGAGTGTACGAGGAATTCTCCAGGGTGGTTCAGGTAGGACGAACTTTGAGACAAACCACTTATTTTGTGACTTTGCGACATTTGAGAGGGAAGCCTTATACCGAGCCGCTCGCTAAGTTAGCCGCCGTCGGCTAAGTCTTGTTGCTAACACCGGCGCTTTGGACAGTAAATACACAAGTGGAGAAGGTATTTCGCCTTGGTGTTACATATGACTAACCGGCTAAGCTAACAACTCCAACGGGACATTTGGCATTGTTAATCGAAAGTTCAGCCGTGGACATTTGGCATTGTTAATCGAAAGTTCAGCCGTATGGGCTTTCGCTCCGTTTTGTTTACAAAGGCCTTTGGGTCAGTCGCCTCCGCCGCCGCAGTACCCTTCCTTTTGGCTGTAGTATATGTAAGTACACAGCTGTGGTGGAACTACTTTATAGCGGTCAACGGACATTTCTTGTATCGACACTCCATATCTCGTTTTAAAGGGGCTGCAATTCAATGGTACAAATGTAGCCTCTTTAGCTAGCGCCCCATCCAGTTCAAATGAATCGGACGTCTCGCGTCGTCAAGTGTCAAAGACGAGGAGTCAGTCCATCTCGGCTCGGGGCGTTTCTGTCTGGCTCATTTGGGGCCACTTTGGCCCCAGTCCCGAGAATCACGGCGTGACGTCCGCCGCCCGTTCGCCGGGCAGGTCCCCGCCGAGGATGCCCCGTCCAAGAAGCTTCGCCTGTGCAAGCCCAGCAAGTCGGCGGCGCTGCACGTGGATCTGTGCAAGGCGGCCAACGGCACCGACGCCTTGCACCTGCTGCTGCAGTTTGCCCGCAAGCCCGTGGAGGCCGAGAGCGTGGAAGGCGTGGTGCGGATCCTCCTGGAGCATTACTATAAGGTGGCCTTTTGTTCTTTTTCGCCCTCCCTTCCTTCCGTGAGTTGTCGGCGGCTGGCTCACCTCATTTCACCCCAATGTGTGGCGGTGGCCCGGCGCAGGAAAAGGACAAGTCGGTGCGGCTGAAGATGGCCTCGCTGATGGGCGTGCTGGCCACCACCGAGGGCTTCGCTCCCGACTGCATCGTGGAGGACCTGCTGGCCGTCGTCCACAACGAGAGTGAGTCCTTCCTCCTCACGCTTTGCTTTTCATGACTTTTTTTTCCTCTCCCAATGTTGTCACTTGGCTTACGTCCATCCTTTTGTCACCTTGCATCCATTTGTCAGAGTCTCATCAGGTTTTGGCGCAGCTGCTGGACACGCTGCTGACGGTGGGGGCGCGGATCCCCGCCGCGGCCGTGGCCCGGCGGCTGGCCGACGTGGGCCGCCGCCACCTGTCGGACGCCTCCTTTGGCGTCAGGAACAAGTGCCTGCAGCTGCTGGGACGCCTAGGGGGCGTCGCCGCCACTGCCGACGGGGTTAAAGCGGGCGAGGTGGCCGGTGAGTGGGCGCGCCGCGGCTCCGAGTAGGAAAGCCACGGTCTCCTTTATTTTCAGGAGACGTGCCGAGCGTCATCAGCGACTATTTTGCCGACCGCGACCCCAGAGTGCGGGCCGCCGCCCTCAAAGCCATGGTGAGCCAGCCAGCGAGCACGGAGGCGACTTTTTTTCCTTCTCGGACTAACTTGCTTCCTCCAGCTGCAGCTTCACGAGAGGGGCCTGAAGATCCAGCAGGGCATTTACGAGCAGGTGAGACGGCCCGTGGCCCCGCCGCCCCGCCACCCCGCGGCTGAGCTGACCCAGATGCCCGCCCGCCCAAGCGCAGGCCTGCCGGCTGCTGGCCGACGACTACGAGCAAGTTCGCTCGGCCGCCGTTCAGATGGTTTGGGTGCTCAGCGTCCTCTACCCAGAGAGGTGGGTGCCGGGTTGTTTTTTTCTTTTTATTTTTTGTGGCTCCGCCTCCGTCTTTACCGAGCACTCAAAGGGCGCGTTCCCAGCATCGTGCCCATCCCGTCGTCCAACGAGGAGATCCGCCTGGCGGACGACGCCTTCGGGAAGATCAGCCACATGGTCGGCGACGGCTCGTGGATGGTTCGCGTGCAAGCCGCCAAAACGCTGGTAGGCTGAGAGCGCATTTCTTTGGAAAAAAAAAAAAAAACCCAAAACTTCATATCAATGATTATGCTGTGAAACTTGTATTCAGGGCTCCATGTCCCACGTCAGTCCTCACTTCCTGGAGCAGACTCTGGACAAGAAGCTGATGTCGGATCTGCGGGTGAGCCCAACGTTGCGACTCCTCCGCCGACGGTATCGCGGTGGTCCCAACGGCCTCGTGCCGCGTGCGGTCGGGGGGCAGATGGCTCCAAAACGCTCGGCGTGGCGTCCTTTGAGTCCAACGGGAACGATTTGTAGCTGGCCAAAAACGGGGGGAAAAAAGTGCCACGCGGCTTTCGGCCCTTTGTTTTCAGAGGAAGCGCACGGCCCACGAGCGCGCCAAGGAACTCTTTGCCTCGGGCGAGTTCTCCAGCGGCAGGAAGTGGGCCGACGACGCCCCCAAGGAGAAGGTGGACACCAACACGGTCAACCTGATCGCCTCGGGGGCCTGCGGAGCCTTCGTCCACGGCCTGGAGGACGAGATGTTCGGTAGGTCCCGCCTCGGCCAAAAATACAAACATCGGAATATAGATGTATACGTTTTTTTTTTTTTTTTCTGTTACCCCAGAGGTCCGCATCGCGGCGGTGGAGGCGGTGTGCCGGCTGGCCGGCTCGTCGCCGGCCTTTGCCGACAAGTGCCTGGACTTCCTGGTGGACATGTTCAACGACGAGATCGAGGAGGTGCGCCTGCAGTCCATCCACGTGCTGCGACAGATCTCCACTCACATTACGCTGCGCGAAGACCAGCTGGACACGGTGCTGGCCGTGTTGGAGGTGGGACGGCGCCGTCTCCGTCTCGTAATCTGGCCTTTGCTCGCCTGACACTGGACGGGGTTCGCTCAGGACTCGTCTCGCGACATCCGAGAAGCTTTGCACGAACTGCTGTGCTACGCCAACGTGTCCACCAAGGAGTGCGTCCAGCTGGCCCTGCTGGAGCTGCTGAAGAATCTCAACAAGTATCCGGCCGATCGCAACTCTGTCTGGAAGTGAGAGCCGGTCCAGACGGAGTGGATCCCGGGAGCATTTCCTTTCCTTTTTTCAAAATGCTCTTCTCTTTGCCCAAGGTGCCTGAAGTTTTTGGGCGGGCGCCACCCCATGCTGGTGTTGCCTCTGGTCCCGGAGCTCCTCAGCACGCACCCTTACTTTGACACGCCGGAACCCGACATGGACGACCCGGCCTGTATCCTCCTCCCACGTTGCCGATTTTTTTGGGATGGGATTTTTTTTTCAAAGCCACTTCTCCCTGACCGCGCTCGCCGGGCGTCAGACATCGCCGTCCTGGTGCTGGTGTTCAACGCGGCCCAGTGGTGTCCCACCATGCCGGCGCTCTTCTCGGACCACACCTTCCGACACTACGCCTACCTCAGGGACAGCCTCTCGCACCTGGTGCCGCCTCTCCGGGTCGGTACAACCGGCGGGGGCGGCGGCGACGACACGCGCCCGTGGCCTTTCCTTTTCTTTCTAGTCGTTTGGCTGACGTGAGGTGCCTCTTTCAGTTGCCGGGGAGGAAGCAGCTCCACGGTCTGGAGCGGGCCGACTGTCAGGGCGTGGAGTCGGCTCGCCTCTTCCTGCGGCAAAGTCTAGAGCGGGTGGTCGCCGTCCAGAATCTGGAGGCCCCCGGGGCCCGGGAACTTTTGGTCTTCACCATCCGGTACGTGGAAACCGGCGCACCTTCCCCGCCCGCCGGCCAAAAGAACCAACCGGGCCTCCCGTGCCGACGCCTCAGGGACTTGGAGAGACTGGGCCGGCTGCAGACGGAGCTGGCCGGAGCCGCCGACTTCTGCGCCACCTACCTGCGCTGCCAGCTTCTCCTCATCAAGGTGCCCAACGAAAAAGAAAAAAAAAAAAAACGAATCCGGATTTCATCTTTTTTTTTCCAATGGGTGACCATTTCTCTTCTCTCTCGTCTCTCAGGCGCTGCAGGAGAAGCTGTGGAAGACGGCGGTGCCCCTCTGCCCCAGGCAGAACGTGACGGCGGCGGCGGCCGCCGGGCAGGTGGGTGGCTCGGACCCCGTCCGTCTCTGGACTCTGGCCGAGCGCCCGCCATCCATCCGTCTCTGCGTGCGCGTGTGCTTGTGTCGGCGGCAGGTTCTAGAGGAGAGCTACAAATTGGAGTTCATGTACAGCGGGCTCCAGAGCAGACAGCTGGCTGTCATCCATCACGTACGCCTGCAGGCGCGGGCGCTCAACCTGGTCCTCGCCGCTCGCGCCACTGGCGGGTCAGTGGCGGGAGGGAGGGAGGGAGGGGGGGAATCAAAAGATGGACGGCTCACATGTGCTCACGTGTGTGTTTCATGCAGGGAGGATCATCTCCTCGGCGCTTGTGAAAAGTTCCTGCAGGAGCTGGACTCTTTCCACAGGTAACCTTTTTTCTTTCTTCCACTGCCGTCCACCCTGCTCCTCACTCCTCCTCCTCCTCCCAACTCCTCGGGCAGAATGTTTGCGGCCGAGCTCCCTCACCTGCGGGACGCTTTTGCAGAGCGGCTGGCGGAGGCGGCTCGCCGACCGGCGGCCCGCAAACCCCCCGAGCTGGTCCGGATCCTCCAGACGGCCCTGAGGCAGAGCGCTCTGCCGCAGCTGGCGCTCCCGCCTCAGGTAAGTCATGTCGAGCAGACAAAAAGTGTCGGCCGGTCCAGTCTGCCGGCCAGCCTTTCAAATTTCCCCCAAATCCCATTTTGTTTATGTCCGGACGCCATATCTCTGCGCGCTTCAGCTCCACCGAGCCATGGCCAACATCATCGAACCCACGGGAGAGTCGGACAACCCGCTCAAGTTCACTTCGGGCCTGGTGCTGGCGCTGGACGTGGACGCCACGCTGGAGCACGTCCGCGACCCCCACAATAGCGTCAAAGTGGAGGTGAGGTGGAGCCGCCCGGCCTTCCCGGCCTTCCCGGCCTTCCCGGTCTTCCCGGCCTTCCCGGTCTTCCCGGTTTTCCCGGTCTTCCCGATCTCCCAAAAGAAACGGGGGTGCTTTTTTTGCAGGTGGTTTACCCCGACGGCCAGAGTCACGTGATCCAGCCCAAGCCCGGTGACTTCCGGCAACCGGGACCGCAGCGCCACCGACTCATCACCCAGATCTACTTGTCGCACGGCGCCTGGACGGGTGAGATGATTGACAACTTTTTTTTTTCCCCCCCTACCCTCGGCCTATTTTGTCTGTCAATTGAAAATGCCATTTCCTGTACGCTTTGGGAGTATCTCTGCCAGGATTTGGGCACATTTCCGGCTCAATTAGTAACTTAGACGTCCGTCTCTCTCGTACGCAGAGCCCTGTCAGGTAGAAGTGCGCCTCCTGCTGGCTTACGGCTCCTCCTCCTTCGCCGGCGACTCCAAGACGGCGTGGAGCGACGGCTCCGACGTGCCCGACGGCCCCGACGGCCTCCCGTCACCGGAGGGCGGCGCCGAGGGAACCATCCCCTTCAGTGAGCCCGTCAAAGTCTTCATCGTGCCCAAACCCGCCAGACGCTAACCGGCACTTTTAAGGGGATGGACCACAGAGACGTTACTATCTATACATGGTCATTGTGTTATTATTATTATTATTATTATTTTTGGTTTGTTTGTTTTTTTTAAATAAAGCCGCCTGCCCAAATTCAACTCCCGGTTGATTTGGCACGCTGACAAACAAGGAGAAGATGAGCTTTGATGGTGAAGTTCACATGGGGAGTGGCTTCAAATCCACTCTTTGAAAGGAGAAAACAGAACTTCCAATTTCTACTTTTCAGATGTCACCGTGGTCTAGTGGCAAAGACATCAGGTCGGAACTTGAAGTTCAAATCAGGAGTGGTTTTGAAATCCCCTCACAGCTCTCAAATAAAGAGAGTGTATAGAATCATCTTAAAATATCAAGCCACACTCATCCTCAAAACTCAACCTCCTTTCCCTCCCTATTCTACTCAATTCCCTCTTTTTTTTTAGACCTGTGAGTGGATTCGAACCCACTACTATACTATACTATATGTAGTGATCAGTCAAACAACACTGGGATCTGCCCACATCCCAGTCCGATGAACTAACCATGCCACACGTTACATTGTGATAATAAGAAAGCCTTGACTACACACGGTTGTATCTAAAGTTGATTTTCTTTCATCGTATTTCAGCCATTTTATGCCTTCGACAGTGCTAGGCGTCCAATGGAACCTTGAGACATTTTTTGGACTTGGAAAGACTACTTTTCCCACAAGTCCACGCGCCGCTATAACGCATGCGCACAGTGCGCTGGGCGGTCCGGGTACGGTCGCGGCGTCTGACTATCATGGCGGCAACGTACGTGGAGATCCTGAGGAGCGAGTTTCCTGACATCGACTCGGAATTGTACGACTATATTACAGGTGAGAGCCCCAAATTGCGGTCGTGGTACTCCGGGTGCCCGGTCGCTTCAAGTCAGGGATGTCGTCGCTGCTTTTCTCCGGGCCAGAACAGCGTGTCGAGCCGGTCGGCCGGTCGGCTGTCTATCGGGTTGGCTGTCTGAACCGAGTCTGCCTGTTAGCCTACAAGCTAGCCGGCATGGCTGACGGCCACGGCCGAGTTTGGTGCTCCCTTGCCGGCTACTCGGCTCCACCCACCCGGGCGACCGGCCGACCAGCCAGCCGGTTCTTCTTCTGCTTCTTCTTCTTTTTTTCCAGAGAAAAAAACCAAGACAAGCGGAATTTCAAACGCAGAAAGTGAAATGGCGTTTTTTAAAAAAATGATTTTGTCAAACCACAAGATGTCATTTAACTTGTGTTAAAAGAGGCTTTCACTTGACATTTATGTGACAGCATAGCAGCGTGATTGGACTCGTGTGTTAGCAATAGCTCAGTCATTTATTCGCTGGACATTGTGTATTTTGCTACTTCACAGGGGCAAATTGGAAAGGGAAAACAACGACCACAGAGATAGTGCCGTGCCAAACTCCCCGTTTCAGTAGATTAGCCATCAAACAATGTCCACCGAGGAGTTCGGCTCGGTCGGCACAAATTCCCATCTCCAAACCTAGGCCCGGCCACACTTATTTCTGCGTTTATTCCTATTTTCTTGACTCATCGAAGCCGCCTTTTTCCGCTCAGGCGTGTTGGACGGCTGCGGGGCCGAGTTTGAGGATGGCGAGGAGGTGTTCGAGGCCGTGGGCGGCGTCTTGCAGGAGGTGTCGGCCGACAGCAAAAACGAGGACGACGTCCGACACATCTGTCTGCGCATGTTCAACACGCTGAGACTGTGAGACTGCCAGGTTGCGCTCGGGCGCCGCTTTCCATCTGGGCGCAGCCACTCTAAATGGCCCGCCTCTGCCCTTGCCTTCAGGAGCCGCTGTCCGTCGTCCCAGCGTCAGCTGCTGCTGGACACGCCCGTGCAGCTTTCCCAGATGTCCGTGGAGCCCGGTGAGCGGCGCCGGCACTCTTTGGTTTGAGGGCGGGGCCAAGCTGACGCCTCCAAATCTTCTCTCTAGCTTCGGCCAATGACGACGTCCAGGGCATCTGGATGATGAAGCGCGCCCAGAACACGGTAGCTACCTGGCCAATGACAATGGCGGTTCAATTGGAGGAGATGAACTGCAGCTTACGCCTCTTTCAGATGGTGGACGCCAAGAAACTGGAGAAGGCCGAAGCCAAGCTGAAGGCCAAGAACGAGCGGCGCAACGAGAAGGACGCGCAGAAGACGCCCGGCCCGCTGTACGTCTTCGATCCTCCGTCTCGTGCCATTTGGCCGCCGCCACGCTAAGCGGCGGCGGCGGCGGCGCCTTTGCCCGCAGTGTCCTGGAGGAGGCGTCGGCCAGTCAGGCCAGCAGTAAAAAAGAAGGGCGCGCCGAGCAAAACCGCAGCTACGACATCCGCATCGAGAACTTTGACGTGTCTTTCGGGGAGAGGTGAGGCCCGGGCCATTTTTATTCCTCGTCGGCGCCGTTAAAGGGACTCGCTTATTTAACTATCGGGGGTGGGGGGGGGCGCGGGGCGTGCGCGCCTCAGGTGTCTCCTCCAGGGCGCCGAGCTGTCCCTGGCGGCCGGGCGACGCTACGGTCTGATCGGGCGCAACGGCTTGGGCAAGACCACGCTGCTGAAGATGTTGGCCGGCCGCAGCCTTCGCGTCCCGCCGCACATCTCCATCCTCCACGTGGAGCAGGAAGTGGCGGGCGACGACACGCTGGCGCTCCAGAGCGTCCTGGAGAGCGACACGCTGCGGGAGGGCCTGCTCCGAGAAGAAGCCCGCCTCAACGCCCGCGTGGCCAACGGGACGTGAGTGCCGACGGGTGGCCGGACGGATCGGACCGCCGTTGCCTTTCACCCATTGGACGGGTGGCCGTGCACGTGTCAAATCGCCGTTGATCTTCTCGGGCCACTCCATTTCAGAGCGGACGGCGGGGAGAGCGTCGTGCGCCTGTCGGAAATTTATGGCCGACTGGAAGAGATGGAGGCCGACAAAGCCCCCGCGCGGTAAGCGGCGCGGAGCCCGAGCCTCGCCCCTGAGCCTCGCCCCTGAGCCTCGCCCCCGAGCCTCGCCCCCGAGCCTCGCCTCGAGCCTCGCCCACCCAGTGGGATTGACGTGCGTTTTGTTGTCCCGTCAGAGCTTCCATTATCCTGGCCGGTCTGGGATTTTCCCCCAAAATGCAGCAGCAGCCCACCAAGTGAGTTGAAGCGGCCCACAATATATTGATAGCCAACACATCCAGATCCATCCTTAATGTCGTGTGCTCGCGTAGAGAGTTTTCCGGCGGCTGGAGAATGAGGTTAGCGTTGGCACGAGCGCTCTTCGCCCGGTGAGTGCCCGCCCAAAGGCCCGCTTCTTTGACGCGCTTTGGCCGTCGGCCTCACGTGACCGTTGTGCCCTCCCTCGTCCTCAGGCCCGACCTGCTGCTCCTGGACGGTGAGTCACGTGACCTCGGCTCTGAACCGCAGCCTTTTTGGCGTCGTGGAACGGAAAGACCCCACTTAAAAACAAAAAACCCCAAAAGTTTTGCATCAAACTAGTCACGACATCTAGTAGTTGCCTTTGGACAAGTGTGTATGCGCGTGCTGGTGTTGCACCGACAGCCAGAGAGAAAAGAGGCCTACTTTTTGTGCGCTTAACTGCTTGGCCGCCGCCGCCGTCGACCGCAACCCATCGATCGGCCTTTTACGCAGCCACTTGTTTGCAGAGCCTACGAACATGTTGGACGTCAGCGCCATCCTGTGGCTGGAGAACTACCTGCAGGTTTTATCCACCGTCGCCTCCGGAGGCCGGCGAGGGTGGGCCGGAATTGACGCGTTTTTTTTTTTCTTCTTTTCCTTCCCCCAGACGTGGCAATCCACCATCTTGGTGGTGTCGCACGACCGCAACTTCCTGAACGCGGTGGTGACGGACATTGTGCACCTGCACTCGCACAGGTTGGACACTTACCGGGGCGACTACGAGAACTTTGTCAAGACCAAAGATGATCGACTCAAGAACCAACAGCGGGAGTACGAGGCGCAGCTGCAGTACAGACAACATATCCAGGTGTGACTCGGGAGACGGTGGCGGCGGTGGCGGCGGTGGCGGCGGACGAGGCCAATACGCCAAAGCAAATACGCCAAAGCCAATGCGTCCGTCCGTTTCAGGTGTTCATCGACCGCTTTCGCTACAACGCCAACCGAGCGGCCCAAGTGCAGAGCAAACTGAAAGTGCTGGAAAAACTGTAAGTGGCGGCGAGCGCTGGACGGGTTGCCGTCGACCCAAAGCGCGTGACGCCTCGCTTTCCGCTTTTCCAGGCCCGAACTCAAGCCCATCGACAAGGAAGCCGAGGTGGCTTTAAGGTAGAGCCGCCGCCGCCATTTGACCACGGATCAGGCGGGGCCGACCTTCCCGTCCGGATCCTTGTGATGGATGGCGATGAGGCAATTTTCAAGTGTGCTCAATGACGGACGGCGTGGGAACCCTTTTGATTTCAGGTTCCCGGACAACTTTGAGAAGCTGTCTCCCCCCATCCTGCAGTTGGACGAGGTAGAGTTCTACTACACGCCCGAGCACCGCCTCTTCTCTGGACTCAACCTGTCGGCCGACCTGGAGTCTCGCGTCTGCATGGTACGCCGGTCCGTCCGTCCCTCCCTCCCTCCCTCCGTCGATCTAATCCATCTGGGCCAACACGCAGGTGGGTCAGAACGGCGCCGGCAAGAGCACGGTCCTCAAGTTGCTCATGGGCGAGCTGACGCCCGTCGGCGGAATCCGCCAAGCGCACAGGTGAGAGGGTGATCCCAGGTGAAAAGGTTGAAAATTTGGACCCACCCCCCAAACGGATGACCAAAGGGACCGTTGTTGATATTGCAGAAACCTGAAGATCGGCTATTTCAGCCAGCACCACGTGGACCAGTTGGACCTCAACGTCTGCTCGGTGGAGCTGCTCCTCAACAAGTTCCCCGGTAGGTCCAGCTGCCAATGAGGCTTCTTGCGATGGGGGGGCCGGGCCGTACTGACCGCTCTCTGGCCACTCCCCCCCCCGCGGCAGGTCGGACGGAGGAGGAATACCGCCACCAGCTGGGGGGTTACGGCATCACGGGGGAGCTGGCCACCAGGCCCGTGGCCAGCCTGTCGGGGGGCCAGAAGAGCCGCGTGGCCTTTGCCCAGATGACCATGGCCAGGTATGGCCGAAGTAGCCACTTGCCCCGCCTTGCCCTGACCCCCCCCCCCCCCCAACCCCCTTTCTTTCAGTCCCAACTTCTACATCCTGGACGAGCCCACCAACCACCTGGACATGGAGACCATCGAGGCCCTGGCCCACGCCCTCAACAAGTTCAAAGTCAGTGGCTCCCGTCGAGCGTCTGACGTCCGGGGGACGCCAGACGGCTTAGGGTCGGGGCTTCCGATGGGCCCCCTCCCCCTCCTGGTGGCTTAGCCATCGTCGGTCTTGATGGGTGGGCACCACCTTGAGCATTTTCAATTGTAACCCGGCCGATGGAACTCGCTGTGCATCAGGGCGGCGTGATCCTGGTGTCCCACGACGAGCGCCTCATCCGGATGGTGTGCAAAGAGCTGTGGGTGTGCGAGGGCGGGCGAGTTTGGCGCATGGACGGCGGCTTCGACCAGTACCGCGAAGCCCTCCACGAGCAGTTCAAGAAAGAGGGCTACCTGTGAAAAGGCCCATTTTTATTGTTCCCCCCCCTCCCCCCCCGTTCATTTTTAGCGTGCAGATGTTCTATTTACTAACAAAATAAAGCATGCACGTGATGTGCACCGTCCATTGGTTTCCTCCTGACTGGGTTAAAGGCTTAGTTACAATGGATGCTTTGATTTTTAACACAAAACACTTTTTTTTCTTCCAATGCTCAGTTATACACCCAACTGAAACCCCCAAAAAATAAAACCTCATTGTTTTTTTTTTTTTTCAATGAAAGTTTACTAGCAAAACGGTCAGCATTGGACAGGAAATGAGTGGGAAAGTCTCTTGTGTCAATACTGGAAACTTCTCTTGGTCTGGATGTCGTCCAGAATCTGCTGCAACTCCTCGTCTTCGAAGCGGCCCTCCAAACTTGAAACGGAAAAGAGTCGGTGAGTGTGGGGGGGGCGGCATCGGGGAGGCATTGGCCTCGACGCCGGCCGGCGACCGACCTGGGGATGAGGGCCTTGGCTTCCTCGGCCGCTTCGGGACACAGGTTGGCCAGGCTGGCCAGCTCAAACTTGTGCAGCTTTTTCTGTAGGAGGAGACTGGACGCAGACGGACAATCAGTGAGCGCCTCTCGGCATCACAAAGTAAACTCAAAGTCAAGGCGTCGCTTCATCCGGATTTGAAGCGCGAGGGTGGTGGTGGCGGCGGAGGAGGAAGGTTTGTCCTTGCCCCGCCACGCCTCCCACTTCAATTGGATCGGACGGCGAAATGGAACGTGGATGTCGTCATTGCCATTGGCCGACGGCCCATCCAATCCCACATGGTCCCTGAAAAACGGCGTCTGACCTGCGGACGGCCGTGATGGTCTCCCGGTTCTTGAAGCGGCTGAAGCGCACGGTGTAGTTGAGGGTCTTCATGAAGACCTCGGAGAGCTCCTGCTCGTCTTCGGCGCTCTCGTTCTGCTGCTTGCGGTGCTCCAGCAGCATTCGCACTTCAGAGTTCAGCAGCGTCTCCGAATTCTCAAATTCTGACAACGGGGGTAGACGTCAAAACTATTGCAACGGGTGACACTTGCCACGGTACCGCTATTCATTGGACTCCTTTATGTATCGACTTGGAAACGGTTTGCTTTCCGCGAATAGGTCGCGGCTAGACTAATGGAGACATTTCCTGGCGACGTGTGTAACTTGGGCACCTTTTGGGAAGAGCAGCTGCGAGGCGTCTTCTTCCACATCGCCAACATTTGGCGTCGAGCCCGCGGCCGCCATCCGGCCGGTCGGTCGGGCAGGCGGGCGGGCAGGCAGGCAGGCAGGCGTTCAAACGGGACACGGACGACCTGACAAAAGAAAACTGACAACAACGGCAGCGCGATATCCCAGCTTCAAATCGACTTTATTTCCGCTTCCGCTTGGTTAAGAAACACACACGCGCCACCCGGTGGCCGGGAGCTCAACAAACGAAATAGGGCCGGCCGCATTTTTACGTCCTCTTGTTTCCCGATGAAACAACGTTCGCCACATTCTGGGGGAAAAAAACATTTTCCCGTCTAGCGTCGTCAATGGCAGGCACGGCTCGCGTGTAAACAACTTAACGGGTCCATGCGGTGACGTCATTGGCACGCGACGGCCCAGAAGTAGCGCGCTCCACAGTCAAAATGGAGACCAGGGAGAAAAGTGATGTCGGCTGAGTCGACACGAGAAACGACGTTAACGGGACACAGAAACGAGCGTGACAAGTCCCTTTAACAAGCAGGTAAGAACCAAATGGCGTCCGTGACCTGCTCGTAACATCAGTTAAGCCTCGGTCTTCGCGGCTACTTTAGCATTGCTAACATGTTGAGTCACGATTCTCCGCGCGAGCCTTTCCTGGCTCCAAAGCTCTCTCTCCCTACGCTTCTTGACATTTCTCCGCATCGTCGTGTTTCTTTGGTATGCACCGGAACGCTCGCAAAAGAGACATACGATCGTTGTTTAAAAGTCAAATGGTTCACGCGAACGCCTCAATGTTGTGGCGCCCTCAGCACACACCACGTGACTGACAATGGGAAGGAAGCTACAAGCCTATCTATCCTCCATTGGGAACAAAGGTAAATACATTGTTGCCATCCCTTTTATGGCGATACGCGTCCTGTGCGCTTATCATTACTCTATCAGTATCGAGATGAAGTTCAATTTTCATGACTCTTGCCCGATAACCTTCTTCTCCTGAGACCTGTGAGATATCTATTTTTGTGAGGGAAGAAAACCTTCATTTCGAAATCGTTTTTTCTTGTTGTTGTTGTTGTTGTTGTTGTCTTTGCCAGCCATATTTGGGAGGACAACTGTTGTTTGGAAACTGAATCTGCGTACGGTGCAACAGTCTGCTTCAGACTTCAGTGACACGGGGGGGAGGATTTCCGACGGGATCGTCCATCCCGGGCCGTCATGGCGCACGGACGAGGCGCCCGCACGTGGAAGAGGCACGTCTGCGAGCAACTCAGGCTCCGGGATCGTCTGCAGCGCCACGGCTTCGAGGAACTCATCCACCAGTGTGAGTGCGCGGCGGCCGACGGGCCCGAAGCCGGCCGGACACTCGGCCCAAACCAATCTGCCCCCTTTCAGACAATCGTCTGCTGGAGAAGTCGGACCTGCGAGCCGTCTTGTCCGAACGCTACCATGACGGTGCTCGGGGCCACGAAGCCACGTGAGTCCGCCAGCCAGAGGGGGGGGGGGCGCCACCTCCGTGCCTCCGTGTTCTCCACCGAGCGGCTTTTCAACGGCAGGGCGGGGACGGACGGCGGGCCCGCCACGGTGCCTCAGCAGGAGATGGCCGACATGAGGATTCGCCACCAGGAGGAGCTCACCGAGCTGCACAAGAGACGAGGAGAGGTACGCGGGGGGCGGGGCCTGACCGATGGGCCGGCCGTCTGTTGTCGCCCGGCTTGGCCTTTCGGGTTAGACTCCGTGCAAAGTGGAGGGCCTTACCTCATGGGCCAAATGGGCCGCTATTTCAGACCACTTTCTACTTTTGGAAGGGACGCCCGTCGTTGTCAATGGCTTAAATGGGGCTTAAATCTCGTGCCGTTGACCAAAGCTTGTTTGTGTGTGTGTGTGTGTGTGTACGCGCAGCTGGCCCAGACGGTGATCGACCTCAACCACCTGATCCAAGAGAAGGATAAGGAGATCCAGAACAATGAGGCCAAGTCAGTCACGGGGAAGGGTGGGCGACGACGCCCGGCGGGCCAGCCAGCAACTCATCTGCCCGGCCTCTTCCAGGATGCTCGAGTACCAGCGGCAGACTGCCGACCTGGGGGGGGAGTGCCGAGACCTCCGCAGCCGTCTGCAGGTGGGCACACCTTCTCCCCCGCCGTGGTCCTTTTCCTCATCCGGACACCTGGCCCCCAGGACCTGGAACGGGCCAATCAGACGCTGAAGGACGAGTACGACGCCCTGCAGATCACCTTCGGCGCCCTGGAGGAAAAACTGCGCAAGACCACGGAGGACAACCAGGAGCTGGTCTCGCGCTGGATGGCCGAGAAGGCCCAGGAAGCCAACCGCCTCAACGCGGAGAACGAGAAGGACAGCAGGTAGATGGACGGACCGACGGACGGGATGGGTCGGCGGGGGTTCACCGCGGAGGTTCACCGCGGGGGTTCACCGACCCCAACCGCCATCCGCCCCCCTTCCAGACGTCGACAGGCCAAGCTGCAGAAGGAGCTGGCCGACGCCGCCAAAGAGCCGCTTCCCGTCGTCGACCCGTGAGCAAATTCTCTCCGCCGATGGGACGGGCGCCCGCTCGCCCGCTCACCTCTCATTCTTCTCCTCCCTCAGGGACGACGACATCCAAGTTCTGGCCGAGGAGGCCGGCGGGGAGATGCCGCGGAACGCGCCGCCCGGCAGGACACCCAGGTGGGCGCGAGGCCCGCGCCGGGCGGGAACGGTGACCCGGAGCCCCGCCCACTCGCTTGTAATGCTCCGGGGCTTTGCTTCGCAGTAAGAAAATCTCCCAGGCGCCACCCGGCGGTCTGCTGGACTCCATCTCCAACATCTTTGGGTGCGTGTGGTGCCGTCTGCCGCCGTTGGCCAAGCCAAAGGGAGATAACCCTAACACCCCCCCCCTCCGGCAGGCGGCGAGGCGCCCACTCTCCGGGAACGTCTCCGGAAAACCACGAGGCGCCTTCGGGAGCCCCCGCCGACGTCCGGGTCCCGTCGGCGGCGCTGCACGTGTTCGTGAGTACGCCGCACGGGGGCGGGGGGCATTTTTCTGTGGCGGTTCCCCGGTTGCGGAAAATCAAAAGTCCACCAAAATGCGTTGACTTTGCGCTGGATATATTCTCGGTCCCTTTTCCTCTGTGTGCAATTGCTTTCACCTGGCTCTCGTTAAACGAGATTTGGGTGGGGGTTGGGCACCCGCGGTACAGGACGGGAGAGGAGAGCTCAACTTCTCTTGGCTCCTCTTCAGCCCCTGGTCTCCTTTGTCCGTCCAGGAGGCGCACGACGGCGAGGTCAACGCGGTGCGCTTTGGGCCGAGCTCACGTCTCCTGGCCACGGGGGGAACCGACCGCCGGGTCAAGCTGTGGGAGCTGGTCTCGGGTAGGTCCCGTCCCGGCCGGCGTCCGCCCCTGAGCCCTTGCCCTCCGGGTCCGTGATGAGAAGTAAAAGGTCTGAGGCCCCGCCGACCGCCTCCCGCCCGCCCGCTCGCCGCGGCCGGCCCGCCGGGCGCTCCGGCAAGCGCTCCCGGCGCGCGCGACGGGCCCGGCGTGCCGCAAAAATCCCACGGGAAGCCACGTCCCGCGGGGAGCCCGCCAGCGGGTCTCCCCGGACGGCGGCTTCCGACAGCCGGCCGGAGATCCCCCGAGCGTGGGGCCGGGAGGGGCGGGGCCCGTGATATCCAGTTTTCAATCTGAGACCTTGGCTTTTTTTCCCCACCCACTGGCGCCCGCCGTGAAAATGGACGGCGCTGACGCCGTCTTGTGCTCGCCGACAGGTCGCTGCGAGGCCAAAGGAGCGCTGACGGGCAGCAACGCCGGAATCACCAGCATCGACTTTGACGGCGCCGTGAGTGGTGGCGGCGGTGGCGGTTGCCGCCGCCGCTCCCAAAGACAAAGGTTTTGGCGCTGTGGTTGCAGGGTTCCTACCTGTTGGCCGCCTCCAACGACTTTGCCAGTCGGATCTGGACTTTGGAGGACTACAGGCTGAGGGTGGGTGCGTGACTGGTGGCCAGCCAATGGCAAAGCTTTTTATTTGGGGGCGGGATCTTTCTTGGCAGCACACGCTGACGGGCCACAGCGGCAAGGTCCTGGCGGCCCGCTTCCTCCTGGACAACGCCCGCATCGTGTCGGGGAGCTACGACCGCACCCTGAAACTGTGGGACCTCCGCAGCAAAGTCTGTAGGTTGCCGGGTGGCCCGGCGCCACCCGGCCCCCCCACCTGACCCCCCCGACACGACACCACCCCTTTTCAGGCATGAAAACGGTCTTCACGGGCTCCAGCTGCAACGACATCGCCTGCACCGAGCAGTGCGTCATGAGCGGCCATTTTGACAAGAAGATCCGATTCTGGGACATCAGGTCGGTGTTTAGTCGTAGCCGCAAGCAAAAGTCGCCTCCCGGAAAAAAGCCGGAGCCATTGTAAACGGCGTTCTCACCGGCAGGGCGGAGAGCGGGGTGCTGGAGCTGGAGCTTCTGGGTCGGGTGACCTGTCTGGACCTCAACCACGAACGCACCGAGCTCCTGGCCTGCTCCAGGGACGACCTGCTCAAGATCGTGGACCTCCGCGCCAACGCCGTCAGACAGACCCTCAGGTGGGCCGCCGCCGCCACAGCCAGCCGTCGGCCAAACGACTGACCCGCACCGTCCGTATGTCTCTGGTCGTCCTCCAGCGCTCGCGGCTTCAAGTGCGGCGCCGACTGGACCCGAGTGGCCTTCAGGTGGGGGAAAAAGTGGCATTTCCAAGAGCCGGCCAGTGGCAAAAAGACCGGCGGCGCGTCAATCGGCTCTCTGACGGCCGAAATGATGTCCGGCCCTGGCTTTGGCGCAGGCCGGCTTAACTCGGAATTCTTTTCTTTCTTTTTTTTTTAGCCCCGACGGAAGTTACGTGGCGGGCGGCTCGGCCGACGGAACTTTGTACGTTTGGAATGTTCTGACGGGGAATTTGGACAGAACGCTGGAGGGCAATCACAAGTCAGTTGAGGGCCCCGCCTCTGAAAATGCTCCTGGGGGATGAAAGCCGCTGAGGTCAAATGCCACGGTGGCTTGTTTTGTTTTTTGATCTGTGCAGCTCCCCCATCAACGCCGTGTCTTGGTCGCCCTCGGGCGCGTACGTCGGCAGCGTGGAGAAGGGCGGCAAGGCCGTCCTCTGGTCCGACGTCTGACGCCGTCATCTGCTTTTATGTTCTTTTCTTCTTCTTCTTGTTGTCCCCCCCCCCCCCCTCCTCCCCTCCCTTTTTTTTTTAAACCACGTGTACATAAGATGAATCCTTTGGCCGTCACGTTGGCTCAATGTTCAATAAAGACGTCCCACTTCTGTCCTTGCGTCCTTCCCGGTGTCCTTTCACCGCGTCAGCGAGCGAGAAGGTGAGGCGCGGCCGTAAGCGGCTTATCCCCGCCGTGCGCTATAAAGCCAGACGGCCCGGACGGGCCCTTCCGCGCTTTTGGACATTGGAAGAAGACGGACGACCATCCATCCTCCTCAGAATGAGTCCCAAACTGGTGGTTTTCAAGAAAGTCTCTCGGGACAAGTCGGTAAGCTCCATTTTGAAGGACTGCCGCCCTCTCTGTTTTGCCCATCCGCCCGCCGCACTCTTTTTGCCCCCGCCCAGGTGGCCATCTACATGGCCAACAGGGACTTTGTGGACCACGGCGACCACGTGGATCCCGTCGGTGAGTGGGCCACGCGGCTTTTTGGCTTTTGGTGCCCACTCACATGCCCTTGCCTCCTCCCTCCCTCCCTCCCTCCCACTCAGACGGGGTGATTGTGGTGGACCCTTTGCAGCTGCGAGACAAAAGAGGTCAGTTGAAGGTCACCTGCTGTCGCTAGACCCATATCGTTGACAGTTGAGCCAAGCGGTCCAGTCCCATTGAAGCAAATGTCGGCAGCTGGTCTCAGGCCATAACTTCCAGTGCGCACGCAACACTTTCACACTTTCAGACAAAGCAAATGTTTCCCTCCCGGTAAAAGTGCGCCGTCCGGTCTAGCCGAGGGACGCGTGTCGCGGCGAGCCACGTCCACGGCTCGGACCGATAAACGCCAGCCGTCCCTCCCGTTCCCCGCGCTCTCCTTTCAGTCTACGTCACGCTGTCGTGCACCTTTCGCTACGGGCGGCGCGACGACGACGTGATGGGCGTGGCCCTCCAGCGGGACCTCTTTGCGCTGAGCCGCCAAGTGTATCCGCCGCCGGTGGACGGGTCGCCGCCGCGCGTGGGCGGCCCCATCCGGGAGAAGCTGCTGGCCAAACTGGGGCCCCACGCCTTCCCCTTCTTCCTGGAGGTGCCTCCCGGTTTGGTGGAATGTGACCCGCGTGGCGTTTGGGCCCCCGCCTCCAGCGCGCCATTTCTCTCCGCAGCTCCCGGACAACCTGCCCAACTCGGTCACGATGCAGCCGGCGCCGTCGGACGTGGGAAAGGTGGAGCCTGTGGGGAGGGCGGCGGACCCCGTCCCGGCGGACCCCGTCCCGGCGGACCCCGCGCCGACCGACCACCTTTGTTTGCCAGCAGAAATGCGCCGTGGAGTTCCAGGTCAAGGCCTTCTGCGCGGACGCCGTGCCACAGCACGCCGCCGCTGACAAACGGTGAGCGACAAAAAGCAAGGAAACTGGAAGAAAAAAGGTAGCTTTAAGCCAGTGACGGCGCCCGCCGGCCGGCCGGTCTAAACCAATTGGAGAAGAACGTGGTCCCAAATAGGAAAGCGCGGGCGGGCCATCATTTGCTTTGCTCTTGTGGTTGGCCGGCGCAGGAGTTGCGTGGAGCTGGCCATTCGCAAGATCCAGCGCGCTCCCGCCCGAGACGTGGAGGCGTCGCCGACGGCCGAGACCACCTTCCACTTCCTCCTGTCGGACCGACCGCTGGCCGTCAAACTGCGTCTGGCCAAAGAGGTCCGTGGTCGGAGAGGACGGACGGATGGACGGATGGAAGGACTGACGGACGATAGTCCACCTTCCATTTGATGCGGGGTCCGGCTTTCAGCTTTGGCCTGTGCTCTTCTTCAGACCTTCTACCACGGCGAGCCGGTCTGCGCCGACGTGGCCATGACCAACTCCTCCAACCGGACCGTGAAGGACATCAGCCTGTCAGGTAGCGTCGGCGGGCAGGCGGCCTCCTCACGCCTCCCCGGGTGTCCCCCATTCCACACTTCCCCGGTCCCCCGCCTCCCCGGGTGTCCCCCATTCCACACTTCCCCGGTCCCCCGCCTCCCCGGGTGTCCCCCATTCCACACTTCCCCGGTCCCCCGCCTCCCCGGGTGTCCCCCATTCCACACTTCCCCGGTCCCCCGCCTCCCCGGGTGTCCCCCATTCCACACTTCCCCGGTCCCCCGCCTCCCCGGGTGTCCCCCATTCCACACTTCCCCGGTCCCCCGCCTCCCCGCCCTCCCCGCTTGTCGCTCAGTCCCTCTCCACCTATCTTTATGGCGGTCAGTGGAGCAGGTCACCAACGTCATCCTCTACTCGGACGACAAATACGTCAAGACGGTGGCCCGAGAGGAAAGCGGGTGAGGGAATCCCACTTGATGGTGATTGCTTTGCATCTTAGTCAGTATGCAAAAAAAACAAAAAAAAAGAAAACAATGATTAGTGTTGTCTTAACATTTCCAGATTGCACCTTTACTGTAGGCGCTCTTCTTTGAGTGACTTTGTCATTTTTCCTTTTTCCAACGCAATTGACAAGCAGCGACGGCGCGGCGCCGGGCTCCAGCTGGATCAAGTCGTACGCCCTGTACCCGCGCCTGGAGCCCAACAAGGAGCGACGGGGCCTGGCCCTGGACGGCCACCTCAAGCACCAAGACACCAACCTGGCCTCCTCCAGCGTGTACGTTGGAGGGGGGGGGGGGGGGGGGGGGCTCTGCATGGACTCTGCATGGCCTCTGACATTGACCTTTTCATTGTTCCGCCTTCAGGGTCAAGCCGGAGGTGCTGAAGGAGCTTCAGGGCATGCTGGTGTCTTACAGGATGCTCTTGAAGATGACGGCCGCCGGGTGAGCTCACGGAAAAAGACGCCCCGTCGTCCACCCACCGCTCCTGACTTTGTTTTTGTTTTTCTCCCCCGCCCAGGCCTCTGGGATCCAGGTAAACTAGCCGCGTTTGGATTTGAAGTGACGCGGATAGGCCCGAAAATGGGCAGGAAGCCACCCGGACGGGCCCCGGGCCTTTGAATGGACTCTGTCGGTGGATGGGCAGAGTCTAACGCCAGTTTGTTGTGCTGTGCCCGCAGCGAAGTGCGCGTGGAGCTCCCCTTCAAACTGATGCACCCTGGAGGGCCAGCGGGTGAGCGAGGCGCCGCTTTAATGGAATTAGGTACGTAACGTAGGTGTCAAGTCTTTGGAAACGCTGAGCGGGCTTTTTTGTAAATCTCCCGGCCTCCAAAGCCGGGCGGGCGGCCTAGAAGCCGGAGCTCCAGCGACCGTTTTAATCGGCTCATCTTCCCGCCGCGTCGTCGCCCACCTCATCGGGCCCGTTGCTGCCATGACATGTTGCGCGTTTGTTTGTGTCTTCAGCCAAGGGGAGCGAGTGTGACGACATCACTTTCCAGGATTTCAAACGCTCTTATCTCCGCGGCGTCATCGGAGAAGACCAAGACGACGATGAGGAGGAGGGGGACCGGGACTAGGACGAGGGACCGGGACTAGGACTAGGGGCCGGGATCGACCCTAAAATGGTGGCCATAGCAACCCGATGGCTCTGTCGCCACCTCAATGTAGTTGCTTGCCACTAAGTGAGTGAGAACAGCCAGTAGAGTAGCCGTTTTATTTTAAAGTCAAATATTTGAGAGCTTTGACTTTTTTGCTTTAACTTTTGAAAAGCATTGGGAGCAACTTTTACTCCTTTTCTGACAAAGCAGCTGATTCCAATAAAAAGATACAGCCGTCTTTGGGAAAAACTTGATTGATTGCGTGGGAAAATGCACGGACGCTTTGGGCCCACCTACTTTCTGTTGATTGGAGGACAGCGACTACTATTTGATTGGCAGTATGAAATGGGTGTTCCTCTGCATCTGTTGTGATAGGGTTGATAGGCTCGTCGATGATTGGTGGATAGAAATGCTCTGCGAGGGCCGCGAAATTTCAAAAGTGTTTACGCCAGACATGCTTGAAAAGTGGCCCGCCGTCGACAAAGCCCAAAACGGCAACATGGTGAAGAGGGAGGACG
This sequence comes from Stigmatopora nigra, assembly GCF_051989575.1. Classification (NCBI taxonomy): domain Eukaryota; kingdom Metazoa; phylum Chordata; class Actinopteri; order Syngnathiformes; family Syngnathidae; genus Stigmatopora; species Stigmatopora nigra. The sequence goes on along the minus strand of NC_135515.1, from coordinate 139,318 downwards.
CCGCCGGTTCTTTCCGCGTCGTCAAGAGTGACTTTGCGGTGGCGGCGGCGGCGGCAGCGAAAAGCCGGCAGGGCTCACGCAAAACGTCCAAACGTCGGGTGAGTGCGGCGCTTGTTTGTTGCCTAGCCTAGCATTAGCTTTCGCGCTAATACGCCTAGCTGGCTGTCCGTTGAAAGAAAGCTACGGGAAACATTTCCGCCCGTCGCCTTTACTGACATTCGACATTATTCAGGCGCGGCGACGACGGGGCAATGGAGCAATCAAGTAGTGTCGTTACACGTTGATGTTTCTCGTGACATTTGAGTCCGTTTTTTTTTTTTGGACGGGTTGGCTGAAGACGAATCTGGCAGCCGGCGAGCTATCCATTGCCATTAGCTTCATGACAAGGCTTAGATTGTGTCAAAGACGTGGTACACCGGGTTAGGTTAGCGTTGCTGTCCATTTCAGGTGGCACTGGAAAAGGTTTTGGGCGTGAGCACGAGCAGCAGCAGCGCCTTGGCGTCGGACCCCAACTCTGGCCTAGTGGCCTACCTTGCGGGGTAAGTGGACCTCCCTCCCGAGAGTAGCATAACCTTGGCTTGGCTTCCCACCCGGCCGGCCCCACTTCCTCGTCTGCGTGCGTTCGTGCCCCAGGTGCGTGGTGGTCCTGCTCCATCCGCAGCTCAAGACGCAGCGTCACGTGGTCAACGCGTCCCGGTGCGTCCGCTCAAGTGGTCCGTTTTGTTTTGGCCCCCCGCTCACAACTATTTCCTTTTTTCTCCCAGCAAAGCTTTCAGCGCTCTGGCCTTCTCCGGCGACGGAAAACATCTGGTCACGGGAGAGGTAGCCGAAAACCGCCGTCGCCCGCCCGCCCACCCGCCGAATATGGCGTCAGAGCCTCTCGCCGACACCGGCTGGTTCTGCGCTTCAGAGCGGTCACCTGCCACGCGTGCGCGTGTGGCCGTCGGACGGCGGCGTGGAAACGGCCAGCGTCCAGAAGCACAAGTGCGCCGTTTCCTGCGTGGCCTTCTCCCCCGACGGCGCCTACGTGGTCTCGGTGGGCTCGGCGTACGACATGACGGTGTGCGTCTGGGACTGGAAGGTCAGTGGCAAAGGCTCTCTCTTCCGGCAAAAGTAGACTCGCTCGCTCGCTCGCTCGCTAGCCCGCCGTCGACGTTCTAAGCCAATGAGCCCACTGCGGTTGCGAGCAGAAGGGCTCCGTCCTGGCGTCCAACAAGGTGTCCAGCGGCGTGTCTGCCGTCTCCTTCTCCGAGGACGGCGGCTACTTTGTCACCGCCGGGAAGCGCCACGTCAAATTCTGGTACCTGGACGCCTCCAGGGAGCGGCAGGTACGTCCCCCATTCTGCTTTCCTGGCCGCATCCGTCCATCCGTCCATCCGTCCTTACGTCCGTCCGTCTCTGAGCAGGTCAACGGCACGGTGCCCCTGATGGGTCGCCCGGCCCTGCTGGGCGAGCGGCAGGAAGCCGTCTTGGTGGGAGTGGCCTGCGGCCGCGGCCCGTCCGCGCCCTTCACCTACGCCGTCACCGAGTCGGGCCTGCTGTGTCGCTTTGACGCCGAGCGCCGCCTGGAAGCCTGGGTGTCGCTGGAGGTCAGGCGGCCCGGGCGGCCATTTTGCCCTTTGCCCTGTGGATTTGTGTTGGTCCCGCTTTGAAGGGTTGGGACCTTTGTCCTTTCAAAACGCTCTGTGCTGGGTCTGGGCGGCGACAGGCCGCGTGCGCGTGCAGCGTGGCCGCCGGCGCCGACTACGTCTTCTGCGGCTGCTCCGACGGTGTGGTGCGCGTCTTTGAGCCCGTGGACCTGCGCTACGTGGCCACCTTGCCCCGCCCGCCCCGCCTCGGAGCCTCGCCCGGCGGGTATGTGGCCTAAATGTTTGCCCGGGGACTTGTTTTGCAAGTGGATATCTTACTCTTTTTTTTTTCCCCCAGGCCTCCCGACGGCGAGAGGCGCGGCCCGTATCCCGACGCGGTGGCGCTGAGCTTTGACCCCGCCCTCCGCCACCTGACCTGCGTGTTCTCGGACCGCAGCCTTTACGTTTGGGACGTGAGCCGTCCCCGGGTGGCCGTCGCCGTCCACTCGGCCGTCTACCACGGCGCCTCCGTCTGGAGCCTTCAGGTACTCGTCGGGACCATCGGTCGGAACGATGGGTGGCGCCGCTCGTGCCGCTTGCGGGCTGGAGGATGTTGTCCCAGGCCAATGGGACCTGGTGCTGGCGGCAGAGAGGGTTAACGCCCGTCCCGGCAGGTGTGTCCGTCGCCGTCGTCCTCCTTCCTCACGTGCTCGTCGGACGGCACCGTCAGGCAGTGGCGGCCCGAACTCTGCGGCGAGGTGAGGCTCGCTGCCGTCTCCCCGCCGTCTCCCTCCGTCCTTATTGTCAACGCTTCTTGCTCTTTTGGCCTTCAGGACCTCCTGAGGACTTTCTCCGGGGAGGACGGCTGCCGGACGGAGCTCCGGGTCCTGGCCTTGAGTCCCGACGGACGCCGGCTGGCCACCGGAGACCGTCGCGGAACGCTGCGGTGAGGCGGCCCCCGTCGCCACTTTTCGGACCACCTGAACCGCGGCTTTGGTTCCCCCCCCTGCCGCGCAGGATCTACGACTGGGAATCCCCGGAGCGGCCGGTCAAAATGGAGGCTCACGACTCTGAGATTTTGGCTGTGGATTTCTCGCCGGCGTGGACGGGTAAGGGCCTTGGGCCTTTCCCGCTCGGCCGCCAGAGCCACCGTTGATCAGGATTTGGCCGGGCGGGGTGCCGGTTCAGGAGGCCGTCTGCTGGCCAGCGCCGGCAGGGACCGCCTGGTCCGCGTCTTCCGCGCCGACGCCGACGACTACCGGCCGGAGCAGACCCTGAGTGACCACTCGGCGGCCGTGCTGGGCGTCAAGTTTGTGGGTGGGTGACGTGGCGCCGGCCCGTGGCGCCGAGGAAGCGTAAATTGATGGTAGGCCTGCCTTGGCAGGGGGCGGCACGCGCCTCCGCCTGGTGAGCTGCGGGGCCGACAAAAGCATCTACTTCTACACGTGTCGACGGGTAAACGGCCGTGAGCCCACGGCGCACCGCCCGGCGCGCTTTTCCTCCCGGGCGCCGTCCACGCCTCTTTCTGGGTGTCCTCAGAATGGGCGGGCCCTGTCTTTGGAGCGGACGCACCACCTGGTGGAGAAGACGGCGCTGCACCACATGGACCTGGTGGCGCCCGGGACGCGCGTGGCCATCGCCTGTCAGGACCGAACGGTCCGGTGAGGAAGAGGCCGGTCTGCGACCCCGTCTGGGTGACCTTTTGCGAGGAGCCAGCGTGATGGCACCACGGCGTTGTTGTTTCGTCCTTCTTTGGGGGCCTTTCTCACGTCTTACCTCATTTGTATTCAGGTTGTACCATGCCATGACGGGGAAGCTGAGCAAATGTTTGCGGGGCCTGGAAGGAGCGCCGCTCAAGGTGGGCCCCGCCCCTCGTGGCCCTTTGTGCCCTCTGTGTTGCGAGCAACGGGTGGGCGGGCGCGCCCCTTCCTTTTCCGCACGCCGCAGGTGGCCGTGGATCCCTCCGGTTGGCTGCTGGCCGTGGGCTGCTCCGACAAGAAGGTCTACATTTTGGACTTGCGCTCCGGAGAGCGCCTGGCCACCCTGACGGGACACTCGGGTGATGTTTTGCCCGGGAAACGGCCGGGGTCCGAGGTTGGCTTCCCTCGGTGGCCACGCCCGTATACCTTTCTTTTTTCTCTCCTTCCTCCCGTGGCCGTCAGAGCCGGTGAGCTGCTTGAGCTTTAGCGTGGACGCCCGCTTCCTGGCCAGCGCCTCGGGAGACGGGTGAGTGCCCGACAGCCCGAGGGCGAACACCCCGGCGGGCCGGCCGTCCCTAACGCCGGACGCCGTGTCCCCAGATGCGTGGCGGTGTGGCGACTGGAACCCTCCGACGACGTCGACGAGGAGCGGCCCGGCGAGAAGAGCGCCCTCATCAGGCGAGCGCCCACTCGATTACACCCTTAACCGTGGGGAGTGCGGCGGCTCCGTCTGACTCTTTTCTTTTTCCTTGTCGTAGGCGGGAAACCTTTGTGTTGAAGCCGGCTCAGCGGACGCCGTCGGGGCCCGTCTCTCGGGCCGGGCGGGACCCCGGCGCTCGGCCCTGGGAGGAAGCGCCCTCCGTGCGCACCAACGGCAAGATGCCGGCCTGGTTCCGCAAACTGGTAGGGGTCGCCGTCTGTCGTCCAAACGGGGAGAGAAAGCCCTCTCCGGCTAAATTGGGCCCATTTTCTTTGGCGCTCTCAGAATGGCCAGCCCGCCGTCTCCACCTTCGTCCCGACGGAAATGACTCCGTTGCCCAATCGCTGGTTGGAAAACAGTCCCCTGGTGGCGTTGCCCAGTCCCGCCGAGAGCCAGGATGACGAGGACGAAGACTTCCTCCCGCGCCGTCTGGACCGTGTTCTTGGGGAAGGGGGGGAGTCAGATCGGGAGGCAGAGCGGCAGTCCCAGGTGAGCCTGGGGGGGCGTGGGCGGGGCAGAAGGAAAAATGGCTTCTTTTCTATTCTCATCCACGTTTGAACATTTGGGCAATTCTTCTTTGGTTTTGCCAAATGATCCAGTCGGATGAAACGTCACGGAGGGCGGCGGAGGCCAATCGATGGACGGCGGGCGCCGCCTTCTTCCTCCCGGACGACGTCGGCGAGGATGCCGCCGGGACCGTCCCGTCCGCGGGTGAGTGGGCGGCTTCCTCCTCAGACGCCGCCCTCTCGGCTAGATGGCACTTTATATGGGTCCGTCATTTCCCTTTTGCAGAAGGGGCGTGCCAACATTTGCTCCCCCAGCCGCCGCCGCTGGCCGTCTGCAGACGCTTCCTGGCACGTTACGGACACCGTCTCAGGTTAGAGGGGGAGAGAGAGAGCCTTTGGCGCTCCAATCTGGGCCGGCTTCCACGCTTCCAATGTGTCCGTCGGCAGGAAAGGAGCCAGCCGCGGCGTGGACCGGGAGAGTGGGCGTGCCCCGAGCCCGCCCTCTCCCGCGGACGACCGTCTCCCCGCCGCCGGTCGAAGACAACGACGACAGCGGCGGTCGTCCTCGCCCCTCGTCCTCTGCCCCGTCGAGTGAGCCAGGGTTGGCGGCGTTGGCGGCCGCCCACCCAAGTACGGACGGGACCCTGGCCAAGAGTCAAAAGTGGCCTTTCCGCCGACAACGGCCGGCCGTAAGAGCTGTCATGGTAAGGGGACGCACGCGGGTGCTTGGAATGGGTGCCGGCCAACCACTTTTTCCCCGTCATTGTACATTTCCCCCCAAATCTCTTCATTTTTCGTAACATTAAACTATGAAGCAAAAAAATGGGCATTTCTTTTCATTTCAAATGAAGAGAATATTTCCTTCTGAAAAAAATGCTCTCTTTCTTCAAAACGCGACATAGTAAAGTAAGGCTTTTAGATTCAAAAGACGACATAGTATAGTAAGGCTTTTTTATTCAAAAAAATGACATAGTATAGTAAGGATTTTTCTTCAAAAAAAACGACATAGTATAGTAAGGCTTTTTTCTTTGAAAAACGACATAGTATAGTAAGGCTTTTTACTTCAAAAAACGACATAGTATAGTAAGGCTTTTTTCTTTGAAAAAACGACATAGTATAGTAAGGCTTTTTTTTCGCAAAAAAACGACATAGTATAGTAAGGCTTTTTACTTCAAAAAACGACATAGTATAGTAAGGCTTTTTATCGCAAAAAAACGACATAGTATAGTAAGGCTTTTAGATTCAAAAAACGACATAGTATAGTAAGGCTTTTTTATTAAAAAAGACGACATAGTATAGTAAGGCTCTTAGATTCAAAAAACGACATAGTATAGTAAGGCTTTTTTATTCAAAAAGACGACATAGTATAGTAAGGCTTTTTACTTCAAAATACGACATAGTATAGTAAGGCTTTTTACTTCAAAAACGACATAGTATAGTAAGGCTTTTTATCGCAAAAAGACGTTCTAGTATAGTAAGGCTTTTTACTTCAAAAAACGACATAGTATAGTAAGGCTTTTTATCGCAAAAAAACAACATAGTATACATATATATATATTTTTTTCATTCAAGTAAAGGCCGAGTTCATTATGCACAGCTGTGTATGATGACAATAGAGGCTTTTGATTGGATATAATCCCATAAAACCGGGTGTTTATTTCAAACTATAGGACGAAAATCTCGTTCCAGATTAGAAAAAGATATATATCAATGGATAGAAAAAAAAGGAGTCAAATTGTGTGCCGATGATGGGAAATGAGATCTTTTCTTGACCCAGCCATCAATCCGCCTTTTGACAGCGGCGTATCCAGTCCAAGTATCTGTCCACGCGCGTGTATACGCCGTAGACGCGGCGGGCGCCGCACTCCTCGGGCCCCGCCCAGGAGACCAGCCCCAGCGCCGCCCAGCGGCCCGTGGCGGGATCGGCCACGGCAAAGGCGCCGCCGCTGTCGCCGGGGCAAGTGTCGCTCCCGCCTTGCCGGAAGCCGGCGCAAAACATGTTGTCCGTCACGTTGTAGCCGCCGGCCGCGTAGCTGCCGCGGCACTCGTCCTGCGCCACCACCGGCAGCCGGGCGAAGCGCAGCAGGTCGGGGGCGCCCTCGGGGCCCGCCGCGCCCCAGCCGGCCACCGCGCCCAGGGTGTCGGGCGGGGCCGCCGGGTCGTCGCCCTGCCGGACAAGGGCGCCGTCAGACAAGGGCGCCGGCAGACAAGGGCGCCGTGGCACCGCCGTCGTTTGCCCTACCTGCGGAGACGGGAGGCAGATGGGGCGCACCGCCGCACCCAACTCCACCTTGACGGCCAGCCGCACCAAGGCGATGTCGTTGTCAAAGTCGGCGGGCCGAAAGTTGGGATGGAGCAGCACCCGGGCGGCGCTAAGGCCCCCCTCCGTCCGTCGGTCCAGCGCGCCCGCCAGCACCTGACGGACCAAGCCTTAAAATGCTACCCGATCGTCGGCGGCGGCGGCTTTAGCCAAAGGTCACAGAAATGAGAGGTCTTGCTTGACCTCACCTACTAAAAGGCCTCCAAACAAGCCAGTCCCAATGAGTTGTTTTGCTAGCACAGGACGCTAGCCAAAAGTGGCCGCCGTTCCTGATGTTTTGCTCCAATTTGCCCTTTTCAAGCCCTCACCTTGACGTGGCGGGGATCCACGGGGACGGCCACGGCGCCCCGCCGGCGGGCGCTCAGGACGTGAGCGGCGCTCAGGACCCAGGCGTCCGAGAGCAGAGCCCCCGAGCCGAAGCGGCGCTCCGGGGGAACGCGGCCCGAGTCCTCCACGCTGAGCAGGACCTGCCAGGGAAAGTTGCCGGCCTGGGCCGCCCGCCCGCCCACCACGCGTTTGCCGCGAGCGGCCAGGGGTTGGGACGGCCGCCCGCACGCTGGCGGAGAGGGAGGGCGCCGCGCGTTAACCCCAAAGACCGACGGGCCCCCGGCCGGCTCCACGCTTACCGGGCTCGCAGGAAGGAAGCCTCGTCCCCGCCGTCAAGTGGACCCACAGCCCGTCGGGACCGCAGCGGTACTCGCCTGACCGGGGCGGGCACGTCAGGTCCCGCCGGACGCCGCGCGCGTGGGCGCTTACCGTCTTCGGGGCCCGTCTGTCGGCGGGCGTCGTCGCAGACGTAGCGGACCACCGCTCCCAATCGGGTGGAGTTGTCGCGGCCGGCGAAGGTGGCCCGGGCGCCGTCCACGGCGCTCGGGGCGCCGCAGTCCACCGCCGCTGCGTGGGAGGCCTCTGGAAAAGAAAGCGGACCGGGTGTCCCCACGCGCCGCTCGCCAGACCTCAGGTCGGGTGCGGCCGGCGGGTGACCTTCCGAGGTGTAGGTCAGCCTCCATCCCGTGTTTCCGTTTCCCCAGTGGTCGCTGTGAAACACCACCACCACGGCGTTGGCGTCGACGGAGACGAGGCCGGGCGAGCCACGCCCGCAAAAGGGACCCAGCTCTCCGCTGGCCGTCTCAATCTGGAAGGCAAAATGGCGCCGGCTGGGAAATGGGGGGCCTCCCGAGCCTGCGCCCGCCTCCGGAGGAGCAATCTTCCTTTGGCCCCACCTTGACGTAGTCGTAGGGACAGGCGGCCTCCGGGTGGTCCTCCACGTCGAAGGCGGGATCGAAGCGGAGGCGGAGCCTGAGCCCCTCCGCCACCCGGATCAAGTAGGAGCAATGGGAGCTCTTGGGGTACGGCCGAGGGAAGTGGGGGCTGCTCAGCCAGCCCTCCCGCTGGCTGAAGGTCCGCCCGCCGCACTCGGCTGGAAATGTTTAGCGGCTATCGGTCAAGCAGAGTTCAGCCGCATATTTGTCCAATCTCGGGTCAGAGAGGTGGCCTCGGTGTTTAGAAATTCCACGGACGGACGGACGGACGGACGGACGGACGGCTTTAAGTGGCATTATTTGGAGGAGCTGAGCGCGCCGTTTCCCACGTCCACTGACCTTTGCACGTGCGGTTGTCGGCGTGCAGAAGGTAACCGCGGCGACAGGAGCAGTAGAAGCCGCCGACGTAGTTGTGGCACAGGTGGTCGCAGGCGGCGTCCTCCTCCTCGTCCCCGTCCGCGCACTCGTCCACGTCTGGGGACCACCGGCGTCAATCCCCGGTCGGCGCCATCGTCCCATGAGAACGCCCGTCACCCACCCACGGCGTGGTAGTGCGCCACGAAACCGCCAAAGTCTTCCGGGTTGGAGAAGTCGGAGGAGAAGGTGACGCTGAGCGTGTCGGCGGGAGACAGCAGGGCCTCGGCGCCCGGCGCGCTCTCCGACTCCGCTTCTCGCCCGCCGCCCCCGCAGAACAGGCCCAGGAGGGCCACGCCCCCGGAGCCGTCCTTGGAGCCGTCCCCGGCCTCCACCTGCGGTCAAAGTGGGGCCGTGTGCATCTCGGGGATGGCACGCGGGAGCCCTCGGGTGGTGGCCAGGGCTCTCTCACCTTGACGTGGTCGCACTGGCAGCCGTCGCAGGACTCCAGGTGGAAATGGCTGAAGTAGAGGCCGACCCGGAAACCCACGGGAACGGCCAGCTCCCAGCGCCTTCGCGTCTCGTCGGGGTACGGCGCCGGGAAGCGGGGAGAGACGAAACTTCCGAAGACCCCCGTCAGTCGGGTCGTCTCGGTGGCCGTCTCCGTCGCCACGGGCGCCGGGCCCAGCGACGGCAGCAAACGCAGCAGCAGCAGCAGCAGACGAGCCGACCTAAACACATTCAAGATGGGAGTAAACGTAAAAAAAAAATGGAAAAAAAAGATAACAAAAACAAAAATTGAATCAGGACCAAAGTGTCTCACCGTTAATGAAGAAATAAGCAAACACTCAGCAATCATCAATTCATCCATCACTAACTACATCTCCACCATTCTATTCATCACCAATAATAAATCAATAAAGTGGAGTCGGACTGACCTCATGTTCCTCCGTCCGTTCAGGAATCTCCTCTGGGCTCCTCCGCGACTCGCGCTGGAATGCCATGACGGCATAACGACGCGTGCCGACGTCACTTGCCCATCGTTCATTTGACACATCTAATATGGTGGAGAGATTTGTGTTGCCTTCATGTGCTCTGGGAAAGATGGGACTTACCTCGAGAGCAAGAGCAACGTGTTCTGTTGTTGCCATAACAACAAACTGCAGACACGAACTTCCTTCTTCAAAACTAACTTTCTCACAAACAACCCCCTTGTCTGTTGGCCTCTATTTGGTCAAAGGGTTAGTTTCATCTCGAGAAACTGGGCTGTCCATGTTAATAACTCTAATACAAGTGGTATTTCCCATAATTCCGATTACACGTGAAGAGGGCACTCGTTGACGTTCCCATTCGAGTGTGTTTTCCGCCTTGAAAAGCAGAAGTGTGCGTTGATTGGCCGAAAGTCGCAAAAAAAGAGGGGGGGGGGGGACCCAAAACAAATTGAAAGCCAACCACACGCACGGCCCTCCCCCCCTCAGAGAAGTGGAGAAGTGGAGAAGTGGGCTCGTCCGGCGCGGGTCAAGGGAAGCCGGCTGCCCGACCGCCCGACCTCACGACCTCCCCTTGCCCGGACGGCGGCAGTTATGAAGGAGTCCGAAACCAAGAATGTGTGGAAGGCTCACGTCGTCTGTCAGCTGCAGCGCCGAGACCGAGAACAACACCACAACTTTCGAGAACTCGTCCACGCCTGTAAGAAATTCCTGTTCTAGCTAAATAAAACGGAGTCAAATTTACCAGGACGCGGGGTGGGGGGTTGTCTTGTTTGTAGAAAAACCAAACCAAAAACAGGAAAAAGTAGCTATAGTGTCGGGCCGATAACGACAGTAAAAGTGGCTCGGCCACAGGAAAAGAGAAAAAATGATGAGTTGGCGGCAGTTACACAGCAATTCCGTTGACAGTGGGGTCGTCTAGTCGTGATTAACTCTCAGAATTGAAGGCAAAAGCCAGCGGAGGGCTTTAATGGGACCCTGGCAAAATGGCCCCAGGGCGTCCATGTTGGTAGGGGCAATGCTCTCGCCAAAGTCAATGCGGTGTCATTCTAACCCAAGTCTTAACTACTAGCTGGTTTAGGTTCAGGTTGTTTTCCATGGACGGTGTTAACGCCAGTGAATTCCTACTTTTCTTTTCCGGAAAATGTTCTCCAGTGTTTTATGCCGGGCGTCTGGCTAGCAAATTGTACACGTTATTCTGGCGGCCACGCTATCTGCGCTCCCTCCATGTTTTCCGATTCCAATCTAGCGCATTCCGGCGGATCCGGCGGAACAGGTTGCTGCCGATTATTTCCGCGCCCCGACGGCTTTTTAACAAAAAAAAAAAGACATCATTTGAGTGTTTGCGCGTGGTGCTTCAGACTCGCGGCTGCTGGAGCGAAGCCGCGTGGCCGACGCCATCCTGGCCAACGCGGGACGGCGCTCCGACTCTCCGGCACCGCCCCCCTTGTACGGCGTGCGGCTCCAGAGGAACGCCGCAGAGGTGAAAATGTGGTTGGAATTGAACTAGAAATATTGCATCTTGTTTTGATTTGGGAAAAGAAAAACTTTGTATGGGATTGTATTTTTTCCGTATGTGGTCGCAGCTGGCCTACCAGGCGGTGGAGAAGCAGCGGCACTTGGAAAGCCGCGAGAAGGCCCTGGAGACGCAGCGGCAGCGGCTGGCGCGCGAGGAGCGACGGCGGGCGGAGGCGCGCGACGCCCGCCGCCAACTGCGGCTGGGGGCCGAGCGGCAGGCCTCGGAGAACGGGCGCCTCAAGGGCCTCTACGACGCCCTGATGGAGCGCCGGCGGCTGGCCGAGCGCCTCCTGCGCCAGGAGGAGGTCCGGGGCGGCCACCTGCTGGACGACCTGGTCTCGCTCAAGCGCCACGCCGCCGCGCGCCTCAACCGGCGAAACGACAGGCGTGCCAGGTCCTGCCGACGGGCGCACGTCACGCCGACTTTTCAGGGCTTCTACCATCCGCGTGCAATTTTCTTCTTTTTGTGCCTTCAGGGTTCAAGACGTCCACCTGCTGAAGGACCTGCACACCGCCACTACGTCCCAGGTCAACGTAGAGAGGTCAGTTGCCAAAAAAAAAAATACAACCTCTTTGTGGCATTTGATCTTTAATTTCCAAGGTTCAAGTCTTATTGTCAGAAATATGTCCCCGTGGGTGGTTCAAAACGTGGGGGGCCAAATGACGCCCACCCAAAACGTCCATTTTTAACCACCCAACCACCGCCATGTCCTCCCGGTTTGTGGCTGTTGCAGCTCCGTCAGCTTCCCCCGGCGGACCTGCTCCGATTTGAAGAAAAGAACACGCGAAAAGAGTCCGGGGCGCCTCTCCAGGTATAAGCCCCTCCCCGCTGGGATGTCCGGCGCCGTCGGCAGACGACGAGTCCACGGCGACGTGGATGGGATGGTGGGGGCTTCGGGAGGAAGCCCATTTGGGGACTGAGTGAATAAATGCGCGCTTGTTTCTCAGGTCCGTTTCGGCTCCGGAAAGTTCTCCCAACATTTTGGCTTCCTTTCGAGAATTCTTTGAGTGAGTGGCAAGTCCTTTTTCTTTTCTCTTTTCCATCCATTTCGATCCTCTTCTACTGGCGCCAGCCAAGCCAACTCTCTCGGGATTTGATTATGGCGACAGGAGGAGGCGGGGCCCGTCCTCGCGCGCTTGGGCCGACGAGGAGGAGGAGGGGGAGGAGGAGACGGCGCGTCCTCTAAGGATCCCCACGGCCGCCCGACTTCCCGGCCGGGCCCTTCACGTCCTGGTCAGACCGGGCAACGCCGCCGCCGCTAACCACAAGAGGCGCTGACGACCGCACCCTCCCGTTTTGGACAGGAGGCTCACGAGCAGGGCGTCAACACGGCGGCTTTCTGCTCCAGCTCCGCCCTGCTGGCCAGCGGCGGGACGGACCGGGTGGTGAAAATTTGGGAGGTCCGAGCAGGTACTCTCCGAGACTCCGGACTGCCACGTGGCCACGTCACACCATTGGCCTCATTCCGTGGGCCCATGACTTTGCTCAGGCGCCCTCAGGCACCGGAGCACGCTGGACGGGAGCACGGAGGGCCTGACCTGCGTCCAGTTCGACCCGGCGGTGAGCGACCGACGCCGGCCGGCCGGCCGGCGGGCGGGCGGGCTTTTGCGGGAAGCCCGGTGGTCTGACCTCTGACCTCAGGGTCACTGGATTCTGGCCGGCTCGTACGACAAGTCGGCGTTGCTGTGGCGTTTGGACCGCCCCGTGGCCAAGGTAACGCTTGGACCGTTCCTTCCTTTCCCCACGGACCAAATTGACGGCCTCCGGTCTCCCCGCGGCTCAGCTGACCCTGACGGGCCACGGCCGGAAGGTGACGGCGGCCCGTTTCAGTCGCCACCAGGTCCTGACGGCCAGCGCCGACGGGAGCCTCCGAATGTGGGACCCCCAAAGAGCCGCGTGTAGGTGGCGCTGGGCCGTCGCGGGAAATGGCCGTGGACCTCCGAACTAAGCCCCCCCCCCCCCCCCCATTCCTCAGGTGTCCACCTGGCACAAGTGGCGTCTTGCTGCAGCGACGCGGTTTGCCTGGAGAACGTGGCCATCAGCGGACATTTTGACCACTACATCCGCTTCTGGGACAGCAGGTAGGACGGCGCCCACCTCGGCGGCACGGGGGTGCCGTAGACCAAGGATTTGCCTTCCAGGCTGTCCGGCTGCGTCCACCGCGTGTCCGCCGGGGGCAAAGTCACGTCTCTGGACCTGAGCGCCGACGGACGGCACCTTCTCAGCTGTTGCCGCGACGACGTCCTGCGGCTGCTGGACCTCCGGCGATGGAGCGAGCACAGCGCCGCCTTCAGGTCGGCCAAAAACGCCCGCCCGCCCGCCCCTCTCTCGCTGGGACGTTGACGCGGCGCCGGCTGAGCGTTTGCCCCGCCCTCCCGTCTTCTTTTCTCAGGGCCGAGGGCTTCAAGTGCACCAGCGACAGCGCCAAAGTGGCCGTCAGGTGAGGTCGGGGCGCCGCACCGGGTCCCTTGCCACTTTCTGCCATCCAGCGCCGTGGCCGCCGCGTGCGTCTCCACAGCCCCGACGCTCGCTACGTGGCGGCGGGATCGGCGGACGGCGCCGTCTACGTCTGGAACGTCTCGGCCGGCGCGCTGGAGGCTCGCCTGGGCCACGAGCACAGGTAACGTGGCCGAGCCGCGCTCACGTGGGTCGCACACCCCTTATGTCTTGGGATTTCTAATTTAGTCTGCTTTATTATTATTCTTTTTTTTTTTTTGTCAGCGCCTCCATCAGCGCCGTCTGCTGGTCCACCTCCGGAGAATACGCGGCCAGCGTGGACAAAAGGGGGCGGGCCGTCCTCTGGAGCGACATCTGACGGACGCACGTTTGCACGCTTTTTTTTTTTTAGCAAACTCTGCGGTAACCCTGTCTTTTTTTTTTGTATTTACTTTTTTGGAAGCTTTTAAAAACTTTTAAGATGGCGTGTGCAAAGTTCTAAAAGGGAGGGTCTGTTTTCATGTTTGGTATGACAATGGTTTTTCAAATAAAAGTGGTAAATAATACAACTCGGCTGTGGCGTCCCTTTGGATATTAAAAAAAAAAAGCCTAGTAGTCATCATACCCTCAGCAGCGTATGACGAAATTGTATAGTGCTTCTCCACAAGTTGGTCTTCCCAGGCCAGACAATGACCCCATTTCCAACACCATCCGCTACGTGTCCAAAGAGAAATGGCATTGAATGGCCCAAAATAACAAGTGTCAACATGTGTGTCTTTGTCAAAATGGAGGCATTCCGTCACCCCGTCGGCACGGTACGAGGCGTGGCTTTCCCACGCCTCGTACCGTGCGGACGGGGTGACGTTTTTGAAATTCTCCCCGTGACGCCTGGGCGGACGTTCCTCCCATCACGTGGGCCGAGAGAAGACTTCCTGCCGTCAGTTTCCACGGTGACGGGGTCCCCTCCTCCCCCTCCTCCTCCTCCTCCTCCTCCTCTTCATCCTGACCGAACGAGCGAGCCAGCGAACGAGACATCCAGCCAAACAGCCAGCGATGGCGGACAGAGAAACCAGGTATATGTATTATCTCGACACTCCCCCGCCCCCTTCGCCGAAAAACCCCTTTCCGCTCGGCCGGGGTCGGTTACCGTGGCGACCGCCCAAAAAGACGACAAAGTCAAAGTCCCGAGGCGCGCGCCAGACGGACGTTGGCCACAGCCGACGGACAGGAAATGGAAAAGGGCTGGGTGGGGGGGGGGGGGGGGGGGGTAAATTGTGTGTGTGTGTGTGCGTGCGTGCGTGTGTGTGTTGTGTAAGGCCCCCCCCCCCCCCGTTTCCCCGGATGCTAATCCCGTGGCTTTGCTTTTCAGAGTTTTCAAAAAAGCCAGCCCCAACGGGAAGGTGAGTATTTGTTTTCCCCCGCCGCCGTCGCCGTCCGTCGACTCTCTTTTGGGTCCCATGGCTCCGGTCTCCCCGTCTGCTGTCCGTGGTCGCAGCTGACGGTCTACCTGGGCAAGCGGGACTTTGTGGACCACGTGGACGCCGTGGAGCCCGTGGGTGAGAGCGGGGATGCCGCCCCCGCCCCGGACGCCACGCGGGGCAGCCAGAAGGTCTCCTTTTCCTCCCGCTTCTTTTCTTTTTGTCTTCCCCGGCAGACGGCGTCATCCTGATCCAGCCGGACTACCTGAAGGAGAGAAAAGGTGGGTGGACGGGGCGGGGGGATTCTCTCCCCGCTCTCTGGTGCCTTTTGGCCACTGGCCTTTCTCTCTGGTCTCTGTGCTCTCTGGTGCCTCGGCCCATCTCTCTCTGACTTTGTGGCTCGGTGGGTGGCAGTGTTTGTGACGCTGACCTGCGCCTTCCGCTACGGCCGGGAAGATCTGGACGTGCTGGGCCTGACCTTCCGCAAAGATCTGTTTGTGGCCAACGCGCAGGTCTTCCCCCCGACGGAGCCGGCTCCTTCTCCTCCGCCGCCGCCGCCCCTGACCCGTCTGCAGGAGCGGCTCATCAAGAAACTGGGGGAGCGCGCCTACCCCTTCACCTTCCAGGTACGTGGCCGGAAGCCCGGAGGACCGAACCGGACCGGACCGAGCAAAACGGAACGAGCCTTTCTGCTCCTTTTCAGATCCCGCTCAACCTGCCGTGTTCCGTCACGCTGCAGCCGGGCCCCGAGGACACGGGAAAGGTCGGCCGGCCGGACCCATGTGGGTCGGGGCCAGGACACTTTCTTTTTTACGTTAAGCCCCCCCTCACCCCCCCTCCCCTTCAGGCCTGCGGCGTGGACTTTGAGGTCAAGGCGTTTTGCGGCGACAGCGCCGACGAAAAGATCCACAAGAGGTGAAAGCTCCCCGCCGGGAGCATTAGCGGCCGGAAGAAATGAGCCGTAGGAACGACGGCTCGCATTAGCCGAGGCCGCGCGCATTAGCCGGCGGTCGGTCCGGGAGCTTTCCCCGATCGATATGGCTCCCGGGCCCCGACGGGGGCTCTTTGCAGGAACTCGGTGCGTCTGGTGATCCGGAAGGTTCAGCTGGCCCCGGAGAAAGGCGGTCCCCAGCCCAGCGGCGAGACCACCCGCCACTTCCTCATGTCCGACAAGGCTCTCCACTTGGAGGCCTCGCTGGACAAGCAGGTGACGAGAGGAAGCAAGCAAAGTCTGCGTTGTTCTTGCTCCTCTTATTGTCTTCTTCTTCTTCTTTTTGCCCCTTTTTTTCCCCTTTTTCTTTCTTTCCAGCTTTATTACCACGGCGAAGCCATCAGCGTCAACGTCCACGTCACCAACAACACCAACAAGACGGTGAAGAAGATGAAGGTGTCCGGTAGGAGCGTGCTCTCGGTCCCCGCCCGCTGGTGGCCCCGCCCACTGACCTCCGACTTGGCTCCGCCCCGCCTTACCCCGTCCCGTCCACCATGCGCGCAGTGCGACAGTACGCCGACATCTGCCTATTCAACACGGCGCAGTACAAGTGTCCGGTGGCCAGCCAGGAGTCCGAGTGAGGCGGCACTTGAAATATACCATGGATCCAAATCCATTTTGAAATCTCCCGTGTTCCCCGTGGGGTGTTAAAGTCAGTCCCTTTGGCCCACCCCTTTTTTCCCCCATCTTTGGTCCTCAGCGACGTGGTGGCTTCCAGCTCCACCTTCTGCAAGGTGTTCACCTTGACGCCCTTCCTGTCCAACAACCGGGAGAAGCGAGGCCTGGCGCTGGACGGCAAGTTGAAGCACGAAGACACCAACTTGGCTTCCAGCACGCAGTGAGTGCTTGACGGCACAATTTCCTTCCCTCGTTAAAATGGACGACAGCTCTTTCTGATGAAGATGAAGCTGACCGACCAATGAATTGATGTTTTTTTGTTTTCGTTTTATTTTTTAGGTTGCGCGAGGGCGCCGACAAGGAGATGCTGGGCATCGTGGTGTCCTACAAAGTCAAAGTCAAGCTGCTGGTGTCTCGCGGCGGGTCAGTTCCAATCCGCCTGTCTTTAGCCCCACCCCCTTTTCCTTTCATCTGTCAACGTTAATGGATGGGTGGGTTTTTTTGTGTGTGTGTGTCCCGCAGACTCCTGGGAGACCTGGCCCCCAGGTAAGATAGCATCTTTCCTCTTGTCCAAATCCCAAGTCAATCCCATCCGCCCATACTTGCGTTTTTCTAGGTCATATCATAGTGAAATGTAGACATTTAGCAATTGCTTCTCTTCTGATGGCAAAAGCAACTTTTCTCTATATATCAAATCATCGCATGGTGGAAAATATCTTTTGATTTTTCCCCCAAATCAATGAAAAGATAACGCGAGTTGACTTGTTTTTGCCAGCGACGTGTCTCTGGAGCTTCCCTTCACGCTCATGCACCCCAAACCTCGGGAAGAAGCTATACCCGGACCGCAAGGTGAGAGGGCGTCGTTGGCTCCCGTTAGCCGCCACTAGATGTGAGTCATTTCTTGTGGCGTCCGGCAGCCTCCGGCCAAGACGGCCACGACACCAACCTGATCCACTTTGACGCCAAGTAAGTGTCTTTTTGACGTGTCAAACAACTCAAGTCGCTATCGTCGACCCTTTCCAAAAGGTCTCCGTGGTCACTCTGACTTTAAAATAACCCCGAAAGAGCACCCGGTTAGCCCCGGGTTGAATTTTTGTCATTTTTGTCATTTCCCCGCCCCGTAGCGAGGGCGACGAGGACGACATCATCTTCGAAGACTTTGCCCGCCAGCGTCTGATCGGCGCCAAAGACGAGGAGGACGAAGAGGCGACGGCGGCGGGGGCCACGGCGCTCCACGACAGATAGGGCGGAATGGACGGAAAGGGCGTCACCCGTTTGACTTTGGACGTCTGTCGCCGCGTGCGCCATTGCGTTCCCTTCTGGCGCAGGGCTCCTCGTCCGTCCGTCCGTCAGATGGGCGGGAAGGTGGGAAGGCGGGCCCACGTTGGGGTGGCCTCGGGAGGGACCGAGTCCCGAATCTACTATCGGCGCCGGGCCCTTACTTTAAGTGGCGTGCTATTTTTTTCCTCCGACATTTGTATCCAAATTGGCGAAGAGTGGACGCTCCTCGCTAATATTGCCGTATCCCCTGACGTGCCTATAACCCCACGCGTGTGTACGTGTGTGTCCCTTCCAATAAAGTAGAGGCCACCCACCCCCGAGCAGCCCTTAATTCTTTTTGCCAGATGTCCAATTCATTGACTTCCCGTGCACTTGGGATGGTTTGCTATCCATTTCCAGGTACTTTCCTTTTTTTCTTTTTGGTCGCTTCTTGTACATTTTGGTCATTTTTGGTAGACGTGCTGATATTTTCGGCTCTCTTCCTGTTGATTGAAGGACATTTCCTGGTCACTTATCGTAGCCTTTTTGAATAGACTAATGTATTTATGCCTACGGACAAAAAGAGACACTAATAGTGATGGACTCGTTGGAGGAGGAGGAGCAATGGATAAAAGGTGGCAGAAAAGCAAGCCATCCATCAAACCGCATCCAGCTGGCTTCCATTTGCCCCTCCCTCCCTCCCACCCTCCCTCGTGGAAGCGGGGAGGGAGGAGTCAAATGACGGACCATGCCGTCAGGTTGCCGTGGTTTCAGTCTTCTTCCTCCCCGGGGCGGGCGGGCGACTGGCCGGTGTCGGGAGCGCGCCTCAGCCAATTAACGTCCGCCCTGCCTCTCGCTTGCTTGTTTGCTTGCTTGCTTGCTTGCCCGCCTGCCCGTCTGCCTGCCCGTCTGCCTGTGGCTCGCTCGAGCGTGCCAGCGTGCCAGCGAGACCGGAAGGAAAAGAGGAAAGAAAGGAAGGAAGATAGCACGCAAGGCCGACCGACCGCAGCAAGAGAACGCGTGGCCAAGGACGGGAGCGGATCGGACGGACCCCAGGGGAGACGTGGCAATGACTCTGTCTATCGGTAAGCATTTCTTCTCTTAACCTCTCTTTGACTATACGTCGTGCTTTGTCAGCACAAAGATTTTTAAGGCCAGATGACGAGCGGGCTTCCAGAAACGCGGCGTGACGTCACGCTCCCTCCACCGAGAGATGCCGCTGTTGCTAGGCTACCGCCCGATGACTTCCCTTCCATTTTTGGTTCCCGCCGACGGACGAGCTAACGGGCCGAGGAGCGGAAGGAAGGAAGGAGAGAAGGCGGAGGACGCCTTGGTCGTCGGCCACGTTCGCTCGGCTCCCCGCCCCCATCGCCGGCGTCTCCAAGAAAGGCCGATGGTGGACAAAAGCTAAGGCACGCGTCAACACGGCTCACCCGCAAAGGAAGTGATAGAAGGGCCACGTGGAAATACCTGAAAAAGACAGGCCCAAACGCCAGTCACCTGCCCATCCATAACCACCCTCCCAAATCCCCTGAAAGTGTCACAAAGTCCATGTCAGCAGATGCCACGGAGCGCTAACGTCCGTTGCATTGAGCATTGTCCTTTTTCATTTCTCCGCAAGAGTACTGAGAAGCCGACCACGACGGCGGCGGGATGACGTGCCGGGCCGAGGCCTCCGCCTTGCGCCGCTTCTTCCAGTACGTGGAGGACGGCGGCCTGCGGGCGTACGACCGGCTGGTCATCCAGAACGCCTGGGACATTTCCAGGGAGAGCGACCGCCTCCGCCGACGCGCCAACGCCCGACAAGACAAAGCGCGCAACAGCCGTCGAGGCCGGGACGTCCCCGGGTGGGTCCCGCCCGATCGGCGGCCGCTCCACCCCCCGCCCGGCCCGCCGCGGACTTTGGCTCTTTGTGGCTCCAGGACCCAAACGGAGGAGACGACGGGGGAGACGGAGGAGACGGAGGAGACGGAGGAGGAACAACGGGAGGAGGGGACGGCGTGCGTCAAATCTTTTCCCGGCGGCCTTCCCGGCGGCCTTCCCGGCGGCCTTCCCGGCGGCCTTCCCGGCGGCCTTCCCGGCCGGGCCATGGGCGTCCGCTCTCGCTCCCTCAGCTCGGTGGGCGACGAGGAGCACAAGCGTCCGCCGCCCAAACCCCGGCGGGATCCCGCCACCAAACTCAGCGGCAGCTCCGAGGCGCTTCCCGCTCAAAGTCAGGAGCCCCAGCAAGGTAGACGTCCGTCGCGCTCCGCTCCAGACTGCAAACGGGAGCCGCCTAGGCCCGGGCTAGCCGCTCCTTTCCCATCCCGTCCGGGTCTAGCGGCGGATCTCTGGTCCCCGGTATAGTCAACGGTGCTGGTCCCGGTACTATTTTTTTCTCTCTTTTTTTTTTCTTCCCCACAGGGACGTCCGGCGACGAGTGGAAGAGGACGCCCCCGCCCAAGCCCAAGCGCGACCCCAACACGCAACTGAGCCGGTCACGCGGGACGTGGGCGGCGGGGGACGAGGCGGAGCGTCCGGACTCGGAGGACGGCTCGGACGACGACCCCGAGTCGGTCTACATCGAAATGGCGGCCAAGGCCCCCCCCCCGGAGGAGCAGAACGAGTCGGTGTACGAGGAGATGCAGTTCCCCGAGCGGCGCGTCCCGCAGCCCTTCCCCAACCTGCTGACGCCCCGCCCGCCGCTGCTGGTCTTCCCGCCGGCGCCGCCCCAGCGCTCGCCCAATTCGGACGAGTCCCCGTTGACGCCGGTGGACGTGGCTCAGCTGAGCATGGCGGGGAAGAAGGCGGGCGAGCGGGAGGAGCGCCCGCCCTCGGGCCGCTCCTCGGCGCCGCCCTCGGGCCGCTCCTCGGCGCCCCCCTCGGGCCGCTCCTCGGCGCCCCCCTCGGGCCGCTCCTCGGCGCCCCCCTCGGGCCGCTCGTCGGCGCCGCCCCTGCGTCCGGCCGCCCGCTCGGCCTCGGCGTACCCGCGCAGCCGCTCGGCATGCCCCTCGCCCGTGGCCCGCTCGCCCACGCCCTGCGGCGGCAAGAGGCCGCCCCCTTACGAGGCCTCGGTGGCCGGCCGTCTGGCGGGGGCCGCGTCCCCGGACAAAGAATGCAGGAACCGGCCCCGCGACACTCCAGGTAAGAGAACATTTGAGCGGTGGGCTGGTTCCGGCGCCCGCCCGCCCGCCCGCCCCCCGGTCTCCTCCGTCTGGCCCGGTCACTGAGCGTGGTGCATGCGCTTTGCGCTTTTCTTTTTGTCTGTGAGCAGAAAGCAAATGTTTGCGGCAATTGGGGCGCTCGGCGTCCACGCCGGGGGCGTCGGCCGCCCCGCCAGAGCGACCCGCCTCGGGCCAGGTAACCCCGGCCCCGCCCCGCCTCGGTCGGAGCCTGACCCTTTGGCCCCGAGACGAAAAATCCGATTGACGGTGCCACTTTGCCAAATGATTGTTATTTTTTTTCTCTGGGTAGATGTGTGGCGACGTCACCATGATGGAGACCATGGAGAAGAAACGGGTCTTGTGCCGCGAGATTCAAAGTCGGCGGCGGGCCGAAGACGGGCAATCCGCCACGCCCTGGGGGAGGGCCAAACGCCCGCCGCCCTATCCGGCGGCGCCCGCCCGAGTCGTCTGGGATTCGACCATCTGAGTCAAGTGAGGAAGATAGAGGGAGGGAGGGAGGGAGAGAGAGAGGGAGGGAGAGAGGGAGGGAGGGAGGGAGGCCGGGAGGCCGGGAGGGAGGCTGGGAGGCCGGGGCTTGGGGCTAGGCCGCTAGGGAGTGCCCTCTGCTGGAACTCGGCATATTGGATTCAAGTGTAAAAGAAGCGCCCCTGCTGGGACTCGGGGAAAGCAAAGGGGGAAATGTGCCCGCCTTTGCCATTCAATACACAAGCCACAGGGTGGCGACAAAACATCCAAAGCAGGGCTGTCTCACTCATCTTTGTCGCGTCGCGCGAGTGGTCGCTTCACATTGACGCCATTTGGCGTCCAATCCGTTGCATGTGAGGATTGGACGGTCAAAAATCAGCCTTTAAATGGTATTTTGTGTCAATTTGAACCCATTTCAGGCCGTTTTTTTCATGCCATTTTAGGCCACTCACAGGTCACTTTCTATTGATTTGGGTTTTTACTTTTTACTCAAATAAATAACTGGTCTTAGGTGGCTGGCCATTCAGCCCCGGGACTTCTAGTCCAGATGAATTGGGCATCCATTTCTGTCAAAAAGTTCAAATGCATTGCATTGTGGGTGATGTGGTGGCAGAGCAGTTTCTGTGCTTTTGATTCAAAGATCATATATTTAAAAATGCTAAAATAAACATTGTTTTAGATCCATAAAAATGAATATTCAGGGATTTTAATACAGTTCTTTTAATCCATTTATAAAAACAAACAAATATGTGAAATCAAGTTGACCCCCGAAGCAACCCGAGTCTGACAACCTTGGTGTAACTTATCGACTGATTCATTTTCTTTTATTGTGATAACAATTTTAGTTTTGGTCCATATATAAAGCACACTGGATTATAAAGTGCCCTGTCTATTTGGGAGAAGATTTAATACTTGTAAGTGAGCCTTACAGTTGTGAAATTACGTTAGTCATTTATTTAACAGGGCTGGGGAAACCTTAAAAAAAGAGCAAAAGTTAGTGCTATGGTTTCAATTTCTAAAGAGGAAATCTTTGCGCAATACTAAGTGTCCTGCGAGTGCAATCAGTGGATTGGCATCAGGTGCTCCTCGTTACAGCACAACCCCCGCTCCTTCAACTTTGCCGGTCGTTCGGTGAGTGCTGGATGACTGGAACCAAAAGCTACCCACCCCCACCCTCCTTCCACACCGAAATCAACCCCCGTTGAGTGAACTTTGAAAAGGAAAAGCTGCGATTGCATGCAAGACCGAAAGGCTTCGCAAAACCGCCCCAGCCTGCTGTAAACTGTCAGAGCCAGTTCAAGACTTTTTTGGACCTATTTATAAAAAAAATGAGAGCAAGAAATTGAAGCATCGGACATATGAAGGAAAAGGTCATATCCCAAAAGACTGGGCATTTATTTAACAGGGCTGGGCAAACTGAAAAAAGGAGCAAAAGTGAGCGGTTTGTTTACTTTATTATGATTGACTTTGTTCTCTTAGCTGTATTTTCATGTTCGCCGTTATTCCCTTAAACTAATATATCGTTATTTTTTTTATAGTGCATTTCCTAATGCGTTGCATATTGTCGGCACATTCTCGATATAACAATCATTCCGCAGTGGAATACAAAAGAAGGGAGAAAAAGTCATTGATTGACGTCACCGGAAAAGGCCATAACTTGTACAAATAAACTTCCGCATCGCTCTGTCGTCCTTTCCTGTCTACGGCCTGCGAAAACATGGCTGTGCAGATCTCCAAGAAGAGGAAGGCGAGTGTCATTTTTCGTTATTCTTATTGGGAACATTATTTTTTTTGGTAAATAAGCACACGAGATGATAGTGGCGAGCGTCCCCTTGTCCCCCGTGGGGTGTCTTGGTCTCGACCCTGTCCGCTAAAGCTGGATGGCACGGGATGTTAACAGCCGGCGTAGCGCGGCTCGCTAGCTAACATGGCGTCGTCGGTGCTAGTGGCGACTTAGCCGAAGGACGACCGTCTCATTTTGTTGTACTTTACTTGGCCCGGAAGACAGACAAAAGAAGCCACTCGAAGGCAGCTATTTGTAATGTGAGCACAAGAGTTGTGGTGTACGTTAGCGATACTATTTGGCCGCTTCAGTTTACGTTCAAATAATGCTAGCGACATAGTCATTCGTGACTAGTTCCAAATGCTATGGGTAGACTCATTGCACTCGTGCCGTGCTAAAGACTTTGGACGTTCACTGGTGATACACATGAAAGAGCCACCTGATTGGAGGCCTGTCATTAACAATCCACTCCAACTCGATGCCAAACTTGCCAACTTGTGTCCCCAGTTCGTCTCTGACGGAATTTTCAAGGCCGAGCTGAACGAGTTTCTGACTCGTGAACTGGCCGAGGATGGCTACTCGGGCGTGGAGGTGCGTGTCACCCCGAGCAGGACCGAGATCATCATCCTCGCCACCAGGTGAGCGAAAAGTTCGGAAGGTATAACTTCAGCCAAACAACCCGTTGAAAAAATCATATTTTGGGCGCCAATGTACGTTTGAAAAGTTCATTTTTCATGTGCCACTTGCTTTTGAAACAGCCACTAGGTGGTGCAATATTCCAACTAACAGAGACCGTCGCTCATTTGGCGAATTTCAGTTCAATCCTAGTTCATTCTAGTGTCGTTTTGAGGGCATGCAAGTTCAGATGATCCAAACGGCGGACAAAGTCAGCCTACGATATCGATCGTTATCACGATCGCCCCTCTGTGATGATTCGATGACGAGTCGGACCGGGACCGGCGTCTGCTGTCGGGCGGCCGTCTGGGTTGGCGTTCTGCCTATCCTTTCGGCCTCTGCCCGGCACCGCGGACTTCTTCACCCGCTGACGAGCTGAGGCATTTGTCTGAGAGGGAATCGAATAATGCCGTCGCGAATAGCCGCCTTGAAAAGCCTCGCTACTCCCCCAAAATTCCCGGGGCATAACCACCCGCTTTTAATTTCTCGGCGGGCAAAAAGTGCTTTTCCGCCATGCGAGTGACGTCGTGCTCCGCAGGACGCAAAACGTTTTGGGCGAGAAAGGCCGCCGCATCCGCGAGCTGACAGCCGTGGTCCAGAAGAGGTTCGGCTTCCCCGTGGACACCGTGGAGGTGAGTGGCGGGGCGCGGCACCCCGTCGCCGGAACGTTTGCCCGATGGAGCGCCTTGACGTCTTTTCTTCTCCTTCCAATCAGCTGTACGCCGAGAAGGTGGCGACCCGCGGCCTGTGCGCCATCGCTCAAGCCGAATCTCTGCGCTACAAGCTGCTGGGAGGCTTGGCCGTGCGAAGGTGAGAAATACCCCCGCCCTCTTTTTAAAATTCAAGTCGGCGAGTCGTCGCTCGGTCGTCTGACCGCAAAACGGGCCGGTGGACGAAGGCTTTTCGTCGGCGACCCTCCATGAAGATACGATGACGAGTCGGATGGGAAACGGCGCCGGCGGCGGATCGCGTTTTGCGTTTCTGCCGGCGGCGCCCGCTTCTTTGCTCTGAAGACATTGAGGCATTTGTCTGAGAGGGAGCGCCGGCGGAAAGGGAGGGAGACGTCAACCACGTTTCCCCGATACGGGACCAATAAAGTGATCCGATGAGCAGCTGGGGCGTCGGCTGGCTCTTGAAACGGTTGTCTTTTCTTTCCCCAGGGCGTGCTACGGCGTTCTGCGCTTCATCATGGAGAGCGGCGCCAAGGGCTGCGAGGTGGTGGTGTCGGGCAAGCTGAGGGGCCAGAGGGCCAAGTCCATGAAGTTCGTGGACGGCCTGATGATCCACAGCGGCGACCCGGTCAACTACTACGTGGACACGGCCGTGCGCCACGTCCTGCTGCGCCAGGGTGTCCTGGGCATCAAGGTGAAGATCATGCTCCCCTGGGACCCCAGCGGCAAGATCGGTCCCAAGAAGCCCCTGCCCGACCACGTCAGCATCGTGGAGCCCAAAGACGAGCCCCTGCCCACCACGCCCGTCTCGGAGCAGAAGGGCGCCAAGCCCGATGCGCCCCAGGGCACCACCCCCGTGCCCACCGTCTAGACCCACACCCCCTTTTCCACAAAAAAAATAAAAGCTACCAAAGCGACCCGACCGCCTTGTTTTTCCACCGACGTTGCTCGCGAACGGAAACTGAATTTTATCCGCTGGTCTTTGGATACATTTCCCAATCCGTGCTCACAATTTTGACTGCACTTGGATATTTAAAAAAATAAATGAACTTGCAAGAATAGATCTCTTCTGTGCACTCGGGGTATGAGAATGGGTGTTGTCACTGGTTGGCCGTATTTGGGGGGGGGGGACTGCCTGCTCCCCAACTCATCAGCTTTCGTCGACATCACCCGCGTAAGTCATATTGCTCGGCAATCCTGCTTCCCCGCGTTTAAGTGGCCGATATAAAGTCACGTGACATTACATCCTACGCAAGATGGCCGCTCTGAGACGCCCAGCCTCCCTTAAAAGCGCCATCTAGGCACGTCCGGGTTTGGCCCCGCCTCTTCTCTTCGACTCACCTGCCTCATCAACCGCGACGACGAGGAAACATGAGCCAAGTCGACCTCAAAGTTGGGGAGGATCATTGGGAAAGCGCGTCTCCAGTAAGACTACCGATTGGAACTCTTGTCATTTAATTCCTTGGCGATTCCCCCTGTCAAACTTTATCCCATTCTTGCGTTTGACACGCTAACGATGTGATTCTATCGTTGTCGTTGCACCTCAATGCGAACCGTGCGTCTTGAAACTTGCTGTCAATGTATGTAGTATGGGCCGATGTCCATTGATTCTCGTGACCCCATTTTGCTTGTTCCCTGAGGATAAACTTGAGTTACGGAATGATCATTTGGTGTGGTGCAAGTCAGTAGAAAGCTTGCGTGCGTGAAAATGCGCAGGGATTTTGGGGGTGCCTAAAAATAACCATTTGGCCACTAGAGGGCAGTCTTAGGCGGTAGTAGAGGGCCCCAGGTTTTCATTGACACGCCACAAAAGGTGAAATGTGGAATGTATGAATGCAACAATCCGCACAAAAACCTGACGTTTTGACCGTTTCCCCCACCTGCAGCACCCGGGCGTGCTCGACTTGAACGTGGGGGGCCAAATATTCTGCACCAGCGTGGGGACGCTGACCAAGTACCCGGAGTCCAAGCTGGCCGAGTGGTTCGCCGGACCCCCCGCGCTTCCCAGGGATGGGCAAGGGCGTTACTTCCTGGACCGCGACGGGCGGCACTTTGGGGCCATCCTGGAGTTCCTCAGGTCCGGACGCCTGCCCGTCGGCGACGTCCGGCAGGTACCTCTAGGGATAAAACAAAAAAAATGAAATGAAAGAAAATATGCCCTCCAAAAAAAGGAAAAAAAATACGCCCCTCCTCCCCAATCCGACCACTTATTACACGTCAACGTGCGGTCTTAGGTTCACAAGGAAGCCGCCTTCTACAACGTCCAGGCGCTGGTCAAGCGTTTGGAGGAAAGTCCCGAGATGTTTGGCGAGCTGGTGGGCAGGCAGCAGTTCCTGGCCAGGGTTCCCCACTACAAGGAGAACATCGAGGTCCGTATTCTGCTTGGACTTAGCAAGAACACACGGCTTTGTACAGTTGCGTGGTCTCAGCCAGGTTTGGCGTCTGGGTTCCAGGTTCTCATCCGCATGGGTCGCGCCGAGGCGGTGGCTTCCCGCCACTCTACGGTGGTGATCTGCGTCCTGAGGACCGACGAGGACCTGGCCAACTATGACGCCGCCGCCGGCGGCCTGCGGGCCAACAAGGAGTCGGTGGTGAGGTTCGGACCGTGGAACGTCGAGCCCGGCGCCGCCGACTTGCTGGACTGCGTTCAGAGGGACATTTGCAGTCGGGGCTACGTGGTCCGCATCCAACCTCGCGTGGAGAAGAACTTCCTGGCTCGAAGCTACGGCTTTTTCCACACGCTGACTTTCACCTGGTGGTGACGGCTCGGGAGCCGCTCGATTAAAAAGTATTAAAAGGCATTAAAAGGTCTTTCTCAAATACGTGTATTTTTGGGCATTAATGGCAGAAATGTGATTGGTTCAATGCTTCATTATGAAATCACACATCTGGAAGCAGTGCAACCAGGGGGAAGCTAACAGACAATTTGGAATTATGGATCATCGGTATTGTATCGGTGGACAAAATATCAAATCGAACATAAATCAGGGATTGAGATATTTCTTAGGCCAGCAGAGAAAAGGCCCTGACGGCACACCACTGCACTTGCAATACTTTGAGCAGCGTCGGCATCGTGTGCTATTGTGCGCATGCGCAAACACGCAACACCAAAGTTTTGGGTGGGAGAGTTAGCAATAGCATTAGCGCGGCGAGCGAGCGAGCAAGCAAACAGGGGAGTGTAATGGCGGCGTCGGTGTTGTTGGGCTCTGCGGACAACACCGGACTAGGCTTGGCGGCGGGAAGCGGCGTTGCTGGCGGCCCCGGCGGCCCCGGCGGCGGCGGTTCCGGCGTGGGAAGCGTCCTCGTCGCCGGTAACAACGGACTGGCCTCGGCGGCGGCGGGCCCGGTGCCGTGGAACCGCTCGCTGGAGCGGGCTTTGGACGAAGCCTCGGCCACCGGCTGCCTCAACCTCAGCGGCAGGAAACTCAAGGAATTCCCCCGCGGCGCCGCCAACCACGACCTGACCGACACTACCCGGGCCGGTGAGTTTTCCCCCCTCTCGGAACGTCGCGCTCGTCGCCTCGCTTGCGCCCGTCTTGCTTTCCCAATCTGCCGCCGCGCCGCGGAGGAGCCTAACGACTGACAACAACTTGTTGCTTTGGCCGCCGCAAATAAGTGCGGCCGGCCGGCCGGACAGCTTTTTTTTTTGTACTCCCATTCCCCAAGTCACAAAGCGGCCATTTACCGCTGCCTTGTTCGCGAAACCGAGCTTAAAACAACTTTATGAGCCGTACGCGCATTTGGTCAACTTTTGCTTGTGCTAACGTGTTAGCCTTCGCATCGTCATGCTCATTTCAGCGACTTCTTACTCGCGTGCTACAAACTCGTAGGGCATTCTCAACTATTGCCAACCTGGCTATCCCTTGTTGCACGGTCCCCAAACACATCATAAAAGCTATTAGAAAAAGTTAATTTCTTCAAAAATAACCACACTTCCTCTAGCTTTGGCGTCGCTTCCTTTTATGGGGGGGCGGGGGGGGGGGGGGGGGGTCTGTTTGAGGTGATTTTCTTTTCATGTTTGCCAATGCAATGGCAGGTAATGAGGATATTTTGGATGGTTTGTTAACGTGGGGGTACTCCCAGGTCACTTCCCGTTGATCTGGTGTCACTTGTTGGGGCATTTCGGGCTTACTTCCTCTACATTTTGGAGAGTTTCCTGATGGTTTTAGGGCATTTGTGAGTTGCTCACTGTTGGTATTTTGCGACTTGTGGGGCTCATTCCCCGCTGAAAAAAACCACAACAACAACAATATACTCTCAGGCGTAGTCACAAGATTTCCATCTTCCGGTCGATCGGAACGTCACGCGATGGATGGATGGATGGAGACGAAGGTCGCTAATTGACTAGAATGCCAATGTTGTGTCCCGGCGGCGTCAGATTTGTCTCGGAACCGCCTGTCGGATCTTCCGCCCGAGGTGTGCCTCCTGGTCTCTCTGGAGAGTTTGAACGTCTACCAGAATTGTTTGCGCTCTTTGCCCGATCACATGATCAACCTGCAGGCCCTCACCTACCTGAACCTCAGGTAAGGGCCACGCACGCACCCACACGCTTTGAGCCGGACTCTTTTCCACCCCGTCCTTCTCTTGGTGTCACACCGAGTGTTATTTCAAGCGGCGCACCCGGCCTTTACGTCCGTTTGTCTGGCACGGCAGTCGCAACCAGCTTTCGGCGCTGCCGGTGGTGCTGTGCAGTCTCCCCCTGAAGGTTCTCATCGCGGGCAACAACAAGCTGGTGGCGCTGCCGCAGGAAGTGGGACAGCTGCGACACCTGACGGAGCTGGTGGGTGTCGGGCGATCTGGCGCGACGCGGACTCCCTAAAGTGAGCGCCGCTTGCTTCTTTCCCCCGCCGCCGCCCGCCGTAGGACGTCAGCTGCAACGAGATCAGGTCGCTGCCTTCTCAAGTGGGCCGGCTGGAGGCGCTGAGAGACCTGAACATC
Source organism: Stigmatopora nigra (assembly GCF_051989575.1). Taxonomy (NCBI): domain Eukaryota; kingdom Metazoa; phylum Chordata; class Actinopteri; order Syngnathiformes; family Syngnathidae; genus Stigmatopora; species Stigmatopora nigra. The sequence goes on along the minus strand of NC_135515.1, from coordinate 109,981 downwards.
AGGAGGAACCACCTGGTCAGCCTCCCTCCAGGTGCGCGCACATGAGCACTGCTCATTTCTAATTCTTTCTGCGAGTGCTCCCACATCAAGACGGAGTGCTCCGTTAATGTCCCAAAAATGAACGTGATGGTGACCCACAATCGGGCCGTCAATGTCCGATGGGAAACGCTGTGCGATTGACTTTTTCCCCAATTGGCGGGAGGGAGGGAGCACTTTGAAAGCCATGGGAAAATTCCGACCATGACTTTTGTTCTTCCGCTCGCCTACTTTGAATCAGAGCTGGCCGAGTTGCCCCTGGTGCGTCTGGACTTTTCGTGCAACAAGGTGACGTCCATCCCGCTGTGCTACACGCGCCTGTCGCAGCTGCACACCATGGTCCTGGACAACAACCCTCTACACACGCCGCCCGCTCAGGTATTCAGAATCCCGTCCGGCCGGCGGGCCGGCTTGAGCCCGTCGGAGCGGCGGGTGCGGTCAATAGACGCCTGGTGGCGTCGTCGCCGATGAGACGGAAAGCGCCGTCCGGTCCACCACGTCTTTGTGTGCCGCAGATTTGCATCAAGGGCAAAGTTCACATCTTCAAGTACCTCAACACGGAGGCCAGCAAGACCACTTCCGACCTCCCGGAATTGGACAGGCCACCTCTGAACTTTGCATCCTGGTCTGAAATCCTCCGGCGACGGACGGGCTCATTGGGCCAAAGACCATTAGGCCACTTGACTCTGTGTTTGCGCACTAGCAGCAGCGCCGACGAGCTGTACCCCGGGCGGCCCTACGGAGCGCTGGATTCCGGCTTCAACAGCGTGGACAGCGGGGACAAACGCTGGTCGGTGAACGAGGTGAGACGCCCTTTCCCGGTCACCCCCCGGGGCCCAACGCGACTTCCCGGGCTTAGCATTAGAGAAGGGAAGAACTCGGCGGTACGGCCGGCTAGATTTCTCACTCCGTTTCTGCTCTCTTTTTGCACCTCGTCCGCTTTGAAAGGAGTTGTCGGACGTTGCCGCTCGAGCCACCGACATCCAGTGGAGGCGCGGCGGGACGGGAGCGCCGCCGTTGGCCAACGGGACACGTGAGCGCGGCCACCCCACCACCCCCAGCGCGCCTCGGGCGGCGGCGCTCCGTGACCCTCTTTTTGACGGCGCGCGCAGACCAGCCGGAGCAGATGGACTTCATCGACGGCGAGGACGAGGAGGGCGCGGGGGGGAGCGCCTCCACCACCACCACGGCGGCGGTGGCGGCGGCGGCGGCGGAGGGGAGGAGCCCCGTGGCGGGAGGGGGCGAGCGAGCCAGCCTCAGCTCGCAGTTCATGGCCTACATCGAAAGACGCATCGGTAACACGGTACGCCTACCTTTTCATACTTTGTCTTTGCTGTTCACCCACATTCAGCCGCGGTGGGAAAACAGTCGGACTTGGAAAGGATATCCATTTCAAATGATGCACCTTTCGGCCATTTTCTTGCACCCAAAAGTTCACGCTTGTTTTTTTTTCTCCCCCAACTCAGGGTTCTCCAGGCAAAAGCAATTCACCTAGAACCGACGACTGCAGACAACCCAGAGCCGGCAGGTAAGTGCACGCCACACGTGCCGGACTGGGCTGGAGCCGGCGGGGGAATTGTTTCCCTTTTCTGTCAGGAGCGTGGCGGCGGACGCCGCCGCGGCCCCCCACGGCAGCCAGCTTCAGGTAAGGACGTGGGCCGACGCGCCCGGGCGAGCCGGCGTCCGCCTGACGCCGGGCACGTGTGACTTAGAGAGGCGGCGGCGTGGAGCGGATGAGGCGAGAGGCGCAGATGGCTGCCCTCAGGTACGACGAGGAGAGGCACAAGCCCCGCCCCCCACAGAGGGACCTCAAGGTACTTGGCCGGAATGAATTCTGAACCACTGTCATGCTATGAAAGACGGGCATCTTATGGCTGGGTGTGGCTTATCTCTCTCTCTCTCTTGTTTTCCTCCAGAGCCCGGACAGCGAGGTAGACTCGCCGTCCCGCTTCCGTCCGTCCGTCCGTCCGGCTTCCGCCCCTCTCACGTTGCGGTCTGCTCTCTTCCTCTTGCGCGCCTAGACCACGTATCCCTCTCGACGCTCCACCCACACCGACGACTCGGCCCTCTTGGTGGTAAGGCCGCCTCCGCCCCGACCGAGCCGGAAGCGCCGCGGCTCCCGGCCGTGGCTAACGTGAACTCGCCGGGTCACGTCAGGGAGAAGAACGAGGCGGACCGTCGCCCAGCGGTAAGACGAGTGTGCGGCTCGCTCGCGGCGACCTCGCCGCTGACCCCGCCCGCGGCCATCCCATAGACGGCGGCGTTCCCTCCCGCGGTGGCGGCGGCCTGCGTCCGGAGAGCTTCCTGTACCGCCTGGGCCAACGAGAAGAGAAGAAAAGGGGTGAGGCGAGCAGCGTATGACCGGCCCGTGATGCTTTCTTAAAAACAGAAGTCGAGTCGCGAATGAGGTTATCCACCTTTATGCCACCTTAAAGCTAACTGTAAATGTTGTCGTTCAGGGGACGGGCAAACTTTGCCTCAGCAGCAGCAACAGCAAGGGGCGGAAGCCACGTCGTCCGCCTCGGGACACGACGGCGTGCTGGTGGAGCGGCTCAGGAAGGTGAGCGGCCCAGATGTTTTTGGGGGCGGGGCGGGGCGGCGCGGTCGGCCGTCAACCGTTTGCCCGAGCGCCCGGCGGCTTTGTGGCGGCAGAACATCGAGAGCCGCCTGAAGGTGTCGCTGCCGGCCGACCTCGGGGCGGCGCTGACGGACGGCGTGGTCTTGTGTCACCTGGCCAATCACGTGCGGCCACGATCGGTACCCAGCATACACGTGCCTTCCCCCGCCGTGGTGAGTGGCATCCGGCTCCCGTTAGCTCCCGTTAGCTCCCGTTAGCTCCAACGTCGGTCCCATCTATCCTCAGCCCAAACTGACCATGGCTAAATGTCGGAGGAACGTGGAGAACTTCCTGGAGGCGTGTCGGAGGATGGGCGTGGCTCAGGTAAAGCGCGGGCGGCCCCGCGGCTCTCCTCCGACCGACTCTTTGCCGCTAACGCCTTTCTCTTGTCTTTCTTTCATCTTCTGCTTGCGTTTTCCGACCTTTTCCCCTCACGCGCTCGTTTGCTGGGAAAGCTCTCGCTCTCCTAAAAATGACCACGTGGGAGGCAGGCCACGCTCAGTCAAATGAATAAAGTCAGAGTTAATTGAGGGAAAATGATCTAGTCCCTTCTTTGGACGCCTCGGCCCATGCCTTGGAAACGTGAGCGAGCCTCCACGTGGTCAATCCTCTTCACCCCCGTTTGTCCTTTTTGCGTGGCTTCATTTCCCTTGTGTTGACCCATCGTTGCGTTGTTTATGTTTTTTGTTTTTGTTTTGTTTGTCGTGGCCGTCCTCCCTTTTGCGTGTGTGTCCAGAGCGACTTGTGCCTGCCGCTCCACATCCTGGAGGAGCAAGGGCTCTCGCAGGTGGCCGCCACCGTCGGCGCGCTGCTGGACTTGGCCCCGCCCCGACACGCCGTCGCCAGCGGCGCCCCGTGAAGGGCTCGGTACCCGCGTCGACCTCGATTTGGCGTCCGGGCCGACGGTGACCCCGCCCCCCGTCCGTCGGGAGCGGTCGGCGTGGATTCTAAGCCTCGGCCCCCACGCCGGTGTTTTGCCGACGATACCTATCCATGCGCCATGAAATTTACAGGAGGAAAAAAAAGTATTTGGACTTTTGTGATTGGGCGGAAAGAGCACTAGCGGCGGGTGCTAAGCTAAAGATGCGGATTTGTTATCTTTTTTTTTAATGATGTTGTTTTACGTCACATTTTTGTGTCTTGTTGTTGCACTTTTTTTTTTTTGGCTTTCATTTCATCTTGTTGACTTTGGAAGAGGAACTAAAGGCTTTTTGTAAGTCTCTTCAAGGGCCACATGTGTATTGTTTTTGTCAATGGCGCCGCCACAGTTTACGCCGGCAAATACCATCTAGGATTTTTTGGAAAAGGCTTCGGTTCCCTTTTACATGATGTGACCCGTTGCCTCCCGTTGCATGGCCGGATGGTCGCTGCCTACTCGTGTACAAAAGTATTGTGTAAATACAAAATGTGTAGTAGTGTGTGTGTATATATAGATCGAGAGAGCGTTCTCCTCGCTTGAGTGTTTTGGTTCCCGTAGCGAGGGTCGGTCGGACCTGGACGAAAATTCCTCTTTTTTTTTTTCCTTTTGCCTTCCAAGTTTGTCTAAAAGTGTTTGACACGTTTTCACTTCTTTGACATTTGCTGTAAAAACAAAAACATGAAAACCAAGCTGTCTGTCTCAAATAAATAATATGTAATATATATATATATAAATGACTGAAAGATGATTCTTGTCTTGGATTTTGGTCTGGGCGTCTCTACCAATTGATGAGTCAAAACAAATCATCTCCCTCCATAGGTAGAACGGTTAATATTAATTGTTGAGAGTTTAGGATTATTGTATTTGAACTGAACAAGGGCTCCATATACAATCAAATATCAAAAATACAGCAGTCCGATTTATAATCCACTATAGCCAGCTTTTTAAAAGTGCCTTTTCAAACACTACACCTAAATATGAATGCAGTTTGTGTACATGTTTAGGATTTACGTTGAATTCTTTAGTGATTCAAAAATGTAGGTCGATCAGTTGTGTGATGATTCGAATTCAAATCGGGAACAATATTAATTTCCCCTGACAAAAATAAAATCATAGTCCATATAGAAAAAGTAGTTATAATTGCTTTAAACCAGTGTTCTGAACTGTTCATGGTTGAATCGATACATTTGAAACACGACATCACACTATGCGTAATTTGATCAGGCGGGCCGCGGCCGCCTGCCTTTCCAACATGTTCCCAGCATGCTTTTCGCCAGGTCTTTTTGCCATATTCGCAACAGTAGTTCAGGTAAGATGGCTAAAGCGACATCGTAAATGTTGAAAAGTCTTCCAAAATGTCGGCTCTTTTCGGACAATATCCGTTTGAGTTGAGTCGCGGCGACATTTCCCCATCCTGTGCGTACTCGCGTCTTTGAGAACCTTTTGATGGCTGAGATAGATGTCGGATTCCGGTCGCTAATGCTAGCTTGGGCTAGCTCGGGCTAACTCCCCTCGTCCGTCGGCGTCACCGATTCAAAAGCAAGTAGTCGGCTGTGACTCTCGCCTTCCCAGCCCGGGCGCGCCCCGCAATTTAGCTGAGTTTATTCATCAGTAAATACCACCAAGTCATTCCAATAGGGCACTTTTGTAGCTGGCGAGGAGCTCGGAGCTGTCACCGCACATACACAGTACGGCGGCACGCTCATCCATTCGTCCAGTTTGTTTAGTAAGCGTCAACTTGAAAACTATGCGAGTGGTGTATGAACGGGTTAGGGTTAGGTGTTCTATTTTACGATTCACAATGAAATCAATGAACTGACGTCTCACTGACCGTTTCCTTTTCTCGGCTCTGTGTGCAGGAAAGCTGTCTTGAAAAGTGAAGATGCCTGGAAGGTGAGTTCTTGCTTGATTGTTTCTGAAGTAAACGTTTTACTTTACATATTTTGGAGTGAATGAATTGCCCAGCGGTTCCATTTGCGCCCAGGAGCTTTCCCTTGGATGCCACAATTACCATCACATCTCACTGTTGTGATTACTCTTGATTTGCCAAATACAAAGAGTGAACTTGATGACGGAGGGAAAGCTCCTGCCCGCTCTAGCTGGAGTTAAACTGTCTGTAAAAGAGTTGTTGATACTATTGTATTTTTTTTTTTAATGATTAGACTGTGGAGCAAGGCCATCTTTACGGGCTACAAGCGTGGCCTGCGCAACCAGCGCGAGCACACGGCCCTGCTCAAGCTGGAAGGGTGCTACAGCCGCGGCGAGGTGGACTTCTACCTGGGCAAGCGATGCGCTTACGTCTACAAGGCCAAGAAGTGCGTGCGGTGGCGTCTTGCTGACGGGAAGCACGCTGGCCGGCGGCTCCTCATCGTTTGCTTGCTTTTCCTCCAGGAACACGGTGACGCCGGGCGGCAAGCCCAACAAGACGCGCGTGATCTGGGGCAAAGTGACGCGCGCCCACGGCAACAGCGGCATGGTCCGGGCCAAGTTCACCAGCAACCTGCCCCCCAAAGCCATCGGACATCGCATCCGAGTGGTACGCGTCTTAGCGTTTTCTTTCACCGTCGAGGAGCCGTGCGGGCCCGTCCAAAGTGGCAAAAAGCTACACTGTTAGTTTGAAGAAAATGCCTTGTCAATCTTTGCCCGTGGCCCTAAAAGACTGGATTGTTTGCCTCCATAATTGCTTTGCTATCCAGTTGAATGTTGTGTTCCTGACCCTGCTTTCTATTTTCTGTGCGCAGATGCTGTACCCTTCTCGAGTGTGAGACACGCCCCCGGCAGTTTGTCCTTGTTTGTAAATAAACAATAAAGAGATGGCCGCACGCCTCTGCACAATCTTGGCTTTTTTTTCCCCCCACGGGCCCCGGACGGAAAGCATTCATCTTTACCAATACGTCTACTACACATATAAATGATTAAAGTACAGAAAGCGTCGTCGGCGTGCGGCCCCCTCGCGCCTCTTCCGCGGAGGCCCCGGAGGCACTTTTCCGCCTTCCCGGCCGGCCGGCCGACCCGACACGCGAGTGGCCGGCCCCGAAAGGAAGGCGGGCTCTCTCTCCGCCGTGGCCCCGGGCAACCGGCCGGCCGGATCTTCCGCTCCAGTAAAGTTGTTTACGTTGGCCGACCCCCACGTCACGTGACCTCGCCAACGGCCGACGAGGGCGGTCCGAGACATCCCCCTCGCGGAGGACGCCGGGCTTTCGGTGACTCTGCCATCGTAGCCGGGCTCGGACGGCGTCTCCCCGCCCTTTTGGGACCTTTCTGGAGATGAGCGGAGGCAAAGGTCCGATCCCCGGCGAGGCCACGTCCGCCAGCGCGTCTTCGGGTGAGTAACGCCGCTGGTCTCGGCGACGCCGGTCCGTTGACGTACGGGTGGCTATCTGACCCGTCAGACGGCAGCGACGATTGGTCGTCGCCGGCCGAGTCTCGGCGCCGGACGCCCCTGAGCGTCTTCGCCTTGCCCGAGGGTGGGTAAGGGCCGGCCGCCGAGTCGAGCGCCCCCGTCTCTCTCCCTCTCGCCCGCAGGCGAACCGGTGCGGCCCATCGACCCCGCCTCCTGGGTGTGGCACACGGCCGGCGTGGCGGGGAAGCTCCTCCCTCCTTACGGTAAGTTTTGAAAGCCGGGCCCTTTTTTGTCCCAAAAATGGCTGAAACGCCTTCGGGGGTTACGCGGTCGCGCAGGTGAGGACGAGCGCCCCGGCGTGGACGGCGACATGGCCACGGTGGCGGCGGCCATGCTGCGAGGCCATTCGGGCCTGGCCCTCCGGCGGCGGACCTGGCTGAAGGTGGTCATCCCCGACGCCTTCACGGGTGGCGAGGCGGTGCGCTGGCTCCGACGCAACGTGGCGGGCGCCGGCAAGCGGGCGGAGGCCCGCCGCTACGCCGCCCGCCTGCTGGAGCGCGGCTTCATCCGCCACGCCCTGGACTCCCGCGCGCACAAGGGATTCTCGCCAAAGCGATACTACGTGTCGGGAGGTGAGGCGTCCACCTTTCAGCCGGGGGCGTCCGCCCTCACCGTCCGGTCCGCTCTCTAGTAGGCCTCGACGTGGCGGCGGTGGCGGCAGCCGACGGGCGTGAGGCGGGGGGGAGCAACGGCTGAGTTCCGGAGCGTGCCTGGGCCTCGACTGCCACCCGAAATTTGGAGTCCCATCCTTTGTTTCCCCGGCCAGAGAGGCTCTCCTCCCCTATCTCCCCGTCTCCCTCCTATGGGAGTCCCAAAGTGTGAAATCAACTGCTACAGATCCTCTTTTTAGTTCCCAAAGTTGTTGAATTTTGTTCAAGTGAACTTTTGTTGGAGAAAACGTTATTTTCCCTTCCTAAAAGTGTCAGCAATTTGGATTTAGAATGGTGTCTGGATTCATGTTGAAATAGAAAACAACCAAAAGTCATGTTGAAATAGAAAATACAATGAGGATTTCCAAACAGGACTACTATAAACGTCTTTCTTTTCATCTGATTCTGTCAACCACTTTATCCTCCTTAGGGTGGTGTGGGGTGCTGGAGCCAATCCCAGCCGTCTCCGGGCCAGAGGTGGGCGGGGCACACCCTCAATGTCTTTTGAATGAGCGAGAAAAAAAGGCGTTGTGACTGTCCAACCCATCACCTCACCGAGGAGGCAGACGATCGCCACCTGTCGGTGCGCGATGAAAAGAGCCGCCCACCGCGGCGGCCGGTGAGAAAAGTCTCAAAGGCGCTCGACTCTTCCACCAGCGGCGAGCCTCGAAAAAAACAAGACACGTCGTTTGCTTTGGCTCGACTTTTGCTCTTTTCGACGTGGCCTGAAAACTTGATTACTTGAATAGGTGGGGTGGGGCGGGGGGCCCGCAGATTCCTTCCTCGGCCCCCCTCCCCCAAGCAAGGCCAAGGGGGGGTGAGTGAATGACAGGTGAATGACGACATTGTTTGGAGCGCTCTTGCGCAATCGCTTTGCTCACGTCCCCACGGCCTACCTGGCCCCGCCCACTGGCCCCGCCCACGGACCCCGCCTCCTCTGACACACGGCGCTCGCCGCCACGGCCACTTTTCTTCAGTGGGAGACTGGACTTTTGGAGGCAGTGACGACATGGAGCCCCCGTTGGCCTTCCCGTTGGCCATTCCGCTACTTCTCGTCGCCGTGACGTCGCAGGTGGGTCCACCTTTTCTTTTGAAACTGGGACGTCTAGCGCCGTCTCTCTCTAAAAAGAGAGGGCTTTCGTGGCAAGCCATGCATCTGCTCCACAGCGATTTCTGCAGAAAACAAGAGGCACCTGACTGCAATCGGTGGATTGCAGTCAGGTGGAAGGTGGCTGGCAACTTTGGTCTTTGGCCTCGTTGACCATTGTCTTTTTGATTCTTTTGGCCACGGCCTGCAGTTCGGGGGCGCTTGGAACCGCCACCTGAGCAAACGCTACACCGTCAACCCGCTGGGATACAAGTGGGCGCATCGAAACATCACCTACAGGTAAGGCAGGCCGCGGCGTCGGCCGGCGCCGTCCGTCCCCGTCGGTCCCCGACCGACCCGGTGGCCTGGGCGGGCAGGTTGGAGTCGTTTCCCCCCACGCTGAGCGCCGACGCCACCAGGAAGGCCCTGCGCTCGGCCTTCTCCAAATGGAGCGACGTCTCCCCGCTCAGCTTCACCGAAGTCCGCCGGCGCCCCGCCGACATCAGCGTGGGTAAGCGGCCGGCCCCGTCCGGAGAGATTCCCGTCCGTGTTCCACGTGGATTTGCGCCCTCTGCGCGTAGGTTTCTACGGGTCCAACCACTCGGACTGCTGGCGGTCGCCTCTGCACCCGTGTTTCGACGGCGCCAACGGCGAGTTGGGCCACGCCTTCCTCCCGCCGCGCGGTGAGATCCACTTGGACAAGAATGAGTTTTGGATCGTCGGGAGGTCCCGATTCAGCTGGAGACGAGGTACGACGACGTCCTTCCCGCTCTCATTCCCAGTCCCTTTCTTCCGCTCGCTCGCTATTTGTCACCTGAGCTGTGTCTTTTTTTCCCTTTTTTCTTTTTTTAGGCGCGTGGCTGAACGACCTGGTGCAGGTGGCGGCGCACGAGATCGGCCACGCCCTGGGCCTGTGGCACTCGGCCGACCCGCGCGCCCTCATGCACCCCAACGCCACCTTCACGGGCCAGAGGGACGTGGGGCCGGACGACGTCCGCGCCATCCGGGCGCTCTACGGTGAGTCGCTGGCCGGCTCTAGCCCGCGTCCAGTCTTACTTTTTAGCCGCTTTGTGAGATGGGGTTTAGCCAAAAAAATCTCCTTGGAACCTCAGGCTGCGAAGACAAGGAGCGCGCCTGCGGCGCCTGGGCCGCCTCGGGCTGGTGCCGCCGTCGCCGGCGCCTCATGAAGAAGAAGTGCCCGCGCCGCTGCCGCTCGTGCGACGGTGAGCCCCCGCCCCGCTCGAGGCTACGCGTTTGGCCGCCGTCCCTCCCCGCCTCTGCCACTTTGGCCCACACGCTTCCCTTTCAGAGCCGCCGGATGCCGACGTGACGCCGGCGCCGCCCCCCAACGTGAAGGTGAAGGTGGTCCCTCGGGGGAAAGTGGTGGCCTTTCGCTGCGGCGGCCGGAACCTGTCGTCCACGCCCCGTGCCAGGTCAATGACCCTTAAAGCACTCCATCCCCGGGAAATGTACGAAGACACGTCGTCCGCCGACGTACGGGCTGACTTGTTCTTTTTTGTCCCGCCACACACAGCTGGTACAAAGACGGCGAGCGTATCGGCGCGTCAGTCCCGGGCCACATCGCCTTGAGAGGTCGCCACCTCCGAATCGTGGCCAACGAATACAACCAGGGCGTTTACACCTGCCGCGACCCCCGGCGCCAGAGCCCCCACGCCGCCGAGTCCTGGAGCGTCCGGCTGAGCGACGACGACGACGCCGCCGCCGCCGCGTGAGCGCCGCCAGCCGGTATTTTGCGGCCGTCGTGGGTGAAATTGCCAATGGGCTCAGAAGAGCAGAGCAGAATCTAGAGGTGAAAAAGCTAGCGCTCGGGCTTAGCCGGGAGAGCTTCCACCCAAAGAAGGACCTTTTTAGGTCTTATTTTGAAAATAAATGATGTAAAATAGATGATGTATTTACTTTCTCACGGAAAAGGGCCAAAAGAGTTTTCCACAGGTCTTGAAGAACTTGTTTTCCCTGCCATGGAGCGCCACAGGTGACGACTTTCCCGGGAACGCCATGCCGCCAGCTCGCCATCTGGATGGGACAACCCGTTTCATGAAATCGTTGGGAAAAGGACTCACCCCCCCCCCCCTTTGTCTGTCACCGGGAGACGTCGGATGGGTAAAGTTTGCTCCGCCATTGTCGCCGCCGTCAGCGCCAGTCTACTTTTCCCAGCCACCACGGACGCCGGCCGCCGCCATCGGGTCGCTCCGGAAACCGGGCGCCGTGGGAATCTTTTGCGGCAAACTTTCATTAGAAATGATGGACGAGCGCGCAGAAAAAGAGTTGGGGGCGCCCGTGGATGGGTGGGTTGCCGTGGCGGCTTTTTGTCCGTCCGGCTCGGAAAAGTGGGAAGGGGGCCCGCCTACCAGCAAACACCAGGCGGCGCACTCGGCCATATTTGCCCACTGGACTTGACGGTTGTCGGGCGGTTTTCCAAATAGTCGACGGCGCTCATGACAGAAGAACAAAGTCATTCCACTCGCGTCATTGGTCATAAGCAGCCCCCCCCCAGCCAAACTTTTATGGCCCAGACAAACTAGTACAAATTGGGACACGTTGGGACGTATTGGGCCCTCATAACAAACTTTATTCATAGTCTCTGTGGTTTTGGTCACGGGACGCACTTTGACCCCCGTAGGACGGGGGAGGGGGCGGGGCCGGGGCCGACAAGAGCGACAAGGACACGTCGGGCAAAGCGGCTCGCCGAATCCAGTCGGGAACGTGGGCGCGGCGCACCGTGGCGTGGGGTCAAAGTGGGGAATGTGGTTGCGAGGGGGGGGGGGGGGGGGGCTGGGCCGTGAGGTGCCCGTTACATGCCCATTCTGATGCTCTGGATGATCTGGAAGATGGCTGCCAAACAAACAAACAAACAAACACGTGCGTACATTTTCAAATCATTTTCTATACTTGCCGACTCATTTTCTCCATTGGGTGCTTCTACCCGTTATTATATTTGCTCAAGGGAAATTGTGGCATCAAGCTTTGTTTGCTTGTGGCGACACGGGGCACGTTGACATTTTTTTTTCCTTTTACATGGGGCCAAGGTCCCCTCGCCGATTGGCAAGTGGCCACCCACCTGCCAATGGGCGCACGTGGTCGGCCCCGTGTTATTCCCACTACGAGTCAGATCTGGATGGAGGTCGGGGATAGCCCGAGACCGCCTTCATCCGCTTCATTTTGACCGGGAGGGGCCCCGATTGGTCCGATTGTCTTTCTAATTTGGTACGTACCTGATCCGCAGACCACAAAGAGGAAAAGGGCCAGCAGCCACGGTCCGACGCCCTTGTCGTCAGTCAGGTTCCTCTGGAAAGGCACAGGCAAAAAAAAACAAAACAAAAAACACGCAAGCGGTGCCCATTAGTGACAAATCTAAAGTGCCCGCCTGCAGTTTAGCTGGGACTGGCTCCAGCACCCTTGGTGAGAATGAGCCACTCAAAATAATAATAATAATGATAACCAAACGTCAGCGCTCACAGCTGCTCTAGCCAGTTTAACTCGATTGGACACGTGTCGTCATCAATGGCATACTTTAAGTCACATACTATCGTAAAAGAAAAAAAACACAAATCATAAGAATTCCTCCGCTTAAGGCTGTAACCAGTGTTTAATTCTATTTATCTTCATTTTGATTTCACCAATCAACATTGTATTCATTTAATAACACTGCTATGCAAATAGGGGTTACTCATTAACACCATAGTAATTGCTCATCATTTAGGTCTGAAAATGTCTTTTTTTAAGGAGAAACCCGGCTCCCTCGTATAAATAGTCCCAAGTTTATAATGTAGCTGTCCCTCAAAGGGTTAACATTGTACTAGTTGGTTATAAAGCCAGAAAACAGCAACAGTAGCAGCAGCAACAACAACACCAACAACAATAAGAACAATTGTACAGTTTGAAAAACAAATGGACTCCATTTTTATGAGTGTACTCCAAGAGTGGAAGGTGCCACGATGACGGACTTTTGACGGACGACTCACCGTGGACTTGGCCACGTTTCCCCTCTGCGTGATGTTCTTGCTGTGCTTCTCGTTGGCCATCCTGATTCTCTGCTTGGCGACCATCTCGCTGGCTTTTTTTCCCCTTCTTCGTTCCGTTTGCTGCTGCCGCTGCTCCTAGCTGACCAAACGACTCTCCTTCCGTCTCGACTCGGTCCCTCGTTGCCTGACGACGGCGCGACGGAAAGTTGGCTTCAGGAGCGATTGGGATTTGTCGACGTCCTCAAATAGAGGAAGGCGCGCCCACTTCTCCTCTTCAAGCTAGCGGCCTCCAACGGTTACGTCCCACCTTAGCTTTCAAAATAAAACCCTTTATTAATTTTTCTCATCCCTGTTCGAAAGAAAAGTGACATATTTGATTGGATACGTTGAAATATCATGGGAGACAGTGTGTTTGACCACACGCTAACCAAATGCTTCATTTGTGCACCTCGCAACAGAGGAGTGATACTTTTATTTTTTCTCACAGAAAAGGACTTCCTGGCAGCGGTCCTCCTTCGAGCAAAACAAATCACGGAACAGGTCGGAAAAAAAAACAAAGAACGCTTGGGTAAATCGACTCGAACAAAAGGTTCGATTTGGGAAGATTTATCCCAGCGTCCAGAAAATGACAGGCGTCCACTTCAAGTCGAACTCCACGCTGACGTGGCAGTGTGCAAGACTCCACCCCCGTACGCTTTTCCGGTTTGGACTCGTTCTGCTTCCGGTGGTTGAAACATGGCGCCGCCTGTCCCGCTCGTAGCAGGTATGTCGTCTGTTCTTTTCCCACCCGGCTCGTTTCTCACGTGCGAACGGCGTCCGTCATTTGAGGTCTTTGTCGCTCCCCTTGCACGAGTCCCATTTAAAGTTGACACGTGCTTGACACGTCAATTGTCGACGGAATGTGCGGCCGCCGAGGAAGCCCGCAAACCAATCGGGCATGTGGTGTTTTGTGTCCCGGCAAGTGGACACCTTCCCAAAATGTTCACCTGACTCCACCTAAGGCCATAAAAATCCTCGATAGTATTTTCCGCACGACGTCAATTAAATGTTTTCAATGAAATATTGAGTGATGTATCATTGTTTTTGTTATGGCTGGTCATCACAAAGTTGCCGTCGTCGTGACTTCAAAAAGCACGTCTTTTTTTCCAAGTTGACTCTTTTGGTAGGGTGACACCAATAAAGCCTATTCCATGTTTCAAAGCCGACGGCTTTGAATACTACAGATAGCAAAGGAGTGGAAATCCATCGGGCATGTGGATTTTCTGGCATTTTTCCACTTGCCTTCCATTTGTATCAACACGCATGCGCTTGTGTTGCTTTCAGTCAGAGGGTCGGATGGAACGTGGCTGTTGGAGGGTCCCCCCGCCTACCGGGAGCATGCCGCATTTCCCAGGTGACGTCCGCTTTTTCTTGAGTTTTTGGTCGTTGGGTGTCAAAGGGAAAAGTTTTGTTTATTGTTTTTTTCAGTAAGTGTGTGTTAAACCCCAATCTCCCCCCCTTTACCCCCAGGGACCCGGGCACCTGCCGCTCCCTGACGTTCAGCCGCGATGGCTCGCTCCTGGCCTGGTGCAACGGCAAATGGTCAGTGTTGGTCGCGTGCTCTCGCCGGGATGCCCGTTCCGTTCCCTTGCCGTCTCAGCTGGAAATGAAAAAAAACATTGACACCCCCCCCCCCCCTCCCCGCAGCGTGCGAGTGACACGGACGGCGGACGGCTCGCCGGTGGCCGCCTTGGAACTCCCCAAGACCGCCCGGCTGGAATTCTCCCCCCTGAACAACGTCCTGGTCACCTGGCAGCCGTACACAAGTGAGCGCCTCCGATCGGGCCCGACCCCCCCACCCCGACGGGACGCTGATTTGATGGGCGCGTTCAGAGAGCGCCGACGCCGAGCGAGGAGAGGCCAACCTCGGACTGTGGGAGCTGCCTAGCGCCGGACCCCTCAAAGCTTTTTACCAAAAGAAAGTGGAGGCCTGGTGAGTGACGATGGGCGGCGGTGGAGGCGGTGGCGGAGGCGGTGGCGGCGGTGGCGGCGGTGGCGGCGGTGGCCGGAGCCTGAACGGATGGGTGACGCAGGTGTCCCGGCTGGTCGGCGGATGAGAAAATGGCCGTCAGGATGGTCAGCAACGAGCTGCACTTTTTCGAGGACAACAACTTTGGTGGGATCCCCGACGGCGCGTGCACGCGTGCCCTCCCGACCTTTGCGCCCGGCCAGGGAGATTAGTCAACGTCCACGCTGCTTTGTGTCATCGCAGGCGTCATCGCCAACAAGCTTCACATGGACAAGGTCTCCGACTTTGAGCTCTCGCCGGGAAGTTATCCAGGCAAGGTACGGCGCCCCTGGTCCACAACAAGAACAAAAAAAGCGCCATTCCTACCCGTCTTCCCCTCACGGCAGGTGTGCGTGTACGTCCCGGGCAGCAAAGGGGCGCCATCCTTCGTTCGCCTCTACCAGTACCCGCGCCTGGATAGCGCGCTAGCCACCAAGAGCTTCTACAAGGCCGACCACGTGGGCATGCTGTGGAACAAGAAAGGTAGACCTCCCGCCCCGTGTCGGGCCTTCTCTTTCTCTCCCGCCGGCCAACTCTCCACCCCCTCCCCCCCCCCCAGCCTCGGGCGTGCTGGTGACGGCCAGCATGGAGGTGGACAAGAGCGGCGCGTCCTACTACGGCGAGCAGACGCTCCACTTCCTCCACGTGAACGGAGAGACGGCGCACGTGCAGCTGGGTGAGGAAAAGCGCCGGCAAATGACTCCCATTGAAGGGCATTTAAAAGCCCCGTTTGTCACGGTGGGCCCGTCCAGCCAAGAACGGCCCTATCTACGACGTGGCGTGGAGTCCCAACTCCACCCAATTCTGCGTGGTCTACGGCTTCATGCCGGCCAAGGCCACCGTCTTCGACCTCAAGTGCGACGCCGTCTTCGACTTTGGGACGGGACCGCGCAACTCTGTCTACTATAGGTGAGGGAGGCACCGTGGCCGGCCGGCGTCAGAGTTGCCTTCTCCGCCGAAGAGTTGCCTCCGCCGCCGCCTCCGCCGCCGCCTCCGGTCTTGACCGCTCGCTCCAGTCCCAGGGGGAACGTCATGGTCCTGGCGGGCTTCGGGAATCTCCGCGGACACATTGAAGTTTGGGACGCCAAGAAGTACAAACAGGTGGGCCGCCCTACGCCCACCCTCTCTCCTACATAATAGGGCGTTAAACCCTGCCCGCTCGCCAGGTGTCTAAAGCGCAAGCGGAGAACGCCACCCACTTTTCCTGGTGCCCGGACGGCGAGCACTTTCTGACGGCCACGTGCTCGCCGCGCCTGCGCGTGGGCAACGGCTTCCAGGTGCGCCACTACGCGGGCGGCGTGGCGCACGAGCGCCCGACGCCCCAGGGCGCCGAGCTGTGGGAGGTCCGCTGGCAGCCCTTCCCCGAAGGGATCTTCCCGGAGCGGGCCGTGGTGGGCGCGCGGCCCGGCGGCGAGCCGGCCCCCGCCCCCGCCCTGGCCTACAGGCCCCCCGCCCTCAGGCACCTGCCGGCGGCGCCCACTTCCAAGCTGGTGAGCGAAGCCCTCCCCAAAAGTCCTTTTTAGAAAATCCCATGCATTTGCCCGCTTTGGGCAAAACCGCAGCGCCCCCTAGCGCCATCTCGTATTCTCGCCGGTGGACGGCTCGGCGGGCGCTCCGATCGCCGGCTCGCTCGCCGGATTTTCACCTTCCCGTCGGACGTTTGCGGCAGCACGAGGAGGAGGCGCCTCAGAACGCGCGGGGGCCCGACAAGACTCCGTCCAAGGCGGCGCTGAAGAATCAGAAGAAACGCGAGGCCCGAAAAGCCGCCAAACAGGTGAGGACGCAGGCACGAGCTCGTGGGATGGCCGCACGCAAAGACGTCGGCATCCGCATGACGACGAGTCGGCTCGCCTGCCCTTTTGACGGCGCGGCGTCTCCGGCAGGAGCGCCAGCCCGAGGCGGAGCCTCCCCCGCACCCCGCCCCCGAAGCCCGTCCGTCGGAGAGTGCCGGCGACACGGACGACGCGGACAGGAAGATGAAGAACGTCAAGAAGGTCGTTTGAGGTGACCGAGGCGCGGCCCACCGTCGAAGGTTTGTGACGTGACTTCCGGCCCCCGCAGAAGTTGAAGGCCATCGAGGAGCTGAAGGAGCAACGAGCGGCGGGGAAAGTTCTGCAGAAGAACCAGGTGGGGCGGTGCGCCGCCCACGCCCGTGGGGAAAGACCCCGGAACGTGCCTTGATTTTTTTTTTCCCGTTTGCCTTTGCAGCTGGACAAAATGCAGAAGGAGGCGCAGCTGCTGGAAGAACTCAAACACTTGGAGCTGCACGCCCTTTGACCTCCGAAAGGCCGGGTCCTAAAGACAAAGTTTGCTGGGATTTGAGCCGAGGCTGACCTCTGTAAATCTCCGTCAAATGCGCCGCCACAATAAAGCGGAAAGCGGGACCGGCTCCATCGTCCAACGTGCATTACGCGGCGCCGGCCCACAGAAAGTATTCTTGTAAAGCATATTGAAAAGACGTCTAATTGACTGCGGGCGACCTGGACGAAAATGTTTTGGAGGGAAGCGGTTAATAAAAGGAAAAAAATCAAGCCCATGAAAGAACTCCGTCATTTGATTTCACACAAATCTCCGGGTAGCCCCATCCAACATGGCCGCCGGCCCTGCCGCATAGGACGGTGCGCTCGCGCCGGCACGTCTCTGATTGGAGCACTCGGCTGCGGCTCGCAGTGACGTTTTAAGGCAGCGACGGCTAACTGCAGTCATGCTCACGAAACTACACTTGAGGATAAATCCAGTTTGAGCCGTCTTTTAAGCCTCTCTCTTTTTGAGCGAACGTGCAAACGTGTCGTCTTGAATTCCGAAACAAGGAAATTGGCCATTTTGGGGTGAGTCAAAGTGAGGCAGCGCACACGTGTGTTATGATTTGAAGACGACGACAAGTGAGTGAGTCTTATTCCCTACGTTTGACTAATGTTGTTCAGAAGGCTCTCTTTCAATCTGCCTCTTAATGTTCCCGATTGCCTTGACAAAAACGCCCCATTGTAAATTGAATAGCGAAAAGCTTTTAAAAATGATGAAAACCTATTTTTTTTCCCAACCCCCCTCATTAAAACGTGAACAATTCGGGCAATGCAGGCACACGAGGCTTTTTTTCCCGTCTTCCCTCGATTATCGCGATTTTTACTTCTTTGCGACTTGTTCTGCTTTTATTTTCATGGAAAACGTGAAAATCCACGCTGAAATTCATAAAGCCAAAGCTATCTATTAGGAAGAAAGGGTATTTTTTATTTGTGGTGACCCTATTTATTCACGGTGGCGCCCATAGAAAATGTAACTAGACTACATTCATCTTCCCGTCACGCCATCATTCGGCGATGAACGTCAATCTACCGGAAGTGACAATGTCCAGCTGGTGAACGGAACGCACGGCCGCGCTTCATTCTTATTGTCCACTCGTCTTTCCGTAGGCGGGATGTCTGGCCAAGGGGCGGAGTCCCCCGCCCGGCAGGTGAGCGTCAGTCGCTGCGACTCCGCCCCACTCGTGTGGCGCACGCAGGACGTGGAGGCGGCGCGCTCCCTCGGCCTGGTGGGGGCGCTCCTGGGGTCGCTGCCGCGGACTCCCCGGCAGAACCTGCGTCTGGGCCGCCCCCTCTTGCTGCTGCCTGAGGAGGAGCGACTCCTGGGGACCTCCCGGAGCACCCTCCCGCCATTGACCTCTGCCCCCCGTGTCCGTACTCGCCCGATAACTATTTTAATCGGGAATAAAAGGGATCATACGGAGTCGCTTGCTCAACGGAGATTTACCGAGTTGTAAAGATTGACGTGCGTTTAGGAGGAGGCGAGGGACGCGCAGGTGGCGCTGTTTCGGGACTCCATGCAACGGAGCTACGAGTGCCAGCGAGTTCTGGCGCTGCAAGAGAGGAAGCGGGCCGTGCTCGGCTCGTTCTCCGCCGAGGGCAACGGAGGTGAGCCCCGCCCGTGGCGACCTTTTACGCCCGCGCCTTATCTCCACTCCGCCGCCTCATTCTCTCGCAGATTCGGAGGCGGAGCTCCGTCGCCGACTGGAGGCCGTGGAGCGCCACTTTGACTTCCCGCGTTCGGCGCTGGCGGTCCAGCTGAGCACGGCCAGGGCGGGGCCCGACCCGCGTGGGCCCGACGCGCCCGTGCCCCCCGGCGATGACGCCCGCTTCCGGGTGTTTGCCGACCTGAGGAGGCGGGGCTTCTACTTGACCTCGGCTGGGAAGTTTGGCGGCGATTTCCTGGTCTATCCCGGTACGTTCGGCGAAAAATACACGTGTGACCACGGAAAGATGAACGACGACGACGTCGCCGCCGGTGGTTTGCAGGCGACCCGTTGCGTTTCCACGCGCACTTCATCGCCGTTTGCCTGCGCGCCGACCAGGACGTGGCGCTCTCGGACCTGCTGGCCATCTCCCGACTGGGCTCCAACGTCAAGAAGACGGTCCTCCTGTGCTCGCCGCGCGACGACGGCGGCGGCGGCGGCGTGATGTACTCCTCGCTCACCTGGAGCGGCATGGTCTGAGACTCAAAGTTCCTTGGACCGCCCGGAGAGACGGCGAGGTCCACGGAAGCGGCCGACCCGATGGCAAACCAATTCAAATGAACCGGGATGAAGGAGCGGGGGTTGGGCTGCAAGAAGCAGCTGACGCCAATCCACTGATTACACTCGCCGGACATTTAGTATTGTTGAACGCTTTGCTCTTTCCAGGTTGAAAGCAAAGCACTCTTGTCTTTTTTTCAATTTTTTTAGTTTGCCCAGCCCTGATAAATAAATGCCGAGTCTGAAGGGATGTTCCCATGTACTTTGTACTTTGTGCTTTTGCTTTGTTGTTCTGTCTAACACCCTTTTGCTACTGCCACAATGAAATTTCCCAAATGCGGGATGAATAAAGTTATCCAAATCCAAGGCTATGTTTTCCTTCATATGTCCAATGCTTCAATTTGTTCGAGGCGCTCGCTCGCTCATCAAACACTACTACTTTCTGCTACTTTCTTGTAAAGGTTTATCGTAAGGATTAGTGATCATTTGTTTTTGTTCTTTTTTATACCCCAGGTTTTATTTAGGTGCAAAACAATAAAACGCCAGGCCGTGTTGATTTTTGCTCAGGCACTCTCCGCGGGCGTCTCGCTATCTTTGCTGTCGGAGCGGTCCTGTCAGGGCGCGTGCGCAGTCCAAGCCGCAACTTGGCCGGCCGCGCAGCTAGTCTTTAGCAGCCAGCAGCGAAAACGTCCAAAATCGCCTCGTCGGCGTCGTGGTGGTCGTGGCTCCTCCACCAAACGACCATGTCCTGAACGTTCCCATCTTCTCCAAGACCAAAATCGTAAGTTGTCGACTATTTGCACGAACGCTGCCACCTTCCCGAGCAGGTGGCTAGCATTATACTAGCGCCAGGGCCGAGGACCAGGTCTTTTTCCCCCTCCTATTTCTCCCGTTGCGCAGTCAAGAGGAAATAGGACAGCGATTCCAAAAGTTCCAATTGAAAAGTCGAGCAAAAGTGGCAGTGGGCAGAGAAAGAGGGGGATCGAGGGAAGAATCAGAAAGAAGTCAACTTAACCCCAAGTAGCTCCGTGCTACATGCTAAGTTTTGCCTCATCATTATTATGAAAATGCGCGTGTGCCGGGCGGGGCCAAGTGACTCCAAAGACTGTTTGGCCTGACACGTGAGCTCACCTCACACGCTCTGTGTCCCCCTCACACACAACTTGGCTGTTTTGTTACACCATTCAATTCTTACATACATTTTGTTGGAAATGACCATCCATTTTGTGCCAGGCCAGGAGCGGACCGCCCCCGTCCTGAAATGTCGCCCTGGTTCCGGGCCCGTCCTTGCCGGCCGCATCGGTGAGATGTGAAGGCCCTGATTGACTTTCCTTCCCAATTGGTCCGCCCCCCCCTCGGCCCCTCCGGAGAGGGCGTCGCTCTCCCGCCATGGATCCGTACGCGGCCTACCACCGGCTGGCCCGCGACCCGCCACGACAATATCAAGGACCCCCGCCGGGCTTTGCTCACGGCGTCAAAGCGGAGGAGACGCCACTCCCCGGCGAGCCGCACCGCATCCCCCGGCCGCTTTCCTCCTCCTCGGCGGCGGCGACGGCAACGACGGCGTACGGGCCCCCCCGCGAGGTCCCAGACTCTGAGGCGCCCCCCAACGTGACGGTTTCTACCTCCACCATCCCGCTGTCCATGGCCGCGCCCCGGCGGCGGCGGGCCGACGACCTGAGCGCCATCGTCCACCAGATAAACCGACTGTGCCGGGCCCGGGCGGGAGCGGGCGCCACCTCGGTGTGCGAGGGCCAGATCGCCAACCCCGGCCCCATCAGCCGAAACCTGCTCATCGACGCCAGCTCGCGCGCCGCCGCCGCCACCGGCGGGGGGCGGAGCGCTGCGCCCCCCGTCGTATTGCCGGCGGCCCGCGTCCAGCGGCGGCGCGCCTGGGCCGGGGGGGCGGAGGACGAGGGGGCCCCTCCCTGCAAGGACCCGCGCCCGGCGGAGTGCGCCCTACTCGGCCGGACCCCGAGCTACCCGTGCAAGCCGGCAGAGGCGCCCCACGCCCACCCCGACTACGGGCCCCCGCCCCGGGCCCGCTTCCCTCTGGAGGCGGCGGGGGCCGAATACCGGCGGCCGGCCGCGCCGGCCGACTTTCCGAGGGGACGCCACACGTTCCCTCATGCCGGCCCCAGAGGCGGGGCGGGGCGGCCACCGGATGGCGCCTGCGCCCTTTATCCCGCCTACCGGTGACCGCCGGGACGGCCATTCGTAGCGGAACGGGCGGGCGGGTCTAGTCTGGCTGGCGCTGGCAAAATGGCCCGCCGTTGTCTTTTCTCTCCAAAATAATAAAAAAAAAAGTTTTCTGCATTTCAGCCTTCCGCCTTATTTGTTGACGCTGGTGTTCCTGCGACTTCCCGAGTGAAAAATGCCACCGGGCGGTAGCATTTTCAAATGGGAAAACTAGCGTTAGCTAAGGTGAGCCAAATTCTCTTAGTTAGTGTGAACTCATTGGACCAGACGAGATGTCCAATTCCTTCTATTCAGGGAGGGACGAATGGCGGTGGAGCAAAGTCGACCACGGACGGCCAATGGCTAAACGGGCAAAACGGGCAAAACGGGCAAAAGCCACAAAAGAATCATTCCAAAAGTCTTTGTATTTTATTCATGGCTGAATCTGAGAATTTAAAAGATCATAGGTCAGAAATGATGGGCCAATGGCGTAACGCCGCCTCTGACGTCAAAGGGGATCCTTCCCAAGGGGGAAAAGGGCTCCCCCTCTGCCCTTTTTGTCCAGCGGATAAGAGGCCCAAAGGCACGGGGCTGGAGTCCGGACGACCGGCGGGGGCGGGTCACGCCGGGGGCGGCGCTTTGACGCAGACGTTGCAGCGGCCCACGGCGGCGGCCCCGCGCCGGCCGGCCTCGGCGGCGGCCGGAGAGCTGAGCCAGAAGCTGTAGATGTTGGCAAAGTAGTGGCACGTGCCCCGGGGGCCCTGGCACTCCACGAAGGGCTGGGGCCGGAAATACGCCAGGCAGCTCCCCGGCGACGTCAGCGACTGCCCTCCGCCCTCGTCGCCCGAGCCCGTGTGCTGCCGACCAGACGGAGACGCGTCAGAGACGGGTGAGCCGAGTACCTTGGTCGGCAAATGACAAAAAAAAACCCTTCCTTCCTTCCTTCCTTCGTAGGACCCACCATCAGGAAAGAGTAGCCGGTCCACAGGCTGGCCCAGTCGGGGGGACACTCGGGGCGGACGGCCGATTGGCTGTGCAGCGCCACGGGGGCCGAGGGCGCCTGGCAGACGGCGCAGCGGCTGATGTGCTCGCGGATGGCCTCCCCGCCCACCGGCAGGGCGGGCACGCCGGCGGCCGCCGCCAGCCAGTAGGATTTGTCGTTGCGCCCGGCGTACGAGCACATTCCCGCGTTGCAGGAGGCGAACGGCATGGTGGAGAAGATGCGCACGCAAGAGCCCGCCTGCCCTGAAATCCAGCGAAAGGAGGAGGAACGGCGAATGACGGCGCCGTCATTTGCCAGGTAAGCGGCCCTGACGGCGCCGTCATTTGCCAGGTAAGCGGCCCTTTTTCTTTTTTTACCCAAGTCCTGGGTGTGGGCCTTCTCCTGGCCTTCCAGGTACAAGAGACTGTATCCCAGCCACAGCAGTCCCATCCCCGGCGGACACGACGGGACGTCTTTGGACTGGCTGTGGATGACCGTCAGGAAGCCCGCGTCGACCGGCCCGGACGGTCCGGGGGGTCCGCGATCCCCGATCCCGCCGGGGTCACCTGTGGGCGGCGGCCAGCGGGCTCGTCACCGCCCTCTCCAAAAGGGACGGCGGCAAACGTCACCTCTGTCTCCCGCCTGGCCGCTCTCCCCCTCCGGACCGCTCCGACCCGGCTCGCCGTCGGCACCCGGCGGCCCGCCGGGGCCCGGTGGTCCCGGACACCCGGCCTCTCCCTTGGTACCTGCGGCGTTGTTCTGGGCGTCACGCCGCCTGGCTTTTTGCCGTGCGGCGTGTCACCGGCTGGCGTCTTACCTTTGAGTCCCAGGAGACCGTCGTCTCCTGGAAAACCGGCACTACCCGGAAGACCCGGAGGCCCGGGGGCTCCCGGCGGGCCCGGCGGGGAGGAAGGATAGGCGTGGCAAGGAAATACCCTGCCCGACTCTCCCTTGGGACCCGGCGGACCGGCGGGCCCCTTTGGGCCGAGAGGTCCGTCCCGTCCCGGGAAACCTCTGGGTCCCGGATTTCCGGGTACCCCCATCAGTCCCAGAGAGCCCCGCTGGCCTGCTCGCCGAGATTGTCGGGATGTGAAGAGCGCGGAGGCCGGAGTCCGGCCGGGACTAGCAATGCTATAGGCTCACCTCTGCACCCCGGAGTTCCAGCGGCGCCCATTTGTCCCGGCGGGCCGGCGAGTCCCCTTTCTCCCTTGAGGCCGGCGCAACCGTCGTCTCCGTCGTCCCCGTCGTCGCCGGGTACGGGAAGGACGGGACCCGACTCACCCCGGTCGCCGGGGAGACCTCGGAGAAAGAAAAAAAGGCATTGGCCCGAGCCGGGAACGGCCCGGACGGGCCTCGCCCTACCTGTCTCCCCATCCGGCCCGGGCTCACCGGGATCTCCCAAAATCCCCGGCGGAGGACTTTGGCAGTCCGGTCCGGGTTCTCCCGAAGGACCGAGCGCTCCCCGTGGCCCTGGAGGGTTACACCGAGACGAGAGCGATCTCGCTCTTTTGTCTCGTCGCGGAGACGGGCGCGGAAATGAAAAGAGGGCGACCGCAGACCTGCGGCTCCCGAGGGGCCCCCGGGCCCCGGAGGTCCGGGCGGCGAAGAACCGGCGAGACCCGGAGGACCGGGAGAGCCTTTGTCTCCGGGAAGGCCTCGCGAACCCCGAGAACCCGGAACGTTGAGACCTGGCCAGACGACAGATGATGCGTTTGTTGTCCGTCGGTGGTTTGTACCCAGACGACGGACATTCTTACCCCTGGTGCCCGTGTCTCCTTTGACCCCTTTGAGTCCGTCGAGGCCGTGAAGTCCCAGTGGTCCGGGAGGACCTGTTCGAAAGAGTTGGCCATGAGCTCCGGCGGGACGATGGAGAGGTCACGCTTTCAAATCCTTCCGGCCAAAAGAGGCTCGGTTCATTTGACCTCTCACCTCGCAGTCCCAACATGCCCGGCGGTCCGGGCGGACCGTCGGCACCCGCATCGCCGGGAAGACCCGGAACCCCCGGGCGACCCCCGCCGCCCGGGGGCCCATCCACACCTACGATACCAGATGTTAGCTCGGACATCTGAGTTCCTCGGGTCATTTTAGAAAGTCAACCCAGACTTTTGGGGTTTTGGGGGTTGGGCGCCCGTACCTGGCGGTCCCGGCTGTCCGGGTTGGCCCGGATCTCCCTTAGAGCCTCTCTGTCCCGACTCTCCCGCGAAGCCCGCCGGTCCGGGATGTCCCGGAGGTCCGGGAGGACCTGACGAGCAAAAGCGCATTTCAAAATTGGAGTAGATTGAGACGCTGATGCTGTTGGACAGGGCTGGCCAAGTCCGGACCTGGAGGGCCCCCGTCATCCAGTCTTTTAAAAAAAAAAATAAATAAATAAAAAAAATCCCCCACGTCTCCCTCCACCAACACACACACACCTGAATCAAATCGTGGGAATGGCAATCAAGCATGTGGACAGCTTGCTAATGACATGATCATTTGATTCAGCTGTGCTAGAGGAGGGGAGGGGGGAGTAATGTCAGACAGAGCGGATCCCGGAGGCTCTCCGGGACCGGACTTGGCCACGCCTGCTCTGGCGATAGAGCCTCACCCAGAGGCCCGGGGGCTCCCGGAGGTCCCTTGTCCCCAGCTAATCCGGATCGCCACGTAGACTCTCCCCGATCACCTGCTCCGCGCCAGCAAAATCGTGATGACGTGCCGAGGCGCCGGCCGGACCCACGGTACCTTTGGAGCCGGGACGTCCTTGCCGACCGCGTTCGCCCGAGCTGCCGGGCCGTCCCGGGTCACCCTGGACGACAAGATCAGACTTTTCTAGACACGTCCGTTTTTTAGTCCTCCTTCCTCAGACTTGGCCGATGATCCAAATAGTGTGGGCTTATGGCTAAGGGGCACAGAGCCGGCGGCAAAGGCCGGACATTTGCACCCATCCCTTCTCTCTGGCGCGGGGCCGTCGAGGCCATTCCGCAGAGGGCCGCAGAGGGCCGCAGTGGGCCGCAGTGGCCCGCAGGGGGGCCGCAGTGGGTCCCGCTCTTTGTTCCAAACCCCTCCGTTGGCCACAGATGAACCAATGAGGTGTCTTCTAAATGAAGTAGCACCTGACTTGAATCCAGTGATTACACTGGCCATAATGTTCAGTTGGAATGAAAAGCGCTCTTTGGGGACCCCTTTGGCAGCCCTTCAAGTCCAGCGCTTATTAGGTGGCTGGATTTGCTGCAGCAGAAATAATGCAGGCTGCGCATCAAGATTTTTTTGACGGGGGACGACTCCATCGGCCGGAACTATGGATTGGAGTTCGGACAAAAGGCCCGCGAGCACCCACGCCCCGGAAGGAGCCGCTTCACGGAAAACGGAGCGCACTTACCGGCTCTCCCGCCTCCCCGGGGAAGCCCAGGAAACCGGAAGGTCCGGGACGTCCGGGTCCTCCGGGAAGTCCGCCGTGGCCCGGAGAGCCGGGCGGACCCGCTGCGCCCCGGACGCCCGGAGGCACGTCCGCACCCGGGTAGCCGGGCTTGCCCGCAAACCCCGGTCTTCCTTTACTTCCTGGTGAGAAGGAAAGAAAGGAATGGTCCGTCCGGCGGGCCGCCCACAAAAGCAGCGCCGTCCTCCCCGCCCCCCCAAGTGCCCGACTTGGCTCCCACCTCTTGCGCCGGGGAAACCGTTGACCCCGGGGGCACCCACTCGTCCTCCGGCGCCTTTAACGGGGACCCCCAGCGTGTCTCCGGGAGCTCCCGGATACCCTTTGCAACCTGGGGGGGACGGACAGGAGCGGGAGACGGGATGGTGTTTGTACGCCACGGTGAAGCTGGCCGAGCCACGAGGATTGCGTGGGAGTGATGTCGCTACCCGTTTCTCCTTTAGGACCCTCACATCCCGGGCCGCCATCTTGACCGTCGAGTCCGCTCTCCCCTTTCCTTCCGGGGTAACCCGGGAAGCCCATCCAACCAGGGACCCCTTGGACACCCTTCCGACCCAGAGGTCCCGTCGGACCTGATGGAGAGAGACCACGATGTTACGTGCATCAACTGGGGTGAGCAAGGGCCTTAAAGGGCCTTAAAGGGGCTCGCCAACCTCTTTGGCCACCCCTCCCTGCCAATCCGGGGTCTCCGCCGGGACCTGCGGAGCCCGGGAGCCCCGGACGACCGGGAATTCCGGGCGAGCCCGCTTTGCCCACGGGGCCGCGGGGGCCGTAACCCGGCCATCCCGCTTGGCCGGGATCCCCCTTCTCCCCCGCGCACCCTGCGGAAGAAGTTTGAGCGGAAATGAGTCGCAAGTCCACTAAACGAACCCGACTTCAGCCCGCTGAAAGAAAGACAAAAAGCGATTTACCCGAGGAGCCGACGGTCCCTCGCGGACCGGGAGGGCCCGAGGGACCGGCTTCACCTCTCTGGCACCGATTATGGAGGGGGCCGGACGGCCCCACGGGGCCCGGTGCGCCGTCCTGGCCTCTGTGGCCTTTTGGTCCCGGGATCCCCGCGAGACCCGGGACCCCTGAGACAAAAGAGGCGGTGTGAGAAGAAGACGACAGACGCTCCGCGTACTCGCGGGAGGCCACGCCCTCGGCCCGGCTTTCTCTCGACGGCTCTGTGCACGCACGGGGTGCGCCGCCAATGGCCGAATCACGGCCGGGCCATTTTGGATGGGGCGCTCACCTGGGAGACCTTGCCGGCCGGCGGCGCCCGGCACCCCTTTGGCTCCCCGAGAGCCCGCCGGCCCCGGAAAGCCAAGGGGCCCCCGGGTCCCCAGGGAAGACTCTCCCCCAGGCCCTCTCAGTCCAGGAACGCCGGGCGCTCCCGGAGATCCTGCGGCAGGGAGGCAAACAGAGAGCCGGGGGGCGCTCATGAGAGTTTGTGGTCTGTCTCGGGCATCGGCGGCCTTCTGTCATTGTGCATTTCTTAACAATGTCTCCTCGGGCAGGACGGCGGTACCTGCTTCTCCGGCAAAACTGAATCCTTCCGCTCCTTCACCTCCCGGATGGCCAACATAACCCGCTGGTCCTGGCGGAGCACAAGGACGAGGACCAGGATGTCAGGTGGGTCACCGCGACCGATCAAAAGTCCGGCGGCCGGGACCGTGGGTACCTGCCGGCCCGGGCCCACCCGGAAGTCCAGACCGGCCCTTTTCTCCTTTGCCTCCGTCGGGTCCCGTAAAACCGTGGAAACCGGGAGCGCCGGGATGTCCCGCCGGACCTAAAACGGGGGACGGGCAAATGGAATGAGCGGCCGGAGGACACGTCCATATCCAGCCGCGGCCTTTCTGCGTCAACCTGTGTCTCCGGCCTCCCCCTTCTGTCCCGGGGCTCCCGGGTTTCTGGCCGCGCAAGGAAGTGTTTGGCCTACGGACGGCGGCGGCGGCGGCGGCGGGTAAGTGGTCAGTCTAACGTTGGCGAGCTTGCCATTTTTTCCCAATGACCAGACGGATCTTTACCCCGAACACCTTTGGGGCCGGGGAAGCCGGGGAATCCCGGAGGGCCGGGGGCGCCCGCCTCCCCCCGCTTTCCAATTGCACCCACGACACCGGATCCCCGGGGGCCGGTGGGCCCGGTCAGTCCCGCCGGGCCGGCGGGACCCGGGAGGCCTCGGTCCCCCGGAGCACCGGAGTAAGCGTCTCCCTGGAAGCAAGAAGAGAAAAGGTAAGTAGGCATGGAAATGTTTTTTTTTTTTGTTGTTTCCTTCCGTGCGGTGTTTGGCGAGGACCTGAAGGCCGGGGTTTCCGGGAAGTCCCGGGAGTCCGTCCTGTCCTCTTGTCCCAGCCAAACCTTGTGTCCCCGCAACACCCGGCTGGCCTCTTTCGCCCTTGTGGCCTGAAAAGGGTGGACGAGACCAACAAAGGCTAGCAGGCATTTCAAGACTTTTGCTCGAAAATGGGCGTTTGCGCTTAATTTCTCGGTCGCAAGTGGCCAAAAATGGAGCCCGACCCGGCCGGCGGTGGCTCGACTTGCCTTTCATTTCCACCACAACAAAGTCTCCTTTGTGACCCTTGAAGCCTTTGAAACCGGGGAAGCCGCCCAGACCCTGCGAGCCAAGTTAATTTGGTCGGAAGGACTCCAGAGAATCCTTTGTGGCATCTGCCGCCGGCCCTTCCACTTCCGGACCTTTGCCGGCCCTTACCGGTGGTCCCGGCGCTCCGGCGTCTCCCGCCAAGCCCCTTTCCCCTCTGGGTCCTCGAGCTCCGGGGGAGCCCGGGTAGCCCGGCCGTCCGGGGTCCCCCGCCGAGCCCGGGGGCCCCCTCGCCACCGCGGCGGGGCCGCAGGAGCATTCTCCCGGGCGACCTGGCGGAATAGGCGTCCTTTTTTGTCACGGCCGTCGACGTGGGATGGGAAAAGCTGAGCCCGCTGACCTTTAAAGCCGGGAATTCCGGGGGGCCCCGAAAGTCCCCGTTGTCCGGCCTCTCCGGGTTCTCCCGCCACGCCGGCGAGGCAGTTATAACCTTGATACAAAACACGGTGCAAAAAAAAAAGAATGTTCCCTTCCTTAAAAGAAATGCCGTCTTACCGGGGCTTCCCGGTTGTCCTTTTTGTCCCGTGGCTCCTGGGCTTCCCGGCCTTCCGCTTTCCCCGGGCGGGGCTAGGTCGTCGAAAAGCCGCCCCGGATCTCCTTTGTCTCCTCTGCTTCCCGGGCTCCCCGCGGCTCCCACTCCACCGGGGGCTCCTAAAATCAGCGGGGGGAGGACGGACGGGGCTCAGTCGGCGGCCAGGCTCCCCAAGGACGGAATGACGCACCTGGCACAGATCTGCCGGGGAATCCGCGGGGCCCCGGCGCTCCCGCGGCGCCGCGGTCTCCCGGCGGGCCCGCGGCCCCGGGGGGGCCCGGACGGCCCACGTGGCCTGGAGCGCCAAAGCAGACGTGGTCAAAAAAGCTTTGCGCTGGGCGGGCGGACGGATGGCCGCAAATGCCACGCCTACCCGGATGGCCGAGGACAATTTCCCGAGGGAGACCTTTGAGACCGGGCTCTCCCGTCACGCCCTGGAAAAGCCCAAAGGATACCGGCGCTGTCAAGCGCCGGGCCCGTTTCCCGGCGGATCACGCGGGAATTGAGAGCTGACCTTTGGCCCCTCTTGTCCGATCAGACCCGGGAGACCGGAAACGCCCACGTGGCCCTGAAACAGACAGACCGGCACTCGGCGAAAGTCGGACCATGGTTTTGGAATCCCCCCGAACGCGAGGGGCACCACGCAAGGCGGCTGACCTTGGCTCCTTTGTGACCCGATGGCCCGGGACGTCCCGGGAGTCCCTGGGGAGCGCACAGTCAGAGTCACCACCGGTGTGTCGCGCCACGGCACGGTCTTCCTGGGACATCCAAGGACGTCCAAGGATGTCCAAGGACATCCTTGGACGTCCAAGGACGTCCAAGGACGTCCAAGGACATCCAAGGACATCCAAGGACGTCCAAGGACATCCAAGGACATCCAAGGACATCCAAGGACATCCAAGGACATCCAAGGACATCCAAGGACATCCAAGGACATCCAAGGACATCCAAGGACATCCAAGGACGTCCAAGGCCATCCAAGGACGTCCAAGGACATCCAAGGACATCCAAGGACATCCAAGGACGTCCAAGGACATCCAAGGACATCCAAGGACATCCAAGGACATCCAAGGACAACTCACCCTAAGTCCCGGAGGGCCCACCATCCCTTTCTCCCCCTCCGTGCCAGGAAGTGCATCCAGACCCTGAAAGTCGGCCCATTTGGAATCGAGCTCAGTCGGGGAAAATTTTGCCACGGCGTTACTCACCGGCAGACCCGGCGCTCCGCACGCCCCTTTCGGCCCGTCGGCGCCCTGACGGGGGACAAGAGACAGCGTGGCTAACGAGGAGGGCCCGGGCCCCGTCGGAGGCGGCGGCCGCCGCCGGGCGCACTCACCTGCTCTCCTTTGACGTACAAGTCCTCTGGGGGGTCCACCAGCTCGAAGGGTCCCGGGGGGCCCCGCAGGCCTTGCTCTCCCTGCAAAAATGCGCAAAAATGAAGGGCCCTCCGCGGGTGGCCAAAGGCAGCGGCCGGCGCAAAGTCCAGAGCGCCACCTCGTCTCCTTTGGGGCCCCGCACCGATCGGCCTCGTTCACCCTGAAAGCCAAAAAGAAGGACGGACGGATCTGGCCGGTGCCGACGACAAGGACCTCAAATATACTAGTATGCTAGTTTTAGTAAGGTATTGGAAATGCGCTCGGGTCTCTTGGCTCTCCGTGGCGGCGACTTACGGGTAGACCTCTGGGACCCGGCGGGCCGGAAAGACCCTGCAAACAGGCACAGAGTGGGTCACAGTCTCATCGGGCTTAGCCCCAGTCTGATGCACCGGCTCACATTGACTCCGTCGGGACCGGCGGGACCCGCAACTCCGCCGGAGCCCCTGGGCCCCGGTCCACCCTGCGTACGGACAAGTGGGGCGTCAGGCGGGAGGGGGTCAAGGTCAGGGGGACGAAGGCAGGGCTCACCGTCAGACCGGGAAGTCCCCCGGGGCCGGCCCGGCCCTACGAGACCACAATGTCAACGTCGCCGAGCGCCCATCTCGGATGTCAAACCCCGGCGTGACCCGGCGGCTACTCACGGGGACTCCTGGATAGTCCAGGAAGAAGAAGGTGGGCTCTCCCGGAAATCCCTTGGCTCCCCGGAAACCCTAAGCCCAGACACGAGTGGCTCCGTCAGGCCGGGCCCACCTCGGCGTCGGAGCCGGAAGGTCCGGTCGCTCACCGCTTCTCCGCCGACGCCCGGCTGCCCGGGCGTGCCGGGGTTCCCCGGCTTCCCTCGGGTCCCGTTACATCCGTCGGGGCCCGGCGGACCGGGTTCGCCGCCTGCGCCCGGATGGCCCTGAAGTGGTAAAAGTCAGATTTGAGCGTCCAGCCAAAGGAGGCCCCCCGGATCCGCGCGCCTCTTACCGGAAGCCCTTCCAGACCGGGAAATCCGGGAACGCCGACCACTCCCTGAAAGCCGAGGAAAGAGAAGCAAAGCCGTGGCGTGAATCCCCCCTCCGGCCGCTCTCGGCAAGCGGCGTCCTATTGGCTTATTCACCGTGTCTCCCTTGGCTCCCGGATGTCCGTCTGGGCCTTGGTCTCCTCGCTGGCCTTTCTCTCCCGGGAGTCCCCCGGGGCCCGGGAAGCCCGGGGGTCCCTGGGGACCCTGCTGCCCGAGGATTCCCGGGTAGCCCTGGGGAAAGCAAGCGTGGTGAAAAGTTCCACTGACCCCCTCCCCGTGGGGCTTCTGCCATTTGTGCCGGGCCAGGTTAGTTTTGAATCCCCCTAAAGCAAATTGCCTTGACATTGACCACATTGACCCAAGCTAGTTAGAGTGGAAAAAGTCAACCCCCCCCCCCCCCACACACACACCCCCACCTCATGCACCCCCTTCCCGCCTCCCGCTTTCCCGACTAGCGGGCGAGTTTGATGACATGTGACAGGTCTGATCTCTGTTAGTTTTTGCTTTCTCCACTTTTGTGCGGCAGTATTGAGGGGTGAAATCGGCGAGACAGAGGCTTTGGCGGCCAGTGGACCCCCCCCTCCCGTCCCCCCGTCCTCGGCCCCCGGCTGTACCAACACGCCTTCCCTTATTGCAACAATTGGACAATGGGGCCACGCCCACGTGGCCCACGGGGCCGACCGTGAGAAAGCCGGGGTCCGGGCTCTCCCGACCTCCGCCTCGACCCCGGCCCCCCGGGCCCCGGGCTCAACGTTGGCCTTTTGCGGCTAACGGTCAGTGGCTTTTCTGGCTCTTGCCGACTTCCTCCGGGCAAGACGCGACCAAACCCCGCCCCCCCCCGGCCCCGACGGAATGAGGACGGCGTGTCTCACCCTCCCTCCTTTGTCCGGAAAGCATCGACAGGTGGCGCAGTCTCGCCCGCCGCACACGTCCGCGTCGTCGCCCTGCAGACAGTGGGGGTTCAGAAGGGAGACACCTTAGTCACGGCCTTCTTTGGCGACATCTGGTGGGCGGATTGAACGGGCGGGGGCCACCCGGCGACTTGGAGCCAGAGAGCCCAGTCATAACGCTCGGCTTCCCGCCATCTCATGGCGTGTCGCCCGCCGGCTGTTTGTTTTGCCGGCCGCATTCCTGCCGCCTTGTGTCAACCCCGGTTAGCAGTGGAGCGTTTCTATCGCCGGGCAGGAATGCCAACGCCAATGCCGCCGCCGCCGCCACCACAGACCCTCTGCGACAGATCTTATCTCTGCCATCTTATCAAAATGCACCCGGCGAGAAGCCGTACGTGGCTCAAAAGGAATGGCACGCTGAGCGGCGCCAAAGACGGGGAGCGTCTTTAAGAAAAAAACGGGCATATTTTTGGGGGGCGCTCACTAGCTTGCTGTTTTTGGTTGCTCGCTCCCCGTTGGCTTTGGGCCACTTGAAGCTCACGTTTTGTCCATTTTGAGGTCACCTGCCGATCATTCCCGATCGGTCGGGTCGCCTCCCGTTGCTTTTTGCCCATTCAGATCACTTCCTTTCAAATTCAAATGACTTCCCGTCCACTTTAGGGGATCGATCGGTCGCTCTCACAGTCAAAAGGTTAGCTCACTTACCCCAAGAACGGCCGTGCTGGCTAGAAGCATCAAGAGGCCCCTGAGGACACAGGTGGACAAAGGAGTCATGTGAGGAGTCACGGCGGGATGGGGGTAGGGGGTGGGGGGGGTCACAAAGTCAAGGAGACAGAGACAAGAGGTAGACGCCAGACGTGGGAGACGCCCGAGCGGGTGGCTTCGACGGGAGCCTTCGTACCTCAGTCTCATGTCGATTCCGCGGGTGGAGCGGAGCCCGCTCGTCTAGGGGTCAGAAGCCACGCCCCTTCCGGACGGGATCCCCCACGCGGCGGCTGCGCCGGCCGGACCCAAAAAAAGGGGCCGCGAGACGGACGTGGAAACGGCCGGTTGGCGTGACGCGCGCTTTGAGCAAAAGGCAGGAGTGCAAGAGACGGACGGCGCCCTCTCTCGTGGCCGTCTGCGGCCCCGGAACCGCTCGTGGCTCTCCCCCGCCACGGCCGTGACAAGTGACCTCCGGTGGTTCCACAGTTCCGGTGCCCGGTCCGACACGTCCAAGCAGATTGACGGGCGGGTGCGCGGCCTTACCTGGGCAGGTGCGCTGGCCGACTGTTGCGTCTGGCGACCGCGGCGCTGGCTGCTGCTAGCACGAGAGGGAGGGAGGCGGCGTCTGTCCCGTCTGTCACTCCTCACGTGGCCCAAGAGAGAGGGGCGACGCGGCGCGGCGGCGGCGGCACGGCCCGCAGTCGCGCGGACCGGCGCTTCCGGGGCGCGCCGTGGCCGCCTTTCAAAATAAGAGTGGCTCTTTGGAGTTGGAGAGAATCCCAATTGTCACATCCAAGGGGTTCCTCTTCCTTAAATATGGCTGGTATTAGTCCAAGAAAGTGTAACGTGGTGTGAAAAATGTCCCCCTCTGACGACAGGACATTGAAATGCTCATATCGTGCCAGCGTGACCGCTTTCATCCGCAGAGATTACGGTGAAAAATCCAGTCACCATGCCACTTGATCATTTTCCCCACTCAATGCTTGAATAGTTTCAATGGCACTTTGGCACTCTGCTTTTAATTTGAAAGTTTGGGGCCCCCGGCGGCGGTCCCCCACATGGGCCCGCCCGGGCCCGCCCGGGCCCGCCCCCCTCGGGCGAGAGCGGCGGGCCGCCCTGGCCGCCGCGCTCCGTGTCCGGCCGGACTGAGGAGGCGAACGGCGGCGGTGCGAGGATGACGTGCGGCTTGGTCCTCATGCTGGCGCTGCTGATGCTGCTGCTGCTCGGAGGCGCCGACGCGGTGGGTGAGCTGACGCGCCGGTCGGGTCCCTCCGAACGCTCCAATGGGTCCAAAGGCCACTTTGGCGCTTGGACCTTTTGGTCTCATAGAGCACTTTTGATTGAAACGTAAAAGCCATGGCCTTTCTAACCTCCGCTTTTGACTCAAAATGCCCGCAAAGCTATTTTCCGGAGTCCAATTTTTCTCTGGACTCTCGGCCTGGGCGCCGTAGGCCATACTTTTGACCATTACGGCACGGCAAGAGGGCGTCTTAATGGAAGACGAATGAGGTGGAAAAAGGCCGGCACCGGGCGGGCGCGCCGCTCGCCGGCCAATGACTGGCGGGATTGAACGCCGGCAAAGGCCCGCTCTTTGTTTGGGTGCGGCGTTGGAGACAGATTGAGCATCAAAGGCGGACTCTGGCCGCCAACGTGCGCCAACGCGCCCGGGGCGACGTGACGCCGCTCTACAGATAAGAGCGCCGTCGCCGCCGCCCCCCCCCGCCGGCGGCCAGATAAGACCCTCGTCGGGCCCGGATTAGATTTTGTTTGGGTTAGAAATGTCTCCCGTAGATTAGAAAGACGGGGAGGGGGTGTCGAGGCTGGGGGATGGGGGTCGGGGGGCATTTTGGACATGTTGGGTTTTTCGGATTGGACAAAAAGTCAAAGTCTGTCCTTGGTGCATTTGACCTCTGTCGTCTAACCTAAAGTCACAGAATCAAAAAAATAAATCAAATAAAAACAGGAATGGATGGCTTGACATCTCTCTTTTTTTGTTTTGTTTTGTGTGCAGGCATGCGAGTCCAGCGCAAAGTGGCCGTGTCACAGTCATGGCGTCAAAGGACAGAAGGTGAGTGTGTCTTTGTGGCTGTGTTTGCTTTCAGCAAGTGCTGTCTCCCAGCTCAACCTCCCTCCCTATCCCTCCCTCCCTCCCTCCCTCCCTATCCCTCCCTCCCTCCCTCCCTATCCCTCCCTCCCTCCCTATCCCTCACTCACTCCCTCCCTCCCTCCCTCTCGTGACCAGCTGCCGCTGATTGCTAATCAGCCCCTGTCTGTTTAATTTCAACTGTGTGTGTTTGTGTGCGTCAGAATGTTCTGCTTTGCTTGTCTGCCGAGTGCCACCTTTCCCAGGCCGGGGGCCACCTTTCCCAGGCCGGGGGCCACCTTTTCCAGGCCGGGGGCCACCTCTTCCAGGCCAAGTGCCGGGTTCCTTCACCCGTCTTTTTCATTTCAAAAAATCCTCGTTAGTTTTGAAAGCGCCAACTTCGGCGAGAGCGTTCCACCGGTCCACGGGCGTCCGGCTTCCCCGCATTTGGGTCCCGGGCACCTTCCGCCTGCCGGCTCGTCGCAACACAGCGCAAGTGGGCCAAATGTTCTGAAAGGACACCCGAGAAAACAAACAAAAAAAAGGCCAAACCACACTCAAACAATTGAATTCCTTCCCGAGCCATGACGTGATTCCTTCTCTGACCTTCAATGGAGTCCAAAAGCTAATATTGTCAAAAACAAGAAAGTTGAAAAAAAGGGGAGTCCAGGCGGGCGGACGGGCGTCCGCCGGCTCCCTCACGGCCCCCATCCTCCCGTGTGCTCAGGGGGAGAGCGGCTACCCGGGCTTCTACGGCCTTCCCGGACTGGTGGGTTACCCCGGCGACGAGGGCGGCGCGGGACCCCGGGGGGCTCAGGTCAGTCTTTGTCGCTCTCGGCGTCCGGGCCTCGCGCTCCCGGCGGCGGCGGCGGCGGCGACCAATAGCGAGCACGTGCTCTCCGCAGGGTCGGATGGGGTCGGCGGGACGCTCGGGAGTCAAAGGTTCTCGGGTAAGCGGCCAGACAGAGGAAAAGGCTCACATCGGGGGTGTCCCAAGCGGCTTGCCATTTTCACGACTTTTTTCAAAAAAAAAAAAAAAAAACATAAAATGAATTCCCAAAAATGTCAAATGAATTGGCAAAAAAGGTTTGGACGCCCCTGACCGTCAGTCAGAAATCCCCAAGCGCTGACCTTGTTGTGACGCCTTCAGGGTCTTCCGGGCCCCGCCGGATTTCCCGGCCCTCCGGGCCTTCCGGTAAGTTTGTCGGTGGCGGGATCGCCCGGGTTGGAGACGGCTCACGCCACGCTCACGCTCACGGCACGCTCTGCGCCTCCCGTCAGGGACTTCCGGGCGAAGACGGAGCGGCGGGCGGGTGGGGACTCCCCGGCTGCAACGGGACGCAGGTAAACGCCGCCACGTAGCCACGCCGCCGCGTAGCCACGCCGCCGCCATCTCCGGTATGGACGGCGTGGTCACGCTCCCTCCTCCCAGGGTCAAGACGGCTTTCCGGCCTCCTCCAGAATTCCGGGATCGCCGGGCCCGCGGGGTCGGCCGGGAACGCGCGGAGAAAAGGTTTGAGATCCGTCCGTCCCTCGGCGCAGAGCACGCTTTTGACCGCTCTCGTGGGAATTCCCGACCGGCCGTCTTTCAGGGAGACCCGGCGTTCTTCCCCGCTTCGGCGGCCGTCAAGGGCGCTCCGGGATCGCCGGGGACGGACGGAGACCGGGTGAGTGAAAAGCTCCACTCTTCTGTCTCTGTGGTCGGTCGCCAGCCATCCGGCACACTTTGCAGCGAGGAGGGGGCGGTGCTACTCATTTGCCCTGTCTCCGGCGAAGCCATTCAAGCGTCGTCCCACCTTTTGAGCCAGCGCAGTGTGGCAGGAGGACGCACGCTGTGGTCGCAGGCGCCCACTAGCGTCCACTGGCGTCCACTGGCGTCCACTGGCGTCCACCGACCTCTGCTTTTTCTTGGGCAGGGCGCCGCCGGCCAGCCGGGTCCGCCGGGCGCGGAGGGCCCGTCGGGAGCGCCCGGACTTTCGGTGCGCCCCCGTCCCCTTCCCCAGACCGTCGCCAGCCGACCGACACTGACTTATTTTTCTCGTCCCCCCCCCCCCTCCCCCCAGGGACGTCCGGGTCGGCCGGGTTCGCCGGGAGAAAAGGTGGGTTGGCCGAGGCGGCCCGGACTACGATGGCGTCCTCATCCCGCGTGCTCTCGCTCCTCAGGGTCAAGAGGGTCCCAGTCCGGTCAGTCCCGGTCCGCAAGGCTTTAAGGTGAGCCCGCTCGCGCTTTTCTCCCCTCTGCCCAGAGTCAAGCTTCTATGTCGTCCGTCCGTCCAGGGAGAAAGGGGCCCCGCCGGAATCCCGGGACAGAAAGGCATCAAACTGTACGCCGAAGGCCCCCAAGAACTCAAGGTCCGCTCTCCTTCCTTCCGTCCGCTCTGTGTCACAACGCATTCATGCAAGCGCGCGTCTGTCCCGCCGTCGACGTTCAGGGCGAACCGGGCGACGTGGGAACCAAGGGTTGCCCGGGAGCTGAGGTGAGTGGCTCGCCGGGTGCCTCCCGCCCTCTGTCCCCCGTCCCTGGCCGGCCCCACACCTCTGGACATCTCCGCAGGGTCCGGCGGGAAGGTCGGGAGTCAAAGGAGAGGCCGGACGACCGGGGGAGCCGGGCTCACCGGTAAGCAACCTTGCGCCCCGCCCGTGTTTGGCGCCCCGGCGCTAAACCGCTCGCCCGCCGCCCGACTTCTTTTCAGGGAAAGGCGGGAAAGGACGGCCTCGTCGGGGAACTGGGTCAACCGGTGAGTAGACCACGGAAAAAACGCCCGCCGGGTGGCCAAAATAACCTGCCAGATGATCTCCCTTTCCAGGGCCAAGCGGGGCCCCCCGGCTTCTTGGGACCCCCGGGGATCGACGGAGGACAGGTAAAACGCCGCCCCGCGTATCATTCGGCGCGGTGGAGGACATTTGCGCTTTTGTGTTGAGGGCGAGAAAGGCGAGCGGGGACCTCCAGGTCTTCCCGGCCAGGTGAGATAGATGGCCGTCGGGTGCACTCCTGCATTTGTGAAAAGAGCCGGGACAAAGCTCTCTCTCTGACTAAGCTTTTCTGGCCCAGATATTCTTCAAGCACGCCTCCATCAAGGGCCCGACGGGGGCTCCGGGGGAGCCCGGCCTTCCGGGAGTCTCCGGAGAGCCAGGTACCGTCGAGCCCGACCGTCTCACGCCAGTCACACACATTCCATCTTTTGCTTCTTTCCCGAAACAGGACTCGTGGGATTTCCCGGACTGTGGGGCGAGCCGGGTACTAAGCCGCCGTCACTGCCACTAGCGCTAGTGCTAGCAGACCCGGCACGCCATTTGTTTTCTCTCCAGGTGAAGGGTCCGTCGGCGCGCCCGGCCCCCCCGGACCGCCGGGCTTTGCCGGACCCAAAGGAGAGCGAGGGGAGCCCGGGCCCGTCCGCTTCGGGCCCCCGGGACCCGACGGGGTCCCGGGCCTTCCCGGAGCGCGGGGACAAGCGGGAGAAGCTGGAATTCCAGGTCGGGACTTACTCACTTTCAACCGAGGAGGGGCGGCCGGGTGGCCGGCTCCCCTTTTCACTAGGGGGAGCTATTGGCCTGCTTTAAAACCCAAAAGCCCGTCTACCAAAAACAAATCTAACCGAGGCGAGGTCACGGTATCCTTTCCAAGTTAAGATTGTAAACGCCTCGCCTCGCCCGCCCCTTCAGACTTCCGGCCAGACCGAGCGGGAGCGCCGGGCGAGAGGGGTCGGAAAGGCCTCGCCGGAGCGCCGGGGAGCGCCGGACGGGAAGGCCCGGAAGGTGGGTGGGGAGCCAAGGACGGACGGCGTGGGGCAACTCCTTCCGTCCCGCGCCGTCCGTAACGGTCGCCCATTGTTTGGTCGCCAGGAGAGAAGGGGGACGTGTGTTTGGCCTGTCCCGTAGTGGCCGGCCCCCCCGGACCCCCGGGTCCACCGGGACAAGTGGGCGCGGATGGGCCCACAGGTGAAAAAGCCCGTCCTCTTGGGGTTGCGGGCCGGTGCTACGTTGGCTGAGGGAGGACTTGCAGTCGCCGGGCAACGTAGCGCTAGAGAGCCAAATCAACACCGACTGGGAAGACCTTGACTTTTTGCCCTTTGCTCTCCAGGTGCATCCGGCCCTCCGGGGTCCAAAGGCCAAAGGGGACCCATAGGAATTGCCGGATACCCCGGTCCGCAGGTCCGCCAGCTCCTTTCCGACGAGTCGCCCGCTCGTTCCTTCGTTCGTTCCTTCGGGAGGGAGGGGGGCCAAAATAATGTCCTTTGACTCCGCAGGGGCTCTTCGGCGTCCCGGGACCGCCGGGGCGTCCCGGCCAAACGGGGGAGCCCGGCCTCATGACCAGGGTCGGGGAGAAGGGCGGAGCCGGGGATCGGGGAACGCCGGGGCCTCCGGGTCTCCGGGGTCCAGAAGGACTTTCCGGAATCCCCGGACCCACCGGCGCCCCTGGACCCGAGGGAAACCCCGTGAGTGTCGCCTTAGGTTTCTCTGACAAAATTACGCTTTTAAAAAAAAAAAAAAAAGTCACACTCCAAATGGGTAAGGCTTACCAAGGGCCACAAAATCACCAATGGCGTAGCTGCAACACACCCTAGCTCTGTTTATCCGCAGGGACCCGAAGGACCCAAGGGACAACGGGGTCCCAACGGAGTCGCCGGCGTCGGGGGACCGAGCGGACAAAAGGGACCGCCGGGCCCCACGGCCTTCGGGGCTCCCGGACCGCCGGGACCGCCGGGAGACGTGGGACTCGTGGGGCGGCCGGGACGGCCCGGTAAACCGGGTGAGGCTCGTGGGCCTTGCCTTGGCAAAGTCGGGGCGCAACCTAAAAGGCCACTCCCTCCCTCCTTCTCAGGCGAAAGAGGTACCCCCGGTGATATCGGGACCGTTCCGGGAGATCCCGGACAGAAAGGAGACAAGGGTTCTTCTGGGAATCCCGGAGTGGAAGGTGAGGCCGCCGGAGTTGGATTTTGGTGCCGAGGGAAAATGGAGGGAAAATGGAGGGAAAATGGAGGAGAGATGGAGGAGAGATGGAGGAAAAATGGTGGAAAATGGTGGAAAAATGGTGGAAAGATGGAGGGAAATGGAGGAAAGATGGAGGAAAAATGGAGGAAAAACGCAGGAAAAAAGGAGGGAAAATGGAGGAGAGATGGAGGAAAAATGGAGGAAAACGCAGGAAAAAAGGAGGAAAAATGGAGGAAAACGCAGGAAAAATGCAGGAAAAATGCAAGAAAAAAGGAGGAAAAAAGGAGGAAAAATTTAGGGAAAAAGGAGAAAAAATGGACCCCTAAACCCCCCGTCTTTTCTTCCGTTGAACTCAGGGGTGACGGGCCCTCCCGGAAACGTAGGATTGGCCGGGCCCAAGGGAGAAAGGGGACAAGACGGATTGAGCGTACCCGGTCCCCCGGGCTTTCCGGGACTCAAAGGTGAACCTTCGCAAGGTGCCCATTCCCCTTTCTCGGCAAAAAAAATAAATGCCACCTTCTGCTCTGCGTCTCAGGATTCAAAGGTCTACCGGGAGCACCCGGCGTGCCCACTTATGGGAGCAAGGGGCGTTCCGGACCGTCGGGACCTCCCGGGAGACCCGGCCTCAAGGTGACCTGCCGGGCGGCGCCACACGCCGGAACAATCCCGCACTGACTCCACCCATCCTGTGGAAACAGGGGGACGCCGGCTTTGGTCTTCCGGGCCGGCAGGGCCAATCGGGGCCACGGGGAGAAGACGGCCCCGTGGGCTCGCCCGGTTCGCCGGGCGAGCCGGGAAACCTGGGAATTCCAGGAGACAAAGGACAAGATGGAGCACCGGGTCTGAGAGGTACACATTCAAGCCGGGGCGCCTTCCCTTTGCCCAAATTCTCCTGCCTCTTGACCCGCATCTCTTTCAGGTTCCAAGGGTCCGGATGGGATTCCCGGACCACCCGGCCCCGTCGGACCCTGCTTCCTGGGAGAGCCCGGACCCCCCGGAGGGCCGGGGCCCACCGGAGTCCTTGGCTTCACGGGTCCAAAAGCCGCCTTTTGCCCAAATCTCTCGGACATCCCCGGAGGCTGACGCTTGTCCCTTTTACAGGTGAGCGGGGTCCAAAGGGCGAGAAAGGAGATCCCGGCCCGCCCGGAACGGGAGCCCTCGGGCCGCGGGGACCCGAGGGGGTCCCGGCTTTTGACGGCCCTCCCGGTCTACGGGGGAGCCCTGGTCCGAAGGGACGGGCCGGCGCCGACGGTACGCCGGGAAATCCAGGTGAGGAGCCGCTCGCCCCTTCTCGGCCATCCAATCGGAAGCACGGGGACTGACTCGAAGGACATTTCCCCGACATTTCAATCGCACCCGTGACCTATCCGTGTCAGGAATCGGGGGCGACGCCGGACCACCGGGACCCGGCGGGATTGCGGGCGGCCTCGGCAACCCGGGAGAGCCCGGGAGCCCCGGGCCCGACGGTAACGCCGCCGCCGCCACCGCCAACGGCTCGGTCCGTCTCCCGTCCGCTGACGGCCAGCGACTGGCTCTCACAGGCCGGGAAGGCGTCGCCGGTGGCGCCGGGACACGGGGAGCGCCCGGACCTCCGGGAGAACGGGGAGAGACGGGACCCAAGGGGACGCGAGCCACCGTGGAGATGTTGGGAGACCCGGGAGATCCCGGGGAACCCGGTATAAGTCTCCCTTTGGTCGGGACATTCCGCCATTCCGCACGGGTGACGGATTTTCCACTGCTCCCTTCACATCCGCAGGACTGGTGGGTCGGACGGGCGCCAAAGGCAGTTCAGGTGCCCCGGGAGGTCCGGGTCCGGACGCCACCGATGGCCGACCGGGAAGAGCTGGAGTACAAGGTGTTTTTTTTTTTTTTCTGGCTTTGCTGAGGTGGCCAACACTAACTGGCGTGTCCAAAAAGCGCTTACTTTCAATATGAAAGATCACCCCAAAAACATTTGTCTTTCTTCCTTCCTTCCTCAGGACCCCCCGGAGAAGCGGGTAGTGACGGAGAGCCGGGTCCTCCCGGTCCCTGCGGGGCCCCCGGCGAAACGGGGGACATGGGAAAACCCGGTCAGTCTCCACGCCACGCCCCGCTCCTCCATTTTGTGCACGGCACGCTGGCTCTTTGCCGAGACACGCTGGCCCTCCTCTCCAGGTTCCAGAGGCCAAAAAGGTTCGGCGGGAGCCCGCGGAGAAGCCGGATCCAATGGAAAGGATGGGGTGGACGGAGCGAAAGGCGCAAAGGGACAGGCCAGTCTACCCGGAGCTGGACTCAAAGGAGATTTGGGAGAAAAGGTCAGTGATTTTTTTCCATCCAATCCACAAATGGGGGAAGAAGCAAAAGCCTACTTCTTGTCCCGTATGTTGCCACGCTCTCTCTCCAGGGGGAGCCAGCTTGTGCGGGGCCCGCCGGTGCCGAGGGCTTTCCGGGCGACCCGGGAGATTTCGGTCCTCCGGGCGCCGCCGGTCTCCGTGGCCCTAAAGGAAATGCCGGACCCCCCGGTTGCAGAGGTCTCTCTCTCTCTCTCTCTCTGGATTCGTTCTTCCGATCGCCCTTTGGTGACCGGGGGCCAACGTTTGCTCTCTGCGTCAGGGCCCCCCGGTTCTCCCGGCGAGAAAGCTTGCCACGGACCTCCCGGGCTCAGGGGACCTCCGGGAGCCGGCGGTCTCACAGGTGCCATCATCCGGCGCCTTTTTACCCCAAAAAAGAAAACCACAACGCCACCGATGGCTCTCTTCAACAGGTAACAAGGGGAGCCCCGGAGACCCGGGCCCGTCGGGCCCCAGGGGAAACCAGGGTCAGGACGGCATACCCGGACCCCCCGGAGAGAAAGGGGCCATGGGAGGTGAGGGCACCGACCCGGGGGAGCGTTTTTGCAAAGATTGCCCTTGGTGGAAGCGGCGCTTTCCATGTCCACTGGTCGCATTGGCTCACGCTCCCACCTGACCCGGGCTCTCTTCTCTCCGCAGAAGTCGGGATCGGAGCCAGGGGTGCCGAGGGGGAAAAAGGCTCAGCGGGTGAGTTTGAGATGCCTCACAAACAAGAAGAAGAAGAAGAAGAATCAAATGTTTGTCCTCAGGCTGCGTGGGAGAAAAAGGACCTCCCGGGACTTGCGCTCATCCGGGGCCTCCCGGCCCTCCGGGAAATGCCGGCTGTCCCGGTCCGCCCGGCGCCCCCGGACCCGCCGGTCTCCGTGGCGACCGGGGAGCCTGCGCCCGGGGAGACAACGGCGCAAAGGGACTGCCGGGAGAAGGGGGTCCCAGAGGTGAAGCCCCGGGGTGAAGCCCCGGCCCTTTCGGACGCGTCCGGCCCACTCTTTCAAATGACCTCTGCCCGCAGGTCAACCCGGTTGTCCGGGGCCCCCCGGGCCTCCGACGCCCGGTCCCAAAGGAGAGAAAGGATCCAAAGGAGCTTCGGGTAACGCCGGCAGCCCCGGTTGCCGCGGCGACCCGGGCCCGCCGGGCAGTCCGGTCAGTAGTGGCGTCACCTGGTAGAAAAGGCCGTGGTCTTCTTGCTGGGAACCAGCCAACCGAGCAAATGTGTCGTCCCAGGGCGTAGCGGGAGCGCCCGGAGCGCCGCCTCTCAAAGGCCCCATGGGATACATCGGGGCCCCCGGACCTGTCGGTCAGAGAGCGACCATCCTCTTGATTAGTTTTTCCTTTGCCGCCTCCAATTTCGCCCCACCCTTTTCCCCCCCTTTTTCCTTCTTTCCAGGCACAAAGGGCGACGACGGTCCGGCGGGGATCGCCGGCTTTCCCGGACTGGCGGGACCGACGGGGAGGCGGGGTAAGATTGACTTCTGCCCGGGGTGACGACACTGACTCAGAGGCCAAATGCCACCCTTCCAGGTCCCAGGGGGAAAGACGTGTCCGGGGAGGTGGCGCTTTTACCGGGAGACCCGGGCTCACCCGGAAATCGGGGCGTGCCGGGACAAGCGGGGCCCGCCGGAACGCCGGGGACCGGCGGCGCTCCAGGTTAGGGTCCTTTGGCCGTGCGGGTCCACGAAAAAGGGAGCCGTGTCGGCAACCCGTCCCTTCCTTCGTGTGTGTGCCGG
Source organism: Stigmatopora nigra (assembly GCF_051989575.1). Lineage (NCBI taxonomy): Eukaryota > Metazoa > Chordata > Actinopteri > Syngnathiformes > Syngnathidae > Stigmatopora > Stigmatopora nigra. The sequence continues at coordinate 66,007 of NC_135515.1, read as the reverse complement.
CCAGGTCCCAAAGGAGAACGCGGGGGCCCCGGCCCGACGCCCCTGCCCGGCTTGCCGGGACCCAAAGGGGACGCCGGGGACAGGGGGGACCCGGGAGTCAAAGGTGAGAAAGGGCGAGGACGCCTTCTGACCGGAAACCTCTCACTTGGCACATTTTCGCGCCCCGTAGGTCTCACGGGGCTACGGGGCGCCAGGGGCGCCAAGGGGGCGCCGGGTCCGGCCGGCTCCTGCTCCAAGGCCGGCGAGAAGGACGGCTTTCTCTTCACCCGACACAGCCAGAGCGTGGCGGTGCCCGAGTGCCCCCGGGGGTCGGTGGAGGTCTACGGCGGCTTCTCCCTGCTCTTCATCAACGGCAACAACCGGGCTCACGGGCAGGATTTGGGTAGGCGTCGTGCCGCCCCCGGCGCGGGCGCCCCGCCGCGCTGTGGGCCACGGAACACGGGGTCTCTCCTCCCTCCTTTTGTCTCCAGGAGCCCTGGGCAGCTGCCTCCCTCGCTTCAGCACCATGCCCTTCCTCTTCTGTAACACGCACAACACCTGCCGTTACGCCGCCCGCAACGACTACTCCTATTGGCTATCCACCGACCAGCGGGGCCACGGCGACACGCCCTTCATTTCGGGACCGCGCCTGAAGGATTACATCAGTCGGTAGGGTGACGCCGGCCCCGGTCACGCAACGTCACAAGCCCACCCGTGAGCCGCCGTGTCCCCTTCCCTCAGGTGCAAGGTGTGCGAGTCCCCGGCCAACGTGATGACGGTTCACAGTCAGACGCGCTGGATTCCCGAGTGCCCCTCGGGATGGGATCCCCTGTGGTCCGGATTCTCCTTCGTGATGGTGAGCTGGCGCAGGGTCGAAGGTGGACCCTCCCGTGGCCCACTTTGGGGCCGGGCGCTTGAAATGGCCACTTAACGGGGCCTTCAGGAAACCGGAGTGGGGGCGGAGGGTTCGGGTCAGCCCCTGTCGTCGCCGGGATCCTGCCTGGAGAACTTCCGCAAGATTCCCTTCATCGAGTGTCACGGCAGAGGGACGTGCAACTTTTACACCGACTCGTACTCGTACTGGCTGGCGGCGCTGGACCCGCTTCAAATGTTCAGGTAGGGCCCGGGTGCCGGCCGACGGGCGGTCCCGGGGATCCGGGGTGCCGGCCGACGGGCGGTCCCGGGGATCCGGGGGCCCCGACGGCGCTCCTCTCAAAGCCCGCCTCCCCCTTTTCAGCAAACCCAGGCCCCGGACCGAAAGCGGCGGCGACCCCCCGGACGACTTGATCGGCCGTTGCAGAGTTTGCGCCAAACGACTGTGAACGCCGACCCCACGCGGTTCCCCGGGGAGGCGCCGCTCGGAGCGGACGCAAACCGGCGGCGTGAGGACGACAACCGCCGCCGCCACCGCCGTTGTTTGGATGCCGTACCACCCGCGCCGGGGTAAAGCTCCACGACGTCACCCCGTACGGAAAAAAGTCCTCGGCGGCCCACGCCGCTAAAAAAAAAAAAAATGTCAGCCGACGGCCGCTTTGGATGACGAACGAGGACCATGGAGCGACCCGTGGCAGAAGCTTGGGCGCGGCCTTCTCTCTCTTCCACTTGTCACTCTCGACACTAGGTGGAGCCATAGCCACGTAAGCTGCGCCTCTGCGTTTAGCCGCTAGGACGCAGCGTCTCCTCTCTTTGTGTAGTAAACATTTGACGGCGTGTACAAATGGAGCTTGGAATTGTTGTACCGTAGCACTCGACCAATACAAGATTAGCGCCAGCACAAGTGTCTTCCTTTCCTTTGGGCGCCCGGGCCACGCCGGACCCAACGGTGGCGGCGCCGCGGGAGTCCGGGCCCGGACCGCCCTTCTCCGGACGTGACGGAAAGGCCACCGTCGCAGCGGCGTGCCGTCGGCCGGCGGTCACGCCCGGCCTCGGGCGGCTCCTTGGCGACGGCGCCGCGTGCCTTTGTCGCCGTGGCGACCCAGGCGCTCCTTCATTAGCCGGCGAGCGGGGGACGAGATGAAATGAGTCACCGAGTGCTTTGTTTCCCCCCCCTTCAAAACACCGAGCGCGCTGTCGTAAAGACGTGGCTCGTTAAATGCTAATTGACGCGCGGGCGTGCTTTTTGCCCCCCGACGTAGCGCTTCCTCCCAGTGTGTGTGTGTGTGTGTGTGTGTTGTTGGGATAAATTGTAAAAGAAAGTAAAAAGAGGCTAAAGGTGAAAGGTTGAAATGGGCTAGCCGGTCCCGGCCGGCCGCTGTGGCTGTGGCTTCCGAGCCGAGCCACGCTGACGGCTCGACCGATCCCACGCTTGTGGCCCAACGAGAAGCACCTGACGCCAATGGGCTGATTGCACTCAGCCTGCTGGAAAGCCATCCAGGAAAAGTTGCATCCACGGCAGAATACTTTGGCCACCCCTGCTATCGACGAACAAAAAAAGACAACCGGTGGAGAACACGTCCACCTGACGCTTCCGGGATCGAGTGGCGCTCCAAACGGATCAGACCCGGGATCCAGTCGGATCCAGTCGGGACGGGAGAAATGCAGGTGAGCTGCCATTTTTTTTTTTTTGCTCTTCCACCTTTTTAGAGGCCACCGTCTGGCAAAGGGCACTCTGGGCTCTGGCAGTGGATTATTGGGGCGCCACTTGAACCCGCTCCAACTCACTAAGTGCACTCGGCGGCAAAGGGCTTGGGGGCCGGCCAAATGCGGCGTGGGCGATCTGGCGTGCCGACGTGCCGGCGTCTTAATGGAAAATTGCTAATGAAGTTTGCTAATCCACCGCTGTTTGTTTTCCCTCGGGGGGCTAATGGATTTTGGCGGCCCGCATTCCGCCGTCTCCGTGCGTCCGTCCAGGGGAGGGGGCGCGGCGCGGCCTACAAAAGGCCGCCGTCGACGTCGCCGACCGCAATCGCCATCGGAAGAGCGTCACCTCAGCCGTCCGCAAACGCCAAAGGAAGCCTCGCCGTCGTCGCAAACTCCAACGGAAAGCCCCTCCCTCGCCATCGTCTGGTACGCGCCTTGCCTCTTTTTCTCTGTCTTAGCTTTGGTTCATTTTGCCTTTTGCGCTCCGTCCCCTTCCAAACTTCCGCGTCGGCCGCCTCTTTATTTTTGGATGGGGAAAGGGTTGGTCATTTGCCATTTCCAGATCGATCTTATCATTCGGCCGGTCTTCGTGGACTCGTTAGTTTACGGCCGGTCCACGTCCGGACCGGGCCGAGACGTTTTTCCCCGAGGCTAACCGTGCGAACGTCCTTCTCCCTTTTCGGAGCAGCGGCCATGCGCTCGTCCCTGCTGGCCTTGGCCCTGGCGTCGCTGCTATGCGGCCCGGCCTTTTCCTCCCGCGCCGCGGCCGACCCACGGCGGGCGGCCCAGCCGGATCCCCGGCCGGAGGCGCGGCCGGAGCCCTCGTCGCTGGGCGGGCCGCCATCGCAGGTGAGAACCTCGGAGCCCTTCTCTCCAATACGGGCACTGGCCACACCCTGACTTTCAGGAGTGGCGCGAACGGGCGCTGGAGGATTTCCTGGCCGGCGCGTTGGCGTCGGACGGGCGTCCCGCCTGGGCCGGGGCGGATCTGGAGCGCTCGGCGGAGACCCCCAACAACCTGCCCCCGCGTGAGCGCAAGGCCGGATGCAAGAACTTCTACTGGAAAGGCTTCACTTCCTGTTAAGAGGGGCGCGCGCTTCCTCTGCTCTTTGTGTGCTCACGCTTGTCATTAAAGAGAAACATTCCACTTGGCCCGTGTCCGCCTGCGTGTCTTCTGCAATTAGACAGCTGGAAAATGGTTGTTTTTTGGCTTTTGTTTTTTTTTCCCTCTCCCTCCCGTGGCAGCTCAAATGTTGACCCATTAGCTGATGTGTGTGCGTGACTTTCCCTAATGAGGCTTTAATGGACGCCAAACAGGGCAAATGTTGACTCGGGCGCAAAAGTAAGTCTACGCGTGGCCGCCGGTTAAGACGTTAGTCGAGCCAATTGTAGCCTTAACTCGCCCTTTTTCTACACGGGCTCATTTTTAAAGGAAATGGTCTTTTAAAAAAAATGCCATACAAGACAAGGTCTTTTTTCATTTGGAAGGAAAAAGGTGTGTTGACAGAAAGAGCAGCTGACTGCAATCAACTGATTGAAAGAAAAGAGATTGGTGAAAAAGTAGGTGTGGCCTTTGGAAGGAAAAGCCACCGCCAGGAGGCCCATTCTGGAATCACTTTGGCACAGAAAATACCTTTTTTTGCTTTTTTGCCTTACAAAGAACACCTTTTGTTTTTTCTTGTTTTTTAGGGCTTTTGTGGCATCCCCCCCATGGCCCTTTGACGCCGGGCGCCAACGGCACCACGCGGCGAGCCGTCAAACGCCTGGCCGGAGGTCAATGTGTCCGGCGGCCCGAACTAAGCGGCATTCTGGGAAATGTCAACGGGGGAGCCCGGGCCACGCTCTCCCGGCTGGCCGCCCTCTGACAAACGCCGAGCATCCGCTCATCCGTCCTCCCGCCGAGCGTCCCTCTGGGTGGACGCGCCGTCCATTTGAGGCGGAAAGGCACGTCGCCGGGCCTCTCCCGCTTCACGCGGAGCGGACGCCAGGCGGAGCGGACGCCACGCGAAGCGCGCGGAAAGCCGGCCGTCCAATCTCCGGTCCGGCCAAATCAAGGGGAAGCCAAACACGGCGCGTGGAGAAGACGGCTCATTGAACTAAAGGCTCGGCGGGGGGCCGCGCATCACGCCCACGTCAGCGGGGCCCTATAAGAGAGGCGCCCCGCCCGGCGTTCACAAGCACTGACGCCGGCGCACGCTGAAGAAGAAGAGGATGACGACGATGAAGATGGCTTGGCGCTGCCTGACGGCGCTCCTGCTGGCCTCCTGCGTCTCCCCGGCCGCCCTCCGCCGATGGCCCGCCGGGACGGGAGGCGTCCGAACGCCGCCCTCGCACCGCCAGGTACGCGTCTCCGTGCCGTGTCGGGGGGCCCGCCTCCGGGGTTTTGGGCTCGGTCGTGGATGACCCCTGGCGGACCGCCTCTCCCCGTAGGATCTCCCGGGCCCGTCCCTGCCGGAGGTCCTGCCGGAGGTCCTGCTGGACGACCTTCTGCGTTGGCGGGAGGAGGTGGCGGCGGAGGCGACGATGACGGCGGCGGAGGCGACGGAGGAGGAGGGGGAGCCGGAGTCGGACGGGGTGGAGGAAGCCCGGCAGCGGCGGTCCCGAGCGGGGGCTCGCGACAGGAAAGCGGGTTGCAAAAACTTCTTCTGGAAAACCTTCACCTCCTGCTGAGCCGCTGTGGCCCGAGCCGCCCTTCCTTCTTCGGGCTTCTCGTGCCGCTCTGCCTTCACGCTTTCAATAAAACCTTTGCCAAGACTCAGTGGGGGCTCTGTCTGCTCTTACCAATGGCGCTCTAACACACGTACACGTGGAGGTGGCCATTACCCGGGCGCAAACGGTGGGCTTCCAAAAATGTCTCCCGTTCCACCCGAGGCCGCGGATTGTAATTGACCTTATTGTGTCCCTCCTGGTTTCCCTTCCCTCCTGCGATCAGGTGTGTGTATTTAGCAATCAACTCCCGTCTGTCTAATTAAAGCCGAGCCTGGCTTTGGCCAGTGTTTGTGCGTGGGACAGTCTGCTTGACACGTCAAGTTCTACGTTGCTCTGCCGGCTTCCTCCTTTTCTTAGTTGATTTCAAGAGTTTTCTGTAGAAACGCCCTTACTTATTCAGTTTTGTGTTGGAGCACTCCACTTCCACGTCCTTGATTGCTTCCCTGCATTTGGGTCCTTCCTAAACGCTCCACGCTGGACGCCACACATACGTGACGACCCGTTTTATCCGGCCTACGGTACAAAAGAATAGAAGACACGCACACACACGGAGCACGGCTTTGGTTGTATTGTTTCTTGAATTTGTCAAATGGGGGCGGGGCTCTAAGCTCATCTGGAAGGCTGCATCCCATTGATAGTGCTTGTCATTGATCTTTGCCACTCGCCCCTTGACCCGCCGTCTGACCTCTGAGCCGCGCGCCCTTCTTTGTGTGGCCCATTTAGCCAGCCACGGCGCCCGGAAATGGTCCCCCGGCGGGCCGGCGCTTCCGACGTCCTTCGACCCCTCGGACGGCGTTTACCGACGTTAACGCACACGTGTTCCGACGTGTCCTCCGCTGACTTTTACCACCTTTTCGAGGCCTTTTATTTCATGGGGAGGCGCGAGCGACTAGCTCCCTCTGGCGTTTGTTTTCCCAAGTCTGCCGTATTTCCAGATATTCACCCGTTGGCTGCGTGCGGGGGCAGTTAGTCCACGGGAATCAAAGTGGCGGCCCGGGGGCCAAATCTGGCCCGCCGCCGCCTCATTTTCTGCGGCCCGGAAAAGACAACGGTGAGTGCCGACTCTCTGTTTTAGGATCTAATTCAAATGGGTATGTACACTCCATTTCCCGGTTTGTCCCCTTTAATTCAAATGAGTATGTACACTCCATTTCCCGGTTTGTCCCCTTTTTAAAACCAATCGTTGCAATATTTTCAATCCATTGTGTCGATGTGCATGCGGCCCGCCAAGCAACCCGACTTTGACACCCTTGGGCCGCTAGTCTGTCATGTGGGCCTAATTGATGGGCGGGGAACCGCTTCCTCTCTGGGCCTACAGGATGGGAGGGGAGCGGAGAAGAGGGGAGGGCTCAGGGGTGGGGGCGACCAGTTCCTTTGGAAACCTTAACAAAACGACTACTCGACAACTTGGAGCCAAACTAAATTACACCGATACTTCTATACTGCTAGATACTATTCGGTAGTACGGGGATACCTCTACATACAGCCAAAAGGTAAAAAAAAAAGTCAAAAAAATTACAATTCAGTTTTGTATAAAGTTACATTAAACATTTAAATGTGCTTGTTCTGTTAGGAGTGCGTTGCTGCACGTGGAAAAGCCTTTCAACGTGTAGACAGACAGGTAAGCTTTCCACAATGCGAAGTGTCATGCGAGTGCAATCAGTGGATTGGCGTCAGCTGCTGCTCCTCGTTACAGCACTACCCCCCCCCCCCCCCCTCCCCCCGCTCCTTCAACTTTGCCGGTCAGCTCGCTCAGTGCAGGATGGCTTGCTTGAACGAAGAGACCTATCTATTTCGTATTGAAAAAGGTTCGTCTTCATCAGAGAGAGAAAGAGAGAGAGAGAGAAGTGGGCGGGGCTTGTGGGGCGAATCGAGCGATGACGTCAGCCAGCCAGCCCGTCCGTTCGCCGGGGTGCGTTTGTTTGCCAGAGGAAGAGGAGGCAGGCTCGGCTCGTTTCGGTTCGGCTCGTTTCGGTTCGGCTCGGCTCGGTTCGGTTCGGCTCGGTTCGGTTCGGGTCGGCTCGGTTCGGATCGACTCGGATCAGTTCGGATCGACTCGGCTCGTGCGGTGCGTTGCAGTGCCGCCGCTGACAAGTAGCACCCGGACAGGGACAAGATAGGAGGACCTAGGCGAGGACAGACCCCCTCCTAGAGATGGAGCGGCGCTGCAGCCGACGGTAGCGCTCCCTTTTGGGGAATCCAGGATGAGCGTCGCGCTGCAGGACCTCCGCAACACCGTGAGTAGGCGGGAGCACGCACGGAGCACGCACAAACACACACACACACACACACACACACACACACACACACACGCGCGCAAGCGACGCGGGGTTTTGCCCGTCGCGTGACGTCACAGCCCAACGAGCACTCGGAGTGACGTCAGCGGGCCGTCACCCTGGCAACCGGCGCCCCACTGGGGTGTAGAGCCGTGACGTCACTTCCCCCGGCAGTCGACCTTTAGCTAGCATGTTAACGGAGGCATCTTCTCTCTCTCTGTCTGGTCAATGTTTTCTTGGGGGAGTTCGTGGGAGGGGCCAGATCACGCGGGCCGCAGCTCGCGGCCGTCAACTCGGGTGTGCGTCGCGGCCACCTCGTATGCCGTTCCGATGGCTCGGGATCGCGAGAGAGCTTTCCGCTTCCCGCGCGCTCCCACTTCCTGTGTCGGGACGCTCGCCCGTCACCCATCCGTGCTTGAATTGCGCAGATGTCGAGCTACAAGCGAGCCACCCTGGAAGAGGACGACACGTCGGACGCCGCCGCCGAGGCATCCGCCTCCCCCGACGGGATGGAGGTGAGTCTCGCGGCCACGGGCGTGTCACGGGCGTGTCACGGGCGTGTCACGGGTGCTAAACAGCCCCCCCCCCCCACCCCCACAGGTGGGCTTCGGGAAGAGGGAGCGAGCGGGTCCGAGGAGCGGGACGGAGCTTCTGCTGGCCGGCCTGCTCTTCCTGACGCTGCTGGCCCTGACGGCCTGCCTGCTGACCCTGGCCATCGCCTTCCGTCCGGGTCAGCGTCCGACCGACCGTCGAGCGCGGCTCCGCCCCAGACCCAAGTGGCTGAAAGGAGACTGTGCCGGGCAGCGGGCGGGGGCGGCGAGCAGCTGTGCCTGTCCGAGGCCTGCGTCAAGGTGGCCAGCCGGACGGCCGAGGCCATGGACCGCGCCGCCGACCCCTGCCGCGACTTCTACCAGTTTGCCTGCGGGGGCTGGACGCGCAAGAACCCGCTGCCGGACGGTCGCTCGCGCTGGTCCACCTTCAACAGCATCTGGGAGGAGAACCAAGCGCTCCTCAAGCACCTGCTGGGTGAGTGAGTGAGTGAGTGAGTGAGTGAGTGGCTCCCGGGCGGTGGAAAATGGGGGCGGGCGGGCCAAAATCCTGGAAAAGTGGTCGACTGGGGTCTCCTCCGGAGGGGGAAAATGTGGCTCCTCCTTTCAGAGAACGCCACCTTCAACGGAAGCAGCGAGGCGGAGAAGAAGACCCAGTCATACTACCTGTCCTGCCTCAACACGCAGAAGATCCAAGAGCTGGGAGCCCAGCCCCTGGTTGACCTCATTGCCAAGGTGCGTCCTTGTGTCCCAGTCTGCCTCCCTCCTTCCATCCCTCCCTCCATCCCTCCATCCCTTCCTACCTCCCTCCCTCCCTCCATCCCTCCCTCCCTCCCTCCCTCCATCCCTTCCTCCCTCCATCTGCTCTCTCAAGTCAAGATCCGCCTGCAGGTCGGGGGCTGGAACCTGACGGGGCCCTGGGACAAAGACAACTTTATGGAAGTTTTGAAGGCGGTGTCGGGGCCGTACCGAGCGCAGCCTTTCTTCAGCGTGGGCGTGGGCACCGACCCCAAGAACTCCAACAGCAACGTCATCCAGGTCCGTCCCAGCGGCGGTCGGAGCCCTCACCGTCGGGGGCTGCCTGACTTGGGCTTTTGGCTCCCCGGGCCACAGGTGGACCAATCGGGGCTCTTCCTGCCTTCCCGGGACTATTACCTCAACAAGACGGCCAACGAGAAGGTGAGCGCCTCCCGGGCCGAGGTCGGTCGGCGGCGCGTTGACCCGTAGGCCGGCGGCCGCAGGTTCTGCTGGCCTACCTGGACTACATGGTGGAGCTGGGCGGCCTCTTGGGGGGCTCGCCGGCCTCCACGCGGGTCCAGATGCAGCAGCTGATGGATTTCGAGACGCAACTGGCCAACATCACCGTGCCGCTGGACCAACGGCGGGACGAGGAGAAGATCTACCACAAGGTCACCGTGGCCGAGCTTCAGGTGAAAATGGGAGGGAGCCCGTCTGCCCGTCCTCGCAAAAGGCGGAGCCCGAGGCGCCGTGGGTGGCGCCGTGGGCGCCGCCGTGGGCGCCCCCGTGGGCGCCCCCGTGGGTTCCCCCGGGCCCACCCCGGCTTTGTTCCCAGACGCTGGCGCCGGCCGTGGATTGGCTGGACTTGCTGTCGTCGTGCCTGTCGCCGTTGGAGCTGAACGACAGCGAGGCCGTGGTGCTCTACGCCAAGGAATACCTGCAACAGGTCTCCCAACTCATCAACGGGACGGAAAGCAGGTGGGAATCTGGGGAAGAACCCCCCCCCCCCCCACGCCCCTGGTTTTGGGAGCTACAAGTTGTAAGAAGGCCTTCCCTGCCTTCCTTCTCTGCCCTGCGTATGTTTGTAGCTTGTTGAACAACTACATGATATGGAAGCTAGTCTTGAAGAACGTGGCCAGCCTGGATCAACGCTTTGAGAACGCGCAAGACAAACTCTTGGAAAGTCTCTACGGCACCAAGAAGGTACGCGCGCCCCACCGCCCGGACCGTGACCAACGCAAGGCGTCTCACTTGCGCTCCTGCCGGTGGGCGTGGCTCCTTTGTAACGTGCGCCAGTCGTGCACGCCACGCTGGCAGACCTGCATCGGCAACACGGACGACACGCTGGGCTTTGCGCTGGGGGCGCTCTTCGTCAAGGCCACTTTCGACAAACACAGCAAAGACGTGGTGAGTGCGCCCGGGAAAGGAGGGGGTCCGGGAAGGAGGGGGTCCGGGAAGGAGGGGTCCGGGAAGGAGCCCGCCACGCTTCCATCGCTCGGGCTATTTCTCAGGCGGAGGAGATGATCGGCGAGATCCGGGCGGCGTTCAAGCGAGCTCTGGAGCGACTCGACTGGATGGACGACGACACCAGGCGGGCGGCCAAAGAAAAGGTCAGTCGCCGCCGCCGCCGCCGCCGTCTTTCCGGCTCCACCTACCCACCCACCCAATGACCGGTGGTGACTGACGGCCGGCCCGGTCAGGCCGATTCCATTTACGACATGATCGGCTTCCCCGATTTCATCCTGGACCCCAAAGAACTGGACGACGTCTACGACGGGGTGAGCCGGCCAAGGAGCGACTCGCCAAGGAGCGACTCGCCGCCGAGCGCTTCCTTCCGGCGGTGGTGACCCGTCCCGCTTTGCTTTCAGTACGAGGTCTCCGAAGAAAGTTTCTTCCAGAACATGTTGAACTTCTACAACTTCTCTTCTCGAGTCATGGCCGACCAGCTGCGGAAAACGCCCAACAAGGACCAGTCAGAACCCCGACGGCGTCCGCCCGCGCTCTTTGCACGTAGCGGAGTCCACAATTAAGATGCAACTTTCACAGGTGGAGCATGACCCCGCCCACCGTCAACGCCTACTACATGCCCACCAAGAACGGCATCGTTTTCCCGGCCGGAATTCTCCAAGCGCCGTTCTACGCCCGGGACCACCCCAAGTCAGTTCCCCGCCGCGGGGGGTGGAGGACGTTTCGCCTACTCATTGGGCGAGTGCCGGGGGGGGGGGTTCACGGGGCCGTCATTTGAGCGTCAATTGGCTCCAATAAGTCGAAGCGTCCTCCGTGGGTCCGCCATTGGGCCAGGAGCCTTCTCTCAACGTCCGCGTGCTCCAGGGCGCTGAACTTCGGGGGCATCGGGGTGGTGATGGGTCACGAGCTGACGCACGCCTTCGACGACCAAGGTGAGCCCCCGAGCCCTCCCCCCTCCGACCCGCCCGCCCGCCCGCCGACGGCCGGTGGTCCGCAGGGCGCGAGTACGACAAGGAGGGCAACCTGAAGCCCTGGTGGCGCAAATCGTCGGTGGACGCCTTCCGTCGGAGGACCGAGTGCATGGTGGAGCAGTACGACGGCTACGCCGTCAACTCGGAGCGCGTCAACGGCAAGCAGACGCTCGGGGAGAACATCGCCGACAACGGGGGCCTCAAGGCCGCCTACAACGTCAGTCCCATTGTCGTTGGCTCACGCCGCCGCCGCCGCCGCACAATTAGCCTTGCGCCGATACCCGCCTCCTCATCCGGGGGAAAGCTAAGAGAAAGTCGCGAGGGGTGGGCCGCCAGGTTTTACTGTGCTTTAGCTGGGGGGGGGGGGGCAAAACGGAATAGTTTAGCCTGTTTTCCCACCCATGAACCCTTCAAATGGCCTTCAATGGTTGAATTGGACAAATTGTTTGGTGTAAGACGCCCTTCATTTTCACCTCCATACTCATGCTTTGAATAGGGAGTACAAATATGTTACTTTGAATGGAAAGTGGTCCGAAAAGTCACGGCAGGTGCCATCTTTCAGACACTTGTTCGATTCAAAGGCCCGTCTGCCGGCTTGCACATTGCCCAAGGCTGTGGCCTGCCTGCCTGCCTGCACTTGGACACCTCCAAAAAGGAAGTGACCTAAGCGGCACAACCAGGAAGTGCATCCTAGTTTCTGATTTCTAGGCAAAATGGCGGCTCCCTGAGCTGGCAATGGCAGATACAGACAGGTAAGTCAGTCGTCCCCCCTCAAGATAGGCTTGATTTTTGACTCTTGAATTTGGTTTAGTCTTTGTCACCTTGCATTTTCTTGTCATTTGCACATGTACCATGGATTCGGGCATCTTTTTTGGGGAGAGGGACAAATACGGCGTATTTTCGATATAATGCCACACTGCTACTTCCTCCTAGTATGTTTCCAATAATGGGGGGGGGGGGCAGACTGGGTTAAATGGTGTCTGGGATGGCAAAGAAATGGAGGGCTTATCGGGAGCTTAAAAGTGGTATCGGCGCAACGGCACGGAGACTTTTGGCCAGACGCAAGCGTGTATTTTTCAACATTGTCTTTCAGGCGTATCAGATGTGGATCCGCAAGAACGGAGAGGAGAAGCGACTTCCCGCCGTCAACCTGACCAACCAGCAGCTCTTCTTTGTGGGTTTTGCTCAGGTGAAGGATCACAATAAGCCTCTCTCTCTCTTTGACTCCGCCGTGGTTTAACGCCCCCGGCGCACCCCCCCCCCCCCCCCCTTTCAGGTGTGGTGTTCGGTGCAAACCCCGGAGAGCGCCCACGAGGGCCTGGTGACCGACTCGCACAGCCCGCCCCGCTACCGCGTGGTGGGCACGCTCAGCAACTCGGCCGAGTTCAGCCGCCACTTTGGCTGCCCCGCCGGAAGCCCCATGAACAGCGGGAGGCGCTGCGAGGTCTGGTAGAAGATGCCAGCTGTGTTAGGCCTAACTCACGGCGACCCTTCCGGACGCTCGAAAAAAAAAAGAATCACCCCTGGAGATTGTACTTTTCACCTCAATTTATGTAACCCTTTGATGCTGTTGCTGTGATGATGATGGTGATGATGATGATGACATGAAGAAAATAGTCCAGCCAAAGCCAGGCGCGTCTTCTTAATGGCTCCCCACCTTTTGGGAGGGAGGGAGGGAGAAGTTCCTGGCCACTGATTTTGGCCAAGGTTCACAGGACGGGCGTCCAGGCCGGAAGCAAGCCGTAAGCAAGCCGGAAGCAAGCCGTAAGCAAGCCGTCTGGCCTGGGATGATGGACGGCCTGTCAAAAGCGGCCCATCACAAAAGGGAGGCCTGGCCCGCAAGAAAGATTGGAAGGATTCTGGCGCTCCTCCACGTCCTGGCGGACGTCCTCAACAGCTCTCTGACGGCACGTCCTCCGAGATTGTGGCGGTGGCGGCGGTCCCGGCGGCGGTCCCGGCGGCGGCGACGTCCGATGCCGGGCATCTAGTGTTGCGCCGTCGAGGTTCGCTCGAGCCGTCGCCGCTCTCCACGGGAATCACGGCTCTCCCCAGTGCCTGCGTGGGGGTGTGACCAAAGGGCGCTTGAGCGCCGCCGCCGCCCCCGCCCCCGTCCCACTACCTCCCGCCGCCCTACCTGGTTCTCGGCCAGAGCTTCCTTGGCCATGTAGTGCTCCCTCTTCATCTTGAGCTCCACCTCCTCGGGGATGTCGGGGACCATCATGTCGATCAGCCGCCCGATGAAGAAGACCACGTGCTGGCAAGAGAGAGAGAGAGAGAGAGAGACGGCAGATTGATTGGAATTTGCCACCAAGCTTTCGTGACTTGATTCGGATTGGCGCAGCCCCGCCCCTCCCGGCATCCCGCCGGCTCACCTCAAAGATGATGACGAAGCTGAGTCGTATAGCCAGCAGGTGGAAATACTCGGGCAGATAATCTCCGTTTTGGTCCCTGAGTCCGCGGTACCTGAACACCGGCCACAAACGTCAGGAAGGAAGCGGCCCGCCCGGCCTCCAGAGAAACATTTGTGCATTTCCCCCCCCCCCAAAACAATGGCTTCCCGTCCAAAGCGCAAAGTCACCGGCCCGGATCGGATCGAGGGAACCGGCTGCCGGCGGCGGCGGCGGCGGCTTTCACCGTACCGGCAGGTGGAGCGGCGTTCCGCACTGTGATTCCAGGGCGCCGTGGCCAGGGTGAAGTTGATGAAGCCGCCCAGGTCGGCGTTCCGGGTGTAGCGGTAGTAGAGGCGCGGCAGGAAGGACGAGGTGAAGGCGATCAGGAAGGCCTGCGGGGCCAAAAGCACGGCCTGAAGCGGGCCGCCGACGGGCCGCCGACGGGCCGCCGACGGGCCGCCGACGGGCCGCCGACGGGCGGCCGTACGGACGCCTCGCCGCTCCGTCCTCACGTTGCCCAGGACGGCGGTGTACGCCATGAACTGCAGGATGTCCAACCAGATGCCAATGTCCTGCGCCCGCTCCACCACCGGCCGGCGGTACTCGGTGACAAACTTTTGCGCGTCCAGGCGGATTTCCACCCAGTTGTTGATGAGCGCAAAGAGCGGCGCCAGAGGACACGCCGCCACAAAGATGGTGATGAAACCAAACTGGATGACTGAAATGGAGGAGAGGCCAGTTCAGCTGGTCGCCGGCGTCACCTCACGCTAGATGGCGAGCGACCCGCCCCCCACCCATCTCTAGGTATTCGCTGAAGAGCCCCTCGCAGACCAGGAGCTGGTAGTCCACCTCCCAGGGGCAAAGGATCTGCGCTGCGCCCGGCTCCTGGGCCTCTTTGACCTTGCCGCTCCTCTTCCTCCTCTGCCACCACGAGCGCAACTTCCTGCCAAACGGAGCGCAAGGTCTTGGGCGTGCGGGATGCCAGTCCCGGCCCCCGCCGCCGCTAGCTTACGGGCAGACAAACTCCTGGATGTTGTTGATGAGCTGCTTCCCCACCATGATGACCAGAAGCTCCTGCGCCAACTCGATGAGGCAGCCGCCGGCGCCGCACTGCGCTCGCAAAGAAAGCACGGCGCGGGAAAGCACACACGCCGCGTGAGGCGCGGTTTTAGCCGGGGAGCCACGGTTTTAGCCGGCGCTAGCTCACGTCTTCGTTTCGTACTCCGAACAGCGTGACGTACTTGCCCGGGTAGCCCACGAATCTGGAAAGGCCGTCGGCAAAAGTACTTTGTCGGCGGCGTTCTGAACGGGAAGGACGTCCCCCCCCCCCCCCCCCCTCCTGGCTCACCTGCCTTTGAAGAAGGCGATGTAGACCGGAGACGAGTAAAAGTTGACAAACTGGAAGACAAAGACCTTCAGGATGAACATGTCTTCGTATTTGGTCTGCGTGCGATGCATCTCTGGCAAAGGCACACAAAGACACGGACGGGCGGGGTCAGGGGGTGTCGCGGTCAAAGCGGCTCGGGGGCAGACGGACACAGTTTAGAGCCTGTCTCGCCACCCCTGTCTCGCCACCCCTGTCTCACCACCCCTGTCCACTGACCCCATCTGGTGAGGATGTGGGCCAGGGAGATGTAAACGCGGGACAGGATGAGGATGACCAGCAGGTTGAGGACGGATCCCGTCAGACTGGCGATCCGGGCGGCCTGAAAGCGGACGTCCGGTCGGTCCGGGAGGGGCTCGGGAGGGGGTCGGGGTGGGCCCCGGGTTGACCCTAGGTGGCCCACGCCCCACCCTCCCCCGCCGGCGGTTCCGTGCGCTCACGGAGAAAATGAAGAAGCTGAGGTTGGACTTGGAGATGATGATGCTCAAGATGGAGCGATACAGGATGATGGCGATGAGGAACATGAGCACCACCACCACCTGCAAAGGGGGGGGCCAAGTTCAGCCAGACCCCCGGGGATCGGGGGGAGCCGCCCTCACCATGGTGACGATGATCATGCATCCGGTCAGCACTCGGTTCAATCGCGTTTTCTTGGGGAAATAGGGCTCCTCGGCGCCCGTCAGCGGGTTCCTCACCGTCATGGGCGCCATGGCCGTGAACTCGGGTCGCGGCCTCTCCTGCCAAACAACGGCCAGGCATTGGGCCACGCGGGACGTGCCCCGGGTCTGTTCACGGGTCCGTTCACGGGTCCGTCCACGGGTCGGCCATCCGCGCCATACGACACCCCCCCCTCCCACAACCAGCGCGGGTACCTCTATGTCCTGGAAATCGGTGCAATCCCAGCGGTGGGAGAGAGACGAACACGTTCTCTTCCAGTATTCCAGAAAGGTCACGGCCCACAAGGACATGAAGATGCTGAGGAAGACTGTGCCGGCGTTGTCAAAAAGAAGTCCCGCCTGCCAACAGAGGAGCGACAGGTGGGCCCACAAAAAGCTGACCCGCCTGACCCGCTCGGAAGGGACGAGACGGGAGACGGGAGACGAGACCTTGAAGGTGACGCAGATGCTGGAGTAGTTCCAGTAGGAGCAGATGTTGCAGATTGGACACATGACAAAGGCGTCGCCGCTCTCGCACAACTCTTTCCTACGGGGGTACGCACGATGAGCGGATATTGTGGCCGGAGCGCTGCCACCGCCACCACCGACACCAAGACCAGCACCAAGACCAGCACCAAGACCAGCACCAGCACCAAGACCAGCACCACGCACGCTGGGACGTCCGTGATCATCAGCCAAAAACCGCTCAAGAAGACCAACGTCCCGACGAGGGAGGCCGGCACCAACCAGCCCGTGTAGAAGCCTGAGGGCCCACGGAACGGAAGAGCGCTGAGTCGGCGCATCGTCCGGACGATCCCGCAAATCACGTGACCCCCCCCCCCCAAATTACCCAACCAGGCAAAGTAAAGGGCTATCTTCTCTCCAAAGTATTCCCTGATGTGGTCCAGGGGTTGGTACCGAGCCCAACAGGCCCACTGGGCCCAGTGGCCGTACAGGATCTGCCTGAGGCCCAGGGACTGTGCCGGCTGCTGGCTTTTGGGTAGCTTGAATCCACCCTGTGGAGGGGAGAGGGCAAAAAAACGGCAGAAAAACAATAACAACAACAACAACTCCACTCTCACAGGGCGACGGAGCTGGCGGACGAGCCGCCTAGCGACCTTTGGCCCCTCCCGGCGGAAACGGACCTCGTGCAGCGGGTACGCCGAGGCAAAGACCCGCTCGTTCAGCAGACGGTCGATTCCCACCTGGCCTTTGCGCACCGAGCCGTAAGGAGTCCGGGCCAAGATCTCGTAGAGCTGGCGGGACGGAGAGAGCGGGGGGCCGCCCGGCCCGACCGGGCTGAGCGTCTGGAAAAATGCTCACGGACAAAACAGCCAGAAAAAAACAACGGCAACAAATTGAAGCGCAACAGCTCACCACTTGGTGCCGTTGGGTGGTCTTGAAGAACCTTTCTCGGTCTCTGCTACCCAGAAACCTAAAAGAAGCAAACGGACTTTGAGCCGTACGGCAGGCTTCAAAGCTCCGAGCGCTGCCACACTTGCTCAAGGGTAAGGGCTGAGCCTTCCTTAGACAAGGTGACCAGGGCGGGGAATGGAACCTTCAACCCCCGGACGGCCGGCTCGCAGAGCCACTACTCTGGCGCCGGCCGTGACTCCGAACCTTTCCAGTTTGTTGTTCCTGAACTGGCAGGTGTAGAAATCGGGCGGCGGATTGGGGACGTCCTTCTTGAACGGGTTGGGCAGCGACAGCTTCCGAAGCAAGTCGTCCGACCAGTTGACCACGTAGGAAGTGTTGACCACCTGCGCCGGGAGCTCCGTGAGAACATGGCCGGCGGGCGGCGAGCGAATCCGGGCCTCACCTGCAGGGGGACGCGCAGGCTGATTTCCTCGGCGTAGTAGCAGAGGACGCTCCAGGGGGCGCTGAGGAGGACGAATCGGATCCTGGTCTTGGGCTGGACCAAGTCCCTCTGGCCGCAAAAGAAGCTCACGGGGGTGAGTGACTGGCTGGCTGGCCGGCCAACCGGCTCCAGGGCGCCACGGCAACTGCTCTGTGGCCGCTCTGTGCCCGCTCTGTGCCCGCTTCACCTGCTCCATCAGGAGACCCGAGCGTCGCAGTCTGTCCAGGAAGCTCTCTCTCCATTTGACGTGACCCGAGTTGAGCGTCTTGCTCTGCTCCGCGTCGGGGTTGTGAGGCTCCTCCCACGCCAGGACGAAATCTGGACAGAAAGTCAAGGCGCCCGGTGAGCGGCGTGGGTGAGCGCTCGGCATTCGGCGCCCGGCGCCCGCCGCTCCTTCCATCCGGACTGGAATTAAAGGCGAGCCTGGCAAATCGGAGCGCCCCCGGGCTCTGGCGGCGTGGCAGCAAGTGGAGCGCGCTCGGCGGCGGAACATTTGGGACCTTTGGCCCGCTAGCTGGCTCTCTCACGGCAAGTCGTCGTCTCGTCAAACACGGATCCAGTCGCGCCTGTTTGTTAAGTCAATATTGACGCTAACGTCTCTCGGGACTCACCGACGCGAGTCGATCCGTCGGCGAAGGTGTTTTTGTCCCGTGGGAGCACGGCGCCGTCCTGGGACACAAACAAACGGAGCAAAATTAAGTGGTTTTTTTTTTTTTGTCCTCGCCTTTTTAGCCTGTCCAGCGGACGATTTCCGCCAAAAGCCGGGCCGGCCGGCCGACGTTAAGAATTACCGCGGCGAGGCTCCCGTAGCCGCCGGCGTCCTGCTTGCTTTCCACGTTGATCAGGGTATTCAATTCCTGGTCGCCTGGCATCTTCACCTCCCTGAAAGCGCACGTTCAACTTACTCAGAGTAGCCAAGCCGTAGTCAAGCCCGTCCTGGCCACGCCAGGCCAGGGGAAAAAGGTTTTTGGTCTAAGAAAGTCTGGCAATCGGACGTCTGGCAATCGGACGTCTGGCAATCGGACGTCTGGCAATCGGACGTCTGGCGACGCCAACGCGGCCACCGACTTGATTTAGAAGTCAAAACCAGTTGGAGCCTTTTAACCTTCGCTCGGGGTTAAGGTTCTTTTTGCCTAGACACGAGCATGGCCGGGGAGGGCTGGACCTCTGCGGGCCACCGGAGATGTAAGGCCGCCAACGAAGAGGAACGGCGCCGATAGTTACCCGCGAGAGAGCTCCGGCGGCGTTCTTCGGGAGCGCCGCTGGGGCCGATTCCCAAGTTTCCCCTCACTCGCGCCACGCCGTTGTGACGGTTCGGGTCGGAGGCGGCGGCTGTCAAATGTCGGACCGCCCCCGCCATCCGCCCCCGCCGTCCGCCCCCTCCCACCCGGGTCGAGTCGCATCCTCTGCCGTTTCCCGATTGGTCGGCCGGGCAGAAAGGGCCGAGCCTTCGGGAAGATTTACGCTTATGTTATGCTACCGGCGGCACGTGACGACCGGACCTGGAAGAACCTCGCATTGTAAACATTGGCAGGAAGGCCAGGTTCATTCGACCGGTTTAACAGGAAAGACACCGGCAACCCTTTTGCTCGATGGTTCAAAAAGACAACAAGAAAAAAAACGTTCACATGATGAAAATCCTTCTCTTTGGCAACGAACGACCAACCAAAGGTTGAATTGAATGATTTTATTGTCATCATACAAGTATAATGTGATTTACAACTTTCACCATGAATGCCAGCAAGAAACAAAAAGAGAAATAAATCATCGAGATGAGCAGAGCGGAGGGGCCTTGTCCCAATTGAAGTTCGACTTTAGTGGCTTGAGTGTCCTCAAACACTAGTCTATGGTATTTTCCCAAACTAGAAGGGCCGACGACAGCCGGGAAGTTTTGCGATCAGGCGCGCCGCGGGCACCTAAAGGCAAGTGTCCGCCGTGACGCTAAGGACCCGTCGGCAGCCCCGCCCCGAGCGAGCGAGCGAGTGAGCGAGCGAGCCAGCCAGCCAGCCAGCCAGCCAACCAGCCAGCCAGCCCTCCGCCCCCCTCCCACACGCAGCAGCAGCAATGGCGAACCACGACTACGACGATCGGGAACGGGCCTACAGCAGCTTCGGCAACAAAGGGTGAGTGGTGGCGTTCGAGCGTTCCCTTTCGGCGGCTGCTGGCCCTACGACGACCGTGGACGCCGCGCCGGCTCGAGGGAGGTCGCTGCTGCTGGCTTCTGGCTGCTCAGGCTGTCTGTACTCGTCTAGCTAGCTAGCTCGCTGGCTATCCTGGCTAAGGTGTTAGCATGCTAACGGGCTCGCCGCCTGACTGACGCTGCACCATGTAGCCATGCGGCGAGCGTCCAGCGTCCGCGAAGGTTCCGCATTGGTACCGCACGCATGGCGGGGGCTTTGGCGTTGCACGGGCCGCCCCACGGGCCGCCCCACGGGCCGTCCAGACTTGCCACGGAGGCTCGCTCCCACGCCCCGGCAATTTACTCGTATGCGCGCTCACATTATTGCACCTTCGCCCTGTTAGCTTCGTCCGAACTGCGTCGAGGGTTTTTTTTTTAATGATATTTTTGTTGTCGTCTTGGCCACTTGATGGAAATGGCTGGATGCGGCATCGCGACGCATGCCTGGCAATCGAGGCGAGCGACGGTCTTGTCCTGCTTTCTTGATTTACGAATTGTCGAATGAGGGGGGCCCCGTCAGCCAGTTCTTCACTCGGAGTGACTCTCCTCCTCGTTGAAGTGGCTGGGATTTGTCCCTCCGCGATTTTATCTTCCAAATCATGCCAAAGTGTCCTCTTCAATGTTCGTCCAGTCAATCTGCCGTTAGTGTTAGGGGTGTCGTCGGTATTTACGCCAGAGGAAGGAACTGGCGTTGCTCTCAAAATCAACTCTTTTGGCATTGGAGCCAAAGAGAAGGCACGTCGACAACTATCTTGGTCTCGTACGGACGAGTTTTCCAAAAGGTACTTGTCATTAAGGTGCCTTTGTCCTCCGCTCAGGCCCCGCGGCGGAGCCCCCGGCGGGCGGCGCGGCAAGGAGCTTCCCACGGAGCCGCCCTACACCGCCTACGTGGGCAACCTGCCACCCGCGACTGTCCAGGGCGACCTGGACCGACTCTTCAAAGGCCTCCGAGTGCGCAGCGTCCGACTGGTGCGCGACAAAGAGACCGACAAGTTCAAAGGTGACGGGCGGGTGGGGTGGACGAGCGGTGGGTTTGAGCCTCCGTCCGTCCTTTGCTGACCCCGCCGTTGTCCCCGCCTCAGGTTTCTGTTACGTGGAGTTTGAGGATCTGGAATCGCTGCAGGAGGCTTTGGGCTACGATGGCATCGTCAGTTGCTCGCTCTTTCTCCCTCCCATCTTGTCGTGACCTAACTTTCCAGAACCCCCCCCGCCTCCCATCATGACACGACCCCACTTGACTGTCTTTTTGACCCCGCAGATGGTAGACGGAGAGGGCAGGACGCTTCGGGTGGACATCGCCGAGGGACGCAAACAGACGCGAGGCGGGGGCAGCGGCTTCGGCTTCCCCAAAGACGACGCTCGAGGTGCGCCCCGAGGAGGCGGTCCCCGAGGAGGACGCGACGACTTTGGCGACGGAGGTGCGAGCCCCTGCGCCCTCGGAGCTCCCGCAAACCCTGACGCGCGTCCATTAGCATCCCCCCGTCCCACACACACACCCTCTCGTCGAAACGCGTCGTCGCCACCGTCTCCCACTCGCTCCGAGAGCCCGTCTGTCCCGAAAGCCGAGTTTCCGGCGTCCGGCTCAACCGCCTCTCCTTCTCAGGCTTCAGGGACGACGACTACTCGGGAGGCCGGAGTCGAGGCGGCCGCGGGGGCGAGCGCCGAGGAGGCCCCGGCGGTGGCGGCGGCGGGATGGGCCGCTTCAGAGACGGACCGCCTCGCGGGGGACCCGCCGCCGACTTCAGGGAACCCTCCGACGGTACGTGAGCGCGGCCTGACGGCGGGCCGGCCGGCCGGAACTCTTTGTGGCCGTTTGTCTTTCAGAGGAGCGCGCTCAGCGGCCGCGTCTTCAGCTGAAGCCCCGCACCGTGTCGGACCCCCTCAACCAGGTGGCCAACCCCAACTCCGCCATCTTTGGCGGCGCCAAGCCACGAGAGGAGGTGATTTGTCGGGGGAAAAGTCCGAGACTGAGGCGGCTCGGGCGGGAGTTGGATGTACCCCGGGGCGTTTTTGGGGCCGGACCGCCGGATGCGCTTAAGCGGGTCATTAGCTTGAGGCGCGGGCAGTGGGCGGGGCAGTTACCCCGGAGCCACAATTTGGCCGCCGACTGGTTTAACGTTGGCCATTGGCTAAAGCGAGCACAAAGTCATTGGCCCCAGTTGTTGACGTGCCCTTGTCTTCCTTCCATTGCAGCAGTGAGGCGTTTGCGTCGGGCGAGCGAGCGGACGCACGCCGGGAGAGCGGAAAAAGAAAAGCTTTGGTTGTGTCAGTGTGGACCACCAGAAGAAAGTCCAAATTGTCGCCCAAAGCCAGCATCTGCTTTTGACTCCCTCCCTTTGCCCCAGCCACTCACTCTTTCGCTTTCCGCTCCTGGTCCACAGCCCGGCGGGGCGCGTCGGGGCGGTCCGTCCGCCCGCAAGCGGAGCGGACCGGACCCTTTCGCCTCAACGTACTCTTGTGGACCGGCTGGGCGGGCTCTCTCATTGTTCAGGTTTTTTTTTTTTTTTGTCTCGTGTGTTCAGGATGTGGCAGACACTTTCTTACTGTACAAAATAAATAAAACGGCTCTTTTAAATGTATTTTTTTCCCCCTTCTCGGTGACAAAGATGGCAATAAACGGAATCCTCCAACATTGCGATTGGCCTCCAATCCCCTTTTGATTTTTGCCCGCCGGCTCGTGCGTAACGTTCTGGATTTTGGTTTCTTCATTTGACAATCTTTTATTTTTTATTTTATTTTTTATTTGTTTAATTACCGGGGGTGTGTTTTTCCATTTGTTCAAATCATTCCTCAACACCCCCACCGAGAGAGATCCATCTATGAATCCGATTGAAAGTGATCCATTTTGCTGTTGTTTTGGGGGCGTTGACTACGTCTCGCGTCCAACTGCCGCCGCCGGATCACCTGCCAGCCCAGCCAGCCCCGTGACGTCTGCCGACTACCTGATGACGATGACGACATGACTGGGGCGGGGCGGCCATCTCTCTCCCTACGCCACGCCTCCCCTCTCGCCCGTCTGGCCGGCTGGCCAACAGTCGAACCCGCCTTCCAGGCAAGCCGGGCAGGCGGCCGAGGGAGAAGCAACAGGTGAGCGAGAAGCACCGGCTTTGCCTCTTCTTTTGGCGTCTTCGAGACTCGCGTTCTGTTCGTCGCCCGCCGGAGGCGTCTTTGAAACTTTCCGCTCACTCTGCTACTCAAAGGCGGCGACGTCACGGCGGGCGCTAGCTTCGTTAGCTTAGCTTCGGCGGCGGGTCAAAGTCCTCCGTTTGGGATCAAAGTCGCGGAAGAGAGAAAAGCTTGAGAGTCGCGGCCGTCCCATGTCGTTGCCGTCGACACGTTGACTGCCGTGTGTCTGGGCTCGAGAGCTTCGACGGCAAAGTCTGTCGGGCGTAAGTGCAAAGTTGGGAGGACGAGATGAGACGAGGCGAGAGCAAGTTGAAAAGTCGCCGAGACGAGGCGGCCAAGTTGGTCGCCAAGTTGGCCGTCTTGCCTCGCGTTCCACTCGGCCGACGAAGGTGGCGTTAGCGACGGAGAAGGGCGAGTGACGACGACGACGACAATGACGACGATATCGGTTTCTTTGCGCCATCTCCACTTTTGCGCCCTCCGTCTGCGGGGAAGGTGAACAAGTCCAATAACATTGGCGATGGCTGTGGCCCTACGTACTGGCCCTCCACCCGCTCCAAAATGACCCTCGGGCTCATCCGAGCGAGCGCGCCATCGCCGCCCATTTGTCACTGGTCGGGCCCAACGAGAAAAACGCGTCGGCGGTGGATTCGCCGCGGCTCTCGCGACCGGTCGGACGGGTTTGTCGGAGCGGGCCCGTGTTATGTTTGCCCCGACGCGGACCCGGAAGACCACTCGAATAATGTTTGTCTTCTTCCCTTCGTTTGTCAGGAGCCGCGGCGGCGCGGTGCCCGGAATCACCCGCACCTTGGGAAATGTGGGCGTCGTGCTGCCACTGGCTGTGCCTGCAGCCGGCGGAGGGCTCGGATCCCACCCGGCCTCGTTCCTACGCCAACTCGGCCTTTGGCCAACGCCCGACTGCGCCCCCCGAGCGACGGACGGCCTGCAGAGCTTGCGGGCGACACTTGGAGGCGCCCGCCGCCGAGGTAAGGGAGGGGGTGACGGCTAGGGGCTCACGGCGGTTGGATGGCGCTAACGTTCCTCCGTTGGCCGGGCGGGGTCAAGCGCGTGTGCGCCGACTGCAAGGAGAACTACTGCAACGGCTGCTCGGCCCGCCGGGAGCCCCGGCCCCGCCTGTGTCACACCTGTCGCCGCTTCCACGGCAACCTGCTGCAACGGGCCGAGCTGATGAAGCTGAAAGTCAAGGAGCTGCGCGACTACCTGCACCTGCACCGCGTGGCCACGCACCTATGCCGCGAAAAGGTCAGACCCGGACCAGAATGGGCCGTGTGTCCTTGAATGGACTCTTTTTTTTTTTTTGGACTCACGCTGTCCTTTTGCCTTTGGTGACTTCCCGCCGCCACTCGGCAGGAGGAGCTGGTAGAACTGATCCTGAGCCAGCAAACGTCTCCGTCCGAATCGCCCGAGCGCCGGCCCGAGCCGACCCAGTGGGCGGCCGTCGTCCCCGACGCGGACCTCCCCGACCGGACATTTGGACCAGACGCGGACTTCCCCGATCGGACCTCCGGAGGCGACGCTCCCCAAAGCCCCCCCGAGCCAGACGTGGCCGAGCCAGATCGGGTAGGGCGTTACGGAAGCGCCCGCCTCCACTTGTCTCTCGTACGCCATTCCAATGTCCCGCTCCCTCCGAGAAACGTCTCCATGTTTTTTTTTGTTTTTTTTTTCAGGACCAGGACGCCGTGGGCCGCAGGGCGTCGCTGTCCGACTTGAGCGGCGAGGACGGCGTGGAGGAGCTGAGCGTGCGGCAGCTGAAGGAAATTCTGGCCCGCAACTTTGTCAACTACAAAGGTTGCTGCGAAAAGAAGGAGCTGACCGAGAGGGCCCTGCGCCTCTACCGCGACCGCCGCGCCGTCCAAGGTGGCTCTCTATTTTTTCTCTAGCCGGACGGGCCACTGGTCCACAGACCCGCTCCGGCTTCAAGCTCTCCGTCCGTCCGTCCGTCTCCCTCCAGAGGAACGCGGGGGCGACGACGGAGGAGGAGGCGGGACCGACAACCTGTGTCGCATCTGCATGGACGCCGCCGTGGACTGCGTGCTGCTGGAGTGCGGTCACATGGTCACCTGCACCAAGTGCGGCAAACGCATGAACGAGTGCCCCATCTGCCGGCAGTTTGTCATCAGGGCCGTCCACGTCTTCAGATCCTGACGCGTGGGCCCGCCCACGCGCCCACGCACCCTTTCCCCTTTTCCAAAACTCTGTGGGCTCCCCCCGGGACCACGTGGCGCACCCGGACCCAAGGCGGAGGAGGTGCCGTTTGCGCGCGCGGCGGCGGGACAAAACAGGGGGCGCCTTTGGACCAAATGTCTTTTGCTCACTTTGACGCGGGCAATATGGAAAGGTAACAAAGAGATTTTAATCACACAAAGCGTTTCCCGGGTACTTTTTTTGGGGGGAGCGGGGGGGGGGGGGGGGGGAGCGCCACCGCCGTACCGAAGAAGGTGGCTCGGGGTTTTCCCGCTCCCCGGGGATACAAAATGGCCGTTGAGGTTAAAGCCCGTTGACCCGTTAAAGCCAGGTTCAGGCCAGGCTCAGGCCTCGCTGGCGCTGCTGTTTCGGCTGAGCTCGCGGATGCCCTGAAGGATCCGCTTGACGTGGCCCACTTTGTTGACGCCGAGGTCCTGAGGTCGCAAAGGAAGGAATGAAGGAAAGAAGGAATGAAGAAAGGAAGGAAGAAAGGAAGGCTTAGTGATCACTTGGCTCCGTCACAAGGGCCCCTCACCTTGAGGTCCCGCCTCTCCAGGTGCAGCAGTTCGCTGCCTCTCACGTCGTGTCGGCCAAAGACGTCTTTGTACTCGGACAGGCACAGGAAGTCCAGCCAGGCCCCCACCTCGTCCGTGCCCCACTGTTGGACTGAGAGAGCGCACAGTGTCCAGTGTGTCCGGGAACCAAAAGACGAGGGAAGCTTACCGGGCAGAGCCAGCCAGCCACGACTCTCTTTCACTTTGTTGTTTTTGTCCTTTTTAAACTTGGGGACCAGGCGAAATTTGCCACCGCCACCACCGCCGCCGCCCCCACCCCCACTGCGTCCGGCTTTGGCTTCCTGCGTGCGAGTGAGCCACTTTGGCGTCAGGTAGGCGGACTGACAAGCCGTCGGACCCATCCCATTTTGCCCACCTGCTGCTCGGCCGGCTTGAAGGCGGCGTTCCAGCGGGGAGCGTCGGCCAGGGCGCTCAGGCGCTGGCGGACGGCGCTCAGCGCGCAATTGAGCTGCTCCTGTTGTCCCGCGTCCAAGACCTGACAAATAGACGCCGCCCAGTCAGCCTGTGGAAAGCGGGACCCGGGCCGCCCCCCCCCCCTCACCGTGGCCATTTTCCCCGCCAGGAGGAGCTCCGTCTCGCTCAGCAAGGCTTTGACGTCCTTAGCCGCCAGGGCCACCGTGCCGCAGCTCAACGCCCGAGTGGCCAAAAGCCCGTCATCCGCGTTGTCTGGATACGGCCGTGGCGGCGGCGGCGGCGGGCGGCAGTTTCCTACCCCCGCCGCGTAGAGCGGCTCCAGGGACTTGGAGCTGGCATTGACGGCGTGAGCCAACTCTTGTTCCACGCCGCGGTGACTGCGGGCCAGCTGGCAAATGCTAGAAAGGCGCCCACCCACGTGGGAGCCCAGAGGGTTAGCGGCTCGGATCCAGAGCTCGCCGGCCGGCGGCTCACCTGCCGATCAGGAGCCCGGCGGCCCGCGCAAAGTCCCGCACCGGCGCCGCCTCTTCCTCGGAGACCATCTGGTGATGGCTTAGGGTCTGGGCCGCCCAGGCCGGAGAGAATTCGCACTTTTGTTTGTCCTCCCACGACTTGAGCGTGCTCTCGAAGGCCTGCCCGGCAGGCGAAAAGAGGCTGGGACACCGAGCGGCGGGGCCGGACCAGAGCAAAGACCACTCACGCGGTCCCTGGTCAGCGTCTGGCTGCGGTTCTTGTGGAGAATCTTGATGTAGCCCGGAGGTTGAATCCAGGCCTCGCCGTCCACCTGGACCGGCACGCCCTCGTCCCCCAGGATGGCGATCTTCACCGTGCGGCACTGCCGGTCGGCGCCAGGAGGGTGGGGTCAGACGGCGACGCCCCCGGCCTGCCCGCTCCCCCCACCGCGGCTACCTGGGCGATGCGGTGGTGTTGCAGGTTGATGACCCGCGACACGGCCATCTGCATGCTGCCGAACACGGCCACCACTTCCAGAATTTTGTCGTCGAAAGACGGGGCGGCGAAAGTCTGCCGGAAGGAAAGAAAGCCAGCCGGATGGCGAGAGACAGAGAGAGAGACGGCAGATGGAGCCGGAGGTCGCCAAAGGTCGCCGGCGGGGACGGACGGCTTCTCACGTCGTCTTCTTTGGTCCCGCCCCAAAAGTTGGTTCCTCCGGCGTAACTGGGGATGTTCAAGACGGCGATGCCCTGCAGGCTGGGGAGCGGGATGGGTCGCCCGTCGCACTGCGCCGCGTACGGAAGGAAGGTCAGGTGCCGAAAACCCGGGGGGTGGGTGAGTGGGTGAGTGGGTGAGTGAGTGAGTGGGTGAGTGACTGGGGCTTCTCACCTCCAGCAGAACTCGCTGCTCCAGGTTCTTGTAGGTCCTGTGCAGCAACTCTTTGGTTCCCAGAACGCCGTACCACATCATGTTCTTGGTGCGACTCCTGCGCGGTGCACGGCAGCCGGTGCTCGGCGACAAGTCGGCGGGCGGGAGAGCGGCGGGCGGGAGAGCGGCGGGCGGGCGGGCGGGCGGGCGGCCTACCGGCCACGTACCGGCACTTCTCCGGGTGCTCGTCCCGCTTGTTGTTGAAGTCCAAAGAAATCTTGGCGTCCAGACCGATGCCAAAGTAGTTGTTCATCACGCACTTCTCCGTGTAGCGCGTGCTGCGAGCAGACGGAGACGGCGCTGGGTGGCCGCCGGCCCCGGGCCCTCCCCTCGCCGGCGGCCGTGGCGCTCACCTGATCTGCGGCTCGCGTCCCGCAAAAGTCTGGGACTCCGGGAGCGGTCGGGCGACGGCCGGCGACGTGGCGCCACTCGGACCCGTGGACGGATACGGGGCGTTTCCGCTCGCCGAGGGGGCCACGCTTCCCACCAGCGGCGCAGAGTTGCTTAGAGGTAAGCCGCCGCCGCCAGCGCTTTTGCTAACGCCTGTCTCGTTGCCTGCAAACAAAGCGCACTCATTGGAGGCCGCCCGCCCGCCACTCAGCCAATGCCATCGGTTGATAGGCCGTGCGCCGCTTCCGGCCTTGTGCGGCGGCAGAAAAGGGCCGTCCGCCACTCACCGAGAGTGGCGCTGCGTCTGCCGTCCGCCGTCTTGTCCTCGTCCGCCGGCCCCACAGAAAAGACGGCCGCCGTCTGAGCGTTCTGTTCGTCCACGGCTGCCGGGAGCAGAAGGAGAATGTCGGCGGAGGCGGAGGCAACAGAGGCGACGGCGGCGGCGGCGAAGCCAGGACCGGCCCCCGGCTCGGACGCCCACCTTTCTCGGCGTGCTCGATGATCTGCCGGATGACCTTTTTCAGGCTGTTGGCTCGAAGCATGAGCTGCTCGCGAGGTTTGAAGACGGGCGGGTCGGGGGCCGTGCACAACAGGGGCAGCACGAAGGCCAGGGGGCCCCCGTCCTCCTCGGCCGGCAGGGGGGACGACGCCTCCGACTCCTCGGTCAGGGTCCGCAGGAGCATGTCCAACTTCTCCTTCAGGAGGCCGCACTGCGCCCGTGCAGGCGGCGGGTCAGGGACGGCCGACGAGACTCCCCGCCCCCCACGCGGCCTACCTTTTTGGCCATCACGTCCGATTGTTGGGTAGGCTCGGCGTTCTTCTCGTAGGCCCTGCCCACCCGCGCCACAAAGTCCTTGACCGTCTCGCACAGGACCCTGCGGCGGGACGACGGCTCTGGTTCAGAGCGCACGGCCGGAAAAGACGGAAAAGACGGAAAAGACGGAGACGCGGCCCTACTTGGCGGAGGAGATGACCACCGAGTGCTGGTCCGACGTGAGGATCTCCGTTAGGTGAACGGCCACCGAATCTTCGTAGGTGAGGATCTGACGCACCTGCCGAAAGGGGGGAGGGGGGGACATGCAGGGGGACGCTGGGAGAAGCCCGAGAAGAGAAAAGAGCGCTGGCTCACCTCCAAGTCTTCGGCGCAGTCGGAAGCCCAGCGCCGCCGCGGACACTTGCTCTCGTACACCATGATGCTCCACCTGCGGACGCGGCTGGCTCACACGCACGCACGCACGCTCGCACGCCGGCCGGGCGCAAAAAGCGCCCCTCCCTCGGCGGGCTGACCTGTCCAACATCTTGGTGCTGGCCCGCTCCAGTTTCTCCAGAATCTGAGGCAGCTGAGCGTCGTCGTCGCAGGCCGAGCCCCAGCCCAGGACGCGGGCCAGGTCGTTGCCGGTCCCCAGGGGCAGGACCCCCAGCTGACACTGAAGGCAAAAGCCGGCCAGTCCGTCGGGCTGCCGCGCGGTCGCCGCACGGACAAAGCGGGCGGGCGGGTATGGCCCACCTGTTTGTGAAGCGTCAGCGCGTCGATCTCGGACAGGACCCATCCCACGCTGCCGTCCCCCCCGCACACCAGAATGCGGAAGGTGTCGAACTTTTGAAAGAGACGGAGCCTGGCCGGAGAGAGCCGGGGTTTAGGGAGCCGGGCCCCAAACGCGGGGCCCCAAACGCGGGGCCATTTCAGAGTCTCACCCCAGGTGGGGTCCTCCGTTCATCAGGTCGAAAACCTGGGCGGGGTTGAGCAGCTGCTTGAAGCGCCGCAGAAACTTGACGCCCTGATTGTCGCCGCTCTTGGAGTTGACAAAGACCAGCAGGGGACTGGTGCAGGACGGAGGACACGACGCCTTCCAGAAGCCTGACGGACGCAGATTCAGCCCGAGGAATGTCCCGGCGGCGGCGGCGGCAGCGGCGGCGAGACCTAACCCTCCTCCTCACCGTCAGAGTCGATGCTGTTGAGCGCCGTGGGCGGGATTACCGACACTTTGCACTGGCCCAGCGGGCACTTGGCGGACAGCTGCTCCCGACAAGCCCAGTGAACCTGAAGGGCGGTAGGCGGGGTTAGCAGAAGAGCCTTTGCCTCAGTCCCAAGCCCTCCCTTCCTCGCTCCCTCCCTCCCTCCCCTCCCTCCCTCCCCCCCTCCCTCTGCTCTTTCCTCACCATGGCTTTACACCACAGACAGCGGCAGTCCTGCAGCCGCAAGACGCTGCCGCACGTCTTGTCGCAGGCGGAGCACTTGGCCGACACGGGCAGGTTCCCCTCCAGCCATTGGTGAGGCATCCACACCTGAAGAACGGACGTCAAGAGGGTGAGCGGGGGAGCGGGCGGGGAGGCGGACGTTGGCGGCGCCCGGTGGCGACATTCACCCCGTCCTCATCCTCGATGATGTCCTTGCCGATGGAGGCCAGCGTGGTCCATTTGCAGTTGTTGGTGGCTCGAACGGCGCAGCGCTTGTGAGCCTTGAATTTACACACTAGACACAGACGCGGGCCGGAGGACTGAGCCACACGGAGGTCGAGAGGACGGACGGACGGACGGACACGGGCGCCAGACCTTCGCAGGAGAGTCCGTGCGAGGTGACCCCCGACAAAGCCTCCCGGCACACGTTGCAGTAAGTGGGGCGCGCGTGCGAGCACGCGTACCAGTTGTGCATCCCGCTGAAGTGCTCCACGCTGTACTGCGTGGCCTGCAACGCACGAGAAAGCCATGGACGGAGAAGACTTTTGGCCCCCGCCATGCTCCCTTCCCATTATCAACTGGTTTGGCCGTCCCCTATTGTATGGGACTTTGTCACCTCGTAGTTCTGACGGTTCTGAACGCTGCGCAGGGCCAAGATCCACTCCTCCATCTCCTTGCGGTTGTCGGCGCACAAGATGAGACGCCGGCACGGGGTGATCACCTACGCGCTCACAAAGCTAACGTCAGGGCCGGGCTTTGGACGGGCCTTCTCCCCGGAGGACCTTTTCCCGCTCTGACGGCGCCCTGACGGCGCCCCGACGGCGCTCTCGGCCCGGCCCCGTTTTGGGGCCAGTCTCACCGTGAAGCTGTTGTTGACGTTCTTGGTGCTGGACTCGGCCACGCTGGCGTCCGTCAAGTCCACTTCGTCGAAGATGACGGACTGGGGAAAGGGGCGCAAATGAGAGGGCGCCGGGGTCCCGTGGGGCGCCGGCCGGCGCTCACCTTGGCGGTCTGTGCGTAGTACAGCGTGCGGCCCCTGAGTTTGAAGTATCTCCTCTTCCATCGCTGGAAAGAACTGGTCTGCTTCATCAGGTCTCCTTCCTTCAACACCGTCTGAACAAAAACAAGCAAAAGGAGCAAAAGGAGCAAAAGGAGCAAAAGGAGCAAAAGGAGCAAAAGGAGCAAAAGGAGCAAAAGGAGCAAAAGGAGCAAATGCAAGCGAGTGACCCGGCCGGCGGGGGCTTTCAGGCATGCAGGCCCAGGAGCAGACAGGTGGGTGCTTGCTCCTGTCAGCAAATCACAGGTCCGGCCGGCCCCTAGTGGGAGGGGCTAGGCTATGGCAGGTGTGGCTCATCAGTCACCGGCAAGCTATTTAACAGCTTGATCATGTTGCTGAATTGTAATTTGTTTTCTTTCTGTTCATTGAACTTGACCACAGGTTCAAGGACCACAGAGCAAAGAGCACCACCACACATCTTCTACCTTCACTTGGCAATGGACCTCCACGCTACGAAAGACGACTCCACTACGTCTTCTCCCCTGGTACCATTGCCCGATCTTACACAATTAACACTCCGAATAAATTGAAAAAGATTGTGTACACCGATACGCTACTAAAGTAGGTTTGGCGGAAAAAAAGTCAATGACAATATAGGCTCATTTATCACAATATAATTATTATTATTATTATTATTATTATATATATCTAAAAGTTTATTCAGGTTAAACTAAATGGTGAAAACGATAAATTGTGACAGAATGCAGGTGAATGCATTGAAGCTTATTTGTGTGGGTCATAGTCAGCAACAGATATTATTTTGCTGAGGCCCCATTAAAAAGTGGGCAGCGGTCAGCCCGCTAGCTAGCCCTCGCTTGGACACGGCAGGCGTCAAATGTCTGTCTGAATGCAGCTTGGGCCTAAATCTAGTTTATTCCCACACTTTCATCTGTGTGCTGTGTGGTGGTTGGCAGTGTGCTTTTACTTGGGAGGGAGGATGTGCTGGCTATCAAGTTGTATGACCCAAAGCTGGCTCATCTGGAGCTGTAACCAGCCAATGTCGGTCATTGACCCCATTGTAAGTAGTGTGAGCTGAGTCCAACTTAAAGCAATGTTGGCTTGAGCGATTAGAGTCGTCAGCTAGCTGAGGCTAACCTAGGCCAGGCTAGGCTATGCTAGGCTAAGCTAAGCTAAGCTAGGCAGGGCAGCCAGCAGACTACCGACGCAAGACGGCAAAGGGCATAGGAAAAGTTGAGTCGGTCGACGGAACGTCCGTCGCCCGCCGCCCCCGACTCAACATTTGGCTTCTCGCGGGGTCCGGAAATGACATTGACTCGTGGCTTTTGATTGGACTGCTCCCAACTCATTCAAACGAGTTGGGAAGGAAGGCTCTCTGACTGTCCCGTATGCTAACATCTGACAAGTTCTCGTCGCGCACGTCGGAAGTCAGAACAGCCGCAGTTGCGATCCCATCGAGCGATCGCGTTCACTTTGCACGTCGTCGCTCGCGTCCCACGGACCATCCGCCATTTCCAGCAAGCCTTGTTGGCTACGTGAGGAAAAGAGGGAGTGCACTCGGATCGGAACGCCAACACGACGTGTTATATTTGCTCCTCGCCTGACGTCGAACGAGGCGCACGCGCGCGTGTGCGTGCGTGCGTGCGTGCGCGCGCGCGCGCTCGCTCGCTCACTCGCTCGCGCCTACACACACGACCCGTCGAGTTGCGAGTCGTTCAAGTAGCGTGAGAAGCGAGCCGGTCGGTTCGCACGTCTCGCGGATCGCTCACCTTGCTGCGAATCTGACCCGAGGTGGAGACTTTTCGGATGAGTTTTTGCGGCGTGCCCGGTTCCTGCTCCGGTTCGCTGTCTGAAGACTCCAAACAGTCCGCCGGTCCTTCCGCCATCCTTTCTTTTCCTCGGAGGGGGCCGGCCGCATCCGACTACCCGGGCCACCGCCGAGTAGAGAGGGGTGGGGGCGCGAAGGGGGGCGGTGGGGAAGTGGGACGGGGGTGGGGGCAACACGTCGGGGATGTTGCGTTGCTGACCTCTGCTGGACGAAGCGCTTCATGCCGTTTGGGACTAAACGGCTCTCGGACCACTAACTAACTACACGTTGAGGGAGGTCAGGAAAAAGATGTCAACGTACCTTCCACGAATTGCTTTTTATTTCAAATATCAGAAATATCCCTCAGCAGAGCCAAATATTTGCCTTGCGGGCACACACACAATTCAAACGCAATAGCCCCGGACGCCGCCTCTGCCCGCAACATGACCCTTTGAGAGTTTAGTTCTATGCAAGGCCCCGGTTTTGTAGGCCGTCTGAGATGTTACCCCTTTGGCCAGACACGTGCCCACCTTCTGTCTCTCTGTCACTCAACCCAATGAGCCCTAACTTCTACTTTATTGACAGACTCGACGAGTCTCTGGACGACGAGGGCAGACAAACGTGACTCGCCCGAGTCCGTTCGGCGACCACAGCAGACGGGAGAGGAAGCGCCTTGCGGGCACGTCCGCCATCGACGGGAACGGGCGTCGTCCGTTTCCGTCTTCCAAGAGCTGGCGTCAGTTATCGCCGGTCAGCCGGCAGTCAAAGTGGCGGGCAAAGGCGTCCAGCAGGTGCGAGGTGGCCTCGTCCACGCCCACGTCCCGCCGCAGCTCGGCGCTGAGCGAGGTCACGCCCTTGCCTTCCAGGCCGCAAGGCACGATGTGGTCGAACCACGCCAGCTCCGTGTTGCAGTTCAGCGCCAGACCGTGCCACGTCACGTAGCCGGAGCAACGGAGCCCTGAAAACAGAGGGGAAAGGCCGGTTCCAGAGTCTGGAGATTCGGAAAAGGGGAAAGTACTGTTCCGGCGCTGGTCGGCCTATTGGCAGGCCCACATGATCCTACCGATGGCGCAAATCTTGTTGTCTCCCACCCAAACGCCCGTGTGAGTGGAGGCAGAAGCCTCCACGCCCAAGCCGGCGCACGCCGCCACCACGGTCCGCTCCAGCTGCGACACGTACCAGCGGATGCTCTGCGCGACAACGAGAAAGCTCGAAGTCTGCGGTAAGGGCCGGTTGGCGGCCCGTCCCGCCGTGGTCCCGCCGCCTTGAGCTTTGCGTACCTTCTTGAAGGAAGCCAGGTGCAGGACGGGGTAGCACACTAACTGCCCGGGCCCGTGGAAGGTGATCAAGCCTCCTCGGTCCGCGGCGTGGACCTCCGCCCCCAGGTCCCGCAGGCGCTCCAGCCCCGATGGCGGCTGCCCCTTCTGCCGGAGGCCCGTGGTGTAGACGGGTGGGTGCTGGCACAGCAGCAGCGTATGGGAGGCGGAGCCGGCGCCGCCCCCGCCCCCGGCCCCGTCCCCTGACCGACAGCGCTCGGCGTACGTCCGCTGGATCCGCAGCGCCTGGCCGTAGGGCAGCAGGCCGAGGCGCACCACCTCCACCGTCACCGCACGCATGTCTGCTGAGAGCACGGCCAAAAATAGTCACGTCGGACAAGCGCAGAGCAACGTCAAGTAGGAAAGCACTCGCCTTACGTCCCGCCAGAGAAGGTTACCCACGCAAGATGGCCGCGTCCGTGACTGATACGCTCTCGTCGGCACCGTCCGTCGGAGATCGACTTAGGGTTGGTCTACGGTCGCCGCCGTCTTCTCTCTTCTCGTCTCGACGGAAAAAGCCGACGAAAAGCGCACTGCTGCTGCCAAGGACACGGAAGGGAAGAAATGCTTGGAAATGTCATGAAAAACTCTCCATTTTTTCGAAACTTGGACGTGCTTCCTCAACGTAGTGTTGCCCGGAAGCAGATTTTAACCCTAACCCTGCTGCGGCGAGCTATCCAATGCGAACGTCAATGATACATGACGGCCACGGGCTTTTATTTTGAAAGTCTCGTTCTGTTTTTGTTGTTGCGGGGCGGGACGAGGCGGGGCTGGCTTGTTTTCAACATGAGCTAGCAGTCAGGAGGGAAGATGGCGGCCGCGGCCAAGACTCGCCGAATCTCCGAAAAGGCGTCGGCGGCCAAAGTCTCCCGCTCCGCGCTAGCTCTCGGGAGCGCGGCGACCTTACAACACGACGCCCGCGAGTCGTTCGTCTCCACTTCCCGCAACCGAGAGGCCGAGCGGGACGCGGTCGGCGAATCCCAATCCCAGGCGGCGGCTACAACGACTACGACGACAACGGCGACTTCAACGGCGGCGGCGGCGGTGGTGGTGGTTGCGGCGATGGACCCCGACCCCGACGGTGCCCGTGGGTCAGGTGAGTGTCGTATGACAGGACTCTGCACCCTCCCGCTTTCGGGCTTCTCCGCCATCTTGCCACTTGTCGGCAGCAAAAGTGTCTCGACGTTCTGCTGAGGAGGAGGAGTAGGGAACTCACCATTCAAACGCCCCGTGGTGGCCTTAGTGACTCATTTGCTCTTTTAGGCACTTTTACCTTTCCAATCAGAGATACTTCAATGGACTCGTTCATTTTACGACGGTTATAGTTTCCCATGGCCAAATAAGTGCTGGTCTGCTTAGCCCTGGCAGCACTCCAAATATTGGCTCACTCTAACCCAGGATGGCATTTGACCCCTGGACCACAAGAGTTCCCTCCTCTGAAAAGAAATTGATACAAAAGTGTGAGCAAAAATAAATAAATAAAAAAAAAGGCTCTTCGTGTGTGTCTGCTTTGCCCGGATCAGAATTGTTGGCGTGCCCAAGTGTCTTCCCCGAGTGCGGCGAGGAGTCGCTGTCCGCGGCTCCCAACGTCAAGCACAAGGTGAGCCCCGGAGAAAAGGGGAGCCTGGCCTTTTGCTTTTGCTTATCCCTTTCACCTAACGACCAATGGGAAAAGCCAAAACTCTTTCCCCTTTGGCCAAAGCAGGAGCGGGACGACATGCGGAGAAGAAGCGCCCGCAAACAGGAGAAGAGTGTGGAAGAATTGGTAAGTTCCTACTGGCGTTTGCTTTTTCAGTCCGACTGCTATTGTCCCTTTTTTAATTCAATAAATCTAACTCAACTTGGAACACTCGGTTGTTGCTCAACGGACTGTGGCGCCGGCGGCTGCGGGTTTTCGGGCCGTTGGTTCTCATCCGCTCTCTTTAAAGCATTTTCGCTCCATCGCAGTCGAGTAGCGCTTGTTTCGAAAGAAACCTCCTCTGTTAAACTCGCCGGGGAACGGAGGCTCTTGTGGAATAGTTTGGCTTCAAGAGCGCAGACTGTCCTTTCCAAAAGGGACGTTGGGCTTTTATCTACTTGGAAGATGCCGTTAAAACACTTGAGCGGGTTCTTTTCCAGGCGGACGCGGGAGCCCGGCCACCCACGCGCGGCTTTTCCCTGCTCCAGGGCGTCCCGTCCGACTCGGAGAACGAGGAGCCGGCGTGGCCGCGCCTCGGGAGGTTTTCCGCCTTTGTGAGGAGGAGCCGGACGTCGGCCACCGTCGGCAGGTAGGCCGTCGCGGCGGGTTGGCCGTGCGCTAACCTCCGCTAACGTCCGCTAACGTCCGCTCTGCCGTGGCGGTCTTTTTGTCTTCCAGCGCCGGGCGGAGGAGTCGCAGCTGCACGGAGGCCGGCGATCACAGAGGACGCAAGAAGGCCCAGGCCCTGCCGGACGCCTTACGTGGGCCTCCACTGGGCCTCCCACTAGCCACCTCCGGGGTGACGGGCTCGCGGCGCTCCCCGCAGGCGGGCTCGGCGGCCGGGATCCTCCTGTCTTCGGAGAACAGCCGCTCGGCCTCGGCGGCCGGGATCCTCCTGTCCTCGGAGAACAGCCGCTCGTCCTCGGCTCCCGGCGGTGGCGGCGGCGGCGGCGGCGGCGGCGCCGCCGCCTGCGCCGAGCGCTCGGTCAGCCCGGAGAGCAACGACAGCATCTCGGAGGAGCTTAACCATTTCAAGCCCATCGTGTGCTCGCCCCGCACGCCGCCCAAGCGGATGGCGGACGGGCGGCTGCTGGAGCCGGCGCTGGTCAAGTCCACGCCCCGCAACCTGAGCTGGCGTCTTCACCGGCCCACCAGCTACGAGGCCGGCCCCGCCGCGCTGCGCCGCTGGCGCCAGATCCAGCTGGACCGACGGAGCCTGGAGGTGGCCTCCAAGGGGACGCTGACCAGCCCCGTCAAGGATCCAAGGGAGGTCTCCCCGCCCGGCAAGGCGGGGGAGGCGGCGGCCGCCTCCGCCACCTCCCCCGCCGTGCCGCCCTCCAACAAGAGGAAGCTGATCTTTGAGCTGCCCGACTCCCCTCGCCCCAAGATGCGC
The DNA here is from genome assembly GCF_051989575.1 of Stigmatopora nigra. Classification (NCBI taxonomy): domain Eukaryota; kingdom Metazoa; phylum Chordata; class Actinopteri; order Syngnathiformes; family Syngnathidae; genus Stigmatopora; species Stigmatopora nigra. The sequence continues at coordinate 28,795 of NC_135515.1, read as the reverse complement.
GTGCCGGCCGCCCGCTACGCCGGCGACTTGACTTTTGCCGCCTCTTCGCGAACCCAGCCGGGGCCCGGCCTGGGGGCCCTGCTGGGACGGGGACACTCCTTCTCCCCGTACGCCGGCCGGTCCGGCTCACGTCTGCGTGGCCCGGCGGGGAAGAGTCCGCCCGGGCCGGTGGCGCAGAGACGGGATCCCGCGCAGAGACCGCTTGAGCGCAACGAGGGCCCCCCCGCCGCCACCGTCAAGTACTTCCTGCGCTCCTGCCGACGGCCGGACCTCCGACGCTCGCGCCGCATCGACCGGCGGCGCTAGGCCGGGCGCCCGGGACCACTTTTCCAAAGGATGGCGCCACGGAGCCCCGACTTCTCTACGGTGGCGTTAGCCCAGGTGGTGCGTGGGCTCACTGTGACCAAGGGCTTCTTCCCCCCCACACTGGGCAGCTTTAATGGACTTTTACTCCAAAGAGGACGTGGGCCATTTTGTCAGATGGTTCCATTTCGGACAAACGTTGAAACCATGACGACGACGCCGGCCGGGGCCGTGTCATTTTGCCCGTCCGTGGCCGCAATCATTAAATGCGGCCGTTGAACTTTTTCCATGTGTTCCAGCTCAACAAAATGTATCAATGGCTCAGTGGAGTCTCATGCACCGGGAGAGCAATAGCGGAAAAAAGCGCGTAAATAGGAGTGCAGTCCGCTATCACCGTCAACAATATGGCAATAAAACAAAATGTTTTGTTTAATGACTGTCTCAGGCTCACAAAGAATGATAAGCCAACACCAAAATTGGAAGAAAAAAAGTAGTCGTATGACAAGATTTCAGTCATTTTCCTCTTTTATGGTACTCGAACCTCCTGTCACAGTGTGTCCCACAGGAAGCTACAAAAAATACAGTTCTCGTAGCGTCGTCCTTGCTAAACTCGCCGACGAAAGCGCCGGGTTCGCGCTCGCCGCCGCCAGGGGGAGGTGGTGCGTTTCACCGTTTGGTCTGAGGCCCTGCCAGTGGAGGCGAAGAAGAAGAAGTAGCAGTAGCAGCAGCAGCAGCAGTAGCTGCAGCAGCAATAGTAGCAGTATCAGCAGCCCAAAATGGCGACCTCACGCAGCGGAAAGAGTGGCCTCTTGGAAAAAGTAGGATGTGTCGCCGACCTTTCTGCTCTTTCCTTGCAAAGTTGTGTCGTTCAAACGGCCAAGCGACCGCCAGCCAGCCAGTCGCCAAGCCGGCCAGTCGGCAAGCTGGCCAGTCGGCAAGCTGAGCTAACTCCTTGCTAACGCCTTGCTAACTTAGTCTCAATCAGTAATTTACGGCTCCTTTCATTTAAAAGTTCTCGTCACATGCAGAAAACCTAGTTTTGTTTTTCCCTGTTTACGTTTGAGAACCCCCCCCCCCCCCATCCGACCCTATTTAAATAGTATCACAACTGCGTTTCAGTGGCGAATCGACGAGAAGCCGGTGAAGATCGACAAATGGGACGGGGCGGCTGTCAAGAACTCCCTGGACGATGCTGCCAAGCAGGTAGGAATCCACCGGCAGTGGGCCGACGGCGCTGACCCGGGCGCTGACCCGGGCGCTGACCCGGGCGCTTTGGCCGCAGGTGCTGCTGGAGAAGTACGGCTACGTGGAGAACTTTGCTCTGATGGATGGCCGTCTGCTCATCTGCACCGTGTCGTGCGTCTTTGCCATGGTGGCGCTGGTGTGGGACTACCTGCACCCTTTCCCCGAGTCCAGGCCCGTGCTGGCCTGCTGCGTCATCTCATATCCTTGTACCCCGCGGGCCCGGAAAATGCGCCCGTCGCCGGGCCTTGCCCCGAAGGTCGGTCGGGCGGGCAGGCGGCGGCTTCGGGCTCTCTTTATTTGGGGACTTTGGCCACCTCGGCCCGTCCGGCGAGCCGCTTTTTTGAGCGGGCCGTCGGGCGGGCCCACGCCGCCCGACCTTTCCGCCAACGGTTAGCCTTCCTTGACGGCGGGCGCCACGTACTTTGTCATGATGGGCTTCCTGACGCTGTACACCTCGTACATGGAGAAGAACATCTTCCTGGTGGCGCTGCAGAAGGACCCGGCCGGCATGGATCCCGATCACGTGTGGCAGCTTTCGTCCTCGCTGAAGCGGTAAGCGTGCGTCCGTCGGCCTCCCTCGCCGCCCGCCATGGCCGACGGCGTCCCTCCCCGGGGCACGGCCAACGGCGTCCCTCCCCTACCCCGGCAGGTTCGACGACCAGTACACGCTGCGAGTGGCCTTCGGAGACGGCGCGCTGAAGACGTGGCGCGAGAGCCAGGCCACCTCGTCGGTGGCCGCCTTCTTCGACCGCAACGGGACGCTGGCCGCCGAGCGCTTCGACAAGTGCGTGTCGGAGCTTCACGACTCGCTGGCCGTCCACAAGAAAAACAAATGAAGTCCTACTCAATAAAAGGGGCGTTTCCATACCCCGCTGCATTTTGTCGCGTTCCCGGCGCAAAGACAAATGGGTTCCTCTTGGCCAGCGGACGGCGTCGGCTAAGGTTCGACCGCCGCTTCCATCCATCCAGTCTTTTTTTTTTCTCCACGTCTCCCTCCGCCGACGCGCCGAATCCAATGGTCAGGATGGGAATTGTGGGCCGCGTGGCGATCGATTGACGATTGGATTCGGGCGTGCCGGAAGAGTGAGGCGGGCAGATGGGATTGGGTTAGAGCGCTCCTAAGGTGGCTGTATTCATTTTTGCATCCGCGCCCAACGGGACCTGCTTTCTTAAACAAAGCGGTTGCCACAGCAGCGGCGAGGGCCGGTGTCCCGCCGGCGCCCCGTCGGCGCCCCGTCGGCGCCCCGTCGGCGCCGTGGCTCTTTCTGCATCCCCTACGGCCGACTGCCAAGAGGCCAACAAGACCGTGGCTCCCCCGGGCCGCTCCTGTTGTTTGGCCTCGTTCTTCTCAGGGGAAGGCCGGCGGGACAAACATTGTCCGCTCGCTCGTTAGCGGCCAGACGAGCGTTTGTGGTCGCTCGGAGAGCCCATCGGCGGCCTGGTCACCTCTTTCACGGTGGGGTTTTGCCACCGCCCCTCAGCCGGGTCAGAGAAATGGGACCACGCATCCGTGCGCAGGTTAGGTTAGGCCGAGGGTCTCCAACTCCGGTCCCGGGGTGGGGTGGGGGCTTCGGTCCCTATCCAGTCTCCCTCTGCCGACACAACTCGATCAAATCGTGGGGATCTTGATCAAGCTCCCGCCTGGACAGTTTGCAGATGAGATGATCATTCAGCCGTGCTAAAGGAGCCAGATTTGGAAAACAGACTGGACGGTCGGGCCCTGGAGGATCCCATCCAATTGGAGAGCCCTGGGTTAGGCGAAGCCAAGTTTGCCAGAGAGTCCCGCCAACTCTTTCCCGCCTTTAAACTTGCAATGGTACACTGCGTGTCTCTTTGGGCTTTTTCAGAAAACAATTGGATGAGCTAACTGTCACAGCGGAAGGCGCACTTGGACCCCAAGGCCCGAAACAATGGCCGGAGGCCGCTTCTGCACCAGAGCCCCTCGGCCCGGCAGGGGACCCTCACGGGGCGGCGACGAGAGCCAAGGAAGAAGACGGCGCCTGCGGAAGAAAAGCGTACGTATGGCCAGGGTCAAATGTGAAAAGCGGGAGGCAAAGATGGCGAGCCGTCCGACGTTACGGGTGAAGCCAAAAAGGGATCAAAATCGGATCCCTTTTTCGGTTCACCCATAATCGGGTCATAAAAGAAGCAAACTTCATGAATCATGTGACAAAGAATTATCTTTTCCAATCACTCAATCAGAGAAAACTATGAATTGTAGAAAGAATTGGAAACTCGTGACATTATGTCGTTCACAAGGGTATGTCAACTTTTGACCACAACTGTACGTGTGGCCACAGGTGCTCGGGTCGGACCGGTTGCCGTCGTTGGCTCGTTAGCCAAGCAATTAGCGCCACCCCGATAGAATCGGATCGCTAACGAGTCGTCCAAGACTTCTCGGCGGAAGGTGGCACGTCGGGCTAATTATCTTGAGCTAACGAGCGCGCGGCGCCAAAGTCTCTCGTTAGGAAAATTTCCGTTCCGAGATAGCCGAGACCCCCCCGAGTTTAATTTGGCCGCGTCGGATGCCCGCCCCACCTCGCGGGACGTTTGGCGCGGCCTATAAGACCCCACGCGGGGCCACGACGGGTACGCGTGGACGAGTTAGGGCGGGATAGACTAGCGAGCGTCGTTCCCTACCAAAAAGCCCATGCGTTTTTCAAGCGCCGGCATCAAGTTGCTTCGGCTTTTTCCCAATTCTACCGAGAAAACCGCTTGCATCCATTCCGGGGGTGGCCAAGTGGGCTTCTCCAGAGCCGCCTTCCGCTCTCTTTTCCATTATCTCCCTCTCTCTCTCTTCCTCCCTCCCTCCCTCCCTCCCTTCCCCCCTCTAGCACACCTGCATCCACTGATCAACTCTTGATTCCATTCAGCTGTGTCGGTGGAGGCGACATATGGAAAAGTGACCAGAGAGCGGATATCGGCTCTCCAGGACCGGAGTTGGCCACCCCCGGTGCGTTGCCATTCCCAATCGAGCCGTCCCGGGTTTTGGACAAGGCTCACCAAATACCCTGAATTCAGCCGCTGGCGGTGCGAGTCGTCAAAACGGCCCGCCGCCACGCTGCGCATTTGGGCTCCCCCGTCCGAGTAGCAGCCGAAATCCAGAGACGCATCCGCCGAGTCTTTGTCCATTTCACGCTTTTGTTTTTCTTCAGGGCTTCATTTGAGGCGCCATTTCTTCGGCGGGACCTCCCCCGCGGAAAACGGAACGAAGGGACGCGACCCCGATTCCTGCCAAATTGTCCGACCATGTGTCACGGCAACTGGTCGCACACGGACTTTGTGTTCCGGGGGTTCCCCGCGCTGGCCGGGCGGCGATGGATTCTAGCGCCCCCTCTGGCCGCGGCCTGGGCGTCGGCGCTGCTGGCCAACGCGCTCCTGGCGTACGTCATCGTCAGCGTGGAACGTCTCCACAGTCCCATGTGAGTTTGAGCGGGCGCGCGTTTGTGACGGTCGGAGACAAATATGTCGATCCACTCTGCCACGGCGGCGGAAGAGGCGCACGCCGACGCAGGCGTTTTCCCAACGGCCGGCGGTCAAGGCAGCCTGTGGCCCCTTCCCAGGTACCTGCTGATCTGCGCCCTGTGCCTGGTGGACATCCTGTCCACGGCCGCCGTCATCCCCGGCGCGCTGGCGGGCCTGCTGGCCGAGAGCAACGGCGTGTCGCTGGCCGGCTGCCTGGCGCAGATGTTCGCCACCCACTTCCTGTCCTCGGTGGAGTCCACCCTGCTGCTGGCCATGGCGCTGGACCGCTACGCCGCCGTCTGTCGCCCGCTGCGCTACGAACGTCTGGCGAGCCGCCGGACGCTGCTGGCGCTGGCCCTCTTCACGGCGGCCCGGAGCGGCTGCGTCATGGGCACGCTGGTGGGCCTGGCCGGCTCGCTGCCTTTCTGCGCCTCCCGCGTCATCCTTCACTGCTACTGCGACCACATGGCGCTGGTCAGCCTGGCCTGCGGGGACACGCGGCCCAGCGCCGCCGCCGGCGTGGCCGTCATCGCCTGCTTTGTGGGCGTGGACATCCCACTCATCGTCTTCACCTACTTGAAGGTAAGGCTTTTATTCTTTCCTCCTCCCGCACGGTCTTTGGAAGCGCCCGACATGCGGGCGGCGCCAGGCGGCGCCAGGCGGCGCCACCAGGCCACGCTACGCTGCAGCGCCAGGCTACGCTACGCCGCACCCTTCAAAAAGCCCCAAGTTGCCTTGGCCCCGGTCGCCATATTTGCGCCCGTTTCCAACCGGCAGAGGGGAAATGCCGCTTTTGGCTCGGCCATGGCTATAATTCCAATTGGCTTGTGGGCGTCGCGTTTGTCGCTGGCCGTAGCGCATCGGGCGGAAGTGCACGTTATGAGGCGGCTTTCGACGGGCGAATGTGCGCGTCGTGCGGCGGCAAAAAGGCGCCATACACGCTACCCATCCTTGCGCTCAGATCCTGGGCGCAGCGGTGCGGGCGTCGGCCCCCGGAGACGAGCGGCGCAAGGCCTTTCACACCTGCGGGACTCATCTCATGGTGATGATGGTCTTCTACCTGGTGGGCAGCGTCAGCTTCCTGTCGCACAATCTGGGCCTGGCCATCTCCACCGACGCCAACAGCGCCATGGGGCTCCTCTACATCCTGGTCCCGGCCGCCGCCAACCCCGTCATCTACGGGGTCCGCACCGCAGAGATCAGGAACGGCTTGCGCCGACTCCTCGGCCCGCGGCACGCCGCCGGGGCCCGCTCGGGACCCGGGGCCAAGCTCAAGGTCAATAGAAGTGTTCCAATAGTTCAAATTGCTCCGGCGAGTTGAGGGCACGGATCGGTGCGTGTCTTGGACTCGGCTCGGCCGCAGGGGGCAGTGTCGCCCGCTGGTGAAAACGTTGACTCCATCCGTACCGCCAGTCGAGTGTTTTCCTGAGTGTTCCAAATCGGTGAAATGTGTGCTGAATATTCAGCCAAGACTGGACCAAAATCATGCAACAGAATAAATAGTGTGGAATCCAAAGTCAAAGTGGGCTTCCGGTGTGTGGTTCTACTTTTATTCTAGGTCTACATTGTATTCTCCTGTGTCTGTGCTTGCTACTGCTACAAACTGAATTTCCCCAAAACCGGATGAATACATATGAATCTAGTGTCTCGTGTCATTTCAAAGGCATCCCTCGTTCCAACTTGAACTGGAAAAAAATGCACGTCAAGATGAGAGAGAAAAAGGGACAAATAGCCTATGTTCCAACATATTGACCGCCTCTGCGGGTAAACCTTAGCCTCAAAATGGTTGAATTTTGAGATTTCTCAGGCGTAAGATGCCCGACCGACTCCTCATTTTCAGCCCCGTATTCATGGTTTCAATTGAGAGTCCAAATGTATTGCTACTTTGAAGGGAAAATCCTCACACGTGATGGATACACTTTGAGTTGGATTTTTTAAAATGTATTTAATAAGGGAAAACACATAGTCATAAACATATTTATATTCATGTTAATGAACATGTCGTGTTGTATGTCAATATGTAAGATTGTAGCGCAGGGCTAATTTCCATCTGGTGTCCCCTGTGTAGGTTGAAGATCAACCACGACACGCTGTACCAATGGAAAGGATGCTCTGCTGGATCGCACACGACGAAAGGCTGTTGCCCGCACGTGGACCAATTGGAAAAGGAACTTACGTGAGCAGTACAAGAGAGAAGTTGATCCCAGTATCCGCTAATAAGGTAAGATGGCGGCGGCGCTCTGAGCCGGCGATGGCAGTCACGAGTAAGTGAAGTTTTATACAAGATACGCTTTATTTCTTTATCGGTTTATCTCTTCTCCATTTTGAAATGAATGACCGCATGGGCCGCTGTGTATTGCGTTATGGGGAATGGTCTTTGTCGCCTGGCACTTTCGGGCATGTCAAGTCTACTTTGTGCATATACAAGCCGTCCCCTTGACTCGGTCATCGTTTTCGGAGTTACAAATCCGCCTCGTATGCCAGAAAATACGGTATTTCACCTGAAAACATTGCCGACAAGATTGAGCCCGAAAACGATGCCGACAAGATTGACCCCGAAAACGATGCCGACAAGATTGACCCCGAAAACGATGCCGACAAGATTGACCCCAAAAAAACAATCCCACAGAAGATAGGAAGGATCTGACAGAAAGCGCCAAATATACAATAGGAGTTCAAACCCAACCACTCAGAGTGTTGCGGACGGTGCGTAAAACTGACCGGCGCAGTGGCCATGGCCTTTCTCTGCTTCGGCCGGGGGCCAGCCTCAAATGAAAAGGAAAAGAATGTCTGCTTCGGGGAGCTAGTGGGCACGGATCGTGGCCTCGCCTCCACCCTTGCTTCTCTTTGTTACTGCGAGCCGGAGCCGGCACCCTGGCCGTGGCGGGCGCCGTCCAGATTCACGCCGGTTCCGCGGGCGCCGGCGGACGCACCGTCCGCCGTAGACGACGTCCGCCGACTTTTGCCAGCGCCTGCCGGACGACGAGAGGGGAGTTTGATTTCGGGGCGCCCCATGGGGCCTCCTCATCGTTGACCACGGCTCAAAATGGCTTCCGTACGAATGGAAATCAGACGGCCCGGTCGGGCTGTAGCCGCGCCTCGTCACCTTGTCCCGCGGGTGGCGGGTTATTGGTTCCGCCCCCGTTGGTCTGTGAGCAGACGTGGGCGTGTCGGGCGGCGGCGGCGGCGGCGGCGGCGTCGTCCTCGTGGTGGTGGTGCTGGTTGTCTTTGCCGTGCTGGTTGCTGTGCAGCTTATATTTCATCAGCAGGATGAAGATGAAGACCAAAACGGACGCCACGATGATGCCGCCCAGAATCAGGATCATGGTCCCGCCCAAAAACTGGAACCAACCACAGCCGTCAGTATCATGACATCACCCGCGGGACAATTACAGGACTGGCTGACATTTTCAGGACGTCGACCACACTCGCCATCCAAACAAACTGGAGTGGAGCCCGCGAGTCCCCCGGAAAGCACTCTGGCTGGAGGCGGTCTACACGGAAATCCAGCACGGCGCCCCTCAGGTTTTTGGCAGCCCTACCTTGCTACCCGTTTTTTTTTTGTACGGGTACTCCGCTTTCCTATCCGCTTGTAAACACGCGTGCAGGCTAGGCTGGCCCAACACTCCAAATTGCCTACTAACCCCAGAAGTGCAAGCCGGCATACGGATGTCCTTTTAACCGCAACCCTGCAAACGCACGACGGGGGACGAAAGGACGCAAGGCACAAGTGGCCAAAGGAGCAAAGGGGACGGCCACGCCGCCCCTCCCGCCGTACCTGGTCTCGGATGGAGTGGCATCTTCCGTATTCCGGTTCGGTGGTGAAGGCCACGCATCCCAGCATCTTGGTTCCCGTCAAGGCGGTGAGCCCGTCGTCGTAGACCGCCAGGACGCACAGGTCGTAGTCGCGCGACGAGGCCAGGTCGCCCAGGAGGAAGTACTTGCGAACGGCCGGGATCATCCTGCCGGCAGAAGGCAGAGCCATCTCAGCCGGCCGCTTCGCCGCAAAACCCTGGGCTGTCCGCCGCCAAACCGATAGGGTGGGGCTTTCCACGCGGCCTTATTCTACGGCCAAGCCGACGACGAATAAGCATCCGCTCGGCACTTATTTGCCGGCCCTCCACCTCATACCGACTGGCCGCCCCCGCCCGGCCTGGCGCCCCACCCATTGACGTGTCCGGACCCCACGGGATCACCTGTATATGAGGAAGTCGTCGGCGGAGCTGTTGTACTGGATCTGGTAGGCGCGCACGCCGGGGACGTGGTTCTGCGCGGGCCACGTGACCAGCGCGCCGCTGGCCGTCAGTTGGGATACGCTGACCCGCCGCTGACCCCCCCCGGCATTGGACTGAATGGAGGTGGGCACGTCCGAGGGTCCCGGCTCGGCCCGCTCCCGTCCGGGTTCCGGACGCGGGGCGGGGTTGACTGCCAGCTCCACCGACGCCGTGGCCTCGCCGGCCGCGTTGGAGGCGATGCAGGTGAATTTGCCCGAATCCTGTGGGGGGTGCAGTAAGGAGGGAGGGAGGAAGGGGGTAGGGATGGGCTTTTGAGGGTCTGGCCCAGGAGGAGCCGGCCGGCGGGCGGGCTTTTGGGACGGACCTTCACGGAGGCTTTTCGGATATCCAGTGAGCCGTTTTCGTAGCAGGCGGTGCGCGAGGTGTTGCCCATCAGCTTCCCGTCGGGGCCGACCCAGTGGGTGGACGGTTCAGGATCCCCCACCGATTTACAGCGCAGGCTCACCTCCTGGCCCTCCGTCACGAACATCTTGGAGGTGTGACGGGTGATCATGGGCGGCTCGCACACAAACTCCTCCTGTTGGAGCAGAGAGATTTCGTGCAAGATGAGATGACATTCCCGGGGGATTGACTGGGTTGCTTAAGGGCGCTGAAAGGAGACCGGAAGGAGACCGGAAGGAGACCGGAAGGAGACCGGAAGGAGACCGGAAGGAGGTCTGTGACCCTCCTGGCTTCTTCCCACTTCCTCAAAAGCAAAAGTGCAAACGGCATCGCCTCTAACGGCAAACTTCAGGGGTTAGCCCCTAAGCCAGGAATGGGCAAAGCGGTCCTCGAGGCCCGCTGCGGGTGCAGGTTTTGCTTCCAAGGGATGCAGCACAGACACTTTGCCCCATGGGATTCCTGCAGAAAACAAGGAGCACCTGACTGCAATCCACTGATTGCACTTGTAGGACACCAGATTGGCGAAAAAGGTGTCCTCTTTACGGCCCGGAATGAAAACCAGCACCAACTGCGATCCGCAGTGGAATAGTGTGCTCACCCCCGCGCCCCACGGCGGAATAGTGTGCCCTTGTGGGCCGTGGACGGCAATTTCCACAAAGGACAAAAGGGGCGTCTTTGAAACAAACTGCACGGGTGTGCGGTCAACGGCAGAGCCACCTCTCGGATGGTCCAGAAGTACTTCCCGGCGAGGTCCCTCGGGGAGGCGCAGGTCTCCAGGTCATCCTCGCGCGTGAGCCGACGCAACCACACCAGCTCGCAGTTGCAGTGCAGCGGGTTGCCACCGAAGCTCAGAACCAAGGCGCTCAGCGGCGAGCCCTTCATTTTGGCGTACACCGGGATACGCAGGAAGAGTGGGTCGGGCGGGATCTTCTTCAGTTTGTTGGACGTCATGTCCAGCCTGAGCAAAGCCAACAGACGGAAAATTGAGCTGACCGGAGGTGGCGGGGCGGGGCGGGGCGGGGCAGGACGAGACACGACACGGCACGGCGCGGCGACCGTCACCTGGCCAGCTTGTGCAGATTGGAGAAGATTCCCTCGGGGACGCTCTCGATCAGATTGTGGTCCAGGCTGAGCGTGTTGACGCTCACCAGCAGGGAGACCGTCTCCCACGGGACCTCGGCCAGGTTGTTGTAGCTCAGGTCCAGGTCCTCCAGGGTCTCCAGGAAGTCCTGCCCGGAGACGGCCCGCGGCCAAAACTTGCTTTGCTAGCCCGAGATCATTGCTAAATGCCTATCATTTCAACCGATAGAGCCGTGGGATGATCATGATTGCACGCTCCGAGTTTGTCACGGTGGCCCAAGACTTTTTGGGCTGCTCCGTTTCTGGCCAGGGCTCACCTGAAAAGCTCCCTGGGAAATCCGGTGCAGCTGGTTGTTGGCCAGGATGAGGTGGCGTAGGTTGACCAGGCCCTGAAAGTGGCTGTCGTCCAACGTGGTCAGACGGTTGGCGTCCAGGTGGAGCGCGTGCAGGTCCTGTAGGTCGGCGAAGGCCAACGGCCGGATCTGACTGATGGTGTTCCGGCTCAGTGTCAGGTGGATCTGCCGCCGCGACAACAATACGTTCACTGCCCGATCCCCGCACCAATCCGTTAACAGCCGTCTCCCCGCCACTGGCAGTGGCAAAAACGGCGAGGTGGACGAGCCAAATACGGACGGCGACGAGCGCACCGACGCGAGGCGACCCTCACCAGACTAGACATGTTGGCAAAGTCTCGCTGCCTCAGCGTGGTGATGAAGTTGTCCATGAGGCGTAGCTCGGCCGTCTGCCTGTCGATGTTGGGCGGCACGAAGAGCAGGCCCGTCTTGGCGCACAGGACCGTGTAGGACGGCAACAGGTTCTGACACGTGCAGCGTTTGGGACACAACATGGGCGACCCGGTGGCCGAGAGCAGCGAGCACGCCGCTGCCGCCGCTAGGAGCAGCGACGCCCACTGCGGGACCCCCATTCTCACGCCCCTGCACGCGGGGAAGCACAAAGAAAGGCACATGGTCTACAAACGACGCCATACCAAGTCAGATCAAGTCAACAAATAACGCAATTCAAGCCGACGTCACACAAACCGCCGCAGATTTTGAGGTTCCGAACCTTGTCGGAGCTACCGAACGCCACCGCTTTCCTGTATTTGCCCGTTCCCCGAACTTTACTTTAGTGTAAAATCAAATTGGATTTTTTTTAGTACCTGAAGAGGCCGTTGGAGTGGCTTCTGACGCCGAGGCGGAGCTAAGGACCGCACCGCCTCCCGATCGGCTGGGCCGGCCGTTCCCCATTGGCCCGCGGGACGTGTCCAATACTCATGAGATGAAATGAAGAAGCTGCATGTAAAAGAAGAACAGACAAAGAACAAAAGCGTCAATCATTTAGTCTCGGGTGAGTGGCGGACGGACGGACAAGCCCGGGTGTACGTGCGTGGATGCCAAACGTCCCCGTCACTCTGGCGGGGACGTATCTGTGACGGCGCGGCGACACGAGAGCTCGGTGGCAAAAACCAAAGAGATGATACAGCAACGTTCCCCGCGTAGGCACGCCCGCACGTGTACCTGCGCCAGGCAGAAAGGCCAACAGAGAAGTTCCAGTAGCAAAGTCATCTGCTCTTCCCGGAGACAAAGATTATTTATAGACGCGGCGTACACACGTGTGGACCCGGCGCGCTGAGTACACGCACGCTTTCACGGCTCACAAAAGCAAATGGAGATGAAAGATGGCCTGTGTGGAAACCCAAGCGGGGTACAAAATAACCCGGCGTGCGTTCCCATGGCCAGCAGCCCGTTGAAACGCCTTCACGTCGTGGCTGTCTCCCATTCCCCCCGTAGTCGTGACGCTCAACTCTACCCTGCGATCGTGAATGCCCCGAGAGAGTTTGGGCCGAACAAAGCCACTGCGTGCCAACTCCTTCTATTTCATAGAGCGGCCCGCATCTGATTGTTTTCCTTTCAATGTCAACTTTGAAAATCCTTGGCTGGCCAATCCCGGAGCCGAGTGACGCCATAGCGCCTCGCTGCCCTCCCACTTGACGCGGGAGCCGAGATCCGGCACCCTATCTTCCAAAAGCGCTTGGATTGCCCCCAGTGCCCTCCCCAAATGCCCAGCCCGCCCGAGGCCCACTTTTCCAGCCGATATTGCGGCCCCCTTTCCGACGGAGAACGTTTCGGTGGGAACCCTCAAAGGTTCCTTTTCTGTCGAGTGTTAGGTGTCAACGGCTTCTGAATGTCCGTCTATGATATGGTGGTTTTCCACTCTTTTCTTCCCATGGAAGGCTGACTCCGGGAGTGGGGTTTGAAGCGTGTCACGCGCCATCGGAAGCACCCGTGTTTTGTCGCGTTGGCGCCGATCTTTACGTCATGCAAAGTTGAAGCGCCCCAAACCTCTGGCGCTCTACTGGTTAAACGGGCGCGTGTCGGCGCCCGCCCTTTCTCGCGCCATTACACGGGCGGCTCGTCTGGGAACTCGTTGCGCCACGGGAGGCGGGGCGGCAGATGGCTGAGGAGAGAGTGAGCCGGCACTGGGACCGCAGTGCCTCTGCCTCAGCTCTTCTCTGTGAGAGCGAAAAAAAATACCCTGACCTGATTTCTTCCTGAGTTAGGTGCAAAAAAAACTGGAAGAAAATGATGCCAGTGAATATTACATTCAAAGATATCGTTTTAATCTCAGAAATGGAAAAGATCTATACAAAGAAGACGGAGCCAAGACATGTCGTAAAGATCAATCTGGACCATTTCTTTTCACCGAGGTGGAAAAAAAAACAATTACATCACAATTGAAGTGCTGGCTTTTTTCTCAGCTCACAACATTGGGACGGGAAAGCATCCACGTATGAACACGCGCGGAGTCCAACGCGGCGGATGAGAGCACATGAGACATGTCCAGATAACGCCACCAAAGTGGAATCCATGGACTGCTTCAAACGTTGACGCAAAGGAAGGAATTTGCATAAAGGGCTGCCATGGTAACCTGATTGGCACCCAGTCTTGCTGTGTGCGTGAAATGGCAGCTTTGATGTTGGCAGGATGTGGCCAGGGGGAGGAGGGCTGGTGCTCTAAAACTCTCTACGGGCATCAACCCCGCTACCCCTCAGACCAACAAACCCAAAGCCACCCCCCCTCCCCCATTTCATTTCCGCCTTTGGTTTGTTCGTGGCCGTTTCTAATGGAGAATGACATAGACGCACGCACCCGACTTTCCATCCACTATGTGTCGCGTGCGACTGCACGTTTCCGGACGGCAGCTGCGAGCGCACGTACGTCGGCGCCTCGTGAGATCCTCGCAGGTGTTATGGGCTCGCGCTCGAGCGGAGCCGACGCACATGTTAGCGAGGGACGACATCTGGACCCGGTGTAACGCACGTAAATGGGTGCCGAAAAGGGCACTTCATTGCGGTTTGACGCTGGTTACGAGGCCAAGTGAAGGCATAAAAAAAAAAAAAAAAAAAAAACAGCACACCTTCCGCCGGGGCGCCCTTTCTGTGGCCGCTATCTGCCGGAGGAGCGGGCGGAGGTTGACGGGTCTGCGCGTATGTCAACGCCAAGCTCCGGAGACTTGTTTTAGACTCAAGTGGTTAATCGTTGTGACAACAGTGTCGATTCCAATTAGCATCGCGGTCATGTTTCTTTTTCAGTCTTAACACCCGGGCGACACTGCGCAAGATAAAGGCGGGCGGGCGGGCGCCTGGGGCCCGGATGCTCACCCAAATGCTTCTTCATTGAACCCATTTTCACCTGCGTTTGGCTGCCAAGTTCAAATGGAGCAGACACGAGAGGAACCCGCCGAACGATCTCTGCATTTCAGGTTCACCACGGCGACCCACGCAGCAGAGGTTTTATCTCCAGGCCATCCAAGGTTTAGTGGTAGCGTGTGACCTGTTCAACGCCTAAAAGTAGGATTGACAAAGGTTAAGTAGAGAATTGGTGGGCGAGGGCAATGATCACCCCAAAGCCCGGAGAACGTGCCCTTTCTGATCATTAGGGCCAATTTTCCACATGATGCAGCTTTTGTTTGACATTTGAATTTGGCAATTTCTGCCCAACTCCACATCCAGGAGATTTGCCAACTGTGCCACGTGCTGCGTGACGGGCAGACGCCCGTTTGCGCATGCACACATGGCACATTAGAAGGACATGAAGAGACAAAAGGAGGATTATTTTATTCTCCCACTAAAACGTGGATTAGTCATCTGCTCCTTTAATAGAAAACTGACCTCAATATTCCAAGTGTGCACGTGATAGCGTGGGCGTGCTCGAGCGCCTCTCAGGATTTAGCTACACCACGAGGGCAAATCATTAGGAACGGCAACGCTCCCTCCTTTGTCTGAGCAAACACTGCAACCTTGCGGCAGACCTGCCCCGTGAAGTCTCAAATGAGGAACTTCAAAGACAGACGCGGAATTTAAGTAAACCCATTTGTAATGGTCAACGGAAGAGAGAGCTCCGACCTTAAGCACATCCCTAAAGTCGCCAATGCCAAATGGCGAGTTAGCACACGGAGATGAGGGAGGTTTTGAAGGCACCATTGGAATCGGAAGTCGACGAAGCAACGGCCCAAAGCTTCGCCAAATGGAGGAGCGCCCGCCCGAGTGAGCCATGCCATGAAAAGCTTTGGCCACAGAGGAAGAAATGTGGCGTGGGGGCTATCGGTGATGGAGAAACACCAGACCCGCCGATCCCAATATCCCATCTGCAATCTGCGAGCTTCCACCACCCTGTGCGACCGCTCCAGCGGGAGATGGAGGGTTCTTGCGAAAAAAACAAAACATAAAAGGTTTGTTCGTTTGCTAAGCCTGGCTCACACGGTGCCGCCGGCTCACACGAGCGGGGTCGATGCCCCCATCGTACCGCGGCCTTCGTGTGTTCTGGGTGGGCGTGGCCACCTTCACAGGAATTTGCCTTTGGGTGGTCGTTCACCACTTGGGGCCAACTTGGATTGACGCATCTCTCCGAAAAAATAAAACGTCAGCCAAATGTCCTTTTTTCTGCTTATTTGCGGCATCTTTCCTTGCTAACTGGTAACCAAAACAGCAAAACGAAGAAGAAACAAGTCAACATCCGGTGAGAGTGATAGCTCCCTGCGGTGAGGGTGGGGACAGACACCCAGGAGGGAGGGAGGGAGGGAGGGAGGGAGGGAGGGAGGGAGGAAAGAGTCGAGGGAGGGAGGGAGGGACTGAGGCAAGTAATTGTCCTTACGGAGGCAGGGAAGTCTGAAGGAAGGACTGATGAAGAAAGGAGGCTTTTCTCTCTACATTTGCCAACGGATCTCACCTGTTTTCCTCTGCAAAACACTCTGGGAGTGAGCAGATGATATTCCCTGTGCCCACCCTCATAGCGCCAAACCCTAGGCAGACGTGAGCACGCCATTTCGCCTTCCTTCCTCCCTCCCTCCCTCCCTCCCTCCCTCCCTGCCTCCATCCATCCCTCCATCCCTTCTCATGCTCGCCTGATGTATAATAGATGAGGCAGAAACAGGCGCGCGCGGCCGATCAAGTATCAGTGCACATTCCTGCATGATGGGAGGAGGGCGTACGCTCTCACTGCATGGACTAGTATCATTGCCAACGTGTACGCGCCGTGGGGGGACGGCAAAGTGTAATCCCATTACTGCAGCCAGAGGATCAAAAGCAGCTTTCTCGCGCACGCGCATCCTCCATCCATCAGTCATATGCCATCAAGTAATTCTTACCGTCATCGATGAGCAGCTTGAGGAGGCCGTCGAGAGAATTCAGAGAATTACGTGCGTGCGCTGCGGGTTAATTTTCCCCAATCCTCCTCGTACTCCTCCTCTTCTTCCTCCTCCTCGGGGTCTCGGTCCTGGGTAATCAGTCGGCGGTACAAAGGGAGAGCTGGGAGCGCGTCGTCCCGTCAATCAAACGGCCAAAGGCGTCGATGATGGACGGACGATTGGTCTCCCTTCCCCCGTCTCGACCCGGCCAGGCTCCTGGGCCCTCGGCTAGACCGGGTAAAAGAGAGGAGCCGGTTGAACAGAAATCCCATCCAGCTTGCCCCTCGGGATACTGCAGTGCGCGCGCGCGGGGGGGGGGGGGGGGGGGGGGGGGAAACAAGTGTCAATGTGCGCGGACTCGTAGCATCCCTCCGCCAAACGTCGTCGCCACTCCGTCGGAACAACTTGGCAGCCTCTCCTCCCCTTCCCTTCCGCGCGGCAACCGAAGCGAGTTGCGGAGGACGCGCGGGTGCACGACGGACGCAGGCACACGCGCGCCCGGATTGGAAGAAAAAACCCCGCCCCTCCCCGAATGGCGTCTGGATGTCAATCCCAGTTTTGTCTCTTCTGAGATCCCGCCCCTCCAGAGAGCACCAACGAACGGCTCAGCCGTGCCTCCACTGTCATGCACGTGGGAGCAGTTGTGAGCAGTGGACCATAGTGCCGGGAGAAGAGGCCACGCTCCAGACCATTCCATCATTGTTATGGGATGGTGAGATCTCCCCCGGTCAGATAGAAGAGTAGTCGTGCTTGCCGGACTGCGACGGGAGAATTGTGTTCTTCAGATGGAGGCTTTGCACGCACGCACGCACGCACGCACGCACGCACGCACACACACACACACACACACACACACACACACACATTAATTCTCTGTAATGGACACACCTATTCTTTCTGAATAAATGGGGGAGCGGAGCATTCAAAAGATTTGGAAGGAATTTGGAGAAGACAGCGCTGCTTCTTCCCCGCAACAGAACATGCTTTCTGACGCTATCATAAAATGTTGAATTAACTTGACATTAAATGCTCCTTTGAGTAACAGTCACAACCTGACGATCGCCCGACGCGGAGTCGACCTCTGGACGGACCGTGGCCACGGAAACCAAATCTTTTCTGCGGCTGGGGAGCCAAGGGTTAGCAACTGACCAGACGGCGGAGACATTCTTGTTCTGGTGAGCAAACATTCATGTTGGGGTATGAATGTGTGTGTGTGTGTGTGAGTGTGTGTGTGTGTCGCGTCCAAGGAAACAGCGGAAGAAAAATAAAACCTAACAAATACTAGTCTCTGGTGAGGTAAACCGACAGAATATGTCTATAAAACTGCGAGGACCAAGAGTGTCTGACCTAAGGTGAACCCCCATAGCGTGAATATGAGAAGTGTGTGTGGAGACTGGAGTCCCATTGAACAGGATTGCAAGTTACAACCGTCTCTAGAAGCAGAAGCAAGAATCCCTCGCCAATACGCATGGTTGAAGCTTGGGGATTACGGGAGACGGGAGAAAATTAATAGTCACCCTGTTCCAGGAAAGTCAGTTTAGACACTCTAAACTCTGACTCTAAAAATGGTGAAATCAAGGAGACACATTGTGTGTATGGTCCCATCTGGCAACTTGTCCCATTGAGGATTCCCGCTCGCTCGCTCGTGGTGAATGTTAAACAGGGACAAGGAGGAACAGGACTCTTTGACGTTCAAAACGACTGTTCTTGAGCCAGACCTGGACTACATACTGCAGTCGAGATTCTAGTATCACCTTTCACATTAGCGTTGGCAAGGTATTTGTTTATTCCTTAGTTGAATCTTTTTTTTTTTTTATCAAAAAACTTATTGTGGTATGGGATTTTGTTAAAAAAAATCATTTTAAATCCAGTCTGCCATTTGCAATTAATCTATTCATTCATTTCCCTAACCTGTTTATTCCTTATTCCCGTTCTGCCTGCAATAAATATTTATAATAGAATACTTGGTTTGTATGTAATGTTAATGTTTCAAAGAATGCTGCTCTGAATCACACATTTCCATCTTACAAAATCTGGACCTTTTTCTGAAACATTTGGACACCCTTGGGATCGGGCAGGGGTGTCAAACACGGGTTGGTTCACGAGCCGCATTAACGTCAACTCCATTTCCTGTGGGCTGGACCATTTTAGATCTAATATTTATATATTTATATATATCTTAAATTCGATTAAAAGAACTGGATCAAAAGCCCTAAATAGTCCGTTTTTATAGATCTAAAGCAATGTTTATTTGAGCTTTTTTTTTCTTAGTAATGGAAAATTTCTTTTAATCATGTTTTTCATTTGAAATGGAAACAAAATATATTTTTTTAGATTATGTTCCCGCTGTATCCCGAGATTTACTAAGTCATTGTGTTTTTATCTCTCTAATGTGAACCGAAAATAGTTTTGTCTCAAAGGCATCGGCTTTTGTTGAATTGACACAAAACTGCTTTTTATCGTGCTGTATTATTAAATTTGAATAACATTGAAATGAACTGTTATAATATATTTAAGACTTGGAGGATGTAGAGCAGTAACTTTGATGTGGGCGAGCCGTGGAGCGCCAACCTCACGGGAACTAACTGTGCGGCAGACTGGGGCATAACGGCTAGCAACGACAGCAGCAAGAAGGCCAACTCGGAGCAGACCGCGCCGTCCTCGTCATCGGGCTCCTTTGCGTCCAGCGCCACTAACTGGACGGCCAAGGCCAAAGTCACACTCGCGCCTTTCATCAACTCAGGTGCGTGTGCGCCGCAACACCATGTCCAGAACCCGTTACCTGTGTTTTTTATCAAATCTTCTTTATGTCATCAGAAAAAGCCAAGGTGGAGCTAATCTAGTCGCCACGCTCATCCGTTGCTCACACCATCGTCACTGTCCCGTTAGTTTGGAGAAGTTGGTGTCAGAGAGCTGGACTTTGCCAAAGGAGGATTTCTGAGAAGGCCACAGGGGTAACAAGTTCTGGAAAATGGGACGGGCCGATGATTGGGCCTTCTAATTTGAAACATGTGACCTTTGGTGAGGGAGGTCTGAGACAAATACTAATAAACTTACTTTCATTGTGCTGTACTTTTTCATACTTTGCAAAACCACACCATTTCAACTAAGGTAAAAACTTAATAATAACATTAACATCAGCTATTCCCCCTTGTTTAAAAAAAAGAAGATTGAATAATAGCCAGAGAATCAAAATATAATATGGTTGGCTGATGGGGTGGCGAAAAAATGGCAAGTCATTTAATCATTCCAGTTCCGGAAGGAAGGTTTGGACATTTTAAATCAAGTGCTAAATGTATTCTAAAGTGATTGTTAATAAATAAATAAATAAATAAATAAATATATATATATATATATATATATATATATATATATATATATATATATATATATATATATATATATATATATATATATATATATATATATATATATAGATATATATATATATATATATATAGATATATATATATATATATATATATATATATATATATATATATATATATATAGATATATATATATAGATATATAGATATATAGATATATAGATATATAGATATATAGATATATAGATATATAGATATATAGATATATAGATATAGATATATAGATATATAGATATATAGATATATATATATATATATATATATATATATATATATATATATATATATATATATATATATATATATATATATATATATATATATATATATATATATATATATATATATATATATATCTATATATATATATATATATATATATATATATATATATATATATATATATATATATATATATATATATATATATATATATATATATATATATATATATATATATATATATATATTATCATCTATATCTATATATATATAGATCTATAGATCTATAGATCTATGTATATATATATATATATATATATATATATATATATATATATATATATATATATATATATATATATATATATATAGATATAGATATAGATATAGATATAGATATAGATATAGATATAGATATAGATATAGATATAGATATAGATTAGATATATAGATATATATGGGAGAAATCTCAAGGCCTAAGTACTAAATCGGGTTCATTAAAAGACACGCAAGCTTAAAAAAAATCCTTATAAATTAATATAATATTATACTTGTTTATACAACTGTTAACCTGTATAAAATCTCGCGAGAAATTAAATAACTGCATAAAAGTATTTTATTTTGTGAAACGGAAGTCTCCATTTTGAAGGGACGCAATGACGTCATTTCCTTTTTCGCCATGTGACCTCGCAAGCAGCACGATGTTAGCGAGCTCCAAATGTTTGTCGGAAGAATTTGGACTTTGTTCGTCCGTAAAAGAACGTGAGTACATTTTATCATAATAACTCTAAAGTTGGCTATTTGTATCTCTGTTGTACATGCGCCGCAGTTGCAATGTTGCCCTAGTCATGCGCGTAGTAGTAGTTACTGTATTGCCTACATGGCGTCCATGTCTAGTCGGCGTTTGGCTTTGAAGTATGGTAATTATCTCCTTGCAATTGATTTCTCTCTCTTTATTGCGTTTAGTGGGACGTTCTTTCGGCTTTAGTAGCATTTTAACCTGTAACTATTTTTGGTAGGTGTGATAGACGTCGAATTTGCCGATTTAAATGTTAGCATTCCGGACGTGAGGCTTTTGTTCAAAATGGCGACTATTAAAAAAAGTTCATTTGTTCGTTCCTCTAATCTGCCATCTATTAACAAAGTAACACTGGTCTAGTGGGTTAATATTACTAAAATGTGTTTAATAGTAGTGCTAAAATTATACAGATTTCGAAGGGGGAAGAGAGAGAGATGTACGGACAGAGAAATGAGGGGGTAATTTATTCCCACCCTCTGAAAAACAAAAGACAGGATATTGGATTGGAAAAAACGTTTTATTTCTTCTAATCCGACATATATTTTCAAAGTAACACAACAATAGTAGTTCAATATTACCAAAATGTGTTTACTATGAAGACCCCGAATAATAGTAGGCAGTGGAAAATTCCAAAAATAATGAATATTAGTAGTGGTAGTAATAGTATTCCGGTGCCTACTATTATGAATTCATTTGGAATTTTCCACTCCCGACTATTATTCCAGTGCCTACTATTATTCGGGTCTTCATAGTAGTAGTAAAATTGTACAGATTTCGAAGAGGGCTGGACGTTAATTCTTTCCCACCCTCTGGGAAAAAACAACAACAGGATATTGGATTGGAAAAATGTTGTATTCTAATCCATCTATTGACAAAGTAACACAAAACTAGTGGTTATATGTTATTAAAATGTTTTATAGTAGTCCAGATTTTTGAAGGGGGAGAGAGATGGACCCCAACCCACATTGACACGCTCGTTTCAAAACATTTTTTAAATAAACTTGGAAAATAAGTTTCACCTAACCTTACACTAAACATAATTCTAATTTTGTTCTGCATTTTTGTATCTTCCTTTTCCCCGGCCGACCGGGTTGGCCGTTATCCCGCTTCCAACCTGATTTTCACCATCGATGGGCTGTTTGCTTTCATATTCCCTTCAAAATATTCTGAAAATGATGCACACAAATGTCCTCACAATGGGATAACGCACGACCACTTGCCAACGATAAGTAATATATATTCCTCGTAATAGAGATGCCTCCCATACGCTTTGATTTAAAAAATATTTCCCATTAATATGGTCTCTTCCTGCCATCTTGTGGCTGTTTTGAAAAAGTTCACCATACAATTATTTTCCCGACCAAAAACTCAGCCATCCTCTTTGATTTGAAAATTACTTCCCAGTAATATGATCTCTTGCTGCCATCTTGTGTCCGTTTGGAAAAAGTGCACCCTGCAATTATTTTTTTTTCCGACCCAAAAACCCTGCAATATTGTCCAATGATATGGGGCTGCAAAAAGAGGTGACCCCCCCCCCCCCACACACACACACACACACACACACAGTCGGTCATCAAAAGGCTTTTGGTTTATATGTGATAGATGGCACTTTTTCCCCATTTTGTCATCCAGAGTGGGACGAGTTGTCGTCAAACGAAGAATCTAAAGAGCAGGACGATTCCCGGTAGGCGTGTCAGGAGGCCGTCTATCCGTCTGTTTTCCAGGTAAGTTGGAACCGACATCTCCCCCCTCCCCACAGGTCCTTTGCCACTTTGGCCAACAAGGTGAACCGAGGCCTGCCTGTCTTCAACAAGGTATTCACCGGGGGCGCCGAAGTCCTCTGGCAGCACGTGGTGAAGTTCCACGCCCTGGCCGGCCAGCTGGCCACCTTCCACCAGAAGGCCAAAGTAGCCGGCGTGACGGCCATCGCCGGCCTGGCCCTGGCGCCCTTCACCTTTGGGGCATCGCTCATCGCCACGGCCGGAGGGATCAGATCGGCTTCCGCCAGCATCTCGGACAACGTCAATATCTTCTCCTCCCCCCGACCGCCTCCCTTCTCCTCCCCCCGACCGCCCCCTTTCTCCTCCCCCCGACCGCCCCCTTTCTCCTCCCCCCGACCTCCACCTCTTCCCTCTACACCCCCCTCTCCCTCCTCTTCCCCTCCCTCTCCCTCCTCTTCCCCTCCCTCTCCCTCCTCTTCTTCCTCTTCCTCCTCCTCTTCCTCCTCTTCTTCCTCTTCTTCCTCCTCCTCTTCCTCCTCCTCTTCCTTCTCTTCCTCTTCTTCCTCCTCTTCTTCCTCTTCTTCTTCCTCCTCTTCTTCCTCCTCTTCTTCCTCCTCTTCTTCCTCCTCTTCCTCTTCTTCCTCTTCTTCCTCTTCCTCTTCTTCCTCTTCTTCCTCCTCTTCTTCCTCCTCTTCTTCCTCCTTTCTCTTCCCTTCTCTTCCTTTCTCTTCCTTTCTCTTCCTTTCTCTTCCTTTCTCTTCCTTTCTCTTCCTTTCTCTTCCTTTCTCTTCCTTTCTCTGCGCTCTATCGCTCGCGCTCTCTCGCTCGCGCTCTCTCGCTCGCGCTCTCTCGGTCGCGCTCTCTCGCTCGCGCTCTCTCGCTCTCTC
This sequence comes from Stigmatopora nigra, assembly GCF_051989575.1. Lineage (NCBI taxonomy): Eukaryota > Metazoa > Chordata > Actinopteri > Syngnathiformes > Syngnathidae > Stigmatopora > Stigmatopora nigra. The sequence continues at coordinate 5,323 of NC_135515.1, read as the reverse complement.
TCTGTTTATTTCTCTTCGCTCGCTCGCGCTCTCTCGCTCTCTCTCTCTGTTTTTTCTCTCTTTTTCTCTCTCGCACTCGTTTGTTCGCGCTCGTTCGCCCTGTTCTCGCGCTCGTTCGCCCTCTTCTCGCGCTCGTTCGCCCTCTTCTCGCACTCGTTCGCCCTCTTCTCGCGCTCGTTTGCGCTCGCTCGTTCGCCCTCTTGCGCTCGCTCGTCCGCCCTCTTGCGCTCGCCCGTTCGCCCTCTTCTCGCGCTTGTTCGCCCTCTTCTCGCGCTTGTTCGCCCTCTTCTCGCGCTCGTTTGCGCTCGCTCGTTCGCCCTCTTGCGCTCGCCCGTTCGCCCTCTTCTCGCGCTTGTTCGCCCTCTTCTCGCGCTCGTTTGCGCTCGCTCGTTCGCCCTCTTGCGCTCGCTCGTTCGCCCTCTTGCGCTCGCTGGTTCGCCCTCTTGCGCTCGCTCGTTCGCCCTCTTGCGCTCGCTCGTTCGCCCTCTTCTCGCGCTCGTTCGCCCTCTTGCGCTCGCTCGTTCGCCCTCTTGCGCTCGCTCGTTCGCCCTCTTGCGCTCGCTCGTTCGCCCTCTTCTCTCGCTCGTTCGCCCTCTTCTCGCGCTCGTTCGCCCTCTTCTCGCGCTCGTTCGCCCTCTTCTCGCGCTCGTTCGCCCTCTTCTCGCGCTCGTTCGCCCTCTTCTCGCGCTCGTTCGCCCTCTTCTCGCGCTCGTTCGCCCTCTTCTCGCGCTCGTTCGCCCTCTTCTCGCGCTCGTTCGCCCTCTTCTCGCGCTCGTTCGCCCTCTTCTCGCGCTCGTTCGCCCTCTTCTCGCGCTCGTTCGCCCTCTTCTCGCGCTCGTTCGCCCTCTTCTCGCGCTCGTTCGCCCTCTTCTCGCGCTCGTTCGCCCTCTTGCGCTCGCTCGTTCGCCCTCTTGCGCTCGCTCGTTCGCCCTCTTGCGCTCGCTCGTTCGCCCTCTTGCGCTCGCTCGTTCGCCCTCTTGCGCTCGCTCGTTCGCCCTCTTGCGCTCGCTCGTTCGCCCTCTTGCGCTCGCTCGTTCGCCCTCTTGCGCTCGCTCGTTCGCCCTCTTGCGCTCGCTCGTTCGCCCTCTTGCGCTCGCTCGTTCGCCCTCTTCTCGCGCTCGTTCGCCCTCTTCTCGCGCTCGTTCGCCCTCTTCTCGCGCTCGTTCGCCCTCTTCACGCGCTCGTTCGCCCCTCTGTCCCGCGCTCGTTCGCCCTCTGTCCCGCGCTCGTTCGCCCTCTGTCCCGCGCTCGTTCGCCCTCTGTCCCGCGCTCGTTCGCCCTCTGTCTCGCGCTCGTTGCCCTCTGTCTCGCGCTCCGTTTGCCCTCTGTCTCGCGCTCGTTTGCCCTCTGTCTCGCGCTCGTTTGCCCTCTGTCTCGCGCTCGTTTGCCCTCTGTCTCGCGCTCGTTCGCCTCTGTCTAGCGCCCTCTGTCTAGCGCCCTCTGTCTAGCGCCCTCTGTCTAGCGCTCGTTCGCCCTCTGTCTAGCGCCCTCTGTCTCGCGCCCTCTAGCGCCCTCTGTCTCGCGCCCTCTGTCTCGCGCTCTCTAGCGCCCTCTGTCTCGCGCTCTCTAGCGCCCTCTGTCTCGCGCTCTCTAGCGCCCTCTGTCTCGCGCTCTCTAGCGCCCTCTGTCTCGCGCTCTCTAGCGCCCTCTGTCTCGCGCTCTCTAGCGCCCTCTAGCGCCCTCATCGCGCTCTCTAGCGCTCTCTAGCCCTCTGTCTCGCGCCCTCTAGCGCCCTCTGTCTCGCGCCCTCTAGCGCCCTCTGTCTCGCGCCCTCTAGCGCCCTCTGTCTCGCGCCCTCTAGCGCCCTCTGTCTCGCGCTCTCTAGCGCCCTCTGTCTCGCGCTCTCTAGCGCCCTCTGTCTCGCGCTCTCTAGCGCCCTCTGTCTCGCGCTCTCTAGCGCCCTCTGTCTCGCGCCCTCTAGCGCCCTCTGTCTCCCTCTAGCGCCCTCTGTCTCCCTCTAGCGCCCTCTAGCGCCCTCTAGCGCTCTCTAGCGCCCTCTCGCGCTCTCTAGCGCCCTCTCGCGCTCTCTCGCGCTCTCTAGCGCCCTCTCGCGCTCTCTAGCGCCCTCTAGCGCTCTCTAGCGCCCTCTGTCTCGCGCCCTCTAGCGCCCTCTGTCTCGCGCTCTCTAGCGCCCTCTGTCTCGCGCTCTCTAGCGCCGCCCTCTCAGTCGCCGCCTCCTTCCGTCTTGTCTCACTTTTGGCCTTCCTTCCTTTCTTCTTCACAGGATACGGACAGTTTGATGGAGTGGTGGAATACAGGGAAACGTGAGTAATTGAAACTTAAATGTACAAGATGTTATTTTTTTTCCATTTTGGAGCCAGCCAAGGCAAGATTAGAGTCGGTAATTGGCATATGTTCAGTCAATTTTTAATCGAAAGGGCCTGCTGGTCTTGTCTGGGACGTTTACCAGACAGTCGGTCATTAAAAGGCTTTCGGTTTATATGTGATAGATGGCACTTTTTTTCCCCATTTTGTCATCCAGAGTGGGCCGAGTTGTCGTCAGACGAAAAATCTAGGCGTGCCAGGAGGCCGTCTATCTGTCTGTTTTCCAGGGAAGTTGGAACTGACATCTCCCCCCTCCCCACAGGTCCTTTGCCACTTTGGCCAACAAGGTGAAGCGAGGCCTGCCTGTCTTCAACAAGGTACTCACCGGGCGCGCCGAGGTCCTCTGGCAGCACGTGGTGAAGCTCCACGCCCTGGCCGGCCACCTGGCCACCTTCCACCAGAAGGCCAAAGTTGCCGGGATCACGGCCATCGCCGGCCTGGCCCTGGCCCCCTTCACCTTTTGGGGCCTCGCTCATCGCCACGGCCGGAAGGATCAGATCGGCTTCTGCCAGCATCTCGGACAACGTCAATAACATCCAGGAGCGCAAGAAGGTGAGCCCTTAGTTTGGGATAACACATTTTTACCCTGTACTACTTTACAGTTTCTTCTGCAGACCCTTAATAAATGCCACATCCACTTCTGCAGACCCTTAATGCCACATTTGGACACCAACGTAAGTCGTCTCAAGATGTCGTCTCGTGTAAGTTTCTTCTAATTGATTAATGTTTTTCTGTTTAGTGTATTCTGGCACTTTTAATTGACTATAACCATAACCCTGAAACCAGTTTATTCGTAGGCGTTAAAATATATTTCCCGGTCATACGGTCCATTCCTGCCATCTTGTGGCTGTTTTGAAAAAGTTCACCATACAATTATTTTTTTCGACCTAAAAACCCTGCAATATTGTCCAGTAATATGGCGCCCCAAGGATAACGTGACCCCCCCCCCCCCGGGACCTGGACACCCACCCCTGGACCTTCATCTCCTTCTCCTGGATTTCCACCTCCCGCTCCTGGACCTGCATCCTCTGGAACTCGGGCATATCCATCTTCATCTCGTCAAACTCCGGCACATCCATTTCCCATCTCTTCAGACGTCCTGTACCTCCATTTCCATCCCGTGGACCTCCTCCATCTCCCATCCCAGTGGACCTCCGCCACCTCCATCTCCCATCCCTGTGGACTTCCGCCGCTCTCTCTCTCTCCCCCCCGACCGCCGCCGCCGCTCTCTTTCTCTCTCCCCCCGACCGCCGCCGCTCTCTCTCTCTCTCTCCCCCCGACCGCCGCCGCACTCTATCTCCCCCCGACTGCCGCCGCTCTCTCTCTCTCCCCCCGACCGCCGCCGCTCTCTCTCTCTCTCTCCCCCCGACCGCCGCCGCTCTCTCTCTCTCTCCCCCCGACCGCCGCCGCTCTCTCTCTCTCTCCCCCCGACCGCCGCCGCTCTCTCTCTCTCTCCCCCCGGCCGCCGCCGCTCTCTCTCTCTCTCTCTCCCCCGACCGCCGCCGCCGCTCTCTCTCTCTCTCTCCCCCCGACTGCCGCCGCTCTCTCTCTCTCCCCCCGACTGCCGCCGCTCTCTCTCTCTCCCCCCCGACTGCCGCCGCTCTCTCTCCCTCCCCCCGACCGCCGCCGCTCTCTCTCTCTCTCCCCCCGACTGCCGCCGCCGCTGTCTCTCTCTCTCCCCCCGACTGCCGCCGCTGCTCTCTCTCCCCCCGACCGCCGCCGCTCTCTCTCTCTCTCTCTCCCCCCGACCGCTGCCGCTCTCTCTCTCTCCCCCCGACCGCCGCTCTCTCTCTCTCCCCCTGACCGCCGCCGCCGCTCTCTCTCTCCCCCGACCGCCGCCGCTCTCTCTCCCTCCTCTTCTTCTCCTCCCTCCTCCCTCTCCCTCCTCCCTCTCCCTCTTCCCCCCTCTTCCTCCTTCTTCCTCTTCCTCCTCTTTCTCTTTATTCCTTTCTCTTTCTTTTTTTTCTCTTTTTTTTCTCTTTTTATTTCTCTTTTTTTTTTCTCTCTTTTTCTCTCTCTCTCTCTCCCCCGACTGCCACCTTTCTCTCCTCTCCCTCCTCTTCTCCCTCTCCCTCCTCTTCTTCTCCTCTTCTTCCCCTCTCTCTCCTCCCCTCCTCTTCTTCTCCTCTCTCCCTCCCTCTTCTTCTTCTCCTTTCTCTCTCCTCTTCTCTTCTTCTCTTCTCCTCTTCTCTTCTTCTCTCCTTCTCTCCTCTCTCTCTCCTTCTCCTCTCTCTCTCTCCTTCTCCTCTCTCTCTCTCCTTCTCCTCTCTCTCTCTCCTTCTCCTCTCTCTCTCTCCCTTCTCCTCTCTCTCTCTCTCCTTCTCCTCTCTCTCTCTCCTTCTCCTCTCTCTCTCTCTCTCCTTCTCCTCTCTCTCTCTCTCTCCTTCTCCTCTCTCTCTCTCTCCTTCTCCTCTCTCCTTCTCCTCTCTCCTTCTCCTCTCTCCTCTCTCTCTCCTTCTCCTCTCTCCTCTCTCTCTCCTTCTCCTCTCTCCCCCTCCTTCTCCTCTCTCCTCTCTCTCTCTCCTTCTCCTCTCTCCTCTCTCTCCCTCCTTCTCCTCTCTCCTCTCTCTCCCTCCTTCTCCTCTCTCCTCTCTCTCCCTCCTTCTCCTCTCTCCTCTCTCTCCCTCCTTCTCCTCTCTCCTCTCTCTCCCTCCTTCTCCTCTCTCCTCTCTCTCCCCTCCTTCTCCTCTCTCCTCTCTCTCCCTCCTTCTCCTCTCTCCTCTCTCTCCCTCTTCTCCTCTCTCCTCTCTCTCTTTCTCTTTCTTATTTTCTCTTTCTCTCTCGCTCGTTTGCGCTCGTTTGCGCTCGTTTGCGCTCGTTCGTGCTCGCTCGGTTGCGCTCGCTCGTTGCGCTCGGTCGCGCTCGCTCGTTTGCGCTCGGTCGCGCTCGCATCGTTTGCGCTCGGTCGCGCTCTCGCTCGTTTGCGCTCGGTCGCGCTCTCGTTCGCGCTCTCGTTCGCTGGCCCGCTCTCTTTCTCTCTATTTTCTCTCTCTTTTTC